>NC_138890.1:74339116-75539116 GCF_965194825.1 Balaenoptera physalus | reverse complement strand
TTGTTGAGGATTTTTGCATCTATGTTCATCAGTGATATTGGTCTATAATTTTCTTTTTTTGTGATATCTTTTTCTGGTTTTTGTATCAGGGTTATGGTGCCTTCATAGAATGAATTTGAGAGTTTTTCTCCCTCTGCAATTTTTTGGAAGAGTTTGACAAGCATCGGGGTTAGCTCTTCTCTAAATGTTTGATAGAATTCGCCTGTGAAGCCATCTGGTCCTGGACTTTTGTTTGTTGGAAGACTTTTAATTATGGTTTCAATTTCCTTACTTGTGATAGGTCTGTTTATATTTTCTAATTCTTCCTGGTTCAGTCTTGGAAAATTGTACCTTTCCAAGAATTTGTCCATTTCTTCATGGTTGTCCATTTTATTGGCATATAGTTGCTTGTAGTAGTCTCTTATAATCCTTTGTATTTCTGCACTGTCAGTTGTGATTTCCCCTTTTTCATTTCTAATTTTATAGAGTTGAGTCTTCTCACTTTTTCTTGATGAGTCTGGCTAAGGGTTTATCCATTTTGTTTATCTTCTCAAAGAAGCAGCTTTTAGTTTTATTCATCTTTGCTACTGTTTTCTTTGTTTTATTTCATTTATTTCTGCTCATTTATTTATTTATGATTTCTTTCCTTCTACAGACTTTGGGTTTTCTTTGTTCTTCTTTCTCTAGTTGTTTTAAGTATACAGTTAGATTGTTTATTTGAGATTTTTCTTGTTTCTTGAGGTAGGATTGTATTGCTATAAACTTCACTCTCAGAACTGCTTTTGCTGCATCCCATAGGTTTTGGGTCATCATGTTTTCATTGTCATTTGTTTCTATGTACTTTTTGATTTCTTCTTTGATTTCGTCAGTGATCTCTTGGTTATTTAGTAGCGCACTGTTTAGCCTCCATGTATTTGTGTTTCTTACAGTTTTTTCCTGTAATTGATTTCCAATCTTACAGCTTTGTTTTCGGAAAAGACGCTTGATACAATTTCAATTTTCTTAAATTTTCCGAGGCTTGATTTGTGACCCAAGATGTGATCTATCCTGGAGGATGTTCCATGTGCACTTGAGAAGAAAGTGTAGTCTGCCACTTTTGGGTGGAATGTTCTATAAATATCAATTAGGTCTATCTGGTCTATGGTGTCATTTAAAGCTTGTGTTTCCTTATTTATTTTCTGTTTGGATGATCCGTCCATTGGTGTAAGTGGAATGTCAAAGTCCCCTACTATTATTGTGTTGCTGTCAATTTCTCCTTTCACAGTTGTTAGCATTTGCCTTATGTATTGAGTTGCTCCTATGTTGGGTGCATAAACATTTATAATTGTTATATCTTCTTCTTGGATTGATCTTTTGATCATTATGTAGTGTCCCTCCTTATCTCTTGTAACAGTCTTTATTTTAAAGTCTATTTTATCTGATATGAGTATTGTTACTCCAGCTTTCTTTTGATTTCCATTTGCATGGAATATCTTTTTCCATCCCTTCACTTTCAGTCTGTATGTGTCCCTAGGTCTGAAGTGGGTCTCTTGTAGACAGCATATATATGAGTCTTGTTTTTGTATCCATTCAGTCAGTCTGTGTCTTTCAGTTGGGGCATTTAACCCATTTACATTCAAGGTTATTATCGATATGTATGTTCCTATTACCATTTTCTTAATTGTTTTGGGTTTGTTTTTGTGGGTCTTTTTCTTCTCTTGTGTTTCCCACTTAGAGAAGTTTCTTTAGCATTTGTTGTAAAGCTGGTTTGGTGGTGCTGAATTCTGTTAGCTTTTGCTTGCCTGAAAAGCTTTTGACTTCATTGAATCTGAATGAGATCCTTGCTGGGTAGAGTAATCTTGGTTGTAGGTTTTTCTCTTTCGTCAGTTTAAGTATATCCTGCCACTCCCTTCTGACCTGCAGAGTTTCTGTTGAAAAATCAGCTGATAACCTTATGGGGATTCCTTTGTATGTTACTTTTTGTTTTTCCCTTGCTGCTTTTAATATGTTTTCTTTAAATTTAATTTTTGTTAGTTTGATTAATATGTGTCTTGGTGTGTTTTTCCTAGGGTTTACCCCGTATGGGACTCTCTGTGCTTCCTGGACTTGGGTGAATATTTCCTTTCCCATGTTAGGGAAGTTTTCAACCATAGTCTCTTCAAATATTTTCTCAGACCCTTTCTTTTTCTCTTCTTCTGGAACCCCTATGATTCGAATGTTGGTGCGTTCAGTGTTGTCCCAGAGGTCTCTGAGATTGTCTTCAATTCTTTTCATTCTTTTTTCGTTATTCCGCTCCTTGGCAGTTATTTCCACCATTCTGTCTTCTAGCTCACTTATTCGTTCTTCTGCCTCAGTTATTCTGTTATTGATTCCTTGTAGTGTATTTTCCATTTCAGTTATTGTGTTGTTCATCTCTGTTTGTTTGTTCTTTAGTTCTTCTAGATCTTTGTTAAATATTTCTTGTATTTTCCCAGTCCGTGCCTCCATTCTATTTCTGAGATTCTGGATCATCTTTACTATCATTACTCTGAATTCTTGTTCAGGTAGATTGCCTACTTCCTCTTCATTTATTTGGTCTTGTAAGTTTTTACCTTGTTCCTTCATCTGTGACATATTTTTTTGCCGTCTCATTTTTTTTTTTAATGAGTGGGATTGTGTTCCTGTCTTACTGGTTGTTTGGCCTGAGGCTTCCAACACTGGGGTTTGTAGGCTATTGGTAGAGCTGCGTCTTGGTGCTGAGATGAGGAACTCCGTGAGACCTCACTCTTATGGATATTCCCTGGGGTCTGAGGTTCTCTGTTAGTCCAGTGGTTTGGACTCAGAGCTCCCACCGCAGGAGCTTCAGCCCAACCCCAGGCTTGTGAACCAAGATCCCGCAAGCTGCCAGTTCACTTTGGGGTTCCTCCCATCTCCTTGGGTGTCAGAGTCCCCCACCAGTGGCCAGCAAGCGCCTAGTTGTGGGGAGACGCTAACTCCGTGTCTTCACACACCGCCATCTTGACTCCACCTCCATCTGTTTCTCTTTGTAGAGATTATTTTTAAGAGGATGGAAAAGGATTTAAAATCCATCCTCACTGACTGAAAAGCTAGGAGAAGAAAATTAATACCTTTCCTACAATGCAGCATTACCATCTGCTGTTCTTTTCTGTGAATATATATTTAGAAACTACCAACAATACTGTTCACACAGTTTTGGAAATACAAGATTTGCCTCAGGTCAGAGTCTCAAAGTTTACTTGCCAGTAGGGTGTTAATTAATAGCTGAGGTTAAGACGAAAACAGACATAAACACTAAGTTCTTTTCAGAAATTCCCACTTATGATTAAATCTTTGTTTTGTGCTAGAAAGGTTTGGGGGTGTCTTGAGCAGAGAACACCTCTACCTGTCCTCCCTGCTGTATTATTTCCTTCTACTACCTGAAGAGAAAATCAGATCTGCATCCCTAATAGGGAAGTTGGTAAGATTTCACAAAGGTATTATTTTGCTTTTTAAAGAGGCCACACAATAATCTCTCCTATAAAGAAGTCATTAATGTGGTACAGCCACTTTGAAAGACAGTTTGGTAGTTTCATACAAAACTAAACATACTCTTACTGTATGACTCAGCAACCACACTCCTTGGTATTTATCCAAATGAGTTAAAAACTTAAACTGAATGGTATTTGCCCAAATGAGTTAAAAAGTGTCACATGAATATTTATAGTAGCTTTTTTCATAATCACCAAAACTTGGAAGCAACCAGATGTCCTTCAATTCTTCAATCATAAAAGGATTACATTGGGTGCATACATACAAGCTATTATATTAATTATCACATGATACATTAGAACATTCTGGTCTCAAACCATATTTTCAAAAATCTTAGTACTAAATTCCTTTAAAAATGTCTTAGCTGCCATTTATTGTATTCATTTCAACAATTTCCAAGTATGAGAAAGATGATTTGGAAGATCTGAAGTATGACACCACTATGTCTTGATAACTGTGTAGTTTGAACAGAGTATATAGTATTTTCATAATTATGCCTTTATGTTTTTGAAATCACTTGAAAACCCCAATAGCTATGAAAATGCACCACTCAGATCTCCTGCTACAGGGTACATAGTTGATGGACAGCCCAGCCCTCTGGATTCACCTCAGGGTTTGGGCTGAGGACACACTTCCCCTGGGCTGCTCCCAGCCAGTGACTAAGCACAGAGAACTTGCTAGTGCAGGCCTACTGCTGCCAGCAGAAGGGCACATCTACAAGGCAAATTTTGCTCAAGGACTCCCTTTGGAATGCAAAGCTTGCTTAGGTCCCTACAGTCTGAGACTTCTTTCCAAACCTCTCTGCTTTCCCCTCACCTTTCACAGGTGTTAGACCTACACTATGGTCTGATGGCTCTCCCAGCCTACTCCTACTTCCTCTCCTTTATCTTTCATAAGCATTTCCCCTGTACATTTCTTGCATGTCTAATCCTACTGTGGCATCTGCTTCTGAGAGGATCTGAACTAATACAAAGACCGATCCCTAACGCATGGTCATTCTTATCCTTAGAAGCATGATCATGTCAATGAAAATCTATGAAGCTCACACATCTACTTTTATGAATTAAACTCTAATAGCCACAAAACTCTTTTTGTTAATATAATCACGTATCCTATGTAATTTTCAATTTTGAAGAATATCAATTTAATTGTTTATGGTTTGTCATGTAGTTCCCAAGTAGACATTGTATCTTTGGAACTCATGTGTTTCTCTCTCTCTCGCTGGTATGAAGAACAAAAGTAAGAGAGATTTCAATATAACACAGGCTGCTTAGTAAGCATGATTGTTTCCTCATATAAGTGCCACCAGAACATCTTATCTTTTCCATGTAAACACAACTCACAAAACTAGTCCTTTTTTTATCTGTAAATGTGTGACAGAGAAGATGTGGAAACCATGAAGTCTGGCCAAGGTACAAAGGTCATACCTTCAATGAGATTAAATTACTAAAAAGTGATTGTGACACAGAGGTGAAATCTAATTGGTTGAATTGTAATCTGTAGAAAGAAAAAAGCTATTCACAGAGAAGGAGTAGTCTATATAGACTCTGGAAAGGGAAATCTTTCAAGGTAAAATTTGTAGTTATTTGGCACTATCCAGAAGAGAGAACAATGTGACTAACTGGTATGAATATTCAACAACCTAAAGTGGCCATGCATGTATCAGACTTGATGACACTAACCATTGAGAACACTTAATTAACCCTTAGATTATTACAACTGACTTGCTTATGGGAGAGAGATGCATTTACCTTTCTTTTCTGACAAACTTCTGATCTGCTTTGAAATTTTTTTTTTTAATATAAATAAACAAACCACCACTATGGACTATATCTCAGTCTCATATAAGTTTTGTTAGTCCTCTGAGCTGTATCAACTCTAAGGACCCAGACAATATAGAATTTCTGGATCAGCAAGTACTGGTACCCTTAAGGGCTTATGAATTGGTCAGTCAGATTCTATACACACATCCATATCTCTATAGTACACATCCTGAAAAATAATTTTAAATACATGAAGTTTTTTCACTACTTACCAAAACTCCAGAGAAGAGACCACTATGTTTCCAAAGTAATTACCAATGTAAGTATTGTCAAGAACTGTGAAGGTTCTGAGATTTTTTTACCCTACCTGCTAGCTCACAAGTTAGCCTGCCAGCAGTATCATGGATGTTGGCAGAAAACACAAGATCCCCAGATGAGAGATGAAGTACAACAATAGCAGTAGCTAAAGTGCCAGCATTTTTGTGCTGGTTCCCTGACCCCTATCTCCACAGGACAACACGAAGAGGGCCAGAGGACGGCAGTAACCCACAGTTGGTGTGTTAAAGTAAAGGAACCCTGAGCCTAGAGAGCCAGAATCTTTTATAACGGGCAGTGATTATGCCTGTGCTTTGCTCTGGAGGGCGATGTTATCTTTGCTATACAAAATATTAAGCATGCCTGTCCATTGCTCTGGAGGCTGATACTGTCCCTATCTTTCAAGGCTGTAAGTAAACCTGCCCTTTGCTCCAAAGGGCAACACTTTCTCCATTTTGCAAGTGTGTTCATTTTATAAACATCCTTGAGATTGTCCAGAACAAAGGGCAATCGGTGCCTCACTTACAATATGTGCAGAAATATGAAAGACTCCAAAGAATTGTCTCCCAACTAGTATATATTGCAAAACTTCTCAGTTCTGAAAACATTAATGAATAGGCTAATGGTTTACTTCTAGAAATCTTGTCCTTCCATAATCTTCTTCATATAAATTAGAGATAAAATTTATTAGCCAGCCTAGTCTACTTTGAGATAAAGGCAAATTTGTTATAATAAAGAATAAAAATGGCATATATATATATATATATATATATATATATATATATATATATATATATATATACATAAAATGCCATGTCCTTTCAAATACTGACTCTTTTCCCCCTTGATATTTCCAATTATTTCCATCACTGTAAGTTTTCATAATGATTATATGGTTTCTGTTCTTTTCACCTTTAGAATTGTTAGAAAATGTTCAGATTCTGATTTTATCCTGCAAAACAACTCACTAGTTTAGAGTCACTCCCCAATCCTGGGTATTTTGAAAGGTTACCAAACTGTTACGTTGTTTCATTATTACTATGGTGGTTACAGTTTTCTTCTCCCTTCTGCTTTCAGAGCTTTTGTTTATGTCATGCTACAAAATACTTCTAACCCTTCCTTGATAATTTGTGCCAGACATAATGTCTCCTATCAGAGATCTGAGACTGCAGTAGAAAAGAAAATCTCTATTGTCTGTTTATGCTAATTGGAACATACTGTCTTGTTCTCTTTTTCTCAATGAGATTTAGAAAATGATCATTTTATCTCGTTTGATTTTTTAAAAAAGCATTTAGCATTTTACACAGAATAAGAGAGTGGTTGTCTTTATAATACAGTGGGTAACCTTGAAGATGTTCCCTGTCATAAATGGTTAAACTCTAAGGGACAATCATTTCTAATTTTGCAATGATAATTGTCTATGGCAGATTCATTTGATGTAGATATTAGATTTGTAGGCAGTGGAACACTCTTAACTTGGAGTCTGCTTTCCCTTTATTATAAGCAGGCTGCTCACTGAAAGAACAAAAACAGTTTTGGCCTCTTCAAAAGCTCATTATTTGGAGGGGCAGGCTTTGGCTTGATAACAGAACCAACTCTGGCTCTTGGCCAGCTTTGTCTCCTTCCACACACTCATCCAGCAACTGACTAGAATCACAGACCTGTGGTTTGGAAGATGCATCAGGAATTATCTGGTTCCATTGGTCCTCCACACTCTATGTGGGATAAATCTACAAGCTCTATGGTCCCACCGTAACAGGAAAAACAAAAGCAAAAACCAAAGCCCAAAATACAAAACTTTCTCTGAAAAGTTTTGTACTTTCTACCATTATGATAACATCTTAGAATATGTTCAGAAGATTCAGGTGTGCCATCTATGCTACCTGTATGCTTTTCTTAGTTGAGAGCCACTGATCATTTCAAGATGAAGGAACAGGCCTTGATCTGCCAAGCTCACACAGCCAGCTGGTGGCAGAGTCAGGATTGGGGCCCACATCTCTTCCCTCTGGGACGTGTTTTTCAATATCCTGCCTCCTGGGGCACTGGGCAGGTGCTCACTTGCCCCTGCAGCCGCCTAACCCTGTTTCTCTTTATGCTCTGTTCTCTGGGCAGGGCTTCACTTGATGAGTGAGTTACCCTCAGGCATAAATCAGGCAGTTTTCATTAATGCTTAAAGGTCATTAGGGTACCATTAGCAAATGAGAGTTTTAGTTTAACTAAAAGGCACCCTGGTAGCCTGAAAGAATTTTTGTATCCCTAAATACATTAAGCCAGAGTTGAGGACATTTAATTTAGTAATTTAACAAATAATCCAAAACTTCGTCTTCTCAAAACTTATTTAAGAATCTACACTTTTCACTTGATGAAAATTCTATCATATTTCCTTCACATGTTCACCTTGGTGACTATTAATGAATCACTGATTGGTTGCATCTTCATTCATCTGCATCACATATTTTATTGAGTGACATGAACTTCAGAATAAAGACAAATCCAATACTCCCTGAACTCAAGTCACTGAAAAAAAAAGAATAGGAAAGAATAAAAAGTATATAAAGCAAACGTCATTTGGCTTGAATAAGAGTACAGAGTGTTGTGTTGTAAGACCTTTACTTTCTACAATACATTGTAAAATCCCTGATTTTGCTACTAATATAGAACCCTATTATATTAAGATAATCAAGACTATTAATGAAAAATGATGGCAAGTAAATATAAAATCATACATTTCAATAACTGCTTACTAAAAACAAGATCTTCACAGTTTTCTAAGAATTCACATACACATCATCTTATTTAATTATCAAAAATCTCTGTAAGTAGAATATATAATAATAATACAATATAGTAAGTAGCATATATAATGCTATTGTCATTTTATAGGTGAGACAACAAGACTCAGAAGTTTGGCACCTCACATATGGTAACCGATCAATACACTCGAGTCATTGGGATTTATCCCCCTTCTGATCTCCACCCTTGTCTAAGGTCCTGTGAGCTGGCGCTCAAGCTTAAGGCAGCTTTTAGACCTGGGCAATGTTATGGGGCCCTGAATCCCTTCCTTTTTGTCTATCATGGGAAGCCAGAAAGAAAAGTAAATTCACTTTTGCGTCTGTTTCTTAAGCCTAGAATAAAATTTAAACAGAATGCAGCCCATTGTGTGTTCTTGGAACCCTTGTCAAGGATCGGTTGACCATATATATGTAGGTTTATTTCTGGGCTCTCTCGTGTGTTCTGTTGGTCTATATGTCTGTTTTTAAGCCGGTAGCATACGTTTTCCTGACAGATAAATGGATAAAGAAAATGTGATATATACATACAATGGAATATGATTTCGCCTTTAGAAAAAAGGAGGGAATCCTGCCATTTGTGACAATGTGGACGAACCTGGAGGACATTAAGTGAAATATAAGGCAGTCACAGAAGGACAAATACTGCCTGATTCCACTTACATGAGTTACCTAAAGGAGTCAAACTCATGGGAGCAGAAACTATAATAGTGGTTGCTAGAGGCTGGAGGGTTGGGGAAATGAGGAGCCATTATTCAACGGGTATAAAGTTTCATTTATACTAGATAAATAAATTCTAGAGATCGGCTGTACAACATAGTCCTTACGGTTTACAATATGGTATTGTGCACCTCAAAATTTGTTAAGAGAATGGATCTCATGTTAAGTGTTCTTACCACACACATACACACAGAAGTGGCCCAGATAAGACTGAATAAAAAAAGTCTTAACCCCTAGTCTAAATTCTCAAAATGAGAACTTAAAGAAAATAAAATACGACATCCAAAAAACATCTCTAGCACTTTTAATGATCAGGCAGAAATTTCTCTCATCAGATGCAGATACCATCGTCAAGTTGTAACGCATCTACTTTCCGAAGGTAGAATAACTAAATGAGAGGAAGGCTGCCCTTCCTATTTCCCAGAGTTTGGTATTATTCTACTTTCTCACCATCATTCCTTAACTAGCTTACTACTATGAAATAGTGTTTGCATGTTTCTGATTTTCGTTTTTTTTAAAATTTTTATGAGTATAGTTGATTTACAATATTGTGTTAGTTTCAGGTGTACAGCAAAGTGAATCAGTTATACATATACATATATCCACTCTTTTTTAGATTCTTTTCTCATATAGGCCATTACAGAGTACTGAGTTCCTGTGCTATAAATTGACATTTCTGGAGGTTTTTGAAGCTCTTTCCTTTCTTGTCGTCTACCAGAACCTCTCACATAGGAAATTCAAATGATTAAGGTAAAAAGTGTGGCCAAAGGTACCAACATGGAACTTGTTTTTTCTCCCTTCTTGTCCATTCCATACATCAAGTTACCTCAACTGACCTCTCTATATTTTTAATTTTGCTTCACTTATTTGATAGTTATTCATGAGTATTTAGCTAGAGGGCTCAAATTAAGAAATAAACAATTCCAGCTTTTTATGTACTGATTAGCCACCCCTAAGTTAAAGAGCCATTTATCTTTCAAATCAAACTATACTTAGAAATCTTTCAATATTAACTCATTTATAGTAATATAAGCAGTCTCTAATTTTTACTTAGATTTACAAGGGCTAGATGATGTTCCTAAAATAAAATAGAACATCACATATGTAAGCTGATTGTTGTTAGACCCGTGGGATGACCTATGACAAGACAGTGTAATACAGGGGTAAAGAGTGGGCTCTGGAGTCAGACTGCCTAGGTGGGTCTGATTTGGGGCTCTACCATTAATTAACCATGTGATCTTAGGCAAATTACTTAATTTCTTTGTGCCTCAGTTTTCTCATGTTAAAAAAAATGGGGGTAGTAATAGATTGATGATTTTGGACATGTAGGCTGCTGAAAAGAAATCTTATTTATGGTCATTATTACACACGAGCTAATATTCATGGGAGAACACTGGTTCATTCCTCTGCCTATTATTGCAGGAATTCAGCCTCTATTTAAAGTTTCACCAATTTAATTCTAGAATTTTCCAATTATGGTTCTCGTGAGTTCACAAAAAACTCATATTCTTCTGTCTTGGCCTAAGCCACCCAAGGGCATCTTTTGACTCCCCTGCTTCTGGCCTGTAACAAGGCTAATGTCCTACCATACCAAAGATGCCATCTCTAGTTGCTTTCAGATTCCCACTGCACCAAAGCCAAAGTCTGTTCCACCTGGAAGGGAAAGGAATATATCTCCTCCTATCTCCTGATGTCTGGTTTTACCCTTTGTGTGCCTCAGGAAATTGACTTCTGTCCCTCATGCCCTTCTGCCTTCCATTTTCCCATAAGCTCCACACTTGAAGCCCTGGGTGGGGTAACAGTGATATCTGAGGACAAAAACCCCTTGTCCTTGCTACTCCCTTTCTACTCTTCCATGAGTAATTCTCCTGAAAATTGGCTCAGGAAAGTCCTGCCCAGCAGCTCCTCAGACATGCTTGGGTGGGCTCGAATCTTACCCCAGCTTCAACCCAGGACTCTGATTCTCCGTACTTGGTTAAGCAAAGATGCTAGTGAAATCCTGACACCTTCTTTGAGCAACCAGTGGAGAGAGACTCTTTTCAGTGCTCCCTTTTGGGCAATTGTACATTCCTGTACTATTTCCAGTAAATATATTTTCTAAGCAAAGTAAAGCTTTCCATATGCTTTTGTGATTTTCAGCATGCCCCTATGTGAGTACCATAAGAGCCTGAACTATTTGCTGCTGGTAAGATAGTGCCACATCTGTCTACTTCCTTAAACAACTTTCCATCAGGAGTACGAAATTTCTCCATAATATCAACTATTAACAATGTTCTCAGTTCAATGTTATATCAGTTGAGGTAATCAACTGATTTAATGTTACCTACAAGGCATTTTCTTTGAGGTTCAGAATGGCAGATAGAGAAGGAAATTAATGTGCATTAAGCTCTGGGGAAAACATGAAGTTTTTCATGGTAATGGAGAGTGGCAAACTATATCTTTCTGCAGGGTTTTCCTGATGGATAATGTTTATATGCACAAGTATATATACCCACTGTTTCTATAAGCTTAGCAGAAGTACAGTTGGTTACAGGTTGTACACAAGAATCTAAAGGCTACCTGTAAGCCCCACTCCTCATTTCCCACTAATCTGCCACACACTCGTGATTAGGAATCCCTGGTTCCACCATTAATCCTTTCTACTATGAACATACTGCCATACAATTTGTGATTGCAGTTGCTAATGTATCTTGAAGTATATCTAACCTCCAGGTGATTTCCCATCTGGCGGTGTTTCCAGTTTTGTGAGTTTTATTTCTGAAGCAACTTTAATAGAAAATGCCAGTGTCTGGAAGCATTTCTAATAACTTGGTTCTGGAACCCTATTTACCTCTGTATTTCAAGAATGTACAGTTTTATTTGACTCCAGTGACCTTGGAATATTGAAAGAATGCCTTACATAGAGATTGTCTAAAATATGCATTATAGCAGCCTTTTGGTGCCATTCAACTGTACTATAAGACAAGAGGTTGGATTAGTCTGCTATGGAGCAATTGAAGACTAGGCAGCTTCCATGAAGCAAAGGCTAAGGAAAGATATTAAGAGTAGACACTGCTGCGTACCATGAAGACCAGGCTCTACAGGTAGCAGTGGAAGCCTGAAATATTGATATGTACAACTGCAAAGGACCACTGTTCATGTACAAACTTTTCAAAACCACTATGACTGCGCTATCATCATTGTCACTAATATCACCTTACAAACATTTATGTTTAAAAAGTAATCTGCATAGAAAAATCAGGATGCTTGTTTTAATGTAAAACTAGATTTTATAATGTAGTAAAGTATATATTATTTATAAATTTTAAAAGAAAGGATAAAGCCCATAAAGGAACTACCTCAGTCATTCAGAGAATGCAAATGTTTCTGTTTTGGTCATCTATCCTTTCTAATCCAGCTCACAGGGAGTACTGAAAGATTCAAGTAGCCTTTCTATTGCTACAGACTAGAGCACATAAACCAACATTCGCTTAGCCTCTTCAGAACGACAGAGCTAACAAACAGCTGGAAGTTTCATAGTTTTAGAAGAGACAGTCATCACTCTAGAATACCATACTGCATCGGAATATAGGCAAAGGATGCAGATTATAATCATTTTTCAGTCTTGTGCAGTTAGAAGAGAGATGCTGGACCAGACCTGCAAACTTCGTTAAGGTGCCACTAGGCTGTCCACCACTGTTAAATTCCTATTGGCATTTCCATTAAAGAGAGAGAAGTGGGAGGGGAGGGAAAGGGAAATTAAAGGAGGACACAAACTTAGCCCTTAAAAGTAGGCTCACTTACTTGCTCTTAATATTATCAATGCTTTGATGATTTGGCAGGTGCAGTGGAAGAGACAAATGCCCAACTTTGTTCGGCATTTCTCTCAGCTTATCATTTGTCCCCAGACACAAACTCAACTGGAAGCACCGTGCAAATCACGCCATGATGTAAGCACCTTAAATCAAAGACTATTTTGTATATGAAGATGTCCCACCAAATGAATAATTTATTATTTATTGAGGGGTTTTTTTCCCTCTAAAGGAATAATAGACTTTCACCTAACCATTTATATACACTCATTCAGTTCCTGCTGGTGACAAAGTCCAATCTTTTACCAGGTGATTACCTGGAGCATGGAGTACAATGTATGATCACATGGACACAGATTATTCCCCATGGAGTGGGAGGAGACCCACATAGAGACTGAACCCTTGACCTAGGACTCATAAATACAATGCACTGCCAACTGAACTCACTGGCCAAAGAAAAAGAAAGCATTTCCAATTAGGAAACAAACCTGGTTGCCCAGTACTTTCTTTTGAATATTAAGTCATCCTCAGCACTTTTGTTCCAGGTTAAATAATTCTATCACTTTTATTCTTCACTGAAAAAGCTCTCATTTTCAGAGACCTAACAATCAATGACATCTGTGAAACCTGATTGGATCCTGATTTGAAAAAATATATATAAAAGACATTTTTGGATAATTGGAGAAATTTGAAAATGACTATATTAGAGAATTAATATTAATTTTCTTAGGGGCAATAATGCTATCATAGTTTTACATGAAACTATCCTTATTCTTAGAAGTTGCAGCTGAAATACTTCAGGGTGAGGTGTGATGTCTGTAACTTTAAAATGACATACACATGTATAAATACAGGAAATAGTGCAAATAATTAACAAGGTGGTGGGTATTTGGTTATTTATTGCAATATTCTTTCAACTTTTCTATATTTTTGCAAATTGTCATAATAAAAATTTGAGAAAATAACTTCTCTTTCACAGTTAGGACAGTTTGATGAAAACAAACACTCCAGGCAGCACCAACGTTAAAAATGGTGGGAAAAGCCTGTTTTCCAGACCTGAAGGAGCCAAATAAAACGTAATAAGCAGAGACAAATATGTGGGAGAAAAAAATTCGATATAAGAAACAGAGGTGAAAACTCCTCTCCCAAGTTAGGTTGAAAAGGAAAATAAATTTGGTTGAATTTGTTTCATTCATTCATTTATTCTGCAGATATTTATTGAGTATTTACTCTGTGCTACCTAATGTGGGATCAAACAATAATCAGAAATTCCTCTAGGAATTTGTAATTTGAGAAAAATCAGCGCTAAATATTGTCAATTCTGCCTCCACCAACTTTCCATCCCCTTCAACAACTCCATTTACCCATCATCTGATACAACTACAACTACTTCTCAAGCTCGTCGTCATCCTGTGCTGGATCACTGCAATTGCTCCAGACTTGATCATGCCATTCCCCTGCTTAACTTCTCCTGCCTGTCCATTGGCCTTAGACCTCTATGATTAATTAGATCTCTGCTTATCTCTCCAGGCTTACCTATCACCACTTCATACCTCAAAAATACCTCAAAATCTACACTCAGTATAGAAGAAATTGCTTTCCGTTTTCCAGATTGCCATGCTCCCTCTCTTTTCAGATTTGCACGTGATAATCCCTCTGTTTGAATCACGTTCTCCATCTCACTCCTCCTCTATCTTTGCCTGTCTGAGTTCTTTAGGTCTCATAATATAGGTCACTTTCTTCGGGAAACTTTCCCTGTCTTCCAAAGTCACCACCTTGAAAATACCACCGTCTACTTTCCCTATCATTCCACTTAACACACCATATTGTAATTGCACTTTAATCACCTAGTCAGTGCTTAAAGATTATGATGGTGCACTTTTCACAATGAACTCTGGCACCACTGGTAAGACAATAACATTGACTGGAAACATCAAATGGATATTAGAAGAGTTTTCAGTTCTTCATATATAGGTGACCTGAAAGTCATGGTTATTATCACACATCACCATAGGGAAATTGTCTAGCTAAGAATTTCCAGCAGAGACTAGATAGCAATATATTAGCTCTTTTTTCGTGTGGAATTATTATATCCTTCAGACCAGGTAGGAAGTTGAAACTCAATACCACTACGCCTACCTGGTATAGTGCCATGTGCCCTTAAAAGGCACACACACACATACACACAGAGTTAAAATGAAATGAAATAAGTGAAAAACTCATATTCTGACAAAATGGTTATCAACCCCCCTAATTATTTGTTGAACTATTTACTAGAAAGACTTTCCTGGGTCCTGCAGCAATATAAATTATTCTAATTATAGGACAGTATGCTTTACTTGTTACTGAGCCCTCTCTCCTACCTTTCTCTCCTCCTTTCTTTCTCTTTTCCCTTCTGTCATGGATTACTAATGATGATTGGCTGTGATTTATTAGCCTTCTTGCACAGTGTTTCTTAAGTGCGTCATTGACATTATCTAATTGCCAATGCCATCACCCTGCCATAGTCCCTGTCACACTGTTTTCCACTTAAACACTTGCCGTTTTGCCCAGCCTTCACTGATCACTGATATCCTTCTAAAGATCAAATAAATACAATTCTATTATGCTCTATTTATAGTAGTGCCTTAATTCAGCATATTTAAAGTTTGAAGTTTGGCTTAAAGGAAGCTCAAAATGTAACATCATATATGCATGTATCTTTAAATATTCCCTTTTTAGTTTTTAAAACCAACTAGTTCACATAAAATAACAGTTACCAAGCTAAAGTGATAATTTACTCTTATTTGAAAAATGAGGAGTCACCCTGATTTATAGTTTGTACCATACATTTATAGTGTAAGTATCACAAAAGCATGTCTACCCAGCATTCTATCCTCTGGCACTTCCAAATATCTACAGTAAATGATGTCTATAATGATGAACTCAAAGAGCTTACAAGATCCCAAATATTATATTATAGCCAGTGTATTTTTAGCATTGAGTGCATGTAATTGCTAATCCCTTTTGAAAGGTAATGCATGTGTTTATAGATGTTCTAACCTAGTCTGTATTTTTAACTGTTAATTGTCATTAGTCTCTTCTTAGAGTGCCTGCCCTGCATGCACAAAGTTGTCATTACCCACTCTAGGTATCTGCTCTGTTCTCATTTCAATTTTATTTTTTTTGTCTGAGAACGTTAGGTAAGTTATTTCGGAATCCAGATAAAAACGTTATAGTACATAGTTGTGAAAGTTATTTCTCTCCAATTATCACCAGAGACCATTTGATACTGAATTTTCTACCAACTACCCTTTAGTTGTGTCGTTTGATGGCAAGAAATGTGATCATAGATTGCAGAGCCTTTAAATAAGATTCCCAACCTACTCACACGCTCTGGTGGTCAGTCTCAGTCTCTGCTTTCTTCCTTTGGAAGAACTGAGGCACAAACTATTCATGATTCTATGTAAGCAGAGCATGAAACTTGGCCTTGCATCTTTGGGTTTCTTAATTAGTGCTTATTTTGCTAGATTTACCACAAATCTATTCTTTAATCCAAATGCTATTAGGATTGGATAAAAGTCAACTCTAGCTGAGTAATCCAGGAAAAGAACATGTAATGTGTCTTAGTTTACATTTTAGTGTGTTTTAAAATAAGCTTTAAATTTCTGAAGTTGTTGATTACAATTGCAAGAGAAGATGCAGAGCCAAAATTGCCTTGCTTGATGTTTTCACCCAATGAACATTATGTCTTTTCTAGTAATAAATGTTTTATTCTAAACAGAAAGAATGGAAAATAAAAAAGAACAAGGGAAAAAACATAAAATCCCTTGCAATCTTTTTGATTTTCAGAAATAACATCTACTAACATTTTGGGCTCATTTTGGGCTGTCTTTCCAGTCCCATATTACACATGCCCATAGCACCAGGTATTTTTCCCTTTATATTAGTCCTCATAATTATAATATTAGTTTAATGTTTGCTTTTTTCTAAAGACTGCAATCTTCTGGAAGCAGCACTGTCTCTGCCTTCCTTAGGCAATGTCATAACCAGAGATCCTAGTGCAGTATGTGACTCATAGCAGGCATTCAACAAATATTGGCAATGGAAAGATAACTGTTTTCTATGCATTTTATAGATATAGTTTTTGCTTCCAAAAAATAGTACTATACAGTGCATATAGCATGTGTTTTCAAATAAAAATCCTTATTACACACAATTTGAAATATTATCTCAGGTAATAAATGATTGACACCTTGCTCCGCTTCTAGTTTGAAAAAATGCATGTATTTCATAAATCTTCAAGTAAATATTTCACAACATAGTACATATTCCAAGCCAGATCACACTCACACAGCAAAAAAAATCAATAGAGTGAAGTGTAGATATCCAGCAAAAGACATCTGTCTAAATATTGATAATGCTGTAGTGGATTTTCCAAATTTATAGTACCCTATCTTTTAAATTTGAGACTATTTCTCAATGGGAAAGCAGTTGAATTGCAATGCTCCCATAAGAATAACCTAAGCTTTAAAAAAGGGGGAACAGAGACTAGGACAGAACAAATCAGTAGCCTATACAGAGGAGATGGAGTCTTCTAAGAAATTTTAAAACCAATGCATAATTATAAGGATGACAGGTGCTTTAATGTGAAAAAAAAGACCTCTCTTCCAATGCCAAATAACTGAGTATTTCTCAGAAGATCTGAAAGAAGGGTAAAATTTAAATATTGGATTTGATGCCTTATATTTACACTACAACTACCAATAAGCAGGAAGGACGTGTTGATCCCCAATTATAATCATCTCTTTTAAACCCTCTTATTCACTGACCTCCTTTTTATTCAGTTTCAATATATGCAAGGCTCTGTTCTAGGCACACTCCAATTGCTGTCACTTTCTTTATTTTCAATACGTTACAGTGGTTTCCCTCTTCCCTATCTGGTCATGATTTCCCATCCTTTTAATGTACCTGGTGTTCTTTCCTTGCTCTGTAAATATTGGTGACCTTTCATTTTCTTGTGCTCTGAGCTCTCCTTTGGGCAATCCTACATACTTTCATAGTTTCAACTACTGCAACTTCCAAAACCATATTTCCTACATCCTGGTTATTTCCCCTCCCATTCTCTGAAATGTTTGGCACCTTGCTCACTCATCCTCTCCACCCCAAGCTAGGCTTTCATTCTGGGTGATTCAATATCCTGGTGGTTCAACACTTGCCTCACACATCTTCCAAGACCTCTGCCATCCCATTTCGGACACACACCCCCATGGCCGCTCCATGGAACTTATAATCAACTGAAAATACTCCACTGTCAGAATGACTAATTCAAGTATTCTATGCTCTGACAAAGCTTCTCTTTTTCCAGTTTCTTCTTGAACTATTTTCTCACTACAGTTTTTCAAAAGCCACGGTAGATCTCCAGTTCTTTGACCCTTTATCTTTCTCTTCAATCTCTTCAATCAACACTTCAACTTTCTTTCTTACACACTTTAGCTACTATAATCCAACACTTCAATATTTTCTTCCCAATATCCTAAACTCCTTGGCCCAGTTGTTCTTCCATCCTACCTCATCACCAAGCTCACTCAGGTTCCAACACGCTGCTGGAGAAAATTCTACACTAGGCAGGTTAATATGGCCATATATTCATGACTATTAGCCTTAATCCTCACAGTGCCAAAACATATATTTGTTTTACTTAGCCAAGTCTCCAATTCTTCACCATAATTATTAAAAAACGTTTCTAATTATCCTCAAAACTCTGATACTCTCTCTTCCACCTTCAAATTCTTAGTCATGCCCAGATTTTCTCATCTCCTACTTTACTGAGAAGAGGATAACCACAAGTGAGAATTTCCGCAATTTGTCATTTTAAGACCTACAAGCTTACCTACACCCTCATCCACTCTTTCCTTCTTCCATCTTAACAAATATTTACTGAGTATCTGCTGTGTGCCAGGCACTGTGCTGGGTGCTGGGAATACAAAGAAGCATATGACAGATACAGTCTCTTACCTCGTGGAGCTCATAGTTTGGTGGAGAAGAGATCCATTAAAGAACTATACTAAAAATTAATTATATTTGTGATAAGCGCTATCATGAAAACAGGATGCTACAAGATCATAGGACAGGGGTACCTGACCTATATTTAAAGTAAGACTTAAAGCCAAGTAGGAGTTGTTCAGGCAAAGGTGTATATATATAGAAGGAGTTTCAGCCAAGAACATGGATAAGAGCACATCATGTCCAAGGAAGTGAGAAATGGTGGATGAGTCAGGAGCTCAGAGAAACAAGTATGCGATGAGATTGAAGGCTAAGGATTTCAGCATTTTTCTAACAACAGAGGGACATTTAAGCAGGGGAGTATGATTGATTTGTTTCTGCTTTGTTTTATTTTTTTTAAAAAAAACCCTAAATCTGACATTGAAAAAAGATTGTTCAAAATTGGGTGGGGGGCAGTTGAAGTAGGTAGAGCAGAAGCCGGATTGAATTGTACTGAGGAGTGAGTGTGAGAACAAGGAAATGGATTAGCAAGAGCATATTTATCTTTCTAATTTGGTTACAAAGGAAGAGGTGGTTACTGCAGAAGGATGTGAAATCCTAGGGGGGTTTGCTTTCATTTGTGACACATTTGAGTACAGATATTACAGAGAGGGCAAGAGTGAAGGTGTTGCATTTGCAAAGATTCAGAGGAACCTAAAAAACTGGACTTCTGCGGGGAGTTTATACTATAATTAGGTATATGCACGTTTGAAAAGATCCCTCCTTATACTGGGAAGAACACTTCACAATATGGCACAATATAATAAGTTATCTAGTTTAGTGTGAGAGAGATTGGGTGGGGGAATTAGGGAGGATGTGGTATATACACTGAGCCTTGAAAAATGGGTAGAATAAAGATGTCCTGAACTATAGTGATGGCGAGTTAGATGCAAGAGGCATTTGAAGAAAAGAGTCTGTTTCACTTTGTGATTAGGCCAATACTGTATAGACAATTAAAACTAAAGGAAACCTAGATGTGTGTGAGTTGGTGGTATTAATTTTGAAAATGAAAGAGCTCGTGCTCTGCTTCAGTCTCATCATCAGTCTCTGCTTCAGTCTCATCAGAGATGATCTTCTTCCTCCCTCTAATGAAGCAGGGAATGAGAATCAGGAAATGTAGAGCAAGGGGTGAAAGGGAGAAATTGGCCAACATCCAGAAGCTACCAAACTCAGTCTCCATTTTGTGGCTTATTTTCTCTTAAAATTTCCCCAAATGGCAAATCTACACACGTTCAAACATAGGTTCAAATTATTATCCGTTTTTGTCTGCGAGTTGGCAGAAAGAAAGGAGAATAACAAGGCCTCATAACGAGGAGGGTGTGGGAAAATCAGCCCTCTCGTATTTTTGTAGTCAGAGAGTGAATCAGAACAAACTTTGTACAGTCTGGCAATAAGTAATTAAATTATTTCCTTGGGATAAATTCCATTTCTAGAAATTTATTCCAAGGAAAGAACTGCAAAAAGTATAGGTATGAGGATGTTCATGACAGAGTTATTTATAAAGGTGAACAATTTGGAAACAAGCCGTGTGTCAATTTTTTGAGTAAGAATTAAAATATGATATATCTGTACAAGGAAATACCATGGAGATTTTTTTTAAAAAAACAAACCCAGAGATACCAATCTATATGCATCAACATGGAAAGATGTTCACAATATGGCAAAATATAACGAGTTATTGAATATATTTGGTATATATGATCACGTTTATGAAAAACTATTTACTTATACATAATAGAAGACTTAAAAGAGACACAACCACAGGCAAACAAATTATTTTGGAAAACTTTGGGATTATGGTTGTTGTCAAGTTTACTTTTGCTTGCTTATATTCTCTGGTGTTTTTTAATTATTTGATAATTGATAAAGATTGTTATAAAGAAAATGGGTTTTAGCTTAAAAATCTAAATACACATAATTTGGGATAATACATACTTATCAACATTCCAATCCATCAGCGTGTTTAATGGCCTATCCACAATAAAAGGGAAAATAAATAGAAAATTTGGAGCTGGAATAAGTAAATGAAAAGCCATTTCATGCTTATGACACCACAGACTTTTTTTTTCTTAATGTGATACTATGCTAAAAGGTTCTCTAGAGACTTTAAAGCATTAACGCACCTCTCTAATTACCCAACAAAAAGTAAGATGCAGCAAATAAAAATGGTCTTTCAAAACTGGTTGGATGCCCTAGTAAAATCCAATTAGTGACAGCCTTCTCCAGAGTTGAGACTAAGAACCCATTTCCATTAGGTCCTTGGTCCAGATTAGGGATCATTCTTTTAGAAATTTCAGTATCTCCATGATGAACACAGCTTAGTTTAGGATTCTTGAGATCTTAATGCATAATGCACCTATGAAAATGCCTTTCACTTAGAAGCTTCTCTGAAATGAATGAATTAATGAAAGAATAATTAAATATATAGTTACATGGCCAACAGGACAGTCTGTGCATCAGAAATTTTGAGAAGCTGAATGTGACAAAATAATAATATAAATAATAACAATAATAGTAGTAAAAAAATAATAGTTGCTATAAGGGAAGGCAAATTCATCACTGCTAAAAGGGACACCAATGAGTTATATCAGAAAATGCTGTCTCCGTCAGTTTCGGCTGTTATAACAAATACCATAGACGTGTGGCTTAAATGACAAACGCTTATTTCTCACAGTTCTGGAGGCCAGAAATCTGAAATCAGGGTGCTAGTATGGTCAGGTTCTTGGTGAGGGCCCTCTTTTTGGTTATGTCCTCCCATGGCCTTTCCTTGGTACATGCATGCAGAAAGAGGGAGATCTTGTGTCTCCCTCTTTATGTTAAGGGCATTAATCACATCATGGGAGCTCCACCCTCATGATCTCATCTAGACCTAATTACCTCCCAAAGGCCCCACCTCCAAACACCATTACAATGGAGACTAGAACTACAACATATAAATTTGGGGGCGGGGGCGGGGGGGGGGACACACAAACATTCAGTCCATGGCAAATGCCAACACATCTTATGGAGGCAGAATGTCTCCTTAATCATATTATTATTGGTTACATATTAATCATTGCCATTATTTTTATAAAGAAAAAACAATGAAAGTTGGGTAGTCAGTATGACTGCTTAGAAAAAAGGAGACGCCAGAGAGAAAACTTCACAATACCAACTCAGTGTCTCCAGTGGAGGGTGGATGCTCTAGTCTACAACCCCTCTACCTTGTCCCTGGGGTAGGTGACCCTAGTTTAGAGGCCGATAAATCAGGTCATTACAGGGTCATGCCACTAGGCATTTAAATATTACAATTGTCCTTGCTCCCCTCTCAACCACCGCCACTCTCTCTGATTCCATGTTCACTAAATAGCTTCTGACTGTAATGTGCTTTCCCACACAGATTTCCTACAGGGAGGGAATGTGCTGCTCTTGCAGACTCCAAAAGTCCATGGGATAGCTACATTTCTCTTCTCAGCTGGCTGTCATTCTCATTTACACAAGCCATCTTCTATGAGCGTATCCGGTCTACGCTGGAGAGTTCGAGATGAAATACAGTCTAGGGATGCTGATCAAACACGATGAAATCTCCTAACTCTTTTACTCATTCATAGAATTTGACCCCTTGCTCACAGTTCTCCTCTTTATCCCAGACTCTGCCATCCCCTCGGGTGATGTCAACATCCGTACGGAGGTCCCACCTAACATTCTGGCCTCCTCGCCCTTTCACATGCACATTTTCTACTAACTTTTCCTTTGCTCCACCTCAGCCCACTGCTCCCATGGCCATATCCTAGATCTTGTCACCACCACCTGAAATTGTTTTATGTTCCAAATCATTAACTCATATTTCTTGTTCTCTGACTACAACCTTTCCCTTCCTAGCTCACCAGTGCCCTCCTCTCATGTCAATTGCTTCTTTTTTAAAAATTAATTAATTAATTAATTAATTAGGCTGCGCCGGGTTTTAGTTGCAGCATGTGGGATCTTTTTTAGTTGTGGCATGTGGGATCTAGTTTTGACCAGGGATCTAACCCGACCCCCTGAATTGGGAGCGTGGAGTCTTAACCACTGGATCACCAGGGAAGTACCTCAACTGCTCCTTAAGTGCCTTAAAGGAATCAGAGCAATTCAGAATTTTCTCACAGACTTTTGTAGTCATTTCCTAAAGATTTTTAGTTATTTGTCTTCCTTTTTTATGCTGTATAACATAAAACTGACCGTCTTCATCACTTTGACGTGTACAATTCAGTGGCATTACGTATACTACATTACTGTGCAACCATGCATCTCCAGAACTCTTTTCATCTTGCAAAACTGAAACTCTGTACTCATTAAACACTAACTCCCTGTTCCCTCCACCTCCCCCACCTCCAGCCCCTGGCAACCACCATTCTACTTTCTGTCTCTGTGAATTTGATTATTCCAGATACTTCATATAAGTGGAATCATACAGTAGTCGTCTTTTTGTGACTGACATTTCACTTAGCATAATGTCCTCAAGGTTCATCCATGTTGTGGGATGTGTCAGAATTTCCTTCCTTTATAAGGCTGAATAATATCCCATTGTATGTATAGACCACATCTTGTTTGTCCATTCACCTGCTGATAGCACTTGGGTTGCTTCCACCTTTTAGCTACTGTGAATGATGCTGCTATAAACATGGGTGTACTTACTCACATTTCTTGTTGCTGCCAGCCTCTGAAAGGCTTTATAACTTACTCCTTTACAAACCAAACTAGCACTAAAATAATTCCTCAAATATTTGCCATTTATCTTCTGTCTTTGCTTTTTCTAAAAATGGTAATGATAACTCAGATCCACCTTTGTGATGGTGCTTCTTGACTAAGCTGTTTTATGCTTGTAAAATGCTATTCATCGACTCTGCTGTCCGTGGATATGAGTACTCTATAAATTCTAGCTAGCTAACATATGCTTATTAAATATGCAAAAGTATGTGGAGGACTTCCCTAAGGGGGTTCAGACTAATAATATGGCTTTCAAATAAGGTTTTTTGAAGGATTTCTAATTAATTACAAGGCCAGCTCTCCTATCCTTCAGGCACGTGGGACAATTTTTACTTCCCTACTATCCTTGCAGTTAGGAGAGGCCACAGGACTAGTTCTGATGAATGGTTGCAAGTTGAATGTGTGTCTCTTTCAGGCTGAAGCAATGTAGGTTTACTTCTGGGCAAAAGCTCTCTCTTCTTCTGCTGCATCAACTAAGGAGGCCACTTGTTCCAGATGGTACAGCTTTAGGATGGTGGAACTGTTAACTAATGATCACTGAGTAGCCATATGGAAGGCATTTGCCCTGGACAGCTGCCCAGACATTTTGTAAGTAAGAAATAAACCACTGAGATTTGTGGGTTTATTTGTTTCTGTAACATAACCTGGTCTATCCTGACTAATACAGTAGGGAACTATTTAATCAAATTCTGAGTGGTGATACATCCATTAATCACGCAGCTATTTTAAAAAATGAGGCTAATATGTGTTGATATAGAAAGATCCTCCAAATATATTAATGTTAAAAAGCAAGATACCGAATGCAGTGTATAGTATGTTATCATTTGTATAAAATACTAATAAACACTTACATAGGCATTGAATATCTGTCCAGATACAAAAAATTGGTGAGAGTGGTTGCCTCTGAGAAAAGGAAGGGAGGACAAACAGGTGTGGGAGAGAGACATTTTTCACTGTTTGAATATTTTTAAGTATTTAGTATTTAATTATATTTAAAAATAATAAATGTGCATGGATTAACTGGTTACAAGTAAATAAGCATTAAAAGCAGTAATGAAAGTCTAAATTAGCACAGTGGTTAAGGGATCTGAAAGAAAACAATAAATTTGAGAAATCATGAAGAAATTAGATTGACAAGATTTGATAGCTTGTAAATATTAAGCATATGGGGAAGGAAGATGTCAGAGATGTCCATAATATAAGTTCCATAATATAAGAGGGCAAGAATTTTTGCATCTTTATTTTCATTGATAGAAGGTATGGACTGACTGACTATATAAGATATCAGTTATGGTTATGTTGAAAAAAATATTTTTGTCCTTTGCAATTTATATTACGTTTGGAAGTAGGTGATGTCTTTCATTTTGTATGTAATGAAATTTCAGTAAATGATTCCTTTATTTTTATTTTGGCCTACTTGTTACCTTCAACTCCACGTAACTATGTAACAAGAATATGTCAGCAAAAGATAAAAATCAGACCATGGAAATATGGAATCAAACATAATATTTTCAAATTTATCAAATATTAAATGGTTGAGACTCAAAGGTCTAGAAGAATACAAGCTGTTTGAGAATTCAGCAATCACTTTATAGAAAATAACTTGGCTTTAAGGTATGATAGCATTTATATAAATCTATTTCTGCATTTTGTTTAAATTCTTTTGTTTAGAAGCTTCCAAACAATAACACTCAATTGTTTCAAGTTATTATATATTTGCTTAACAGATCTAAGGTTTGGTTCCTTTTTCTTCTCTTCTGATTTGTTGGAATTTTGCACTGATACACTGTAAACAGCATTGCTCACAAGAACTATTACCCTTCTTTTTCTTGAGATTTTTGAAGATATTGCAACCATGTAAAGCCGATGGTAGTCTATCATGGGTCATAGAGCAATTTCTAATCTCTCAAACATGGAAGAGGACGACAAATTGCTTGGTTTTTGAGGAACCCCTTTGCATGTAAGCAGCCCAGTTCTTGCTCCAAATAAAAGTGGAAGAGGTGCAGAGAATCCTCTCGTAACTCGATGAGGCAGAGGGGATCACCTTTCTTTTTCACAGGCAAAGGTAGCCCAGTGACCCAGAAAGAGAAATGGGAGGCATCCCCCAGTTGCAGAGCTCTGCCTGCCAGCAACTATGCTATGAGCATAGGTGCAGGCGAAAGCCTGCCTGATTATACGGATGACTAGGTTTGATAATCAGTGACTCCTGGGCAGAAATCAAGAGGTTTTCACATGCTAAGCAGCTACCTGTGACTCAGCCTCCTTCCTCTGACCCAGACGATTTCTGACTGGTGCCTGGTCCTGCATGGCCTCAACATTTTCTGGGCTGTTCACATACCACACAGCTGGTACTTTGGCATCTTGTGGGAACTCTACACAGAAAGCTTTTCCCCTCACCCTTCCACTTTCAGATTTATTCCTGCTTTCTCAACGTCTGACCTCATTCATAACTTTTTCTTTGTTGTTGGCATCCCTCCTCCATCATGATTTATACTCACCTCCTTGATGCTGCTGCTTCCGGCTGCTTAGGGAAACACTTCACCTTGACCTGCTTGGCCTTTACCTCCTTTCAGGCTTCTGCAGGCAACACCTTGCAGTGTACCCTTCCTGATCCTTCCAATGGAGCCTAGACAAGTAAACAGGAGATTTCAGGAGGCTGCATCCAAGAAATTATATCATTAGTCACTTCCAGTATCTCAAGGAAATGTGACAAACTGTCACTGTCATTTGTCAGCATCATAGGATATTCTGTCCCCAAAAGTTAAATACCATTTCACTAAATTGTAAGGGGTTGTCAAAATTCTTTTGCAATATTGGAATTGTGTTGTCTTGAAACAAGGCTTTCAAAGAATTGTTTCAAACAATTGCATTCGTAGAATCATAGATTTTTTAAAAAGATCTTCCTGTTTATTTTACTTGTAGATTGACTTATTTTTATAAATATACCACATAGTAATTGCAGTGATATAAGATAGTTGACTTTTTTATTGCCTTTTTGTGGCAGTCGGGGAGGCGTTCTAGCATCTCAGTCTCCTTTTTATTTGTGCAGAATCCCCAGTTTGCAATATCACCTGTTACAGAAGCCATGGTAGTCAAATATTACATCTTCATGCTCCTGGAGGCTTACACTCAGGCATGTGGCCAAGACTCTGTTCATCAGAAATTTTTCTTGAGAAATGTGGGGACATCTGAAAATCATTTATGGCGATTTATCTGAGGGGTTTATCTTAAAGGAGGAAGGCAATTTTCCTCCTGTGCCATCCTCTTTAAACTTATTTCTCCAGACTTGTGAAGAGATTCAAGTTTTAGAATGCTTTGGAGAGATTATAAGGGTGTACACAGAAGGAAAAGTCCAATAAAACAAAAGATTTGCATGACTAGAAAGCATCCCAGCTATCTCCTGTGTGCATCTAAACATCTCTTTACCCTCCTGCATGGTAGCAACTACATTTGTTTTTGATAGATTCAATTTGCCTACACATCACTGTAACCTGGGACTTCTATAGGCTATGTGGTGCCTTTGTGGAAATTAGGAAAAGACACTCCTTCTTCAAGACACTTCACTGACATCTATCAGAAAACTGTTACAATTTACTGATTTTATTAGAACAAGACACTTTAATACCTTAAGCCCCCCAAATTGACATAATTTATATACAAGATCCCGTAATGTAAACAGCATATCTTTTATGTCACAGACATGACTGTACTCCTCTCTTAGCTTGTTTCCCAGTGGCATGAGGACCCCCAAATGACTAGATCAAGGTTGTTGCTTCCAGTTCACTGAAACCATAATTGTTAATCTGGTGAAAGAAATCTTTGCGTACTAAGAATGCTAAATCAGCAGAGCCCCAACAAGGAAGGACAAGTAGGTCATTAGGTTTAATAGTGAGAGGTGCCACTCCCAATGCCACCCACTGGTTCTTGGACCCATATATTATTGTTGTAGTGGAAAAGCACCAAATATTTGTCTTTGGTTCAGAGTACATACTGCATCTACAGAATAGCACCCCAGACAGGTTCCCTAAGCTACAAAACTGAATATTTAATCGACAAATTCAATAGGCTACTCTATAAGGCAAACTACTTTCAAGTGATGGCACATATGAGACCTGCGATCCCAAGGGCATCAGGCTATTGCCTTATTTCACTAAAAAGTAGACTTATTAAAAGTAACATTTGAAAGAGAAGTTGCTAATGAATAAAGCGTTCATTAAATCCATAGATTGTGCTGCTTGCAGATGTATATTTGTCAGGAAAGGCAAATTCAAATCCAAAATAAATATCCATTCCAATGAAGACAAAAGCTGCCCCTTCATGAAGAAATGTACTCTGCCTGACACCAACTGCCTGTCTGGTCTGCCTGGAGTTGGGGACCGCATTGGAGGCTCATGTCTAGTTACTACAAATGTCAAGTTGGACTTTCAGTGGTGGCAATAGTCAGGCCAGCTTTGGTGAGGGCAAGTCCATGCATAGGTTCTATTTGTCTCAGTGTGACCACTTTGTTTACGTGCTCATCAAGAAAGAACAGAGTGTCTCAGGGAATGTCCAGTTTTATTGCAAATATCTTATTTATGAGGGTAAGTTTGTGAATGGAGTCCTAAAGACAGGTGTTCAATCTCTACTAGGACCCAATAGCTAGTCAAAGCTAGCTAGAAGAATTATTACTTGGCCAAGAGAATGTGCTCATGCTCAAACACCCTACAGGCCTATGCTGTGATTGTACATTAAAGTTTTCATAGAGTTTAGAGAGAATTCTAATCCGCTACAGAAATTTTGAGCCCTGTGGGATTCACTAGGTCATAAATGCCAAGTAGCAGAGCTGCCTGCAGTGAAGCTTGAACTCTCTAGCCTTCACAGGTCCCAAGTCCCACTCAAAGCTTGGAGCTTTGAATCAAAGAAGCACACCTCTTCTCTACGTTGCTTCCAAAATCCAGTGAGGCCTATCAAGTGTTATGCCTCTCTCTGTAGAGGTATCAGATGCAAAGTGTATTAACTTGTCCTTCATATTGACAAGGATATTCCTATGTGCTTCAAACAAGTGGGAGGCCCATCTAAAGTCACCACTACCATCTATTCTGGGTATTTTCAGCATGAAGCAATCCTGTATTAGACTAGCATGAGGCCCTACAAAATGGTGAGACAATCAGGTACGCTATGGTCCAAACTGTGACACAGAGTTCAAGAGCTGTTGCAATCCTGAGACAAGATAAGTATACTACTGCTCCTGCCAAGTGAAAATAAATTTCTGAGATTCTCTGTTTATTGAAAAAACATTTGCCACATCAATAGATGCAAACCAAAACCTGCTTTTATTTGCTCCAGTAAAGAAACTAAGTCTGGACTGGCCACTGTGATTTGAAAAACAGATTAGCTTTATGATAATCAACTGGATGAGAATGTTTATGAAATATTTTGGTGTCCTAGGTGATTTCTGCATAGGCCAAACAAGCTACTCCTGAATCTTTTAAGTCTTTGAAGGTAGCATTTAACTTTGTATCTCCGCTCCCACCTCTCCCAGCCTCCTCCCAAGGATATGGTATGGCTTTTGATTTACATTCTGACAGGGATGGGGAGTTCTAAGAGTTTTCTCTGATCCTCCCTACTATGATAGCTAGAGTGACCATATAATTGATCATCTTTTGATAGCGAAAAGGAGTATTACTAATAATTATTCCAGAAAAACAGATACAAACTGATACTTCAGGGACCAGGAATCCAGTGTGGGGATTTGGCCATTTGCTGAGGTTATCTATACTGATACTGCATTTAAAAACCAGAAAAATGACCACCACATAGATTCAGGAATGCACTGGGCCTCCACGATCTAGATTTTTTCACAACTATATTCATTACCTGAACTCTTTTGGTCTTCATTCCAAATAGTGAACCACATTGAGAGTCAACGCCATTTCTTGGAATTAGTGTTAGCTCAGAGCCAATGTCCAAATATCCCTGAAAGGTCTGGGTAGTTCCCTTTTCCCAGGGCAGAGTTACACTGGTAAGTGAATAATTTCCTTTGTGGAAAGCCAGGAAGGAAAATCACAGAATATATTTACGAAGTATTACAAGGTCCTTTCTTAAATGCATCCTGCATCATCTCAAAGATCTAGGGATGTCTGTGTAGGGACTCAGGTCTGAGAATTAGGTGAAAAGCTGTGACTCTGTTGTGATAGCTGAGGGCAGGCCTCTCCAAGTCTAGAGAGGTCTTGTTGTTGTTCTAAAAATCAAACAGGACCTCTGGTGGCTCTTCTCTAGGGACTCTAATTATAGGCCTGGAGGCAGTTGGGGTCAGTGGAGGTCAGACACATGGACTCGGATTTCCTTTGTTTGATAACTTCCTCAGGTAAGATTATTACAGGGTCTTCAAGCAAGGCAGTTATAGCCCTATCCCCAAAGGGAGAAGAGACTACCCTTTGAGACATTCTATTCCTTCCAAATATCCCTATTCCTATTCTTACAGATCAACTCTTTTTCAATAACTGCTCTAATTTTCATACACGAGACTGGGAAATGCTGTGGATTTTATTGACAGTATTCAACAACAATTTGGGTCAAATTGTGAGGTTTCTTTTTTTTTTTTTTTTTTTTTGCCATTTTAGCTCAGTAACTTCAAGGATAACAGGTTTTGTATGTTTATTTGCTTGTTTTTTTTAAAGCACTGCTATAGAAGTCTGTTATCATTTATAAACTTCAACTGTCTGGAACCAACCAAAGCAACTACTCCATCCAGCTTTCCTTGATCTTTTCATTTTAGGGTGAACATAGGGTTTATCATCCACACCAGGACAGTTTGGAGAGTGAAAGGGGATGGTATGCTAATGAAAATTATTCTAGGACTAATAGCCAAGACATGGAAACAACCTAAATGTCCATGATGAATGGATGAATGGATAAAGAAGATGTGGTACATATATACAATGGAATATAACTCAGCCATAAAAAAGAACAAAATAATGCCATTGCAGCAACATGGATGGACCGAGAGATTATCATACTAAGTGAAATAAGTCAGAAAGAGAAAGACAAATACCATGTGACATCACTTATATGTGGAATCTAAAATATGACACAAATGAACTTATCTACAAAACAGACTCACAGACATAGAGAACAGACTTGTGGTTGCCAAGGGGGATGGGTGGTGAAGGAGGGATGGATAGGGAGTTTGGGATTAGCAGATGCAAACAATTATATATAGAGTGTATAAACAGCAAGGTCCTACTGTATAGCACAGTGAACTATATTTAATATCCTGAGATAAATCATAATGGAAAAGAATGTGTATGTATGTACAACTGAATCACTTTGCTGTACAGCAGAAATTAATACAATGTTGTAAATTAACTGTACTTCAACAAAATAAATTTTAAAAAAAGAAAAGAAAACTGTGCTGGGACAATAGACATCAAATATCCAGGAGAAACTGGACATATAATCACTCTAGTCATGCTCTTTAGATTGTCTTATGGCATTAGCCGTGAGGTTGCTCAAAGTCCCTTCTTCAATAGATATTTCATTCTAGATGATAATTTGATTAAATCTGAATGAATAGGCTGACAGAGTAGCGTGCCTTAATATTAACTTAATTTTATTGTCTTTAAGTCCAAGCATACCAGATAACCAATCCCAGATTCTTTGCATTTCCATCAGGGGCTGTTCTCAAAGTTTCCCTATACTCACTCATCTTACCAATTTCTCATCAGTCAGGGTTCTTAGTATCAATCGATACCTAACAGAGAGTGTTGGGCCATCTGGATGCCCACTAGGTAACTGTTTGCTTCCTAGGATGGCATGTTCTGGAGCATCTGGAAGATCTGATGTATGCTCAGTAGAATCTGATACCAACATCAGATCACCACAAAGACAGCATAACAGCTCTCCTCCAGTTATATTTTGGACATCTAATTAATCATGTGTTCTAATGGGCTATATAGCCTATTCAAAAAAATTTACACTAAGCATTTGCTTTCTACATTAATGAGCACATACTACTCAGTCCTTTAAATGGGTGTTTTAGTCAAGGCAGCGTATTTGTGTATTTTGCAGAGCTAATACACGTCTTTCATCACCCAGAATAAATGAGTGATTCCAGTGTGTGAAACAAGAGAATAAAGAACAATCCCAATGGAATGGCAACTGTGGCAAAAAGTGATCATTTTCATGATTTGGAGAGGGGAATTAGGACGAATCCTCTGGCACTAGGACAGAATTTTGTCTCATCAATAAATCGAGAGTTGGATTGGGTGAACCATATAGGAGTTCCCAGTTCCATTCTATAAGTTTATAGAATGCCAGCTTGGAAAAACACCTGAATAATTATATATCACTCAGTGATAGAAAAGGATAGGTATAGGAATTCATGAAAATGTGTATGCTTACAAAGTTTAGGATTTTTTTTTCTGTTTTTTTTCTTCCTGCTCGCAAGAGTGGTGAGCTGAAGGGAGAAGAGCTGCTCCATGCTTATTCCAAGCTTCAGCAGAAGGAAATCAGTGTAGGCGTAGTTCAGGAAATCACTCGGCCACCAGTCTGGAAGATCCTGAGAAGAGGCGCTTGACAAGAGTGTGAGCATGCTGGGATAAAGAGAACCACCCACACGGACACTGCAGATTTCAGTTTGGCTGTGGTGCTGTTGACTCTCTCCTTTTAGACACAGATTACACCCCTTACATGCCAAGTTGGATTTCACGCCTTTCCCACTGTGGGACTCTCTACAATTTGCAACGAGGTATACATTTCCTATGTGGCTACAAGAAGTTTTGCTTTGTGAAAATAAACGTGACTCATGTCCCAAATATTGCAATCCTGAAAATTAAATGATCCTTCATATTACTATTTTGAAAAGTCTTTTGACAGTTATTCATATGACCTGTCTTTCTACCTTTGATGCCAAATAATTGTTACCTTCTTTTGGATGTAAGTTTTGTTAGATAGTAAATATTCCCCAAAAATATAATTTAGAAAAGAAGCTGAAGAAAAAAAATATTTAGAAGAAGGTGTCTTACAACTACTCTTGTGATTTAGAGGCAGGCACAGTTCATCTTGTACCATGTTTGTTTGTTTTGTGTGTGTGACTCTTAGATTTGATTAGTGATGATGAAAAAACAATACTGTAAGATCAGGAAAGCATAGATTTGTTCTTTGAGAGTCATTTTTATCGAATCCTCAAAACTACTGGAATTATACTTATCAAGTAAAACTCTGTGATTTGATGTTCCTTTATTTTGGATCCAGTTTTCCCAGTTAAAACTTTGGGCTTTGATCTTTATCTGTAGATTACTCAACATCGGCCTCAACATGTTCAATTTTGTAAGAAATTATTGTGCTCCACTTCTGGAATGAATTTCCCCAGGGCTTCGTTAATGGTTTGTGCTTTAATGCACGATAATTTAAAATTTTCTCCAATTTGATCAATTCCTTTTAAATTTAAATGAGATTCTGCTTCTCCTCGTGTACTCAGATAATGCTATTGACCGGCAGTCAGTAGGGCATACACTTTGAATAGATTTTGTAGCTGTGGGGATGTGAATCCATCCAGACTTGGAGACTCTCAGCCACTTCTCCTCTGACTGAAGATTCTGACTGGCTATGATACTGGTGTAGCCTCTAGCTGTGGAACAGAGTGAAATCTGAAAGTCCACACCGGGCCCACTCTCAGCCTGGGGCACCTTGGCACCATCTTCTAACCAGTAGAATTAACTGTCAGCCAACAGTTACTTTCATCTCTGACGTGTATCTAGGCTTTTGCTGTCTTGTTTTCTCTTTCCATTTCCTTAGGTTGGAACTGCTTTATTTGCTACTACTTCCTAGCTTAGGTTGAGCTTCAAGCCAAGGACATTACTGCAAGAGTTGCAAGAATAGAAAATCAATACCATATTGATTGCCAGTGAAAATGATTATGAATAACTTCAATTACCTCTTCGTATTTAAGCCTCATTGTTCTATCTTCCCCATTTATGGCTTTATGAGTTTTTATAATGAAAATGTTGGGATTGAAACAAAGACTTAGAAAAGAAAGTATCATATCTATACAAGTTTGTAAATTCTTAAATGGTGTGCTTTCCTTTTTTAATCTTTCCTCATGGACATAAAAAAGAGGATTTTTTTTCTTCTTAGGGTTTTTAATTAGAAAAGTGTCATTTTCTTGGTCACATTTATAATAAAATGGTCATGTTTAGCCTGATATAGTTTAAGGTAAAGACATTGACCTGTCCAAAATAATTTTGACTCAGTTTCAGTACACTGAAAAATATTATCATTTGTATGATGATGTATTTATTTTAGATCAAACATTTCTTTCAAACTTTGAGCATGACAGAAAAAATTTAGCAAACCTATTAACTTAGAAATGTTTTACATTTTAGGGAAATCACAGAGAACTAGGTCAAGGTTTAAGCATTTGGGGGCTTAGGAAAATGTATTCACTAGCTGACAGAAAATGGGGTGGGAGGAAGTTAAGATGGAGGAGTCTGCGTGGCTTGGTAGGCTCCTGGAGAAACCTGACTCTGCAGATAGAGGGCAGCTCTTTGGGGCTCTCCAAACTGCAGACTCAGGGACATTGATCCTGACTTTACCTTTGGGAAGGTTGATTCAGAAAAGAGCCCGGAATCTTGCTGTCACCTTCCACACTGAATCACTTAATGATACTTTGGTTGTAGGCAACAGAAATGACCTTAGTTATTGAAATGAAAAAAATAATTCACTAGAGGGATACTGGTATTTCCAAGATGCAGGAAATACTGAAGACACAGACTTCAGAAAGGATCGGAACCAGAACAGCTTTGGTGATCTAAGTGTCCATTGAAGTCCAGACTGACAAATGAAATAGCATCAGTTATTTTCAATCTCTTCATTTCTTGTTTTGAGATTCAAATTCTGGGTTAGAGAGAGGACAATTTACCTAGCCTGGGTCCTGAGCCTAGGGTGGGCAAGACTCTTTGATGGACATACTGCTATGCCTTTATTCTTGGAGGATGGGGAGGGATCTCAAAAGCAAACTAGGAAGCTATTACCAGAAGAAAGGCAGGAAAAACCAACAGATAAAACTTACAGGCAGTATTTTTCTCACCCTAACATTTTTGGACTTGTCATAATCATTGTCCCAATACCCTCTTCTTCATAGCCCTACACTCTTGACACTATCTTCACCCTTTCCATTATGGGCTTATCTCTGAGAAAGAATTGTAAAACTCCAGTTCAGCTTTGAGAGGTCTGTGCATTGAGGAGCTCTTAGTTTGGCTCTAGAATAGGCTCTGCCTTGTTCCTGAGGTCCATTCTCCTTGTTTCTGAGATTCCAGTTCTAGGGACTAGGACCTTGTCTTATTTCCCGGATCTGAGTTGGTCTAGGACTGTGCTTTGCTTCTTGCTAGTCTCTCATTCCCACCATAGGGTTGGGTGCTTTCCTTCACTTCCATTGGGTGCCGGTGCCCTACTATCAAACTCCCCTGAGGCTCTCTGTCTGATTGCTTCTGGATTTCCCAGCACCATGCTTCTTCCATCAGAACACTTCTGATATTCCTGGTGGGATCCTAAGGATGCCAGCTGACTGTCTGCCAAAATTTCTCTCTTCTCTTCAATTTAGAAACACCTCTTTATGCAGTTCTGGCTCATTCAGTATTCCCTTTTAATTCTACCTTTTAAGTTTATTTTAGTAAATATTGAATAGATCCCAAATCCTAATGATAATATATGTAAGGTTTAAAGAAATACCAAATAGTTTCCAATGTACCCACCACCCAGTTTAAGAAACAGGATGCAATGTCGTTCTCTCTTAAGGGAACTCTGCTCAACTGGTTAGAATGGGTCCATTTCACTCTGAAGTCAGGGAAACTGTGTTAGAACTTCAGCTCTAATATTGCCTGTGTGATCTTAGGTTCTGAGCCTTAATTTAAACCTTATAGGTTTAAATTAGATGAAAACATAGTTAGCACTCCATAGATAGAAATGTACGTCCTTTATCCAAATGCTCTCAGTGATTATCTAGCACTCTGGCCCCCCTCTTATGCCTGCTCCCCATAGCTGTAACCAAGCTGCTTAAGTCCACTTTGTCCCGAGGTAGGATGCTCACCGACAGTTGAATCAGAGATTCTTAAATCCTTTTCAATTGAATACAAGATGGGCCTTAGAGCAGAGCCCAACAGAGACCTAGGGCTCTATGATCATGGGAAAGAAGGCTACACAGAGGTCCACACTTTTTGAAGATTTATTACCAACACCCCTAAGTTACAAGGTTACATAAGGAACTAAAGGTATCAAAACAGGAAATTATTCATCCCTAACCTGACCACTTAAACATCCAGCCCATTTAAATATCTCTCCTGTCTTAACACCAGTGTTTATTCCAGCCTACTAAGTCATCTTCTTTGTGGGTCAGCCTTTCCTGAAATACATGTCTCAGCTATAGAATTTTTTATGTTAGATGGTTATTATGTGTTTAAATGTCTCCCTTCGCACTAGACAGAGCTCCTTAAACGTAGCAATCTTCCTTACTTTTCTTATGTTTTGTCTCCCTGTACTCAGTACCATGACTGACTCTTAGTAGGTGCTCAATAAATGTTTGTTTCGTGAAAGGTGTAAAGGCAGAGTTCAGCCTTGCCAACATTTCTTAACATAACTTTGATGTAAAAATAGCATTTAAGATTTACACCTGCAAAGAAACTAGATCTAAGATTGCTGCTTTGATTGCTGCTTTGATACTTAAAAAGAACCAATAAATCGAATTTGCACACACAATACATGGAAACATACAATGGTGCCCAATTGTCTTTTTGTATAAACTTTAAAGCCCTTAGCCTGTATTCCAAACTTCTATTTTATTATTCTAACATTAACTACTCCCCAATTCAGAGTCTCTGTTTCAGGCTGGCCTTGTCTGTTTTTGAGTGGGCAGGGAGAACACTTTATATTCAGTCTGAAGCAGGGAGCAGGAGCTCTTAATGGGAACACTGAATCTTCACCACAACTCATACCCCACATTCCCCACCCCCAGGGTGCTAAGTATCACATTATGAGTGTAGGGAATACTCTATAAATGTTGGCAGACAGAATCACACCCATAACTTAGTTAATTTCAGCTTATATGGATGTCCAAGTGAATTGCCACCCACATCTGAAATTCCCTGGTTTTTACAGTACAAGTTCTTTCTTTTTTCCTTAAAAGAAACCCCATTCTGCTAGCAATAGAAATTATTCAAAATTTCAACAATTGTGACATTGTCTTGCAAAGATCATCAAGAATCTTTTAAAATTCAACTTAGGAAAAAGTCTATAAATATGTAAAATGTAGCATTTGATTAGGAAAAACAACAGAATTTAACATATCAGATTCTCAGGAGGACATAATAAGTACTTTAACAGTTACTGTGTGTGGGTTGATTCTGCAGTGGCTGAACAGCTCAGAATATTGAAAGAGCAGTATTTCTATGCGTGGGTAGTGGGAGGGAAGGGATGTCCTATATGCAGGCAGCTAAGCAGCAAATGTTTGTGATTGCAACTCAGGGGAAAACATTGGTAAAGCTTATGACCGTAAAACAATTACACAGAGACTTCCTTGTCAGCCCACATGCATTAAAGCAAGGGGTCAGTAACCTAGAACACATGGTCTAATTCAGGCTCACTATGAGTTTTAAAAATCCTTGGTCGAGCTCTCACCAGCTCAAACCAGATCTGACCAGACATATGTTGGCAGTTTGAGGTGATGTAACTTTCCTTTTTCCTAACCAACACTGTACCACTCAACTCCATTCCAGTTTCCTGAATTTAGAATTCAACTGGGGTTGGCTTTATATGACTATGAAGTAGCTAACTGACATTTTGATGAATAAATTCCAAAATCCATCATTCTTAAAAATATGAACTTCTAGGTTTTTTTAAGGCATAATGTGTTTTTTTCTATTATCAGTTCTTGGGAGTTTAAAGGCCTTAAGAAAGTGAAACTTACTTGTTTTGGGGGGTGGGAAAGATAAAATTGCCTTCAAAAGCAACTTGAAACCTGGAAGTCATTTTTAAATGAGGATAATAATTAGTAAGTTAAGTGCAGTAGACAAAAGAACAGTCTGAAAATGAAACAGCCACCACATAAGAAACATCAGTCAAATAACAACTTTTAAATATAAAAAGGGCCTGAAAATGTATGGGGGCGGGGGTGGGAAAGAAGAGCATTTGCCAGTTGGAATACTCTGGGCAAAAGACGATACAGTTGACCCTTGAACGAAGCAGACGGGGTGGTTCAGGGCACTGACCCTGAGTGCAGTTACATGCAGTAGAAAATCCTCATGTAATTTATATTCAGCCCTCCACATATTTGATTTCTCCATGTCCAAGTTTCCATATCCGTGGATTCAACCAACTTTGGTTCCTGTAGTACTATAGTATTTACTGTTGAAAAAAATCCACGTATAAGTGGACCTGAGCAGTTCAAATTTGTGTTGTTCAAGGGTCAACTGTACTCTTAGGAAAAAGACAATTTGGCATGCCAGTAAACTCATTCATGAAAGCGACGGGAACCAACACTTTCAGTGTTTGAACTCAGGAGTTCTGGAAAGGTTTGTCTGCAACAAGATTCTCGCCCACGTTTTGGTATCTCCTTCCCTTAAAATTCCTTTTGGAGAGATCCTGGGGGCAAGAGTGTGGGGTTTTGTCCAAAAGTATCATGATATAAATTGCAAATATTCCTGAAGTGGTAAAGCAATACGTTATTATTAATGCTGAGTTGTTTTATCGAAAACCTAAAGGAATGGAAATTCAGTGAGAATAAAGAGGAGGATAATTTTGGATTAGGTACCACTGACCTGGGACTCAGAGCACAAGGTTGGGGTTGAAATGATGGGAAGGATTCTGAACGTGGAATGTGGAATGTGGAAGTAAGGATGGTGGGAGTTGGAGGAAGAGTAGGAGAAGACATTTTATTTAAATAACATTTTTTCCTAGGATAAGACTATTTTAGTTTTAGTTTTCTAAAGTTAGGACAAGGATGATGTTTTACAGTATCTGGCAGTTTCTTTGAACACCTGATAAAATTTAAAGTGGAAAGAACACAAGCTTTAGAGTTATAATCTAGTTTTAAACCGCCCTCTACTTCAGGCGTGTTACTTAAACTCTCTGAAGCTAACTGGGGCTAATGATATGTCCAGTGGACATATGTTGATTGCCTATCTGGCATTCAGTTCTCTTGTCCCCTCTCCTAAGAAAAGCCCCTATTTCCCAGCCAGTGGCATTTTGGGAAGCATTGAATCCAACCCTAACTCTAATAGTTGACTTTGATGCGTACAGGCTAATCATTTCATCCAATTTAGGCTAGAGCTGCATGGAGAGACTTTTGGGAGGCAGTGGTGGGCGGGGGCTTCTGGGATACATGCTAACTCTTCTAAGACGTCTGCTATAAGAGACACCCTCTATTCCTATGTATGGTGTGATGTGCTGACGTGAGTTGTGGAATGACTGCAGCTATTTTGCTACCATGAAGGAAGCCAGCTGAAATTGAATTTGATACACAAGAGAGGGCAAAGCTGAGAGAACTACAGAGAAATTCAGCCAGAGCAATGTTGAAATTGTACCTGAAGACTCACTTACTGTTGAACTTTTTAGTTATACAAGCCAATAAATTCCCTTTATTCCTTAAACTAGGTTTTGATGTACATTTTCTATTATTTGCCACCAGAAGATTGCTAACCAATACATGGATCTGATAGGGTTTTTGTGAGGATTATGGCCTAGCATAGTGCTTGGTGTATAAATATTAGTTCAACTAACACTTCTCTATTAGTTTCTTTTTAAAATTAATTTAACAAATATATGGTGAACATCCAGAATGCCATTATGTATTACGCATGGCTCCCAGTTCTAGGACCATGAAGATAAATGACTGAATCCCTGCTCTCAAGGAGTTCATGAACTACTAAGTGGTATATACTAGTCTTTCAATAATATTTTGGATATCACTAGAAAAGTATAAGCAAGCAGAGACTGGGTCCTTTCATCTAGAATAGAAAGTTAGGTTACCTAGAACTGAAAGTTAATTTGTGAATATAGAAATATTGACTATAATGTTAGGTTATCTGAATATATTAATATTGACTATAATAAATAAGGCAATCTAATCCTCTCTTTAGAAACTGATAGATAGCATATAATCAATGTTAAATAGGTTTTAGTTGTGTTTTCACTTCTTTACAAACATCAGTAACTGTTAGGGTTCGTTTTGATACCATTTAAAAATATAAACATTCTTCTGTGATTCAAAAAGTAATCTAGTAAGTACATTACAATTTCAAATATGTCCTATTTAAGTAAATTTATTATAGCTCAGAACTTGCAGATCTTCATAACACAGAAGTATTTTTTCCAGGACTTCCAGCTGGACTTCTGGTGCTGCTTCTGCTACTGCTGCTAGTATTTTCTGAGTGGAAGAGTGCTATTTTTAGAGTCAGAATACACTTGCTATTAAAAGCTTTCTTTTTTTTTTTTAATAACAAGTTTATTTGTTTAATCTTAGTTACTTTTTTTTTTTAAACTCATCTTTTTATTTATTTATTTATTTTTGGCTGTGTTGGGTCTTCGTTTCTGTGCGAGGGCTTTCTCTAGTTGTGGTGAGCGGGGGCCACTCTTCATTGCGGCGCGCAGGCCTCTCACTACCGCGGCCTCTCTTGTTGCGGAGCACAGGCTCCAGAAGCGCAGGCTCAGTGGTTGTGGCTCACGGGCCTAGTTGCTCCGCGGCATGTGGGATCTTCCCAGACCAGGGCTCGAACCCGTGTCCCCTGCATTGGCAGGCAGATTCTCATCCACTGCGCCACCAGGGAAGCCCCTATAAGCTTTCTTAAGAGTAGTATAATACTCACCAGTGACTATTACTTAAAATTCGGTTGGCTTTTGAAATGATTTAGATTTGCTTCTTGATAGTCTTGGGAGTAATACCTGGTATATGGTTATGATTCTACCTTGAGCACTTCTTACACTAGCATCACATTGAATTGGGTATTATAACAATTATCTGTGCAGTATAACTTTGCAAAGTTTATCATAGTCATTTCCCTCTGTTATGTCATTCTTTGCAAAGGGGAGCACCTACCCTGAAGTGGGTGGATCATTCTCAAAAGTGAGTTAAAATATACTGATAAAAAGTTTAAAAATTATTAATGATATAGTAATTGGACTGGTTTCAAAAATAATAACCACTGGACACAAGCTATGTCTAAAATCATTTTCCCTATTATTTCAAAGCAATCCACTTCAGCCAAAGGATGTACTGCTCTCTTTAACAACATCAAATGTTGGCCTATTTAATGAAATTTCAATAAGGAGTTTCAAAGAACAGTATCTGATTTCACTTTCACAGGCAGAAGTTGATCAATAATGAGTGTATGGAATCAAAATAGTTTCTCTTCAAGGTAGGAGATAAATTCATGTAATGATTCCTAAGGAAGCAACATGTATTTTCTACAAATGATTAAAAAGAAAAGAAGGAAGATAAGGTAGCAAGATAAGAAACAAATATGGTATTGCTAATTACCACCTTGATGTCTCATTCAATCTGTGACTGATGAATGATAAACTGTTCTTTGCTTGTCCAATAGTTTGAGCTAAACTTCCTTTTGACTCTGTTTGATTGACTGACAGTACAGTTGCTCTCCAAGTTTCACAAAATGTTCACAATCCATATAATTAAATGTTAGATATAAAAAACTTTGCTTTACATTAAAAATATGAAGCAGAGAGATAAATACCAAAAAAAGACAAGCTGGCCAGCACCTATTACAAAGGAAAGACCTTTGTTCCCTGTTTCATTGTTGGTTTTTGTCTCTTTGCTCATTTGTGCTGTATCAGCTTGAGGTCAATTCCAATGATGAATGGTTCTGTCTCCTCTTCTTCCTCATCTTCATATTAAATCCTTGTCTGCTTATGTAGAATTCAAGTAATTCAAGACCTTCTGGGACTGAGTCAGTCCTTGTGCATCTATGATTAAAAGTGAAGGTTACTTCCAAACAGGGAAGGATGGTGCAGACCTGTTTTTCTCGCTCCTCCCTGCTAAGTACAAATATAAACCCTGGGAATGGTGCAAGAGACAACCAAAGGAGAAACGTGAAATGTGTTTAGAAGAATGCAAGGTGGTTTGTGACCCTAAGATTGTCGGAACAATATAATTGTAGGAATAATAGAATCCCCCTACCCAACAAAGGAAGGCCACCCAGACCCAGAGTTCCTTGACTTTCAACCTAGCAATAGAAGACAGCCCAGGTAGGCTCATTCCTTCCCCAGACTCCCTCTGACAATACCACATGAACCTGACATCACCAGCAAGTGAGACGTATTGGGAACATTGACAGAAATAAATGACCAGAGGAGTTACTCTCCTTCTCTGCCGGGCCTGAGACTCCCATTTTCCATTGAGAGATACCAAGGTAGGCAGGCAGAGCTAGCAAGAGAGACCTAGCACAGTAGCATGCATGGTCTGGGAAGCCTCTTTGTTCTCACAGGCCTGAGACTCTCCTCCCTCACCCAGAAACACCAAGGCAGCAGGTGGAGGTGGGGGTGGGAAAGGGCAGTAGTGGTACTTCTTTTAAAGATGAATTAACACCAATTTTACACACTCTCTTCCAGATAATGGAAGAGATAAGGACACTTCCCAACATATTTTATGAGGCCAGTATTACCCAGATGCTAAAACCAGACAAAGGCAGCACCAAAAAACAAACAACAAATGTTTAGACCCATATTTCTCATGAACATAGATTCTCAACAAAAATCCTCAACAAAGTATTAGCAAACCAACTTCAACAATGTGTTAAAAAATAATACCATGACCAGTGGCATTTATTCCAGGTATGCAAGCTTAGTTAAATACTCACAAATCAATCAATGCAATCTACTGTATCAACAACAAAATTCATAATGTGATTTCAAATGATGAAGAAATGCTTTTGGCAGCAAAATTCAATACCTGTTTATGATTAAAACTCTCAGCAAATTAGGAGTAGAAGATAAATAACACAACTTGGTAAAGAGCACCTATAAAAAGCCTGCAACTAATATCATACTTAATGGTAGAAGACAGAGATTAAGGTAAGGAGGTCTACTCTCACCATTTTAATCAACAGATTACTGGAAAAGGGGAAATCGACAGTAACACCATCATAGTAGGGGACTTTAACACCCCGCTTTCACCAATGGACAGATCATCCAAAATGAAAATAAATAAGGAAACACAAGCTTTAAATGATACATTAAACAAGATGGACTTAATTGATATTTATAGGACATTCCACCCACAAACAACAGAATACACATTTTTCTCAAGTGCTCGTGGAACATTCTCCAGAATAGATCATATCTTGGGTCACAAATCAAGCCTTGGTAAATTTAAGAAAATTGAAATCGTATCAAGTATCTTTTCCGACCACAACACTATGAGACTAGATATCAATTACAGGAAAAGATCTGTAAAAAATACAAACACATGGAGGCTACACAATACACTACTTAATAACGAAGTGATCACTGAAGAAATCAAAGGGGAATCAAAAAATACCTAGAAACAAATGACAATGGAGACACAACGACCCAAAACCTATGGGATGCAGCAAAAGCAGTGCTAAGAGGGAAGTTTATAGCAATACAAGCCTACATCAAGAAACAGGAAACATCTCGAATAAACAACCTAACCTTGCACCTAAAGCAATTAGAGAAAGAAGAGCAAAAAAACCCCAAAGCTAGCAGAAGGAAAGAAATCATAAAGATCAGATCAGAAATAAATGAAAAAGAAATGAAGGAAACAATAGCAAAAATCAATGAAACTAAAAGCTGGTTCTTCGAGAAGATAAACAAAATTGATAAACCATTAGCCAGACTCATCAAGAGAAAAAGGGAGAAGACTCAAATCAATAGAATTAGAAATGAAAAAGGAGAAGTAACCACTGACACTGCAGAAATACAAAAGATCATGAGAGATTACTACAAGCAACTCTATGCCAATAAAATGGACAACCTGGAAGAAATGGACAGATTCTTAGAAATGCACAACCTACCGAGACTGAACCAGGAAGAAATAGAAAATATGAACAGACCAATCACAAGCACTGAAATTGAAACTGTGATTAAAAATCTTCCAACAAACAAAAGCCCAGGACCAGATGGCTTCACAGGCGAATTCTATCAAACATTTAGAGAAGAGCTAACACCTATCTTTCTCAAACTCTTCCAAAATATTGCAGAGGGAGGAACACTCCCCAACTCATGCTACAAGGCCACCATCACCCTAATACCAAAACCAGACAAAGATGTCACAAAGAAAGAAAACTACAGGCCAATATCACTGATGAACATAGATGCAAAAATCCTCAACAAAATACTAGCAAACAAAATCCAACAGCACATTAAAAGGATCATGCACCATGATCAAGTGGGGTTTATCCCAGGAATGCAAGGATTCTTCAATATACGCAAATCAATCAACGTGATACATCATATTAACAAATTGAAGGAGAAAAACCATATGATCATCTCAATAGATGCAGAGAAAGCTTTCGACAAAATTCAACACCAATTTATGATAAAAGCCCTGCAGAAAGTAGGCATAGAGGGAACTTTCCTCAACATGATAAAGGCCATATATGACAAACCCACAGACAACATCATCCTCAATGGTGAAAAACTGTAACCATTTCCACTTAGATCAGGAACAAGACAAGGTTGCCCACTCTCACCACTATTATTCAACATAGTTTTGGAAGTGTTAGCCACAGCAATCGGAGAAAAAAAGAAATAAAAGGAATCCAAATCGGAAAAGAAGAAGTAAAGCTGTCACTGTTTGCAGATGACATGATACTATACATAGAGATTCCTAAAACTGCTACCAGAAAACTACTAGAGCTAATCAATGAATTTGGTAAAGTAGCAGGATACAAAATTAATGCACAGAAATCTCTTGCATTCCTATACACTAATGACGAAAAATCTGAAAGTGAAATTAAGAAAACACTCCCATTTACCAACGCAACAAAAAGAATAAAATATCTAGGAATAAACCTACCTAAGGAGACAAAAGACCTGTATGCAGAAAATTATAGGACACTTATGAAAGAAATTAAAGATGATACAAATAGATGGAGAGATATACCATGTTCCTGGATTGGAAGAATCAACATTGTGAAAATGACTCTACTACCCAAAGCAATCTACAGATTCAATGCAATCCCTATCAAACTACCACTGGCATTTTTCACAGAACTAGAACAAAAAATTTCACAATTTGTATGGAGACACAAAAGACCCCGAATAGCCAAAGCAATCTTGACAATGAAAAATGGAGCTGGAGGAATCAGGCTCCCTGACTTCAGACTATATTACAAAGCTACAGTAATCAAGACAGTTTGGTACTGGCACAAAAACAGAAATATAGATCAATGGAACAGGATAGAAAGCCCAGAGATAAACCCATGCACATATGGTCACCTTATCTCTGATAAAGGAGGCAAGCATATACAGTGGAGAAAAGACAGCCTCTTCAATAAGTGGTGCTGGGAAAATTGGACAGGTACATGTAAAAGTATGAAATTAGAACACTCCCTGACACCATACACAAAAATAAACTCAAAATGGATTAAAGACCTAAGTGTAAAGCCAGACACTATCAAACTCTTAGAGGAAAACATAGGCAGAACACTCTATGACATACATCACAGCAAGATCCTTTTTGACCCACCTCCTAGAGAAATGGAAATAAAAACACAAATAAACAAATGGGACCTAATGAAACTTAAAAGCTTTTGAACAACAAAGGAAACCATAAACAAGACCAAAAGACAACCCTCAGAATGGGAGAAAATATTTGCAAATGAAGCAACTGACAAAGGATTAATCTCCAAGATTTACAAGCAGCTCATGCAGCTCAATAACAAAAAAACAAACAACCCAATCCAAAAATGGGCAGAAGACCTAAATAGACATTTCTCCAAAGAATATATACAGATGGCAAACAGACACATGCTCAACATCATTAATCATTAGAGAAATGCAAATCAAAACTACAATGAGGTATCATCTCACACCGGTCAGAATGGCCATCATCAAAAAATCTACAAACAATAAATGCTGGAGAGGGTGTGGAGAAAAGGGAACACTCTTGCACTGTTGGTGGGAATGTAAATTGATACAGCCACTATGGAGAACAGTATGGAGGTTCCTTAAAAAACTAAAAATAGAACTACCATACCACCCAGCAATCCCACTACTGGGCATATACCCTGAGAAAACCATAATTCAAAAAGAGTCATGTACCAAAACGTTCATTGCAGCTCTATTTACAATAGAGCTCTATTTACTATTTACAATAGTCAGGACATGGAAGCAACCTAAGTGTCCATCATCGGATGAATGGAAAAAGAAGATGTGGTACATATATACAGTGGAATATTACTCAGCCATAAAAAGAAATGAAATGGAGGTATTTGTAATGAGGTGGATGGAGTTAGAGTCTGTCATACAGAGTGAAGTAAGTCAGAAAGAGAAAAACAAATACAGTATGCTAACACATACATATGGAATCTAAGGGGAAAAAAAAAGGGTTATGAATAACCTAGTGGCAAGATGGGAATAAAGACACAGACCTACTAAAGAATGGACTTGAGGATATGGGGAGGGGGAGAGGTGAGATGTGACAGGGTGAGAGAGTGTCATGGACATATATACACTACCAAATTAAAATAGATAGCTAGTGGGAAGCAGCCACATAGCACAGGGAGATCAGCTCGGTGTTTTGTGACTGCCTGGGGGGGGTGGGATGGGGAGGGTGGGAGGGAGGGAGATGCAGGAGGGAGGAGATATGGGAACGTGTGTATATGTGTAGCTGATTCACTTTGTTATAAAGCAGAAACTAACACACCATTGTGAAGCAATTATACTTCAATAAAGATGTTTAAAAAAAAAAAAGAAAGAAAAAAGGGAGAAGACTCAAATCAATAGAATTAGAAATGAAAAAGGAGAAGTAACCATTGACACTGCAGAAATCCAAATGATCATGAGAGATTACTACAAGCAACTCTATGCCAATAAAATGGACAACCTGGAAGAAATGGACACATTCTTAGAAAAGCACAACGTTCCGAGACAGAACCAGGAAGAAATAGAAAATATGAACAGACCAATCACAAGCACTGAAATTGAAACTGTGATTCAAAATCTTCCAACAAACAAAAGCCCAGGACCAGATGGCTTCACAGGCGAATTCTATCAAACATTTAGAGAAGAGCTAACACCTATCTTTCTCAAACTCTTCCAAAATATTGCAGAGGGAGGAACACTCCCCAACTCATTCTACGAGGTCACCATCACCCTGATACCAAAACCAGACAAAGATGTCACAAAGAAAGAAAACTACAGGCCAATATCACTGATGAACATAGATGCAAAAATCCTCAACAAAATACTAGCAAACAGAATCGAACAGCACATTAAAAGGATCATACACCATGATCAAGTGGGGTTTATTCCAGGAATTCAAGGATTCTTCAATATATGCAAATCAATCAACGTGATACACCATATTAACAAATTGAAGGAGAAACACCATATGATCATCTCAATAGATGCAGAGAAAGCTTTCAACAAAATTCAACACCCATTTATGATAAAAGCCCTGCAGAAAGTAGGCATAGACGGAACTTTCCTCAACATAATAAAGGCCATATATGACAAACCCACAGCCAACATCATCCTCAATGGTGAAAAACTGAAACCATTTCCACTTAGATCAGGAACAAGACAAGGTTGCCCACTCTCACCACTATTATTCAACATAGTTTTGGAAGTTTTAGCCACAGCAATCAAAGAAGAAAAAGAAATAAAAGGAATCCAAATCGGAAAAGAAGAAGTAAAGCTGTCACTGTTTGCAGATGACATGATACTATACATAGAGAATCCTAAAGATGCTACCAGAAAAGTACTAGAGCTAATCAGTGAATTTGGTAAAGTAGCAGGATACAAAATTAATGCACAGAAATCTCTTGCATTCCTATACACTAATGATGAATAATCTGAAAGTGAAATTAAGAAAACACTTCCATTTACCATTGCAACAAAAAGAATAAAATATCTAGGAATAAACTTACCTAAGGAGACAAAAGACCTGTATGCAGAAAATTTTAAGACACTGATGAAAGAAATTAAAGATGATACAAATAGATGGAGAGATATACCATGTTCTTGGATTGGAAGAATCAACATTGTGAAAATGACTCTACTACCCCAAACAATCTACAGATTCAATGCAATCCCTATCAAACTACCACTGGCATTTTTCACAGAACTAGAACAAAAACTTCACAATTTGTATGGAAACATAAAAGACCCCGAATAGCCAAAGCAATCTTGACAATGAAAAATGGAGCTAGAGGAATCAGGCTCCCTGACTTCAGACTGTACTACAAAGCTACGGTAATCAAGACAGTTTGGTACTGGCACAAAAACAGAAATACAGATCAATGGAACAGGATAGAAAGCCCAGAGATAAACCCACGCACATATGGTCACCTTATCTTTGATAAAGGAGGCAAGCATATACAGTGGAGAAAAGACAGCCTCTTCAATAAGTGGTGCTGGGAAAACTGGACAGGTACAAGTAAAAGTATGAAATTAGAACACTCCCTGACACCATACACAAAAATAAACTCAAAATGGATGAAAGACCTAAATGTAAGACCAGACACTATCATACTCTTAGAGGAAAACATAGGCAGAACACTCTATGACATACATCACAGCAAGATCCTTTTTGACCCAGGTCCTAGAGAAATGGAAATAAAAACAAAAATATACAAATGGGACCTAATGAAACTTAAAAGCTTTTGCACAGCAAAGGAAACCATAAACAAGACCAAAAGACAACACACAGAATGGGAGAAAATATTTGCAAATGAAGCAACTGACAAAGGATTAATCTCCAGAATTTACAAGCAGCTCATGCAGCTCAGTAACAAAAAAGCAAACAACCCAATCCAAAAATGGGCAGAAGACCTAAATAGACATTTCTCCAAAGAAGATATACAGATGGCAAACAGACACATGAAAGAATGCTCAACATCATTAATCATTAGAGAAATGCAAATCAAAACTACAATGAGATATCATCTCACACCAGTCAGAATGGCCATCATCAAAAAATCTAGAAACAATAAATGCTGGAGAGGGTGTGGAGAAAAGGGAACCCTCTTGCACTGTTGGTGGGAATGTAAATTGATACAGCCACTATGGAGAACAGTATGGAGGTTCCTTAAAAAACTAAAAATAGAACTACCATACCACCCAGCAATCCCACTACTGGGCATATACCCTGAGAAAACCATAATTCAAAAAGAGTCATGTACCAAAACGTTCATTGCAGCTCTATTTACAATAGAGCTCTATTTACTATTTACAATAGTCAGGACATGGAAGCAACCTAAGTGTCCATCATCGGATGAATGGATAAAGAAGATGTGGCACATATATACAATGGAATATTACTCAGCCATAAAAAGAAACGAAATTGAGTTATTTGCAGTGAGGTGGATGGAGTTAGAGTCTGTCATACAGAGTGAAGTAAGTCAGAAAGAGAAAAACAAATACAGTATGCTAACACATATATATGGAATCTAAGGGAAAAAAAAAAAAGGTCATGAAGAACCTAGTTGCAAGACGGGAATAAAGACACAGACCTACTAGAGAATGGACTTGAGGATATGGGGAGGGGGAAGGGTAAGATGTGACAAAGTAAGAGAGTGGCATGGACATATATACACTACCGAACGTAAAATAGATAGCTAGTGGGAAGCAACCGCATAGCACAGGGAGATCAGCTCTGTGTTTTGTGACCACCTAGAGGGGTGGGATAGGGAGGGTGGGAGGGAGGGAAATGCAAGGGGGAAGAGATATGGGAACATATGTATATGTATAACTGATTCATTTTGTTATAAAGCAGAAACTAACACATCATTGTAAAGCAATTATACTCCAATAAAGATGTAAAAAAAAAAAAAACTGTATTACTAGAAGTTCTAACCACTGTGATAAGGCAAAAAAATAAAAAATGAAAATAAATAAATAGAAGTCATATGGTTTGGAAAGGAAGAAATAAAACAATCTCTAATGTCAGATGACATGACTGTCTACACTGAAAATACCAAGAAATCTACAAAATAAAAACCACAAATTCCTAGCACTAGTAAAGGAGTTCAACAACATGGTTCAAGAGCAATACACAAAAACCAATCACATTTCTATATACAAAAATGAACATGCTGAAATCACAATTTAAAACACAATACGATTTCTAATTTGTCTGAAGAAAATTAAATACTTAGATTTACACTTAAAAAGTATGTACAGAATCTGTATGCTGAAAATTATAAAACACCGATGAAGGAAATCAAAGAAAACCTAACTGAATGGAGGGAAATACCATATTCATAGATCAGAAGGCTCATTTGAGTATACGTGTCAATTTTCCTCAAATTCATCTGTAGGCTAAATACAATTTGTACCAAAATTCCAGCAAGAATTTTTGTAGTCATAGACGAGCTTATTTAAAAATTTATATGGAAAATCATAGACCCTAGAATAGCTTTAAAAATCATTACAAAAAATAACAAAGTGGGAAGAATTACTCTACCTGGTATTAAGACTTATTATATAGCTGCAGTAATCAAGAACGTGGTATTGGCAGAGGGATACACAATAAGTCAATGGAACAGAAGAAAAAACCCAGAAATACACCTGCACAAATATGCTCAACTGGTTTTTGACAAAGGGGCAAAAATAATTCAAAGGAGGAACGGTAGACTTTGACAGATAGTGCTGGAACAGTTGAATAAGCAATTGAATAAGTAAAACAAAACAAAACAAAAACACTCAAACTTAATACCTATACAAAAATTAACTCAAAATGAATCATGGCTTAAATGTAAAATGTGAAACTGTAAATCTTTTTTTAAAAATAAGTTATTTATTTATTTATTTTTGGCCATGCCTCACAGTTTGTGGGATCTTAGTTCCCTGACCAGGGGTTGAACCCGGGCCACAGCAGTGAAAGCACTGAGTCCTAACCACTGGACTGCCAGGGAACCCCCCAAAACTTTTAGAAGAAAATAACAAAAAATCTTTAGGATCTCAAGCTAGGCAAAGAGTTCTTAGACATGACACCAAAGCATTTTCCATACAAGGAAAATTTGATAAATTGGACTTCACATCAAAATCTAAAAATTTGTTCAGAGAAAGACCTGGTTAAGAAAATGAGAAGACAGTGTGGAGACTGGGAGGAAATGTTTGCAAACCACTTATCTGACGAATGACTGATATCTACAATATATAAAGAACCCTCAAAACTCAATAGTAAAAAACCAAACAGTCCAGTTAGAAAGTAGACAAAAGACATGAACAGATATTTCACCAAAGAAAGTATACGGATGGCAAGTAATCACATGAAAAGATGTTTAACATCATTAGTTTTTAGGGAAATGCACTTAAAAACAATAATGAGATATCACTACACACCTCTCAGAAGCGCTAAAATAAAAAATAGTAACAACACCAAATGTGGGTGAGGATGTGAAGAAACTGAATCACTCATACATTGCTGATGGAAATGTAAAATATTTCAGCCACTCTGGAAAATAGTTTGGCAGTTTCTTTAAAAATTAAACATCTAACTACCATACGACCTAGCAATTGCATTCCTGAGTGTTTCTACCAGAAAAATGAAAACTCAATCGCACAAAAACCTGTACTTAATGTTCACAGCAGCTTTATTCGTAATAGCTACAAACTGGAATCAGCTCAGATATCTTTCAATAGATGAGTGGTTAAATAAACTCTGGTAAATATATAGCATGCAATACTACTTAGCAATAAAAAGAAATGGACTATTAGGTTAAAATTAAAGTTGAAGAAGAAGAAGTAGGAGAAGAAGAAGGAGTACAAGTGGTGGAAAACCAGGAGATACCTGTGAGGAAGGAGAAGGAGGTGGAGGAAGAGGAGGGGGAGGGGGAGGAGGAGGAGAAGGAGGAGGAGAAGAAGAAACACATTAAGGAAGAACCGCTTTCTGAGGAAGAACATGCACCAGCACAGCCATTGCTAGTCCAGAGAAAAAGTAGAAAAAGAAAAAAAGAGTTAATGAGTACTAATGGAAGGAACTATTCTTTCAAAGATTTCATAATTGAATTACCTGGATACATCATGCTTAAGATTCAGTCAGAAATATACCAGAGATGCTCTCTAAAATAATCAATGGGAGGTTGGATGAAACAAAATGATTAATCATCAATAGCATTTCATACCTTGTTGTGTCTTGACATCACTTCAACTCTGTTCATTTTATTATGTCATCATTTCTTAGAATATTTGTTACACAAATAAAAATATTTTCTTTGTATTTAAAAAAAAGAAGAAATGGACTACTGATAGATGCAACAACTTAGATGAAGCACCAAGAAATTATGCTGAGCAAAAAAAAAAGCCCATCCCAGTGGACCGTGAGTAGAGAACACAGCCGCTCCCTTTCCTGAGATCTCAAAAGTGACCAGTGATGGGGAAGTCCAGTAATGGTCGGCCTATGGGCCTGTAAAGAGAAGAGAACGGACCCGGAACCAACTGTCCTGACCAAACAATAGCAGACAGCAGCAAGATGGACTGGACCGGCCTGCTGAAAATAAACTTCAAAAATGCAGAGGTTGTGCTGCTCAGATTCGTTTTTTCCTAGTATGACATGTATCAGAAGGGCCAGCAAGTTACCTTAGAAGTTACTCAAGTATCTCCTTGGAAACCACACATCTTTAATCCTGCTGTGGAGCAAGAGGCAGCTCAGGAATCCAGGCTTTTCCTTGCTGGGAGCGACGTTCTGCTCTGATCAACCCAGACTCCTTACGTGGAGGCTGAAGTGGCTCAGCACACGCACCTGTGAGGACTTGCCAGGACGTGAACCCAGTGCAGGCCAGAGGGTGCCTGTTAACTGGCAATGCTAGAAAGGTCTCCACTCTTTCCTTTTCTATATAAATCACTTCTTTTTGTGTGGTGATTAACGTATCAAAATTCAGGTGAAGGCATTTGATAATTTGAAAGAGGAGGAGAAGAGTGTTAAAGAGAAATATGCACTATTCTAAAATGTTCTCAAAGAGACTTCTAATCTTTAGTCTCAATAGATAACTCTGGTTCCTCTACTTTTCTAATGGGACACTTTTCAATCAGAAGCTGGCATCACAGAACCTGAAGTTTACCCACCCAAGTTCAAATGACACTTTTTTAAAAAAATTAGAAACTATAGCGCCTAGCCTTTTCCCAAGCACACTGACATTCCATACTCTTTGGGTTTATCCCTGCAATGGGTTAAATTACTTTAAATCCTCGGAAGATGGGGGTCATTGTTAATTTCTCATCCAGTGAAAAACTGAAACCTATAATATTTAGAAACAGTTTTATCCTAACCCATGTTCCTTTACCAAGGGACGAGATGGTGACCAAGCCTGGCTCATTTACTAATCAAAACGGCTGTGAACCTTAAGGATAACTGTGGTACCTCCGCCCCCTTCCACACACGTGCTCCCGCTACCCATGACAGTGGTCTTGAGTCTCCTTATTGGAGGGGGCTGTGGGGAAGGCCTCAGCGAATTATTTAATGGGTAATTGTGCTGAGTATTGGTATTTTAGGAAGCAGTCACAAGGTAGAGCATTCCAAAAGGGTGTTTTTCTAGTTAGGACCCTTGAGCAAAGAGAAGGGGACACTATTCAGTGTATCAGATGGTTCCTGACGCCTTGGTGCTTTCCCAGGTGTTCATTCCTAGGCCTGTCAATTAACCTCCTGAAGCATCTATTCGATGAATGTTTTATCTCTAGTGGGAATGGTAATGTGCTGTAAATTCTTGGTGTGAAGTTTTCCATATCAAACTCATGTTTGCCTTAAAAAAAAAAAGCCCATCCTGAAATTTACATACTGTATGATTCCATTTATATAACACTTTTGAAATAACAAACTTTTAGAAGTGGGGGAAAGATTACTGGTTGCCAGGGATTAGAGTGAGGAGGGTAGTTTTGAGGAGAAGGTGGGAGAGAGATGAATGTTTTAAAACGGTTATTAGTTATTGGTCTAATTTCAGATGCTGAAAAACATGGACAGAATAAAATAATTTGAGATAATATTACATAGATGATCTATCCATAAGGGATTCCTCTAGGTAATTAGGATATTCATCACTACCCCTAAGCTTTAGGGGAATTCATGCTCTTCTGAAAATGTCCTTTGATGCCTCTGAAATTTAATATAGTATTTGGAAATTGGTTGATATCATTTCTAATGTCAGTGACTGCCAGTTTTTTGAGGTGTTTTTGAAGGGAAAATTCCTATATAAATTAAGTTCCTCCAAATATTTTTAATTTACAAGGAGTAATCTCTCATTATATTCAAGTTTTGTGTTCTTTTCCAGAAAATATAATTTTTAATTAAAGTATAAATTATAAGGAGAACATAGCCTATACTTCAGCTATATTCCATTTTTGTCCTGAACCAAGTCATGATGTAATCCCCTGGGACATTAAGTTCTCTACACTGCCAATTTTATCCTTTTATAATAATTAAGGTCATTGTAAGGAATGCATAATATAAATCATTCCAAGATATACAAAATATCACCTGTCCAAAGCTCTTTTTAGCACATTTTCAAGAGTCTTCCTATAAGCGACTTTCAAACATGAATTTTTAGTGTGATGCTTTATAAGATACTTTATCTTCTGTTGTCCCCTTTAGTTTGGGTTGGAAGAGAGCTGAAAGGGAATAGATTAAAATATCAATTTGTGCTAACATTCTTTTTTTTCTCCAGAAGATGAATATACAGAACTGCTCAGACCACAAATAGATAAGCTTATGCTTGACAGTATGCCAAATAAATGGCTTTGTATGTCAGTATGGTTTTCACCACGATGTGGTAACAATTTTCACTTGGGCTTAGTCCTGAGGTGCTGGTCTCATTCATCTCTAGCCTATAGAAACTTACTTAAGGGTTTAAGTCTAATCTGGGGTAGGTCTATGGTGGCAATAAGGATCCTAAAACCACCGTTAACAACAAGATTAAATTAATGTGTAAGAATGCAGTGGAGTTAATTCAAACCCATAAGCAGGCCAGAAATTACACGCCTAAAAGCCTTTCAATTTGGACATGGTCTGAGTCAGCAAGAATTCCCTGGGCACTCCCACCTCCAAGAGTCAGTGGAAACCAGATCAATTCTCTGAAGCATGTACGTAACTGGAGTGGTGGGCATGTTGCCAATACAATCTCTCCATGGTGATCATCTTGTTATGACATCAACCATAGAGAATTGTCAGCCCGTGAAAGACAAAGCAAATGCTAAGGGATGTTTTAATACACAAAATGCAGAGACCTTGGTTAATATTTTAAAAATATATATTAATATTAGATATTTTGTAGTTGTATTAATTTTATAGGTTTTATAAATTCTATTACTATTTGGACTTTTAACAGTCATTGTGTTACCTCTTAATCTTTCCTAAATATACTCCATAGTCTTTAAACTCTTGAGAGTTAATTAAATTACAATTAAATGGTATCCTCAGCAGCAGAGAACAATTTCACTGATTAGAAAAGTAAAAGTAGGGCTTTATTTTCAGGATTTTTGTCATAAAAGGATATTATTAAAGGAAGGATGGGGCTTCCCTGGTGGCGCAGTGGTTGGGAGTCTGCCTGCCAATGCGGGGGATACGGGTTCGAGCCCTGGTCTGGGAGGATCCCGCGTGCCGCGGAGCAGCTAGGCCCGTGAACCACAATTACTGAGCCTGCGCGTCTGGAGCCTGTGCTCCGCAACGAGAGGCCGTGATGGTGAGAGGCCCGCGCACCGCGATGAAGAATGGCCCCCACTTGCCACAAGTAGAGAAAGCCCTCGCACAGAAACGAAGACCCAACACAGCCATAAATAAATAAATAAATAAATTAAAACAAAACAAAACAAAACAAAACAAAAAACTTCTCACCCTCTGGAAGGGTGGGGGGCACAGTTTAAAAAAAAAAAAAAAAAGAAGGATGATTTTGTGATCCCTAACTGATAAAGAGTAAAGGAAAAAAACTAACCTTGGCCAACATCAATATCCAGAATTTTTTTCTATAACCTATATTAACACCAAGAAATACTCTTATTATGGTAATGAGGCAAACTGAAACAGTGGTGTTGTGGACAGCCAATTGTTAAATAATGAGGAATTTTTGTAAGATGGCTGATGTCGCATTGGTAGCTTGAAATTGGCCATGGTGGAAATATTTACTTTATGGAAATTAGCAAATTCTACAAACGATAACTCTCCTCCCCAGAGAGCCAGTTGTTAAACATTTACTAGCATACCACTGGAGTTAACTCATACTGGTGGAGAAAGTGGCTTCTTCATTTGTGATTTTGAGGAGGAACTGAGGAAAGTCCTAGCCATCTTATAGTAACTTCTTAACTAGTTTACCACAGTAATCATTAGGCCACTGTTAGATGGAGAATTATATCCAGAAAGTCTGTCTGATAGTGAGTTATGACCTAGAAAAGTATAATAAAATTCTTGCATATAGTCTTGTACAGTCTACAGAGCTCTCAACACAGTTGGTGTCATTTGAACTTTACAACAATCCTAGAAAGTGGGTTTCATTATTATTCTCATTTTATAGGTGTGGTAACTGAGGTGCAAATGGATTTAGTATCTTTTTTCAAGGTTACACACCAGTTATGGAACTGATAAACTTATACCCTCTATCTCTAACTTTAGAACACCTTCCACTACATCATGTTTCAGAAGGAAAAGTGCACTAAGTTTGGCACACAGGCTGGTTGGTCTGGAAGGGGAAATCTAGGTTTAAGAAGGGTGGAGAGCATGAACTGCTGCACCAATAATGGGTGAAGTTGTCCCAAGCACCCGGGGAACAATAAGATGGTACCAGGTACCTAAGTAGTGAATTTCCCATAGGGAGAAACTACAGTAACAAAAGGAGGACTAGGAACTGTGACAAAGACAAAGCCTCCAATTAATAAGACGGAGGAAGGGAGACAGAGAGAGGGAGGGAGAGAGAGAGAGAGAGACAGAGAGAGAGAGAGCCAATTTTGAATGTCAGTTTAGCCCCAGGGGTTTGCTTTCATCTCAAGTGCTGCTTTAGAACTCTGTCAGTACACAGTCAGGGAATGAGAAACCACTCTGGGTATTTCAAACATAGGTGATTTAATTAAGGCATCCTTTTAAAAACTGAAAATATTATAAGATCTGGAAGATAAAATAAGGAAGGTGATATCTAGGAATCAATAATTGCAGGAAGTTGCTCTCACTCCTGACCTTGAAGATATTTGGAGAGCTAGCTTTATTCAAGAGTCACCTTAGCAATTCATATTTTTCTAGTTAATTGGGGGGTTTGTGTGTATGTTGAGGTGGGTCTGGTTGGAGAATAGGAAAGGTACTAAAAGAGGCCAGGGAGAAATTATCCTAGAAACTTTGTTCTAATGTAGGTAAAAAGACCCACAATGAAGATTATTAGAACCAAAGAATGATTTTGGAATTAGCTCAGTGTCTAGAAGTGGGATTAAAATGGAATTAGCTTCAGCACACTTAGATCTGTTTTAGCTTTCAACGACAGAGGTACCCTTTGCTTCCTGTGCTTTACTCCCAGTAACTTTACCAAGCCAGTCTTCATAATCCAGTCTGAGAGCACATGAGACTCTTCAGGATCTGCTTCAAAGTGATCTGGGAGTCTACGGTTTCAAAAAAGAGATAGAATTCAAGGTGAAAAAGAGCCATTTATTTCACCAGAGATCAACAAAACTTTACTCTGAAAAGGATGTGGGTCCAGAAGTTTTTTGGAGTTCAATGTGGTTGAAATTGTTTGCTCATATGAGGTGATACAGAGCCAATGTCACTAAAAGTGTCTGTGAGCTATAATAGTAGGGGTGGATGGATAACATACAAAACAACTACTTATCTTTCTGTTGTATATCATGTACATAAACATATTTACATATTATATACACTACTTAACACATGTTATGTCGATTATATATTATCCAAAGGCATATTATCAATATATTATACACATATGCACACATTTATAATGTAGATAGCTACAAACTCACAGTGACACCCTTTATGACTGCCCATCCCACCCTGGATCTTGTCCAGGCTTGCCCAATGGTGTGGCGGCAGTCTCATGCCACATTAGAGAATCCATAAAACATACAATCTACTTGCAGACAGTAGAGAGACATATGGGAAACTCACATTAGTGAGACCACAATGAAGATATCATAAAAGGAGAAAATATGTTTGAGGCAAAAAGAGGGTAAGAATTAGCTCTTTGGTGGAACTGGAATGTCTACATTATCATGCTAGGTTATTTGAAACACATTTGGTTTTTCAGGAGCTGAAAATTTGGTAACTCACAATAGATTCATTTTAGTCACGTTTCCTAGGCTTGAGACCTGACAAAGATTTAAGCTGTTCTCACATTTTTACTTGAGACTTTCCAGGTTATTAGAATCCCTGCTGCTTTATTTACTTTACATGTGGAAAATCTGTACTAAGTAGGGGAAGGCATATAGAAGGGGAAAGTCAAGAAATCACTAAGATGTTTTGAGGTCTTAATTTACTTCTAAGTTTTTGGCTCCCTAACACCTGTTCCCTCTTGTTTCTCAACACAGAGGGTTTGACATCTGCTCAAAGGAGAACTGACTGTGGCATTCACTAAAAGGGAACACAAAGAAAAAGGTGGCAGTTTTCTCCAGCTCTCCTCACAATGAGATCACACCCCTTTGTTGGAAGGCAGCCTCCCAGCATCAAATCACCAAACAAAAGTCTCTGGCCATGGACTGGAAAGACAGGGTAACGTTAAATTCTGATCATTTGCCATTTGATAACCTTCATTTAGCCTACTGAAAGCTACTGTCTTTGAAAAAGAAGAGTTGTGTACCATAACACACACACACCTGTATTAATTAACCTATATGCTGAATCTCACACCTCTCTGCACCTCCATTACTACTTCTCTGCTCCTAGTCATCATGTTGTGTGTGCACTGTTAAAATTGCTTCCTTAATGGTTGCCCTTTCAGCCTAACCTCTTCATAGCAGGCAGAGAGACCTTCCTCAGATGTAAATCAAATAATGCCAAGCTCCTTGTTAAATCCCCCAGTGGCTTTCCTTTACATTTCTCATTTGTAAAATGGACTTAATGAAAATGCCTATTTCCTGGGGTTCTGAAAATTAAATGAGATAAGTATATGGTATATAGTAAGCATTCAATAAATGTTCAGTAGTATCATTGCTAATATTATTATATTTGTTCAATGTGTAATGAGTTGACAGCTATTTGTTACTTAAAACATTTTTTGAATTACTAGTGATGGTTCAGTTGACAATTAATTGGGAGAATCATTAACTGTCACTAAATAAATAAGTCCCTGTTACTACACATTTTGGAATAATATATATATAGAATACACATGTGGAAAGCAGCTTCATATGCAAATGATTGCCTGCTCTTGCTTCTTTGTTTGGGCTTATATTTTAAGATACCATTTTTTCTTTGAGTAAAATACCTTAATTTAATAACACTTTACTCCTAATTTACAGTCATTTCAGTCTTGTTGTACCTCAGTTTTTTTTTTTGTTTTGTTTTTTTAAAAATTTATTTATTTTATTTATTTATTTTTGGCTGTGTTGGGTCTTCTTTGCTGCGTGCGGGCTTTCCCTAGTTGTGGTAAGCGGGGGCTACTCTTCGTTGCGGTGCACGGGCTTCTCATTGCAGTGGCTTCTCTTGTTGCAGAGCACGGGCTCTAGGCACGGGGGCTTCAGTAGTTGTGGCGCACGGGCTTAGTTGCTCCGTGGCATGTGGGATCTTCCCGGACCAGGGCTCAAACCCATGTCCCCTGCACTGGCAGGCGGATTCTTAACCACTGCGCCACCAGGGAAGCCCATATCTCAGTTTTGTCTGCTCCAGAAGAGGAATACATTTCTCTTCAAGTTGCCCCTCAGGAACCCCTGGTATGAAATTCAGGAGTGCCACATTTAGGTCACAATAACCCAAATATACTCTCCAAATTTGGAAAAAAACTAACAATGTTCATGCAATATGCTAAATAAATAGACAAGCAGAATCTTAATTTTTTCACATATTTTCTGTATTCTGTTTCATTATTAAAGGAACCAAGGCAGTTTACAAAAATACTTACAGTATAACAATATAAAAGTAAAAGGGGGAAAATAATGTATGAAATAAGATTATGCCAGAGTTGGTTCCCAACATGCATGTCAAAAGGTATGTGGACTACCTAGAAATAGGCTAAAAAGTTGGCTCTAGGCTTCCTAGAAATCAGCGCTGGAAGTAAATAGGAGTTAATTGATTGATGACATCTGTAAGGTGAAAACAAACCAGCTGTTTAAAAGAACCATATCTCTTCCTGGTATTGTAACATAAAAGGAATTTGTTTCTTGAATCCTCATGTAAAAGATATGATATGATATAGTAAATATCATCATTAAAGTATTCCTACAGTAATTACTATAATGAGTTTCATAGGGCTGTTTCTTATAATGTCCCTCAATGAAAGCAGTATCACAACAGAAAGGAAGAGTTTGGTAAAGCAAGTCTATGAAGGTGTGTTTTGGGGGGGCAGTAGAAGAGACACAAAAGAATGCGGGCCAGATACACCTGACTAAATCCAGTGATAAATTTGAGAGTATCTGTTGAAATTGGACTGCATATTTTTTAGCAAATCCTCCAAAAATATTTTTTAAGATGAATTTTCAGTATCACACAACAAGCAGCTTAAAGTTATACTCTCAAACACATGTCTCTCTTGCTAATTATTGGCAGACCTATTAATTAGATGGACATCCTCTTATCAAAGCTAAGCCTAATCTGGACATGTTAGAACAGACACTACCTAATTTCAAAAAATGTAACTTCCTATAGAGTCCTCAAGGATAAACTAGTTGAAAAGAATGCCTGGGATATAGAGTTGTTAGCAGTTAACAGTTGGAGAATGTTTACTAAAAATAATTATTAATAACTATTTGTGTACTTACATGGCTGAAAAGACCTATATATATAACGAAGCCAGTTGTATGAAGGTAAATGTTGGCTCTTTGGTTTAATGATCCTCTCACTCATTGGGACTTGACATTTGGAATAAGAGTTGATTAAGATGTATTTGACTACAGACCATAGTAATTCTCTGACTGGTGCTGTTTTCTGTGAGTGCTAAAATCCTTGAAGCTGTGCTTAGAAAGAGGTCTTGGTTTTCCTTCAGCCTGTCCTTTTTCAGCCCTCTTTCATATGCATACTTGGAGTTGCTCTAGTTCAGCTGGGTATAAATCACTAATTTCGGATCCTCCTTTCCCCCCCTTTCTTTCTCCCTTCCTCTTTCCCTTCTTCCTTCCCTCCTCCTTCTTTCTTTCTTTGCCTAAACGGGTTCAATCTAGAGGAGAAGCAGTGTAGCAAGTAACCCCTCCGTCTGACAGTATGTGCCAGGGTCTCCTTATTTACCTCTCCTGTTACATCATGAAAAGCAGCATAAATACATGGACTTTGGAGTCAGACATATCTGTATTGAAATTTTAGCTCTGCCATTCACTAGCTGAGTGATCAGAACGTTGCTTAAACCCTCTCTTGAGTCTTAATTTCTCAACTATGAAAAGGAGAAAAGGATACTTACCTACAACAAAAGGATGGTTTTTAGAAAGTGCCTGACACTCTTTATTCAGGCACTCAGTAGTTGTTAGTTTCACTCTATCCTATTTATTATTATGTAAGGCTTGTAGGCAATACTGATAAAATTATACTAACAGTGGCATTTGTAAGTGGGTCCTTATCTTGGCAACTGGGGTTAGGCTCTACCTCCTTAAAAAGAACTCAGATCCTTCTCTTTGACTTGGTGCCTGTGGTAGGCAGAATAATTGTCCTCCCAAAGATGTCCACACCCTAATTCCCCAAACCTATGAGTATATTATCTCACATAGCAAAAGGGGCTTTGCATTAAGATTAAGTTAAGGATTTTGAGACGGGGAGATTATCCTGGTTTATGCCGGAGAACTCAATGCAATCACTGGAATTCTTATAAGTGAGAGAGGAAGGCAGGAGAGAATCAGAGGAGATGTGATGATGGAAGCAGAATTTAGTGTCATGTGATGATGGATTTGAAGGTGGAAAGTGGCCATGAGACAGGGAATGCAGGAAGTTTCTGGAATCTGGAAAACACGAGGAAATGAATTCGCCCCTAAAGCTTCCAGAAGGAGCACAGCCCTGCCAACAACAAGATTTCAGCTTAGTGAGAACCCTTTTGGACTTCTGATGCCCAGACCTGTAAGATAATAAATTTGTTTGTTTTAAACCACTAAGTTTGTGGTAATTTGTTACACAGCAATAGGAAGCTAATATTGTGCCCTTTTCTGCTTGTCTCTCTCCCAAAGGTTCTGTTATTTGTAAAGTGTGGGGACTAAAGGTACTCATTGCAACTGTATTGGGCTTGTTTCTGCAACTTTTCAATGGACGGAGCTAAGAAACATCTATATAAAATTCCTGTGAGTTCATGAGGATATTTCCCATCCAAATTCAGGATTATTGGCTGTTTAGTTGGTCTCTTCTTTCACCTGTATCAACATCAGGGATGGTAGAATAAGATACCATAATTATTTATTTTGCTTTATCCCACATTACACATATAACACTCTCAGAAAAACAACAAGACTACCACCAACAATATGATGACTGAAAGGTTAAAAAAAAAAAGAAAACTTTTTGTGTTTTTTTTTTGTGTCCTTAGGATATAACTTATGAGGGATATATAGTCAATTTACTGTATTTTAAAGTCACTTGGAATTACAATCTTTTAAAAAATCATTTTAGGGGGCTTCCCTGGTGGCGCAGTGGTTGAGAATCTGCCTGCCAATGCAGGGGACACAGGTTCGAGCCCTGATCTGGGAAGATCCCACATGCCGCGGAGCAACTAGGCCCGTGAGCCACAACTACTGAGCCTGCGCATCTAGAGCTTGTGCTCCGCAACAAGAGAGGCCGCGATAGTGAGAGGCCCGCGCACCATGATGAAGAGTGGCCCCCGCTCGCCTCAACTAGAGAAAGCCCTCGCACAGAAACGAAGACCCAACACAGCCAAAAATAAATAAATAAATAAATAAATAAATAAAAATTAAAAAAAAATCATTTTACATGTACAGGATAAAATCATCATTCTTTTCCTCTATTTACCAGTCATCATTCCAATATCTGCCAGATAATTATTTCTGTTTCTTTGGACAATGTTTTAGCCTATTGAGTTCAGTAATAATTAACATTTATTATAACAATCACATACAATTGGGTTTTTCTGATATCTGGAAATGAATCCTAAAGCCAGATTCTATTTTCTTTTTTGAAACCTTGATCATGACTCTGTTTCTTTTCGACACCACTTATAAATTTCAAGTGAGATATCAATGTCTGGTTTAAAGGCATGCAGGAGGAAGCTGAAGACTGTAGCTTTGGTTTGGAGTCCAAACACTCCACAACTAGATTCTCTTTAGTATTCCAAAACCAGGATTAAGTTGATTAGATAGCTTGTAAAAACAAGGGGTACCCCATCACTAAGTACTCAAGTAGCTATAGTAATTTTAGACTACAGAATTTATTCCACTGTAAAGAGACCAGGTTGATATCTCCTTGCTGATACGAGTCCAGATCAGAAGAGCAGACGTAATATATGGAAAGGCAATGAGATACAGGATGACATTGGCTTTGTCATGAATATAAATTGACAAATACATACTACTATGTAACAGAGTAACAGTTCTAGAGAGCAGCAAGTACTGGCATTTGGTTGAAGTTTGTTCTTAGTTACTATCAAGTCACCCAAGCTGGGAGAAAACAAAGCATTAAGTCACAGTCCAGAGGGTTAGGTCTGCAATTGGCAGGGTTTCAGCCAGAAGCTTAGGTAGAGGTGCCTGGTGACTGGAGGCAGCTGCACTGAAATACAAAGCTTCGGCAGGGTGTGGCCAGCTTTGTCAATTAGGAGAATACAAACCTGAAGCCAGGCAGCCTCACAACAACAGTAAGATAGTCAGAGATTATACTAGGGCGAAGCCAAAGACGTGAAGCAGGACTGAACTACAGTTTGGAATTCAAGTGTTCACGTGGACACAGAGCCAGGCCACAAAAGAAAGAATACATATAGGAGAGACAGTGGTGAGCTGAACCAAAAGCCAGGAATGAAAGCTTAGTGGTCCGGATTCTTCAGTTGCAAATGATAGAAACTTGCTCTGGTAATACAAGCAAAACAGAATTGAGTGAAAGGCATTGTGTGTGTGTGTGTGTGTGTGTTGGGGGGGCTGGTGATAAGGGTGGTCTAACAGAGTTAACAGGAAGCTGGAGGTCCAGGTTTGGGCAGAATCCAAAATGCTCCAAAGGCTAGGAAGTAAGATCATAGCCACTGTCCTAGAGCAGAAACTGTATGGTCAGAATGCTGCTCTTGGATGGAATGCAATTCCAACTGTTTTCAGATTCCATGTCCCTCTACTCAAGATTCAAATTTAGGGGCAGGGCATCCATTCGGCATTGTTTGGGCAATGTGTCCCCTATTACTCTTCCCCACCTCATACCACACCTACAGGAAGCCAGAGCCCCAGGTCAAGGAATACAGTGAGATGGAGAAAATTTATCAAAAGGAAATCTGGGTGCCCTTAAGAAAGGGTAGACAGATGCTGGACAGCCAGGCTACCATGAGTGTCCAAGTATACATGGTAAAATCAAGAAAAATAGGGCCTGGAGCAAATTAAAATACTGATTTGCTCTGAACCACTAATCCAGTTCCATAATTCCTGGGCTTTTAAAGCTATGGAACAGCTTGGGACCTGATATTTTCAACTATTGATTGTCATTCATGTTGAATTAGAAAATGAAGGTTCTTAGGGGTCACATGGTAGCTAACAATGAACATACATTTAGTGCTTTCTATATGTTAGACACTGTGGTAAGTGGATAGATCATTGCATTTAATCTTCCTGATATCTATATGATGTAGGTATTACCAGTTCATTTTACATATGAGCCAACTGAGGTTCTGACTACTTAAATTGTCCAAGGAAGGAAAATAGAAGGAAACTGAAAAATGGTATAATTCTAATTATAGAAGAAGTAGAAGGAGAACTAAACGGAAGTGAGATTCTAACTAAGGTATCCTCTCACATCAGTTTTAACTTTTGTTGACCTTGTGATCTTGTCCAGTCAGATATGGCATCGGTAGCACAATAGGAACAGGTGGGAGGATGACAATATGTCAGGAATTGAGCAGTACTGCTTGGTGAGGAGAGTGATGAAGTTAAGACCAAGAATGATCAAACATGACAGAGACTAAAGAAACGTAATTAAACACAGATTCTGACCCCAATCAAGGTAGTCCTTTGTTCACTGCCCAAAGGGCACAGGAAGTTCAGGCATGGCTGAGATGAGCTTTGGCAACAATGTGGTACTATCTGGAAGAAGGATATAGTAATCCAGTAAGCCTAGTCAGTGGGTGATATCTGAAGAAGTTTAGTAGTTTGAGCCTCAGAGCAGGACCTTAGCCAGTGACCTAGGATCTAGTCAGAACTTGGAGTAGTGAATAATTTTCCAAACCAAATTTATACCTTCTCTATATTGGATGGGGTTCTGGGAAAGGCTACAGTTTCAATTAGAAAAGGAAACCAAAGGAGAAGTCCAGTGCTATAGACTGGGAAACCATTATAAGGAATAACAGATAGGGGAGTGGCACAGTTGGAAGGCTACACTCTAATCCAGAGCTCCTACTTGGCACTCTGCTTCTTCAGCCAGAGGACTGTATGATTCCTGTGGGTGGGGCTGATGAGACACTCAGTCTTGGTCAGATGTAGCACATGAGCTAGGATGGGCTCTTGAGGAAGATATTGGGAAATATAATTATGGAAAGCAAAAGGAGACCAGGGGAAGGAAAATGGAACAGGGACCAATGATTATGGCCATCTCTAAACCTTAGATTCATATACGATCCAGAATTCAAACTGTTCTTGAAAACATTACCAAAAAAAAAAATCACAGCTTTAGCTAACTCTTCCATTTATCACAAAACAGCATCTTTCAAACAGCCAAACTTGCATAAAAGCAGCCAAACTTCAGGTCTGTTAATGGAAAAAAACCAAAAATTAAATTGCCTACTTAGAGATTTAACCACTTTTTTTGGCAAGACACTTTTACACTTTTTCATGGTGTTTGTAGCTTTTCTCTAGACAGTTTTCTTTATTGAAGTTCTTTCTCTTAAGGATGTATTCTTTTCCTCTACGAGGTTTTAATGTTATGTTATTTACAATTGTCTTTCCTTATTTTTATCCTGTCTAACCTTTAGCTTCTCTTTCATTTATAGATGACATACTCTCTACATAGAAAGTATTCCTTTGAGGAATGCTATGGACTGAATTGTGTCCCCCCAAAATTCATATGTTATCACCCTAGCCCCTAATGTGATAGCATTTTGAGATGAGGCCTTTTGGAGATAATTAGGTTGAGATGAGCTCATGAGGGTGGGGCTCTCGTGATGGGATTGCTGCCCTTTTAGAAAGAGGAAGAGAGAGAGAGATCATATACATTGAGGAAAGGTCAAATGAGTACACAATGAGAAGGCAGCTGGCCATCAGAAAGCCAGGAAGAGAGCTCACACCAGAATCTGACCATGCTAGCACCCTGATCTCAGACTTCTAGCCTCCAAAACTGTGAGTAAATAAATTTCTGTTGTTTGAGCCACCCAGTCTATGATATTTTATGTCAGCCTGAGCTAAGACAAGGAGTCTTAAAGATGCGATTATAAAATACAGTACTGGAGATTATGATAATAAAATACGATAAATCCTCTCAGAAAAGTTCTGTGATTCTTCTACTTTCATTTTTGCCAACTACAGAATACTTAAAATCATCCTTCCTGGGATGTATAAAACAGTGTCTTGACCCTTTCTGGCTTTACTCATGTAACAATCTGAAGGAAAGCTTGCTAAGTGACAGCTTTCCCCAAACCTGACCTAGCTGCTGTCTGTGACTGGCTTTCTCCCAGAATCCTTCCTTTGCCTCTCTTGACTGCAGGCTTGACTGGGGAAGAGGTTATTTTCCTAGTCTGAGTAAAATATGCTGCTTTGCTCCCAGGCTCTGGCTACTGTTACAGTGTCTCATTTTGCATTCTTCCTGTTTCTACTTGACTATCTACTTCTTCTTTTCCTCTTATTATTATTATTTTTTTAATGTTTAAAAAAATAAAATTTTTTGAGGGCACATACCTTAAAATTTTTTTCTCTTCCAGTTTTATTGACATATAATTGACACAGGGCACTGTATAACATTGTGTACAGCATAATAATCTGACTTACATATACATCATGAAATGATTACCACAATAAGATTAGTGAATATCCATCATCTCATATAGACACAAAATAAAAAGAAAAAAATTTTTTTCCATGAGATGAGAACTCTTAGGGTTTACTCTCTTAACTTTCATATATAACATACAGCAGTGTTAATTGTATTAATCATGTTGTACATTACCTCCCTAGCAGTTATTTATCCTATAACTTCCAGTTGTAAGACCATTTACTTTTTCCTAATTACATCTGTCCTCCAGGTGAATGAACGTTTCCTCTGTTTTTATTTTGAAAAGTTTTGGTAAAGATTTTAATCACATAATTTTGTATTTTACATTTAACAGGTTATCACTTATATCATCTTGGGCAAGTCAATTCATCACTTTGAGACCATCCTTCCTCTTTCCTAACAGGGAAAAAATAATAATGGCTGCTATATTACTTCATAGGTTGTTGTCAGAATCAGACAGAATCATATAAATCAGAGTTTGTGCAAATGTTGGTTGTTACACTGTTAGTTGGGAAATATCTGCCTGTATTTAACTCAGCCAGATTGGCCACATAGTTGAGTGTAGATTAGTCTTTGGTGCTTATTTGTATTTTTAGGGTATTTCTTGACCAATCTGTGCAAAGCAAGTTTGGCTTAGGAGAGTATTTTAATGGTATGAATGAGGGGTGGAGGGGAAAATGATTATAACACAAATCTATGTGTTAGTGCTCATAATCTTTAATGGTACCCTGGAAACTTATATTTATCAAATTTCTCTTTTGACAAATGCTTTCTTTTCATGTCCTACAGGTGCTTTGCTTGAGAGAGAGATTGGTAGGTATATTTTGCGGAAAGTAAAGCTGGTCTTTTTTTCTTTTTTGGTAAGCAGTAAGATTTCAAGGGCTTCCCTGGTGGCGCAGTGGTTAAGAATCCATCTGCCAATGCAGGGGACACGGGTTTGAGCCCTGGTTCGGGAAGAGCCCACATGCCGCGGAGCAACTAAACCTGCGCACCACAACTACTGAGCCTGCGCTCTAGAGCCCGTGAGCCACAACTACTGAAGCCTGTACACCTAAAGCCTGTGCTCTGCAACAAGAGAAGCCACCACAATGAGAAGCCCGCGCACTGCAACTAGAGAAAGCCCGCACGAAGCAACGAAGACCCAGTGCAGCCAAAAATAAATAAATAAAATAAATAAATTTATTTAAAAAAAAAGATTTCAACTGGGAGAAAGAAAGAAATGGAATAGTTTTCCTGCTCTAATTGAAGGTCTTATTCCTACAGTCTCTCCACTCTGTTTGTATGGGTGTGTCTATGTGTGTACGTTGGCATGGCTGGGCAACCACAGTGAGTGTGCAGAAGGGTGAGAAGAAGAGAAATAGTAACGGAAGTAAAGAATCAAAAGATGTAAGGCAGATATTGGAACACTTACACTATCTCAGATATGAAATTAAAGGCATCCAGAAATTTTACTTTCTTTTTCTTCCCTTTTCAAATTCCCACTTGATAAATTGTTTTTTCCTAAGGAATTCATGATAGTTTTAGACTGAAGTTATTTTGAAGTAACTCTCCCACCCCCGCTTGTTTTAATAGAAATATATTAGTAAAGCTTCTTTTGCTTTTATCCTGTTTTTCATAGTAATCATAACAGTTGTTGCATGCCCAAATGTTGGGACAAATATTTACTTATATCTACAGAGATATAAATTCAACAGAATAAAGTTCTGGGTAATAAAAAATATGACACTGCTTTGGGAAACATGAAAACATATTAATAGTACATAAACACTTGAAGAGTAGCAAATGCTAGGAAACATGGGGTGACAAAAAATTAACTATATCTGATGTACAATATAGCAGATGGAAATTATGATCTGTCTGCTTATGTTGAGACATCACGCTACAGAACAAAGAGTTTTGATTGAGATGCAAGTAATTTGGTCTTTCCCTCTTTAACACAGGCTGTTTTCATATTGCCAGTTTTTTCCTTACAAGTTAATAGAATGACATGAAAATTTTTTGGCTTCCTACCTAGGCTACCTGCGAATTTTAATCTATAGGAGCTTCTAGGTCAAATTTTAACAAAAAGCAGTCTTTACTGAGGTGTTTAAAAACATAAATATTTATTCCTATCCATATATAATTTAAAAATGTGATTTGATGATCTATTTATATGCTTGTATTTCTTAAACATTTATCAGAACTTTGAGGGGTCAGTAGAGGTGTTCTTCATCTAAACTGAGGTTTTTGAGGTGTAGAGTATAAAATGGTTTGTTGGTCATTGAAGACAATATTTAGAGTTCCCAGTATTGCAGACATTTCTTCTCCATTTAGTGAGATAGGGTTAACTTTGTTTCTTGTCTAGTATCGGGTCCTGGGATATATCAGAAAAGTGGAGATGTTTTATTTATTAGGCAAATTATTCTCAAGCCTGAGCATGCACAAATCTTAGTTGCTTTTGAGTCTCTAACAGAAAGATGGTAGTGTGGTAAACACAGAAGCAGTCCTTACTATCACTTTCCTCTAAGATGGGTGATACCAGTCACTTCATAACCTCCAGTTTGAGAAAGCATGAGAGTAGAGAGTTAAAAAAAGGCACTGTTGTACTACAAAAACAAAAACGGCATCTTTCCATACTAACTACCCCCTGCAGATTACACATCGACCCTATCATCAGTCTGCTAAAGTAGAAATGGAGAATGAGATAAATCCTCAATTATTTTAAAGTGCATTTGTTTCACTGGAGCCTTTCAAATTTTTCGTGTGTGTGTGTGTGTGTGAGAGAGAGAGAGAGAGAGAGAGGGAAAGAGAAAGAGGGAGAGAGAAGAGACTGAAGACTTCCTTGATGCAGCAAGTGTATTGAAAATATAAAAATATGTTTGATAAATATTTAAACATAGCACCAGACTATGATTTTTCTTCATGCCCACCTTTATGTCTGACTTTTGAAAAGTCTTTAGACACAATTTTTAAAAAATGATAGTTTCAGAGTCTTCTACAATGCCTTCATGGTGGATCGATTTCCATACAGGTCTTCCATAGTAACATATCTTCATCCCAGTTAACCAACCATAAGAGAAGAATGTAATCTTCTGCCTCCCCTCTGTGGGCAGACTGGACTGGAGAGTAGTCAGAAAACATCGGTTCCAATTTGTGTCTACAATTTGATGACTTGAGTGATGTTTGGCCTCTAGGAACTTTAGGAGGTTCACTAGAAAAACCGAGATAATAGCTACCACATTATATAGTCGAGAGGGTTACCTGAACTCACAAACGAAGTTCTCTATAGACAGCAAACGGAATGCAAACGTGAGCCACAGTTTACATTTCTAAGCAGCTGAATCGCTGATACAGCCCTGGATTTACAAGAAAGTGGGGGAAAACGTCAACCCAGTGAGGTCACTCCCTCTGGCCGGGCCCTAAAATTCTTTGGCACCTGAAGGGCTGTGCTCCGCACACCCGGAAAAGCCTCGGCACCCTGACTTGGCACAATGGCGCCCTTAGGCTCTCTGCTCATTCAAGCAGCGGGGAACTTTTCGTAGCTCCTCTAAACCATGGGAGCGTTTTCTCCCAGCTGTCTCCACAGACCTCGCCAAACGTCTCCTCCCAAGGCCTCACCCAGGGAGACATCGCGCATCCACAATTACTCCACGCTCCCTACGCTCACCGCCGGTGCGGAGGTGGGGAGGGAGGCGTGGCTTCGCCTTTATAAGCCTCGCCAGCCAATGAGCGTGCTGCCTTTCTTCCGGTCGGCGAGCCAACCAATCCGAGCAAGTCGGTGTAACCTTCGGCTCTACTCGGCTCTTTTCGCTGATGCGGGCAGCTCGAGTGGCCGCCGCCGCTAGAAAGACGCTTTCCTTTTTAATTTTTTTTCCAAGCGTTCACTTCCGGGTCCGGCGCCGATCCGGATGCCCGAGGCAGAAGGATGTTTGACCTCCGGATAAGCGAGGCGCCGCTGTGCATTCATTCCCGGCTGCATTGGTGGCGACAGCCGCGGCCCGGGCGGCGACTCTCCGGCCAGAGGCGGCGGTAGGACGCACCGGCAGTAGTGCGGGGACCGAGTCCGAGCTGCGTTATCTCCCTCGCTCGTTCCTTCCCCCCTACCTCGCTCGCTCCCTCCCTGCGTGCCTCGCTTTCCTCCTCCGGCCGCCGGCGGGTGCGATGTGCCGCCGCCGCTGCCCCAGCCGCCGCTGACTGACGGACCGGGGGGCGCCGCCCGCGCCCGGGACCGACCCGCCACTTGCGGCCGCGCCTTTGAGGTAAAGCCCCGTTCGCGTTGGCGCCTGGCCGGGAGGCCCCGGCCCGCCGGCTGCCTCGGCGCGGCCGCGGCGCCCTCCTGCCCGGGTGGGGCTGGGCGGGCTGGGGTCCCGGGCTGGGTGGGGTGGGGTGCGGCGGGGGCGGCGCCGCCGGCGCGGGCCCCGGAGGGGGGTGGGCGAGGACCCGGGCGGGCGGCGCGGAGGCGCGGGCTGGAGACGGCCGCGGCCGGGGGGCGAGGGCGCCTCGGGCTCGCTGGGCAGGGAGGGGTCCGCGGGCGGCGGGCCGGGCTGGCAGTAGAAGTTGCCCGAGTGGTGCGGAGCGAGTGGGGACGGCGGGGAGGTGGGCGAGCTGGGAAAAGGCAGAGGGTTTTGGGGGGAGGGTTGAGAGGTCGGGAGTGCAGCCCCCAGCGCCCCGCGATTGTGTCCAGACAATTCCCTTCGGAGCGGGGATTTTAGGCAGGCCCTTCAGAGTGGGGATTTTAGGCAGGAGGGAGGGAGCCGTCGGTCGGCTGGAGGAGGTGTCAGGGGCCAGCATTCATTTCTGGGAGAAACTTCCCGATGGGGTGTTTGTTTTAAGGGGGGGGGGTAGGGATTTACCTGTTCGATAGAGCTTTTGACTTAGCTCAGAACTTATCCAAGGCATTAGTCGGGGGCTCAAAATTACTCTGATGGTTACTGTTAGGGTGTTGCTTTGTTTCTCCCACTTGCAGAGGGGAAGTGACCCACAGGAGCGTCGGCTCTCTTGGTCCACAGCCCCCGCGTTTCTTTTCTGCGGGGTGGTGATGGAGATGTGTGTTTGCTCCTGGGGTGGGTAGTTAGGCCTGTGTTAACGATCATTCCAGTTCTCCCAGGGAAGGAGGAAAAGTTAATGGGTGGGAGTGTGTGTGGGAGATGGCTACTGTTGCTACACTGTGCGAATTAGTTTTAACTCTGTTGTAATGAGTACCAAGGCTGGTCAGCAAGTGACCCTTTTTTAACCTTTGGTTTTAGAACATCGACTTTAATTGGACAATTAAAAACCTACTGATTTTTAATAAGTTAAGGAAAGAAGTTAGTACTTATTTCTTTTACGTTTGCAATTACTTCTTGTGATAGGAATGACATTTGCCCACAGATAGTAAAAGAGGTTAGACTATATCTGAGTTGGAATACTTTTTAAAATTAAAAATATCTAATTAGTAAAGCCATGTATATATTTTTGAAGAATATTTGCTTTTCCTGTAAATAAGCAGATTGTGAAAGAAAAATATCACAAAAGTTATAAGATGTGAGGCCAATTTAAGAAAACATTTCCCACCAAAAATCAGATCTGGTTTGTGACATTCTTAATAACTTTTTTGGCAGAGGAGAGTGGAGAGTTGTGTTTAGTGTATTTTGTAATTATTCCCAAACTTTGCTCCAACTGTATTCTGAGCTAAGATCAATTATTTTCTTATTTTATATACATTAGCCTTTATAGTTGCACAAAAGATGAAAATCATATTTATGGGAATTGGAAGAAAGGTGTAATAAAATAAATTGCATGGCTTTGGTATAGATTTGTAGCAGAGTGTATAGACACTTTTGCATTCAGGGTGCTTGCATTTCTGGATATGCCTCAGGTATAAGGAGTAAGTAGTTCTTATTAGAATGGGGGACAGAAAGTTTAATTTTAATGTTGATATGTATGAGACTTTTGGGGGAATCTTGGAAAATGATTATCTTTTCTGATGGTTTATTGTGCTCACTGACCTCTTCTAACATTCATCAACTTAAAAACTAATGCATTATATAATTATTGACATTTTCATTGTTAGATTTGCAAGCATTAACTATTAACAAAATCTTCAGCACACAGAAATCACTTATTCCTTCAAATAAAAGAACTAGGATTAGAACAAAGGAATAGTTTAGATCAACCTGAACCTTTACTTTGTGCAGGCGACTTTTACTGTGTGGTGAGGATGGAGGAGTGGTAGAAACATGAGGAGGACTAAGACCCAGTAGCTACCTTTAAGGGAGAAGCAGACACGCACAGAAGTAATTGCAACACAGGACTCCTGTGGGGTTTATTAGAAATGTATCGAAGCATGCGTGTGTGTGTGTGTGTGTGTGTGTGTGTGTGTGTGTGTGTCTGTGAGATACCAATTTTGACTGGGGAATTATAAACGAGTTTAGAGCTAGTAATACCCCATTTGGGGCTTAAGATATTTTAATGGTCAAAATGGGTCTGTGTGTGTGTGGGGTGGTGTGGGTAGTTTTGTAGGTGAAGGGAGCAGTTGAGAATCGGCATGCTGGTTTGGTATCATGGGGCCTGTTGAGCTGGACCTAAGGCTGCTGTGCCAGGAGGTCTCTGTGGGAATTGAAGCTGTAAAATTAGGTGGAGATCAGTCCATGGACATCTAGAATGCTTTGTATTTAAAAGTGAGTCAGTTTAAAGTATGAAGGTCCAAGTGTATAGATTCTATGCTGATAGCAAGTAGGTAGGCAAATAAGGCTAGTAAGTTTAAAGGAAACAAATTAGAATAGTCAGTTTGTTATCATTCATGCTAATGGAGGAAAGCAGAAGAGTATATAATCTAAAACAGTTCCTGCATGGCTTTGTCATATTTCTTTGCTTGCATTTGGATATGAGCGTGTGGTAACCTGGTAATTGGTTTTATATGAAATAAATCTAGATTTTAAACATATGACTTGGGAAGAAATGGGAATCTTTCCATTTTCTTCTCTGGGTCCCCTCTGTAATCCCCTTCATGCTGGGAATAGACCATCATTCTGGTGTGGTTTATTGGTTCAGATTTTTTCAGAATGGAACAAGTAGTTGTTTAGTTTCAAAGGGCTTCCCAAAAGGATGTATCAAACTAAATAGTGGGAATGCTGAAACAATAAATAACAAAATACAGGTCATTGGATAGTTATATTATTGTTAATACACTTTAAGGTGAGATTTGCTCTGGATAAAGTGAAATGTGAAGAATCTACATAGGAAGAGAATTGACTATACCAGTAAGATGACAACATGAGAAACTTCCACAGTTATGGATAAATATATACAGGGATTTTAGTCATCTTAAATATTGACGACTCTAAAAAATTTAATCCCAAACTTAATCATTATCAAAGGAGTGCATAGAAAAATATCACCCTTATGACACCATTGTTTAATCATCCAGTCATGTAACAGGGGAGATTGTTTGATAGTTTTTTACTGACTATTCCCCTCTTAGTGTTCAATAAGGATTTACATTATAACTGAATTTGTATCTTGAACCTCCCGATAATAACAATACCTATTACAATTTATTAAGTGCCCACTTTGTCTAAGGACCATAAATGATAAGTGTTAAGACGAGTCTGTGAGTTAGGTGGTGTACGCCTTGCTTTTGACAGTAGGAGGCAGAGTTTTCTAGAATTTAAGCAACCTGTTTAAGATATATCTTGGAAGTAGCAGAGTGCATATTTAAATCTTTTTCTTTTTTTTTCTGACTTCACAGTCTTAGACCAATGATGTCCTCTCTAATCTTCCATCTTCTTCCTTTTTGTCTTTTCTCATGCAGTTGGCACTTAGTGGTATTGATTGGTGTTGTTAGTATGTGTTTGGGTGCTTGTTCTTTAAGATATAATTTCTTTGGAAATGGCGGTTTTGGGATATCTGTAGTTCTCTACTAGTAGTGAGTCTCTAGGAGCAGAAGATATGGTTCTAGTAATGTAAGCTACCTCAGAGTATCATTTTTGTGCTGATCTGTAGGAAAGAACCATACATGAGATTGTTAATGTATGGAAATCAAGTGTGTATTGTCTATTAATGTGAAGTGACTTTGGAGAGCCTCTGAACTAGTCAGAAAACATGGAATGGGACAGATAAGCGGGGATGGGTAAGTTTTAGAGACACAGTGGAGACTGCTGTTAGCCATGTTTTTTCTAGCTCCCTTCTCAAAGCTGAGATTTAGGAACTATAAATGTTTGGGTTTCCTTCTATAATGGGACCTATGGAAGGTGCATAGTGATTTGTTCTTAAACTCTATTATATTATGTTCTCTCCTTCTACTCCCTGCCAATCATCCTAGTTCTGAGGAAGAATTCTTAACAGTGAACTTGAAGTGCTTGTGTATTTGGTAGATAAGACACACGTTTTGATCATTTTCTTTACTAATGATATATCATATAGTTATAATTTAATTAAATGAAAATCTATAGCTAAAATCTATGTCCACATGACTATATCACGTCCACATTTTTTATAGCTTTTACTGTAATTAGTAAAATCTCATGATGTATATAATCTTTTTCTTAAACACAAATTTCTAATGCTTTCTTCTTCAGTGAGGTAATGCAGATTTTAACTGTATTCAAATTTATTACATATATTTAGTTGATTTTGTGTTGAACTACTTTCCTTAGCTGATAGCTACGTTAGAAGAACAAGGGGGCGGGGGAGAGGGTTTCTCTGCCATTATATTCTTCATCATGATTGAGAAAATTTATATAAAGTGCCGTGATGTGATGCCTGGCACATAGCAGGCACTATGCAAATCTTCTCTTAAATTTAGGAGTTGCTGATCTATATGAGTTGTCAGAGTGTTGATTGGTGCGTAGAATGAGCAAAGACTTTTGGGGATAGCCTATTACAGGAGAATCTCTGAGCTCACCTCTCTTTAACCCACTCAAAAGATTAAGTTATTACTCTTCATTCATTTACTACTTGATGTCCATGCTACATTAAATGGCAGTAGACTATCCTCTAGTTTGTTCTTGAACTTTTATTCCCACCGGTTATTGTATACCGTGTATACCTACCAAGAATCATTTGTTTGTGTACCCAACAAATTGTTAATGGCAGTTGTACTTGTTGTAATTACATAGTTTAATGAGATGTTATTCAGTGAACTATGAAGGCGAAAAGGTGTTTGTATGAGAGCCAGTGGCTGCTTTGGAAACAGGTGAGTAGCTGAAGTCACTTACAGTTAAAATCGGTGTAGGTGAAATTAAAAGACTAGGGAAAAAACCCTAAAAGTTGTAGATTTTGCAATAAGATTCTGCAATAAAATTGCTTATAAGTGTTTGTGAGATGTCTTTCCATGTTTAAGAAACAAACTGGAAATCACAGGTGATGTACTATGGGTGTGGTTTTTGCAAGAAAGATAAAGTAGAACTATAATCCGTGGACTCATGCTTGAAGGAAAGGCCTTGGCCCTGCATTAAAAGACTGTTTTGTGATTGTATATTTTTGTGTTTTAGTTGCATTAAAATGTTTAAGGTAGATTCTTTTATGATTCCCCTTTTTAACTAAGTTATGGACTTTTGGTTAATAATAATATATTAAAGGGGTATCTACTTCTAAAGTAACACCTAGTTTATACTCTCTCATAGAGATTTGTTTAACAGCATCCTCTTTTAAAAAAGAGAAATACTGGTATTCCTGAACATATAGTCATTCATACGTTAGGGTGAATTGTTTAATTATCAGGTCACATGGTTCCCACATGTTTCCTGATAGGATCCCTCGTCTGATTTTGTATGTTACCTTTCAGCTTTTATTACAGCATCAGGGTTGGAGAGAGCCTTCTTGTAATTCCACCATCTCCTCAACCTGAGTAGGAACTGCAGGAGTGAATTGGTAGAGGAAATTGTCCTTTGGAAGAGGAAATGCCATACCCAGGAGCAGTTGAGCTTGGTGCAAAGGGTGCTGGTCTAACAGCTTACAGTAACTACTTGCCTTTCTTGTCTAGCTCAGCCCAAAGGCAAAGGAAAGCTTATAGGTGTTGAAAAAGGAGGTCGAAGTTGGAGAAGGAAAGGTAGATGGGGTATACTATTTATCTTGGTGTCACCACATTACAACGCCTGAAATGCAGTAGCTCCTGAAATGGAATGCTTAAGTATGAAGGCAGGGTTCGTTTTTCAGAGCTTTGGTTAGCCTCTGTGAAATTTACTTGGCTCTGCTTTCCCATGTGTGTTGGATTCATCCTCAGACTGGTAGCAAGATCCTGGTGCACTGGCCAGGACATCTTTTGCGCAAGCCTACCAGCATATTTTCCCCTTCATGTTTTATTGACCAGAATTAGGTCACGTACACTTCCAAACCAGTTATGACAAGGGGGACAGGGTTATCATAGTGAGTTTCTACCAATCAGGATATATACCCTTGCAATTGGCGATGGGGTCACATTTCCCTGAGTTACATGGTGGAGGGAGGATATTTTTAAAAATTGTGGGAAGGAGGAATATGGGGGAAACGGATGTTAGAGAGGCAATCAATAGTGACCACCACATCTACACAGCTACTTGTTTTAAGGATGAAAATAAATAATGCATCTAAATGCACTTTGAACTTTAAAGTGTTGTACAATGTAATGGATGAAAGATTAGAAAGCTGCTTCTATGTGACTCTCTTAAATATGCTCAGGTATGAATATTTTAGGAACTGAAATCACTGCTGGTTTTCTTATTGACTAACTTTGAGTCAGTAAAATCAGTTAAAGATTATACTTTTTTTCATGGAACTCATAAAGCTATTTTACCTTTAAATTAAACATTTGTACTTGTAAACTTATTTAATTTTTTTCTGTGTTGCTACCCTCCTTCTTGGACAAAACTTGTCCACATCTTTGATCTCATCAGATTTCTTTGTCATACCTGGAGGAGAATAGATGCCTTGAGGAAATGGGAATTTATCAGTCAGAGAAATGGTTTATTTTGCATCAAGGAATCTGATTGAGGTAGGAGGGAAAGATAGGTGTTACATATCTTGAATACAGCAAAAAAATAAAAAAATAAATAAAAATTGTGGGGGAATAGGGGCAGGGGAGAATCACAGACTTTTAGAATTGAAATGAATTGTGGGACGGTTGAGTGAAATGCTTAAGTCACACACCTGGTTGGTAGAACTCTCCTATCCTCATTGATAGTGTAGTGCTCTTTCTGACCAAAAGGTGGGAGGCCATGAAAAGTTTTGTCTACTTTGCAGTTTTGCTCAGGACCATGGGCTAGTTACGTAAAGCAGTCAGCCAAGTACCTTTAATACAGATATCTGGGTTCTCAGGGTTTGGAAAATTGTAGCCAGTGTTGGTGTGTGTGTGTGTGTCTGTGTGTGTGCGTGTTTAAGTAAAACAAGCAAAAGGACAAATCTTTTAATCTTCTCTCAAGCAGTCGACAAAAACAGTGTGCGTACACACACACACACACACACACACACAGACACACACACACAAAGTAACCTCAAACCTGGACTGCTGAAACGAAAATGCAGAAGCAGAATGAGTGCTTGGAACAATTCATATATTTTTATTTTCAAGAAAGTTGTTATCTTAAAGATTTCTTTGTTTTCAGTATATGTAAAAGAAAATTGTGTGTGTGTGTGTGTGTGTGTATGGGGACATACATGGAGATACATGTATGTATAAATACATAATTAATATACAGAATTAATTGTTGTAATTCTAATTGTTGCAGTGTTGCTATAAATATACAGAGTAAATCCATCCATGCCCTGGAAGGATATTTACGTTAATGACAGATATTTATAGATTTGGAATGATTTTTATTTTTATACTTTTTATACTTCTCTGTAGTGTTTGGATTTTCAGGTATGATTGTGCATTATTTTTACCATTGGAAAAAAGTATTACTTTTTTTTTTTGAGGGAAGAAAATAAAATTCTGGGGTGGGATGTTTTCTACCAACCTAGAATTTAACATATAATTCTGCTTTCATTGTATATTACCTTGAATAGAGTGTGCCTTGAATGCACTGATACTTTGTAATAGTATTTATTTTAAAAATTGGACTTACTACAAATTATATATCTTAAAATTTTAAGTTGAAATTGGTCGTATGATACCATTTGATACAAGTATATTTTATAAAAGTAGTGGACTTCTGAATTTTTCTAATTATTAATTGTGTTATCTATTTTTTTAACTTGTTTGGTTTTGACTTCAAGTGGTACACTTGGCAAGGTATCAGTATGATATATTGGAGTCAAAGTTATAGTCAGAGTTTCCTATAGTAAAAAGGGAAGTGAAAATGTTATTTTTCCCTTACACCCAGTCTGTGTTATGTTTATTTTCTATTTCTGTGAAATACTTATTATATATTCTAGCAATGAATACTTTAAAATGGCAGGCAAATATAGTAGGTAATGTTATAGGGAGAGAAAATTCCCGTAAGACTATTCCACTAGTCTTACAGTGTGTGTACACATGGCTATAAGGCCTTTTCATAAAATCCTAATTTGGTGTGCAAAAATAACCTAGCATTGTTTTGGAGGTGAAACTAGTAGGTATCAGTTGTTGGTGACATTTGAAAAAGAAACTGGTATTTGTAGATGCATATTTTTGTAAAACATTATTTTATTTTCTCCTTTTGTTCCAAGGATCTGAAAACAACATGAACACTGCCCCCCCCCCCCAAAAAAGTGTAAATCTTAAAGATGTGGAATCTTGTAATGCCAGTTTTTATTTTAAAAAGTGGTAGATCATTTACTGAGTTCTTTTTCTATCATATGAGAGTCAGGGCATATTATGGCTAATATTTCTTTATATATTTGAGATTCTGAAAATATTTGTAGTTAAAATATCAAAATGTAATCAGCTCTTTAAACTCATTCCCTTGAGTATTTTCTGATAGTCTGTTGAAAGTTGATAACTGGAATGTGTATTGTGTGTTTATTGTATACTGTTAATCTAAATACTCTACTAATGAAGGTTGTTTTTTGAAGGCTGATTGAAAAATAAAATCCTGACCACTGGGAATGAGAATTTCAAATAAGTTAAAATACATTTTACCGTACCCACTTTAAAAAAAATCTTCCAACTGAAAATTAGTAAATTTTTTTCTGTGACAGAGTAAACGAGAGAACAAAATAGGGCAATTTTAAAGACAGTGCTTTCAGTCCTTGCTGTAGGGCTGGGAGTGCTAACTTACTAGTGGATGAGAGAAAAGGATTTGTGGAGAAGGCAGCTTGGACCAGTGGTTCTCAGCCCTGACTTCACATTAACATTTTCTGGGGAGCTTGAAAAAATTACAGATATTGGGATTCTACCCATGCTACTTTATATTTGAATCTGGGGATGGGGCCAAGGCATTGATCTATTTTAGGATTTCTACAGGTGATTCCAGTGTGCTTCAGGGTTGAAAATGACTGATTTCTCCTTCTTTTTATACACATCTATTAGCTTTTTTTGAAAAAATGTCTTCCTTATACTTTCAAATTCTCTTTTTAATCGGAGATGGAGGTGTGAAGATGAGATAGAAATGCATAGAAAATATATGCAAGAGGACCAGGTTAATGAAATGACTTCTCTTCAGGGTTTCATACTCAGAATGCTTAGTGAAGCTACTATATTCCTTGTTCATTAGCAGCTTTTGAATAGTATAGCACCAAAATTAGAGGAGTTTTGAAGTTTTGAAAATTTGTTAAAGGGAAATTTATCTAGAATAAATTAAGGTACCAATTCAGATGCTCCTAGGAATCTTAAGAAACCTAAGTGATGAAAGCAATCCTATCTTTAAAGTTAGTATAAGAATGTTGCTCATCAAAATTTGATTAGTTTTAGTTATCATATTTTATTAGTTATATTTATCATATTTGCAGTATCATTGAGTTGTATTTTTCATGGAACGTAAGGATGGAAGGGGCCTTAATGGTTATTTAGTATAACTGTACTTCTACCGCTTTACTCTCTTTTATACCGTTGTTGATGAGGTACTGTCTCTGTTTTTCCCCTCGGTAGAAATAGTTTAGTACTTCAGTTATAGTATATTGTGTGTGTAGTATATTGTTTATATTGTATGTAGTCAGTAAATGTATACATATAAATGCACTATGATGATAGGGTTTTATGATTATTGTGTCTTGTCATTTATGGCAAATCAGGGTCCATGGTAACTCATTTGCTACTGCTTCCTAGGTCGGGAACACTCTTACCAGTTTTAGCATTTTTCTTGTGACAACATAAGAGCAAGCCATTTTATGAGTTCAATACATTAAATTCCATTCAATGAACATTTTTTGCATGGTGGCAAAATTGGATTTGCATTTCTTCTATAAATTTCAAGGGTTAGATTTCTGTAAACTGCCCTGATAGGAGAATTTGTGTTAGAGAAATTTAAGGGTAGATAGAGTGTAGAGGGCATATTATGTGTGAACCATTGGGAGACTTTTAGAATTATTTTGCGTTCATCAAAATACTACAGTGAAAGCACATGATAAAGAGGTTACCAGTTACATTTTGCACATATAATTAGTCATAGAGTAATGGGTACTGTTCTGTAGGACCACAATTCCTTATCAACAATTCTGACATCTAAAATGCTCTGAAAACCAAAATTCTTTTTTTGTATGTTTGGCACAAATTGGTTTTCTTCACAAAACCTGTTGTGAACTGTTTGTCTTTATTTCATGTATTTGTAGGTTTCACTGCAAAAATAGTAAATGTTTAATCATAGTGTGCTGTCCCAGACTTCTCTGTGCCATTACAGCTTTCTCTATGGGTGTTCAAAAGTATATGGTGTTTACACACTGTATCACCTGTCAAAAATGCCCTGAAATTCTGAATTCCAAAATGTTTAACTGTAGGAACTTTGGAAAAGGAACTGTGGAACTGCATTAATTTGCTTCTACCATTTATTTCTTGATAGAAACTACTCAGCATCTTAGTCCTGTGAGATGGAGTTTGAGTAAGATCCTGGTAAATTTCTTTTGCTTTTTACTCTTGTAAATATGTATATACCAAGAGGCACTTTATTTTAATCTGTGTTTATTTCTTTAGCAGTTGAAAGTTTTTCTGGTTTTTTGACACTATGTCTTGTGTGGCCCACTGTGGTCCCAGAAGCATTGTGTAATTAGGATTCTTGAGATGGAAGATGTTTCGGGTAACTTTGGAATAGCTGAGTATTCATCACACTCTCTTTAGTCCTTGGGGTTATGTAATTTTACCTCTGTACATGGTAACTTCATGCCACAACACCTGCAGGCAGCCCTCTTTTTACGTATCTTGGCTTCCTTTTTCATAACAGAAAGAAGGGGTGTGGTTGCAGTGCCTCTATTTTAGTTTCCTTAAACTTCCTTAATTTGTTTTTAAGAGTTCACTGCAAAAATCTTTATACCTACTCTGGCTTCTTTTTTTTTTCCCCATCCTGTCTGTTTCTTTTTCTCTTTTTCTTTTCTTTATTACTTCCCTGCCCCCACCCCCTTTAAAATAATATTCCTCAGCCAGAGAAGTTCATACTTATGGTATTCTGTATCAGAAAAATACAGAAAAATGTTTGCTGGAAAGGTGACAGAAGTAAATCTGCATATTCTGGTATTTCCGTAAAGAGGACCTTTTGTAGGGGAGTGATTATTGTACTGCTTGTGATAGTGTTCTGTGTATATGGTTTTCGCCTTCTTTCCATCTTTAAATACTGAAGGGTAATGGGTCGTGAGCACTGTGGTACATGTATTTTTGTGTTTACCAAGATTCCAGGCACTTTAAGGTATAGATCCTGATGGGAAATTTAGACTTTATATGGTTAGGTTATGTGCACTTGCTATGTGCTCTGAAAGCACTATAATTCTCTTGTAGGACAAATTATACCTTGTATTATTGTTTGTTTAAGCTATGTGATGTCAGGGATTACAATGGTCTTATTTGCCATTTGTATTTCCTGTGTTTGGTACATAATAGGCCTCTAATGATTACTAATTTGTTGAATGAATAGATTAATCATTTCATCTCTATTAGGGAGAATTTTAACATGGAAGAACCTTGATTAAATGCCTCCTGAGGCACCATGCTCATCCCAAACCAATTTAGTTGGCATCATCACAGCTGTATGAGACAAATTTCAAACAAATAAATTGGGCCTAATTTAAATAAAAGGATAAACACAAGCCTGTGACTTATTTACTCAGGCTTAAAAGTAGAGAAACACATTATAGAAAGATTTCTGAAATGAAATGAATTCATGGGCTATCCAGAAAATTTAGTTAGAGGAAATATTCTGTTTTTTTGAGCGTTTCAGTTAACTGTGATTGTGTTGTAAGATATTTTTTATATTAAAGTTTTTCTCTTTTTTCTGTTTTTCACACAGGAAAATTCATTCCCCCTCACAATCAAATTAGAAAACAATTTCATCACCTTAAAATATTCCCTCATGCTGCTCCTTTGTAGCCAACCCCTTTTCCCACTCTAGCCCCTAACAACCACTACTCTATTCTTATAATTTTGCCAGATATCATATAACTTATAGGAATAATGAATCATGAATATAATATAAAATTATAGGAATCATGTGGTATGTAGCCTTTTGAATCTGTCTTCTTCCACCGTGCAGGATGCATTTGAGATTCATCCATGCTGTAGTGTGTGTCAGTACTTTCTTTTTGCTGCTGAGCAGTATTCCATTATATGGATGTACTTCAGCATGTTTATCCATTCACCAGTTGAAGTATTTGTTTCTAGTTTTTGTGATAATGAATAAAGCTGCCACAAACCTTTGTGTGCAGTTTTTGTTTTGTGTGTGAATCTAAGTTTTCATTTCTCTTGGGTAAGTTTCTAGGGGAATTGTTAGGTCATATGGCAAGTGTATGTTTAACTTTATAACAAACTGTCAAACTGTTTTCTAAAGCAGGTATACCATTTTGCATTCCCACCACTAATGTGGGAGAGTTCTAGTAATAAGCAGTTCGTAAAATTTAAATTGGCTATATTGAATTACTTTTTAGTAATTCGTTGGTTTGATTGCACACCAGAATATCTTGACAATAATATTAGTTCTGAACATGATATTTTTATAGCTGTAGATCTGTCAGACAGAGATGTAATTTAGGGGAGCCTCACTTTTCAGTGAATACAGTCTTCCATATGCTTTGGAACTGTTCTTTCTTGCTGAGATCATGCAGCCCTGATCTTTGTAAGAAAAACTAGGCCTTAACTAACCCTGGTTCATATTGGGGATTAAGGTGCCTTTGGATCAATTCTGTGTTATCTGTCTTCAGCTTTACAGCACTTACTTTGGATTCTTGTCATTTGGACTGGGCAGAAGGAAATCCTTCCTGTGGAGAAGTGGTTGTACTTTCAGCTTATTTTTGTCACCTGTTGCATGTTTCATTCCACAGTTTTGTAGAAGTCAACTTGCTTATTCATGGTTTACTGTCAGTCATACTATTCAGTCCTTTCTGTGTTGCGAGTTGACAATATTAGCTTCATAACTGAAATTTCCAAATGCTAATACCCTTGAATGACTGTTTTAAGTCTGTGGCCTTTGCCTATACTAGACTGTTGTTTGTAATTATATATTTTTATAAATTAAGAAATAAGCATTGTAGTTAAGAAGAAAGGATATAACTTTGTTATGAGAACCATGCATGAAACAGCTACTGAGGTTCCTGAAGTATTTTCTCATTTATCTGGCATTATTAGGGAACAACCTGTTAGATAAATTAGGAGCTTGGATTTATACTTAAATATTTTCTTATTTAAATTTTTTTAAATGGTAAACTTTACACGGTAGTACTGTTTTCTCAGTATTTTCTAAACATATCAGATCTTGCTGATGCAGGGCTCTCACGCTGAACATCACTTATAAAGTATGCTATTATGCATAGATGTCTATGAATTTATTGAGGTCTATAAGGTTGTTTTCTTCCTGTTCTCTCATGTTTTTACTATTCACCTCATATTTTCTCTTTTAAGTTTGATTTCCAATGTAAACTTGTTAGAATTATATTAAAATTAAAATGGAGTTTAGGGGCTCTTATTTAATGAACAGAATATGCCTTTTGTGACCTCCTGTAGTGAATTTTTTTTCTTCTGATTCATAGCTCTTGGAGAGTTGAAATTACAGTATAAATGACCTTTGATTTGTGAGGTGGTATTCCACTTGCTTGTAGTATCTCTCAGACCTATATAAATTGCTGCCTGCCTGCCCATACCTTTTTCTTTCCTTCTTTATTTGGAAAAGAGATGATCATATAAATTAACATTCTTAAACTTCTAAGACAGTTCATTTGTTCATTCATTCATTTACTTGTTTCTTCAACAAAGTTTTAACCAATGTCTGCTGTGTGTTATGTATTATAACAGATAATGGGGAGACAGAGTCGAATAAATTATGATCCCTGTCCTTGAGGACATCAGATTAAAAAATGGGCTATCTTAAAATTAAAGAGTAAAAACATTGTCCCCTGTCTTCCCTGTAAATTGGTTGTGAGATGTAGAGATTTGATCAGATTCAGTTTCAATTTTTTTCTTCCATCAGGAAGATCAAAGGTTGTTTTTTCTTTTTGTGATGTTAGTGGCAATTGATGATCCTTGCCTAGTTCCATTAATTCATTAGGAGTTGCATAATGATGAGATTTGAATTCTATCATTTCTTACTTTATTAGACTGGAATACATTTAAAGAAAAAAATTCCCTTCATCAATTAGCATTGATTGGTATTATTCCCAGATTCCATATTTGCACATTTGTCTACTTGCTAAAATTTATTTGTAACCCCCAAATCAGTATCCCTTGTGCTTTGCCATTCATTAATGGACATGAGCTTGGGTAGAGTGGCAAAAACTTTGAGTCACTGGAGGGGCATGTTCCCAGCTGAAGTCAAACTAGGTGCTCTGCTGTCTTGTTTTGTTTTTTAAGGCCTATTTAGTGCTTTTTGGGTGATTTTACTGTTTAAATTGGCCCCCAAGTGTAGTGCTGCACTGCTGTCTAGTGTTCCTAAACCCAAAAAGGCTGTGATATGCCTTATGGAGAAAATACATTAGATGAGCTTAGTTCAGGCATGAGTTACAGTGCCGTTGGCTGTGAGTTCAGTGTTAATGACTCAACAATATGCAGTTGACCCTTGAACAACAGGGATATGAACCATGTGGGTCCACTTATATACTGGGATTATTTTCAGTATTAGTACTACAGTACTATACGATGTCCAGTTGGTTGAATCTGCAGGTGCGGAACCACGGATCGGGTGAGGGAGGGACTGTGTATATGGAGGGCCACCCACGAGTTATATGTGAATTTTCAACTGCGTGAAGGGTAGATGCCCCAACTCCTGTGTTGTTCAAGGGTCAGCTGTATATTAAATAAGGTGTCTTTAAACAGAATCACACATAAAACAAGGATATGTATTGATCAGTTGATGAAAATGTTGTGACCAGAGGATTGTAGGAACCTAACCCTGTATTTTTCGTAGGAGCAATGGTTCAGTGTTTGCAACCTTTATAAAACGTTAACAACTATGAATCAACTGTTTTTGGTTTTGCTGAGGTACAGAAGAATATCTTTTTTTAACTGATGTAAAAAATATACTACAGAAAGTTGGAAGTCATGGAAGTAGAGAGTCATTAAGAGGCTTGGTGAGACCTTTTCTGGGGAAGTTCATTGCTTCTTGGGTCATTTCTGTGCCTGGTACAGGGTAAATACTCAATAAATATTTGTTGGATGTAAGTAAGTGCGGCCAAATAGAACATGATTTTCTTTGACAGCTTGGAGTTTAAAGTTAATATCATTCCTGTGATTGGGATTTGCAGTCAAGTTTGTGCTTAGAGGTAGTGAGATACCTACTCTTAGAGATTGATATTGGGAGTATTTCAGTAATGTAAATTTAGTATGATGTCTACTTGATATTTGATTTCCATCACGTAGGAGATGAGGGTGATCTGTGCTTCTCTCGTATTTATAATAAGTGCTTAAGGGGCTGGACATTTTCAAATTAAACATTCCCTTCTCTTCCAAATATTGAGACTCATTAGCTATGATAAGGGATATTACCAGTGGGAGTATAAATTCACCTGGAAATTGAAAAGAGGAGGCACAAAAAGACATTTTGAGGACCAATGGAACAGTCATATCCTAGTTACTAGAGAATAGTCAGACCTGGATAATTAGAAAATTTACTTAATTAGACTTTCAGTAATATTTATGTATGTTAAGAAAGTTTAGCTTTTAATACAATTTCCTATTTAAAATTGACTTAGTTATAACTGATTATAATATAGTATGTTTTGCTATTCCTTTGCTATTATGTATTATACAGTAGCTTTCAAACTTAGAAATATTTTTGACGACAACTCATCAAAATATATTTACCACAACTTACAGAAATATATTTTACATTGTGACCTAGTGATACTTACGTATTCATATAAAGAACCAAAACACAATCTCACTAAACAAAACTATTCTTACTACATTTATGCACTCCATTTTCTTTTTTTGATACTATTTTATTTAAAAAACTGTTGCTTAAGACCCATTAAGTTGGTTTAAAGACCCAATAATGGATCATAGTCCACAGTTTGGAGAACACTGCTCTCTTAGTAGGAATATACAAGGGACATCACTGAAATCAGGTTTCAAAAATGTAAAGTGTTGTAGATGATAGTTACTAAACATTTCCGAGACAAAATAAGTTTCCCTAGTATGTAATTAGAAAAATTGATCTCCATTTTTGACATTACAGTTAATGATTTAGCTTTTAAAAATAAGTGTTTAGTCTTTTCTTAGACAACCACAGTTGAGCTCATGCCAGAAACCAGTAACTGGGACACTTGCTGCTAATAGAAGCATGTGATGTAACGGCTAGCCGTCACATCACAAATATCCTTACTCATTTAAATTTTGGAGAAGCCTGTAGACATGTATTGTAGTGTCATTTTTATAGAGACTGCATAAGGCATTTGAAACACTGAGTGGCTCCTTTCGTGTATTAAAAATGGATTTTTTTAATTTAAGATAACAAAGCAGTGAGAAATCAATGCTGTGACAAGTAACTTGTGAAAAAAATTAATTTAAAAATTTCCATTCCTTGTGATTTTCTATTTACAAAGGACACTGAATAGCATGCTGAACATGAAAAGATACCTATAGAAACTTTTAATATTTAATATCACAGGTACATGAAACAATGCTATACTGATTGCAATAATATTTTGGAAGATAGGTAGAGTACTAATAATTATTTTTAAAAATTTAGAACTGCTCATTAATGTTTACTTGAAAGCTTTAGCTAGCTGTGGTGGAAGTAGAACATACATACTAATATGTTCTCAGACTACTTTGATTTATCTAGTTGCAACTTCAAGGAGGTCAGTTGGCTCTGTAATGTCCTAAATTATTGGGCCATGCAGATTAAAGAATCTGATTTTCTGTTTTCTGTTTTGAAGATTCATCAGTGATCATCAAATTAGAAGTATGCCTGTGGCCTACATTTCTACTCATATAATCAGATTATATCTAATGTTTTCTGTATTTAGCAGCTCATTTTTATCTTTATTAGTGGATGATACTTCATCAAAATTGTAATTGTTTATGAAAGCAAAGTAATTGATTATTCATCTATTCTCGAGGATAATTTGAAAATTCATCCTTTTGATCAATTCCATCTTTTTAATATAGATATTTAAGTAAGTCAGTGTGCTGAGAATTATGATAGAATCAAACATAATTTTAAATATTTTGTTACCATTTGTGTGCATTCATGTCAATTTAATCACATTAAATACATGTTTATTCTTTTTGGTTGTATAATGTTTAAGGTTTCAGTTAAAGAGGTAATATCTCTTATAAAAATTAAAATATCCTTAAGCCCTGTAAATCACTACTTTATGTCATCAGAAATTGTAAGCCAGGCATATTTCTATGAAACTGTCTTTTCTCAATAGTTTTTATTTCTATGGTTGTCTAATTTTTAAGTTTTCAAGCTGTATTTTTCTATTCTCTTCCTTGTAATTTTTGAATTTAAAGCTTCTGAGAGAAATTTTCAGTTATTACTATTGACTGAATCTATAGATATAATACAATACTAAGATTAATTGTGGGCTTTTTATCAACTGGTATAATTTTAATGGACACTCTGAATCTTACCTACTCATATTTCTGTTTTTGCTTGTCTACTAGAAAGTGGAAAAATTAAGTATGGGTGCTGAACTGCATGTTATCCATTTCCTGTTAGTATTACATAGTTTTATTTCTAATATTATTTTACTTCCCTCCTGATTTCTTTACTTAAAACTGTTCTCAGTCTTTTGGTAGTGTGTGTGTATTGTGAACTGCCCTATATACTTTTCTATAACAAGGTTGGCTTTTAAATTAAGTACAAGTGTTATTTAATTTTAGGATAAATTGTTTCTAAGAATATATTTATAAAGTAATACAGTGAGAAAATAACAGTGTACTTTTCAGTGGTTCTTAACTTTTTTAGTGTCATACAATCTGTTGAAAGCTATGGATTCTCTATTGAGAAAATGCTTAGGGAGGTCCATGGATTTCAGGTTAAGAACTCTGCACCTGTCTTTAGTATTGGTGGACTCTATTATCATGCAAAGCAAAAGCAGGGCAAACCAAATCAAAACAAAAACTATAATTTATAGAAGGGTTTAATACTTTACTATTCAGTTATTTGAAATATTCTTATCAAGTTCTGACAGTATGTTTTAGTTATTTATTTTAGGATGAAAGTTACTTGTTCATAGTAGAGTTAATCTTTTTATTAAGTTAATGCCTATATATGGTAGAATATTAAAATAATACAGAAAGATGTATAATTAATAGTCTCTTGCCTCATGTCTTTGAATTTTTCAGTAGATGAAACCACTTTTTTTTTTCTTGAGGAAATATTAAAAGCCTGTCATTAGATGATAAAAGAAGAAAAGAACACTACTTTGAATAGGACCATTTAATCAGGATCCTAGACAGAAGAAAATTTGATGTTTAAAGGATGGGTCATTTTGATATTTTTCAGAGTACTCTAAAGTGAAAAGGAATTTATTGTTTTCACAAACTTTAATATTTAAGTATATAGATTGTAAACTCTCCCGTGTCTTGTTCTAGATTCCTTCCTGTCTCCCAAACTCCATATCTAAACTGTCTCTAAGACTGAGCATGTTTGAAACCACTTTTTTTTTTTTTTTTTTAAAGATTTTTTTGATGTGGACCATTTTAAAATTTATTTATTTATTTATTTATGGCTGTGTTGGGTCTTCGTTTCCGTGCGAGGGCTTTCTCTAGTTGTGGCAAGCGGGGGCCACTCTTCATCGCGGTGCACGGGCCTCTCACTGTCGCGGCCTCTCTTGTTGTGGAGCACAGGCTCCAGACACGCAGGCTCAGTAATTGTGGCTCACGGGCGCAGTTGCTCCGCGGCATGTGGGATCTTCCCAGACCAGGGCTCGAACCCGTGTCCCCTGCATTGGCAGGCAGATTCTCAACCACTGCGCCACCAGGGAAGCCCTGAAACCACTTTTAATTACTTCACTTTTAAATGCTTCAGGTGGTTACTGACATAACTTAAAATAATGTGCATACAGTTTTCTCTTTGATTCTGTGTCAAGTTTTGCATTCTTTTTTTTAAACTAATTTTAACTTTATTTTTCCAGCTTTTTTGAGGCAAATAAAATTGCATCTATTTAAAGTGTACACTGTGATGTTTTGGTGTATGTATGCATTGTGAAATCATTATCAATATCAAGTTAATTAACACATCCATTATGTCACATGGTTACCTTTTTTTTTCCCCCCATGGTTAGAACAGTTAAGATCTACTCTGTTAGCAAGTTTAAAGTATACAATACAGTATTATTTACTATAGTCATCAGGCCGAACATTAGATCCTCAGAACTTATTGTTTTTATAACTGAATGTTTGTATCCTTTGATCAGCATCTTCCATTTCTCCAAGCCCCTGGCAACCACCCTTCTACTCTCTGTTACTATGAGTTTGACTTTTTTTTTTTTTTTTAAGATTCCACAAACAAGTGATACCATACAGTATCTGTCTTTCTCTGGCTTATTTCACTTAGCATAATGCCTTCCAGGTTCATCCATGTTGTTACAGTGGCAGGACTTCCTTCTTTTTTATGACTGAATAATATTCTGTTGAATAGACCATATTGTCTTTATTCATTCATCCTTTTTCATCATTGCTTTGGCTATTTGGGGTCTTTTGTGTTTCTATCTGAATTTTTTTGATTTTTTTCTATTTCTGTGAAAAAAAGCCATTGGAGTTTTAAGGATTTCATTGAATCTGTTGATCACTTCTTGTAGTATAGACATTTTAACAATATTAGTTCGTTGAGTCCAAGAACATGGGATATCTTTTGATGTAGTTGTGCCTTTTTCAGTTTCTTTCATTAATGTCTTACAGTTTTCAATGTAAAGGTCTTTCACCCGTTGATTAAATTTATTCCTAAGCATTTTATTCTTTTTGATATGATTGTAAATGGGATTGCTTTCATAATTTCTCTTTCAGAGAATTCATTGTTAGTGTATGGAAATGCGACTGAGTTTTGTATGTTGATTGTGTATCCTATAACCTTTACTGAATTTGTGTATTATATCTAATAGTTTTTTGGTAGAGTCTTTGGAAACATATTGTACCAAAACTTATGGGATGAAGCAAAAGCAGTTCCAAGAGGGACATTTATAGCGATATATGCCTACATTAAGAAAAAAACAAAGGCCTCAAATAAAACAAACCTAACTTTACACCTCAAGGAACAAGAAAAAGAAGAACAAACTAAGCCAAAAGTTAGAAGGAAGGAAGGAAATAACAAAGATCAGAGCAAAAATAAATGAAATAGAGCCTAGAAAAACAATAGAAAAGTTGAATGAAACTGAGTTTTTTTTAAAAGATAAAATTGTCAAACTCTTAGCTAGACTAAGGAAAAAGAGAGAAGACTCAAATAAAATCAGAAATAAAAGAGGAGATATTACACCTGATGCCGCAGAAATACAAAGAATCCTAAGAGACTACTGTGAGTAATTAGATGCCAACAAATTGGATAATCTGGAAGAAATAGATAAAGTCCTAGAAACTTACAACCTACCAAGACTGAATCAGGAAGAAACAAAATCTGAATAGACCTGTAATTGCTAAGGAGATTGAAACAGTAATCAAAAATCTTCTAGCTAACAAAAGCCCAGGACCAGGTGGTTTTACTGGTGAATTCTACCAAACATTTAAAGAAGAAGTAACATCAGTTTTACTCAGACTCTTCCAAAAAATTTAAGAGGAGGGAACACTTTCAGACTTACTTCTGGAGGCCAGTATTACCCTGATACCATAGCCAGATAAGGGCATTACAAGAAGAGAATATTACAGGCCAATATCCCTGATGAATATATATGCAGAAATTCTCAATAAAGTATAAACAAAGTGAATTTAGCAGAACATCTGAAAGATGATACACCATGATCAAGTGGGATTTATCCCTGGGATGCAAGGATGATTCAACATACACAAATCAATAAATGTTATACATGACATTAACATAATAAAGGATAAAAATTGTGTGATCATCTTAATAGGTGCATAAAAAGCATTTGACAAAATTCAGCATCCCTTTATGATAGAACTCTTAACAAATTAGGTATAGAAGGAATGTATCTCAACATAATAAAGGCCACATGTGACAAGTCTACAGCTAACATCTTACTTAATGGTGACAGGTTGAAAGCTTTTCCTCTAAGATCAGGAACATACAAGGATTTCCACTCTCACCACTTCTGTTGAACATAATACGGGGGGTCCTAGCTAGTGCAATTTGGCAAGAAAAAGAAAGGTACCCAAATCGGAAAGGAAAAAGTAAAATTGTCTGTGTTTGCAGATGCATTATCTTTTGTCTACTGAGTGATGAGATTTTAGCTCACATACTACCTCTTCCCCTTCTGTGTTTAAATGTTTGGATAGTTATTATGTTTATTTCATCTTTTGCTCACCTTTTTTTGTTGTTGTTGTTCTAGCAAATTTTACATTATCTCTTTAATCTGAATTTAGTAAGGTGCAGATGTTCATATCCCTGTCTTTCCCTCTACCTCTTCTACTCCCCCTTAACAGCTGAGCATCTGGCAGTTGTAGTGTTATTTTAACACTGTTAAGGTTGGAAAAATTTATATTTTCTTCAATAACATTTATCTTGCTTTTTGGGGGGATAAGATTGATTCTAAAAGCTGAAAATCAATTAAGCTTGCTTACACTTTTAGGACTTACAGTAGAATGCCAGGGTTAGTTTTCTTTCTTGATTAGCCCTCTGGGCCGTTTTTGCTATAGCTCAGGAAAAATTTCTTTTTCTTAACTTCCTCTGTCCTTCATATTAATTTCTCTTATTATTTGGAAGTTGGAGGTATTGGATTGCTTCTTTCTGTCTCTTTTCCTTCATTTCTTGTTTCTTTATATTTTTGTTTCACATAATAGGATCGTTCTCCCACCTTGTCTTTGATTATTCCATATAATATAGCATGATTTTCTTATTCTGTGTATATATTGTTGTCCTTCTCAAAAGTGTCTGAGGATTTTTTTTTTTTTTAGTTTTCATATTTTTTAAAATTTGCTTTTTTGGGGGTATTTTTCTTTTTCATATTGTTACCTTTCTTCATAAATCTAGTGATTCTTGATTGTCAGTTCATATTTGTGAAGGAGTGATAGGTTAATATTTCTGTGTAAATGGCTTGGGTTTTCTTTGTCGTTCTGTTTGCTGCTTTTTTCTTTATCAGTCTCTTGGATCTTGTTTACACAGATGGGGCTTACTGATTGGCACATTCCACATCAGGTATGCACTCAGGGAATTAGTCTTTAGACAAAGAGTTCTTTAAAATGCCAGATGGGGGTGGAGAAGAAGATGGCAGAAGAGTAAGACGCAGAGATCACCTTCCTTCCCACAGATACATTAAAATGCCAGATGGGGACAGGTTTTATTCTGTGATGCCAGCAAATACTCCCCCCTCCCCACTTCTTTGGAACTTCCTTTGATTTCTTTAGAGATTTATTTTTCTTTTTGTTTTGTGTTGTTCTTTTACATAGGAGACAGTAACAATAGTTAGTAGCAATTATCCACCTCCCCCCATTTTGTCCCTGCCTCCCTTCCCTTTTTCACTCCTGCTTATTACCTTTTCACCTAACTTCCTTTAGGAAGCCTTTTGGAAGTCTGTCTGGCAGATCACCTCCTTACTCTGCTGTGGTCTTCTCCAGTACTTAGTTTGGGCATTAGCTTCCTTCATTGCTTCATCTGCCAGTATATGCTTCTGGGCTTCCCTGGTGGTCCAGTGGTTAAGAATCCGCCTGCTAATGCAGGGGACACAGGTTCGAGCCCTGGTCCGGGAAGATCCCACATGCTGCGGAGCAACTAAGCCCGTGCCCCACAACTACCGAGCCTGTGCTCTAGAGCCCGCGAGCCACAACTACTGAGCCTGCGTGCCACAACTACTGAAGCCCGCGCTCCTAGAGCCCATGCTCAGCAACAAGAGAAGCCACTGCAGTGAGAAGCCCGTGCACCGCAGCAAAGAGTAGCTCCCGCTCCCCGCAACTAGAGAAAGCCTGTGTGCAGCAACGAAGACCCAGTGCGACCAAAAAAATAAATAAATTAATTAATATATTAAAAAAAATATATATATATGCTTCTTTTCTTCCCATCTTCCAAAAGTTTTTTAATATTTCTTGTCTCCCTTTAAGCCTTCTTATTGATAGGGAAATACAAAGTTGCAGTTGTTAACTCAAAAAAATCTAATATCACCACAGGAGGGTGTATCGTAGTAAGGAAACACATTGCAGTTTTGTGGGTTAACGTTTCATTTGCTGTTGTGTATATATATTGTCTTTTTGTTCATAAATGTCTCAGAGCCCTGTGCACATGCACGGGGCTTATTGACTGGTGAGTACCCCCTCCCATCTCCTATGTTGGCTCAAATTAGGATCTGGCGACGTTGAGGTATTGTAGGGAGAGACAATATAGGCTGGCAAGAAGGGACAGAGCGGCGGTGCTGATCCAGAGAGAAAGGCACAGTTCAGACTTCGGGAGGTCAGAGAATTAGCAAAAACATCACCAGAGGTAAAGTGGGTAAGAATATGAACTCAGGAGTCTGACTCTTTGTAGTCATATTCTCACTATACCATTTACTGACTTTATGATGCTGGTCAAGTTGTGTAACTTCTCTAAATTTTAGTTTCCTTATTGGTAAAAATAGGGATTGAAATAGTATCTTATAACTGTGAGAACTGATGAGTTAATCTATTTAAAATACTTAGCACAGTAAGTGCTCAGCAAATAGCAACTAGAGAGATTTTATGTAAAATCCAGGTTTCTGGATTTTCTTCAAAAATTTGAACATCTGATGTTCCTGAATGGCAGCAATTGTTTACAGCTGAGTAGTAGGTGCCTTTTTTAATCGGGGTATTTGCTTTCCAGTTTGCCATACCCTTAGTACTCCTTATTGTCTCATACTCAGTTTGATTCACTCTCTTTATGTTACCTTCCTCGTCTCTGGGCATTTGGATTTGTGACTTCTGATGTACTGGTATTAGCTGTAGCTGAAAGAATATCTGCAGTTTTCAGAGCTGATTTTTCTTTGGTGTTGGGATGAATCAGTACCGAAGGCACAAACATAGACCGTATTAGAAGAGTAATTCAGGCAAGGGAATGCTGTCACATACAGGAAATTCTTGGGAGTACTTGGGAGTATTACACTGGTTGGTGAAGTTCAGCGATGTGCTTCAGGTGAATGAAGAGACTGATGTTAGGGGGTGTGGTGATATGTAACTGAGAGAGCTCTAGGTGGGAATCACACAACTAAAACCTAGAAATGTTTAGAGATAGAAAAAACTCATTTCTTAATGTATAATATCTATTGACTGTCCTAGGTGCCTGGCAGTGTGCTAGGTTCAGAGATCACCAAGTTACATATAACAAGAGTCCTTGTCATCAAATGCAACAGGCAGTTATAATATTGTGTATAATACAAAAATATCCTCAGAAATCTCCTAGTCTAATCCTTGTATTTTATAATTATTAAAATAAGCTTAGACAGATTAAGCCTTGCCTAAGGCTTCACAAGTAGTTGGGACTCTTAAGACTTCTTTTTTCTAATCCAGTGCTCTTTCTAGTACATAGACAGGCAGGCAGCATCAAAGAGGTTTGGAGGCAGATGGCAGGGATTCCAAGACCTGGGAGAACTGGTGTATTGGAGCAGGGTACAAAGATTGGGATTTAGCTGTGAGAGAAGGTTATGTTGCCTTATTTAAGACTTACTCTTAAAAGATTGGAGCTAGAGATTTTTCTTAGGGGCATGAAGAAGTAAGTGGCCATGTTGGAGAAGTCCATGTGGCAAGGAACTGTAGGCAGCTTCTAGGAACTGTAGATACCATGTAGGACTTGAGGGTGGCCTGTGAGAGCCAGCAAAAAGCTGACGCCCTCAGTTATACACTGCAAGGATATGAATTCTGCCCGCAATCTGAAGGAGCTTGGAAGAAGATTCTTTCCCACTTTCGCCTCCAGATAAGAATGTAGTCTAGCTGATACTTTGAATGAAGCCTGTGAAACCCTGAGCAAATGACTCAGCTGAGCCGTGCCCAGACTTCTGATCCGCGGAAACTGTGAACTAATAAATGTACTGCTATAAGCTGCTAAGTTTTGGGTAATTTGTTACACAGCAATAGAAAACTAATACTTTTGGTCATGTCCAAGTATATTATATTCTTTAGTGTAGTTTCATTACATAATAAACACAGTGTTTTGCCATCTATTATAATTGGAAATACATAATCCAGACTTCACTGTGCCTTAAAAGCATGAACATCACTGCAGTTTGTGATGCTCTGGGCAGCACTGTGAAATGATAAGAGTGCCACATATGGTCTCAAAACTACTTTTCTCTGGTAGTATGAAGCAGCTGTAACAATGCATAAATGAGTTAGCATGGATTCATTCTTATGAAAGTTTATTTATGAACACCAAAATTTGAATTTCATATAATTTTTATGAGTCACAAAATATTATTTTAATTTTTTCCCCAAATATGTAAAAATATAAAGACGATTCTTAGTTTGCAGACTGTACATAATAGACAATAGGCTGAATTTAGCCTGCAGGCTGGAGTTTGCTGACCATGGCTATAGACAAACTTGTCGATACTAATACTGTTTGATAGGTGCAACAACAGGGAAAGTACTAGCACTCTTTGAGATCCTTAATAAAAAATATTTTAATAAAAAATCCAATTTGTTAAATATATTTTAAAAACTAAAAAAATCTAGTATGACAAGTTTTTGAACAGTTTCTTGAATGTGGTAAAAAGGATGGAGTAAAATACGAAACAGCCTCATTTCTCACTAACCACTACTTCTATACTTCGATTATTCTTTTTTCCCCACTCATAAATGATATCCTGGTCAGTTTCCATTGATTCTTGCCACATATTTATAGGAATAAGTTCAGTTTTGGCAAGACTTATTTTGGGGTGTTAAAAATACTTGGGCCATGTTTTTTTTTTTGGCATTAAAAAAAATTTTTTTTAACATCTTTATTGGAGTATAATTGCTTTACAATGGTGTGTTAGTTTCTGCTGTATAACAAAGTGAATCAGCTATACATATACATACATTCCCATATCTCCTCCCTCTTGCATCTCCCTCCCACCCTCCCTATCCCACCCCTCTAGGTGGTCACAAAGCACCAAGCTGATCTCCCTGTGCTATGCGGCTGCTTCCCACTAGCTATCTAGTTTACATTTGGTAGTGTATATATGTCAATGTCACTCTCTCACTTCGTCACAGCTTACCCTTCCCCCTCCCCGTGTCCTCAAGTGCATATTCTACGTCTGCACCTTTATTCCTGTCCTGCCCCAAGTTTCTTCAGAACCTTTTGTTTTTTTTTAAAGATTCCATATATATGTGTTAGCGTACGGTATTTGTTTTTCTCTGTCTGACTTACTTCACTCTGTATGACAGACTCTAGGTCCATCCACCTCACTACAGATAACTCAATTTCTTTTCTTTTTAGGGCTGAGTAATAGTCCATTGTATATATGTGCCACGTCTTTTTTATCCATTCATCTGTCAATGGACAATTAGGTTGCTTCCATGTCCACAATGAACATTGTGGTACATGACTCTTTTTGAATTATGGTTTTCTCAGGGTATATGCCCAGTAGTGGGATTGCTGGGTCATATGGTAGTTCTATTTTTAGTTTTTTAAGGAACCTCCATACTGTTCTCCATAGTGCCTGTATCAATTAACATTCCCACCAACAGTGCAAGAGTGTTCCCTTTTCTCCACACCCTCTCCAGCATTAACTGTTTGTAGATTTTTTGATAATGGCCATTCTGACCGGTGTGAGGTGATACCTCATTGTAGTCTTGATTTGCATTTCTCTAATGATTAGTGATGTTGAGCATCCTTTCATGTGTTTGTTGGCAATCTGTATATCTTCTTTGGAGAAATGTCTATTTAGGTCTTCTGCCCATTTTTGGATTGGGTTGTTTTTTTGATACTGAGCTGCATGAGCTGCTTGTATATTTTGGAGATTAATCCTTTGTCAGTTGCTTCATTTGCAAATATTTTCTCCCATTCTGAGGGTTGTCTCTTCGTCTTGTCTGATATGAGAATTGCTACTCCAGCTCTCTTTTGATTTCCATTTGCATGGAATATCTTTTTCCATTCCTTCACTTTCAGTCTGTATGTGTCCCTGGGTCTGAAGTGGGTCTCTTGTAGACAGCATATGTATGGGTCTTGTTTTGGTATCCCTTCAGCCAGTCTTTGTCTTTTGGTTAGAGCATCTAATCCACTTACATTTAAGGTAGTTATTGATATGTATGTTCCTGTTACCATTTTCTTAATTGTTTTGGGTTTGTTATTGTAAGTCTTTTCCTTCTCTTGTGTTTCTTGCCTAGAGAAGTTCCTTTAGCATTTGTTGTAGAGCTGGTTTGGTGGTGCTGAATTCTCTTAGCTTTTGTTTGTCTGTAAAGGTTTTAATTTCTCTGTCAAATCTGAATGAGATCCTTGCTGGGTAGAGTAATCTTGGTTGTAGGTTTTTCCCTTTCATTACTTTAAATATGTCCTGCCACGTGCTGCTGTCTTGCAGATTTCTGCTGAAAGATCAGCTATTAACCTTATAGGGTTTCCCTTGTATGTTAATTGTTGCTTTTCCCTTGCTGCTTTTAATATTTTTTCTTTGTATTTAATTTTTGATAGTTTCATTAATGTGTGTCTTGGCGTGTTTCTCCTTGGATTTATTTGGATGGGACTCTCTGCGCTTCCTGCACTTGATTGACTATTTCCTTACCCATATTGAGGAAGTTTTCAACTATAATCTCTTCAAATATTTTTCTCAGTCCCTTTCTTTTTCTCTTCTTCTTTTGGGACCCCTATAATTCGAATGTTGGTGTGTTTAATGTTGTACCAGAGGTCTCTGAGATTGTCCTCAATTCTTTCCATTCTTTTTTCTTTATTCTGCTCTGTGGTAGTTATTTCCACTATTTTATCTTCCAGGTCACTTATCTGTTCTTCTGCCTCAGTTATTCTGCTATTGATTCCTTCTAGAGAATTTTTAATTTCATTTATTGTGTTGTTCATCATTGTTTGCTCTTCAGTTCTTCTAGGTCCTTGTTAAATGTTTCTTGTATTTTCTTCATTCTATTTCCACGATTTTGGATCATCTTTACTATCATTACTCTGCCTCTTTTTCATGTAGACTACCTATTTCCTCTTCATTTGTTTGGTCTGGTGGGTTTTTACCTTGCTCCTTCATCTGCTCTCTGTTTCTCTGTCTTCTCATTTTGTTTAACTTACTGTGTTTGGGGTGTCCGTTTCGCAGGCCGCAGGTTCGTAGTTCCCATTGTTTTTGGTGTCTGCTCCCAGTGGGTAAGGTTGGTTCACTGGGTTGTGTAGGCTTCCTGGTGGAGGGGACTGGTGCCTGTGTTCTGGTGGATGAGGCTGGAGCTTGTCGTTCTGGTGGGCAGGACCACGTCCGGTGGTGTGTATTGGGGTGTCAGTGAACTTATTAAAATTTTAGGTAGCCTCTCTGCTAATGGGTGGGTTTGTGTTCCTGTCTTGCTAGTTGTCTGGCATAGAGTGTCCAGCACTGTAGCTTGCTGGTCGTTGAGTGAAGCTGGGTCTTAGCGTTGAGATGGAGATCTCTGGAAGAGCTTTTGCCATTTGATATTACTTGGGGTTGGGAGGTCTCTGGTGGACCAATGTCCTGAACTTGGCTCTCCCACCTCAGAGGCTCAGGCCTGACACCTGGCCAGAGCACCAAGAGCCTGTTATCCACACGGCTCAGAAGAAAAGGGAGAAAAAGGAAGGAAGGAAAGAAGGAAGGAAGGATGGAAGGAAGGAAGAAAATAAAGTTATTAAAATAGAAAAAATTATTAAGAACCTGAGGCGCAGTGTGTTCTCCAGGGGAAATTGTCCCTGGATCACGGGACCCTGGCAGTGGCGGGCTGCACAGGCTTCCGGGAGGGGAGGTGTGGATGGTGACCTGTGCTTGCACACAGGCTTCTTGGTGGCTGCAGCAGCAGCCTTAGTGTTTCATGCCCGTCTCTGGTGTCCGCGCTGATAGCCGTCACTCGCGTCTGTCTCTGGAGCTCGTTTAGACGATGCTCTTAATCACCGCTCCTCGCGCACCCCGGAACAATGGTCTCTTAACTCTTAGGCAGTTTCGGAGTTTTTCCCGGATTCCCTCCCGGCTAGCTGTGGTGCACTAGCCCCTTCAGGCTGTGTTCACGCAGCCAACCCCAGTCCTCTCCCTGGGGTCTGACCTCCGAAGCCCAAGCCTCAGCTCCCAGCCCGTGCCCGCCCCGGTGGGTGAGCAGACAAGCCTCCCGGGCTGGTGAGTGCTGGTCAGCACCTATCCTCTGTGCGGGAATCTCTCCGCTTTGCCCTCCGCACCCCTGTTGCTGTGCTCTTCTCCAAGGCTCTGAAGCTCCCCGCCTCCGCCACCCTCAGTCTCTGCCCACGAAGTGGCTTCCTAGTGTGTGGAAACCTTTCCTCCTTCACAGCTCCCTCCCAGAGGTGCAGGTCCCATCTCTATTCTTTTGTCTCTGTTTTTTCTTTTTTCTTTTGCCCTACCCAGGTACATGGGGAGTTTCTTGCCTTTTGGGAGGTCTGAGGTCTTCTGCCAGCATTCAGTAGGTGTTCTGTAGGAGTTGTTCCACCTGTAGATGTATTTCTGATGCATTTGTGTGGAGGAAGGTGATCTCCACGTCTTACTCCTCCACCATCTTGAAGGCATGCCCCACTTGTGCCATATTTGAAGTTCAATTTTAAGCTAATTGATCACTTCTTCCTGCTTCTGTTTTCCCACCTCCTAGTTTCAGGCTTGGCCACTGGTTCTGGATTTCTCTTGGGGAAGGAATTTGGCATTGTCTCTTGACTTTTCTTCCTGCCTCCTCAGCCATTCATTATGCTGGCCCTTGCCCCTCCAGGGTTCATGTGGAGTGGTGGGTTATGAAAGGGAAAAGGCAAAAGTTTTTCAATGATGTGCTTTCAAATGCTGTTTCTTTTGTGAGGAAGTTTTGGTTCTTCAGAGGCTTTACACTGACCTCTTCTGTAAAACAAACAAGCAGACTTACAAATACTGCTGTACATAAATATATTACAAAAAAGGTCTGGACCATACAAAACAAATGGAAAATAATGTTTACCTCTGCGTAGAGCAAGCGGAATGAGGGACAAGGGGTATGGGCATCTCAAGGGTGTTTTTACTTTGTATTATTTGAATTCTTATAACATGTAGAATGTATTTTGGATATTTGGTAAACAAAAAGCTATGTATTGAAAATAACATGAAACATTGCAAATGGGAAATTACTTCTAAATAGAAAAAGTGTAGAAGGGCCATTTTAAAGAAAACAGTCTAAAATAAAATATGTGTATGTTCATTAACTTTAAAAAACTGTAGTGTTTTCAGGTGAGTTTTATGATAAAGTTATAATAGGGAAAAAACATGAACTTAGAGATATAGCTTTGATTTATTTTTGGTGTGGGTTATTTCTAAAAATCATGTTTTAAAGCATCATCTACATATAATATAACACATAGATTTTTAGTGTAGTTTGAAGAGTTTAGACAAATGTATACACCTGTGTAATCCCCTCCCAATCAAGATATAGAACATTCCTTTCCCACCATAAAGTTCCCTTATACCACTTTCCAAACTTCCCACCACCCTAGGCAACACCTGATCTGATTTCTGTCACCACAGCTTATTTTTGCTGATTCTGGAACTTCATATAACAAGAGTCATATAATATGTACTCATTTGTGCCTGACTTACCTCAATCTCATATCTGAGAGATTCATCCATGTTGTTACATGTATCAGCAGTTCTTTCCTTTTTATTTACTGAGTAGTATTCCATTGAATGAATATATCAGTTTATATATCTATTCTCCTGTTAATAGACATTAGGATTGTTTCAAGTTTTTGGCTGTTACGAATAAGCTGCTATAAATACTGGTGTACAAGTCTTTCTCTAAACATATGTTTTCAGTTCTCTTGAGTAAATACCTAAGAGTGGTATTGTTAGGTATAGGATAGGTATATATTTTAATTACAATAAACTATCAAACTTTTCCCCAAAGTTGTACTATTTTATGTTTCCATCAGGAATTGTGAATTCTATTTATTCCTCAGTCTTGCCTGGAGTTTTCTTTGTTGGGAGGTTTTTGACTACTGATTCAATATCCTTACTTGCTATTGTTCTGTTGAGATTTTTCTTTTTTTTTTTCTTTAATGATTCCCACAGATTCCCTCAGTAATCCTGATGAGGCGAGATCTGAGTGGGCCTCCCAGGAAGCATCCAGCCATACCTGGGGAGCTGGATGTCCGTCTTGGACTCTTGTTTTCCTGCTGGAGAAACCATAGGCTTGGGGGGCCCTGTAGGTGTGGTGCTGTGCCAGACTTGGGGGAGGGACAGTGTGGTCAGAGTGTAGCCACTCCTCTTACCCTTCTCTGTCTCTCTGGTCCAGGAGGGTGCTTTAGCCTTACCCCCAGGTTCTGGGATTTTTTTTTTAGTGTTGTCGGTGGATAGTTGCTAGTTGGTCTTCTTGTGAGGGGGACTGAAGTTTGGAATGACCTGTGTTGCTTTCTTGATGACGTCACCCTTTAAGGTTTTCTGCACACACAATCATGATGTCTTTGAATAACAACAGTTTTGCCTTTTCCTCTCCAGTTTTCATGCCTTTTGCATCTTTTCTTGCCTTATTGTACAGGCTAGTTCTTCTGTACAATGTTGAATAGAAGATCTGAGAGCAAACATTCTTGTGTTTTCTCCTAGTCTTGGTGAAGAGTTCAGTGTTTCACCATTTAAGTGTGATATTGGCTGTAGTTTTTTTGGTAGGAAAAACCCTTTTATTAGGTTGAAGTTTGATTCTCTTTCTGGATTACTGAGAGGTTTTAATCATTAACGGGTTGAATTTTGTCAAATGTATTTTCTTGTCGAGATATTTTCTTTTCCTACTAATTTGGTGAATATTTCAAATATTAAGTCTTACATTTCTAGTATTAAACCCTGTTTGATTATTATTTATTAAACTTTTTATATATTTGCTTATATTTTGTGAAGAACTTTTTGTATCTATTCTTATGAGAAACACTGGTCTAATTTTCTTTGCTTCGAGTGTTAGCCAGGCTTTTTATCAGAGTTCTGCTGATCTCACAAAGTAAATTGACAGGTATTCCTTATTCTTGTTTTTTCTGAAAGTTTTTGTAAGAATAGTCTTATTTTTTTCCTTAAATATTTGATAGATTCACCGGTGATACTGTCTTTATGGGAAGATTTTTTTTTAAAGAAATTCAATTTAGATTCAGAACTATTGATATTTTCTGTTTCATCTTGTATCCCTATGTTGGATTTTTCAAAGAATTTTTTCATTTCATCTAAGTTATCAAATTTATTGTCATAAAGTTGCTCATAATAGTTCTTTATTCTTATAATATTTATAAGATCTTTAGTAATATCCCTCCTTTCATTCTTGTTATTGGTTATTTGTATATTTTCTCTTTTTATTCTTGATCATTTTTACTAGGCAGTACCAATTTTATTGACTGTGTTCAGAGAGTAAACTTTGGCTTTATTTTCTCTGTTGTATTGATTTTGCTCCCTGGATAATTTCTTTAGATCTCCTTTCAGGTCTGTTGATACCTTCTGCTTTATCCAGTCTACTTTTGAGTGTATCCAATGATGTTTTTCATTTCAGATATGATCCTTTTTATTCTAGCGTTTCTGTTATTTGTTTGTTTTGTTTTGTTTCTTTGATATTCTCCTATTTATCTGCCGAGAATTCCAATGTTTTCACTTGTTAAGACTATGTTTTCATGTAAGCCTATGGAATATTAACAATAGCGCTATTAAAGTACTTCCTCAAGTTATGTCTAATTTTTCTGACTTTGTAAGGAGAAAATCTAGATCATTGATTAAAAACTTCTTTTCTAATGTAGGCATTTAAAGCTTCTAATTTTGTTCTGAGCATTGCTTTAGTTGCAACCTACAAAATTTAATGTGTTATATTTCCTTATTATTCTGTGAAAAATTTTTTCTAGTTTCCCATCTGACTTATTTTTCAACTCATGAGTTACTTAAAAGTGTGTTTAAATTTCAAATATTTGGGGATTTTCTAGATATCATATAATTATTGTTTCCTCATCTAATTCTGTTTTGATCAGAGAGTATACTCTAATGTTTGAGTTATTTGAGACTTAAATAATGACAGCATATGATCTTTCTTGATGAACATTGAAAGGGAATATTATTCTTCAGTTTTGGATATTGTATTTTATAAATGTCAGTTAGTTCAGGGTAATCAATGGTATTATTTAGATCTCCTGTGTCAGTATACATACTGATATTTTTGTCTTCTACTTTATCAGTTATTGAAACAACAGTGTTAACATTTCAACTATGATTGTCTTTTTCAAACAATCATTTCAAACAAATCATTGTTTTTTAAAGTCTTTGCTTCATTTTGCTCATTTTTATGTCATTTTAATGATTTTTATGTCTTTCTGTTGAATTGATATTTTTGTTATTATGAAGTGGACCTCTGTATCTTTGGAGATACTCCCTTGTTTTGGTGTTTACTTTGCATGATAATATAGGCTCTCAAGCTTATTATACTTGCTGTTTGCATAGTATCTCTTTTTCTATTCTTTCTTTTTTTAAAAAATAAATTTATTTTATTTATTTTATTTTTGGCTGCCTTGGGTCTTCATTGCTGTGTGCGGGTTTTCTTTAGTTGTGGTGAGCGGGGGCTATTCTTTGTTGCATTGCGCGGACTTCTCATTGTGGTGGCTTCTCGTTGCAGAGCACAGGCTCTAGGTATGTGGGCTTCATTTGTTGTGGTGCACAGGCTCAGTAGTTGTGGCTCGCAGGCTCCAGAGCACAGGCTCAGTAGTTGTGGCGCAGGGGCTTAGTTGCTCTGTGGCATGTGGGATCTTCCCAGACCAGGCCTCGAACCCATGTCCTCTGCATTGGCAGGAGGATTCCTAACTGCTGCGCCACCAAGAAAGCCCTCTTTTTCTATTCTTTCACTTTCAGTCTATCTGTGTCTTTGTATTTAAAGTTGTTTCTTAGAGACAGCATATAGTTGGATCTTGATTTTTTAATATAGCCTTTTGCCTTTTATTAGGAAAATATGGTCCATTTTCATTATATGTGTGTGTTTTTTTGTTTGTTTGTTTTTTAAAATTAATTAATTAATTTATTTTTGGCTGTGTTGGGTATTGGTTTCTATGCGAGGGCTTTCTCCAGTTGCGGCGAGCGGGGGCCACTCCTCATCGCGGTGCGCGGGCCTCTCACTGTCGCGGCCTCTCCCGTTGCAGAGCACAGGCTCCAGACGCGCAGGCTCAGTTGGTGTGGCTCATGGGCTTAGTTGCTCCGTGGCATGTGGGATCTTCCCAGACCAGGGCACGAACCTGTGTCCCCTGCATTGGCAGGCAGATTCTTAACCACTGCGCCACCAGGGAAGCCCTATATGTGTGTTTTAAAGTCTATTCTCTTGCTGTTTTCCTTTTTGTCTCATATCTCTTATTTCTCTTCTTTTGTTTTAATCAAATGTTTGTCATTCCACTTTATTTCTTGTGTTAACTTTTTAGATATTTCTGTTGTAATTAATTTTTAGTATTTGGTCTAGGTATCACAATATGCATTTTTAACTTGTCATGGGCTACTTAAAATTAATACTGAACCACTTCATTCTTAACAAATATAAGACTCTTAAAATAATATAATTCCATTTACTACCTGTCCCTGCCATTTCTGTTGTTATACATATATTTTATTTCCACATATGTTATAAGTGACACTAAGAAATTATTTGTGCTTTAAAGAGTAATATATCTTTTAAGGAAATGAATACACATGCATTTCCCATTTCTAGTGTTCCTCATTTCTTCTTAAAGTTTCAGATTTCTATCTGTTATCATGTGATTTAATTAAGCCTAATGCACTATTTAAAAAGTATTTCTTGTTGTGCAAGTGTGCTGGTGACTAATTCTTAGCTTCCTTCATCTGAAAATGGCTTTCTTTCACTTTCAGTTTTAAAGACTAATTTTTATTGGATGTCATGTTCTGGGTTGAGAGTTCTTTTCCTCCTTTCATTGCTTTGAACGTATTCTCCCATTTTCTTTTGGGTCTCCATTGTTTCTGATAAGAAGTTAGAAGTTCACCTGTATGTCGTGTAGTCTTTCTCTGTCTGCTTTCAAGATTTTCCCTTTATTTTGGGGTTTTTGCACTTTGATGTACCTATGTTTAATTTTCTTTGTACCTATCTTTTATGGGATTGCTGAGTTTCCTCATTTTGTAGGTTAATGTTTTTCAGTAAATTTGGGAAATTTTCAACCACTATTTCTTCAAATATTTTTTTCTGCTTCAGTCTCTTTCTTTAATGTAATAGGACTTTAATAGCTATTTAGTAATTTTTAAGTCCTGTCTTCTAATTTCAATATCAGGGTAATTTTGGAGTCTATTTCCTTTGATGGCTTTGTTTCCTGGCTGCATGTCACATTTACTGCTCATTTTCATGTCTGGACATTATGAATTCAACATTGTTGGAAGTCTGATTTTGGGGTTTTTTTTCCTCTGTTTTTTTAAGCATGTCAAGTTTCATTCTGGAATGTAGTTAGTGTAATTGGAGGTATTCTTAATCCTATCTAGGCTTGGTTTTAGGCTTTAGTTGGGCCAGTGTATAGTAGTCCTTACTCTAGGGTATGGTCCTTATTCTAAAGACTTGGTCTTTCTGGTATTTCAGCTGAATTCTGGGATATTAATGAGGTTCCTCCACCATGACTAGATAGGAACTTTAAGATATTCTAGCACTGCACAGCCTTTAGTATCTCCATTCTTTATTTAACCCCATAGTAGCCTTTGTCTGCTAGCCTAGCTTCTGCCCTGTCACCTCCTATCCCTAAAACTGTACAACTGCCTCACCTTCAGTACTGTGAGTTCCTGCAAATTCCACTAGCTTCAACAGTCCCAAACTCTGATCTATGATCACTGTGCACTGCCTGAGCCTCCATTTCCCTGTGCTGTAGTCAGAAAATTGTCCCTAGCTGGAGATCTTGGGTGATGGTGGAAATCACCTTCTGTGTTTCTGTTTTCTCTTATACTGCCTATTATCCAGTCCCTGAAAACAGGTGCTTCATATGTTTTGTCCAGTTTCATAATTATTTATAGCAAGAGGGGAAGTTCAGTATTAGTTACTCTATTATAGCTGGAAAGAGAACAAACAGTATATGTAAAAATGATTCGATTTTACTTATACCAAACAGATGCTTATAGTTTCATCTGCAATACTGAGTATAGCAAATATAATAAGAAACTTTATAAATAGATTAGGTGTTAGGAATAATTGCATATTTGGTGGGTTGCTAAAAGCTGATCAGAAAATGCTATTTATTTCAACCCTTGTTATGATTGCTCCATTCCCATATATAGTTATGGATAATATATACTTAATGTGTAATAAATATTTGAATAAATGAAAACCAAATTAGAATGTATGTTTGAAAAGCCTTTGAAAATTATTAAGTGTATGAATATGTGGAAGATATTTTTATTAAGATCTTTTACTAATTTGTGAAATGTATTCTCTTTTTTTGCTTTAATTTAAATTGAAAATCTTATATTGACTTACTGGAATTCTTTGAGTATTTTTTTTTTAATTGAAATGATTTTAAGTTGGAAGGACTTGGTTAGTGAATGTATATTGGCTTATGAAACACTCAATACATTTTTTTTTAAACAGTGATTTTATTTATTTTTCTTTTTTCTTTTTTTTTGACCATGTTGGGTCTTAGTTGTGGCATGCGAGATCTTTCGTTGTGACACGGGCTCTTCGTTGTGGTGCGCAGGCTTCTCTCTAGTTGCGGCGTGTGGGTTTTCTCTCTCTAGTTGTGGTGCACCGGCTCCAGAGCGCATGGGCTCTGTAGTTTGCGGCATGCGGGCTCTCTTGTTGAGGCGTGTGAGCTGAGTAGTTGTGGCACGCGGGCTTAGTTGCCCCATGGCATGCAGGATCTTAGTTCCCCAACCAGGGATTGAACCTGCGTCCCCTGCGTTGGAGGGTGGATTCTTTACCACTGGACCGCCAGGGAAGTCCCTCTCAATACATTTTTGTTACTTTTATTTATTTTTAAGAAGTAACCAAATCCCTGATTTCTTTGTTTGGTTTTAAAACGTTTTTGTGATCCCTTTGGTATTAAAGTATAGGAATAAAGGGTAATGATTAAGAGTCTACTGAGGTTTGATTTCAGTGGGCATCAACAAATAGTAATAGTCCATTGCCTAAACTTTGGTTATGTTATTAATTTCCCGAACATATGTTTTTTAATTCTCTAAGTTGACTGATTTTCTTTTCTTACTATTCTAGGTCACTATCAATATTAGCTCACATCATCGAAAAGATAATTTTGAAGACATGTTTTGCTGAAAAGAAAACTGAGAAAAATTTTACGAATGGGATGAACACGCACCAGTTAATTGACTACCTACTGCAATTTGAATGTTAACATTACCCACCTGGTACAGTTACTTAGTGATGTACCTATTCTCACGATACCCTATTTCAGTGTGCTCGTCTTGATTAAAGAATTCAAAGTGGAGTACCGCAAACTTGATATGGATAATAAAAAGAAAGACAAGGACAAATCAGATGATAGAATGGCACGACCCAGTGGTCGGTCAGGACACAACACTCGAGGAACTGGTTCTTCATCCTCTGGAGTTTTAATGGTTGGACCTAACTTTAGAGTCGGAAAAAAAATTGGATGTGGGAATTTTGGAGAATTACGATTAGGTAAGACTATTTTGTTTATTCCATAAAGTTGGGAGCATTTTTTAAAATGAAAGATACTTTTTAATGAAATGATTTAGTTACTTAATTGTTTAGTTGTTTGATTGTGGTAATTTTAAAGAATATAGATATTAGGAATTTCTAATATACTTCTGTTTTCATTTGTCAGTAATTCCCTAGTATAACAATGTCTGTTTACTTGAGATAAACCATCCAGAATATGAGAAAAAAGAAAGTAAGTTTAAAAGCCCCAGCAGGCTGAAATAGATACCAGGAAAGCCTTTGCAATGTATTTTTTAGGAATGATATTTAGGCTACCTTTTCTGATTTGAAAACATTTAGTAACTGGTTACTTTAGGAGGATATGTATGGCTTAAAGTCAAGGTAATATGCTGAAACTGCATCAAAAATCAGTGAAATTTACAGTGTTGTAATCTATTCTCCCATTCCCCCAAGTATATCCAGGGTAGTTTAGGAATCTATATTCTTAATAAGGGACACAAAGTACTGACTCAGTTTATTCTTATAATCAGGTAAGTTTGGGAAACACTGGTCTAATTTAAACCTCCTAACTCTACATTTAAGGCATTTGAAACTCAGTGAGGGAAGGTTTCTTGCCAAATGTCACACAGTAATTTAAGATGGACTCGTGATCCAAATCTACATTTTTAACTCCTAGTGCAATAAAGATGTGGCTATCTTCACTGAAGAGAAACAAGAAGGAGGGTAGCACAGTTTTATGGGAGTCAGTATTGAGGTACCCTGAGGGCTTTTTGGTCAATGCAAGAGTGTAAACTTCGGAAATAAAAAGAAAAAACTTGGCTTCACAATTTTCATTAGATTCAACCCTGGTGTTAGAAATATACACAATTGTATGTTCATCTACTCGACTTCTTCTCCTTTTTCATCTCGTAAAACACTAATTTGTAGTTATTCCTTCATTTTATTACTGTTTTATGTAGCTAATGTACATTAAATCTTTGAATGAAGCAAGGCAATAAAAGGCAATGACATATTTTGTACATTGCTGTTAAATGATGTGTCTGACAGACTCTTCTGCATTTTAGAAGGGACGCAAATATTTGTAAGGGTGAATGTTTTACATTTTATTCTTGAAGGATATTGAATTAGATATTTTGAAATTCTTAAATTGTTTCTCATTTTGGCATTAGAAAAATAACCGGGTTTACTTATCCAACCTTGAACTATTATACATCCATCTATCCACTCAAAATTTATTGCATGTCTACAGTATTATGTATGAGGCATGATTAGGCACTGATGATACACTAGAAAAATATAAAATTTGTCTCTGCCATTATGGAATACATAAGTCACTTAACTATGTGGGGCTTCAGATTTCTCAACTTTAAAATGGGATTATTTCCACTTCCTAAATTATTGTGAAGATTAAATTTAGATAATAGTGTAAAAGGACCAGCACTGTACTTGCCTGTTTTAGGAAAACAATGATTGTTCTGCTCCATTAAAAGATATCAAGATATTTGTTTTTAATTAAAATTATAGCATGTTATATGTATATTTATTTAAATTTATTTATATAAATTTGTTTTATAGCTATATATTTTGTCTTATATAAATATTTGTACTTCACCTGTCACTCTCTCTCTCTTTGTGTATATGACTATAGTACCGTAGTACTTCGGCCTTTTTTTATTCAAAATTGGTTTCATGTAATTTATTTCAAAATAACTATGTATATATACATCTGTGTGTGTGCATGTATGTATATATGTGTGTGTGTATGTGTGTGTGTATACACACAAAACAATCTACTGGAGCATTTTAACTAGGGCAATATGAGAAACTATGTGTACCCATATATAATGAAACTATATATGCTATGTACTGAAAAAACAGCAAAATAACCCTTTCTTTTGCAGTCTGTGAATGAGCAGGAATAGGCATAAGATGACTTACTAGTCCATCCATCCATCCATCCATCCATCATCTATTTATCTATCTCTCTGTACCTAATCTATCTATGGGTTTTTATTATATATTTGTGTACATCTATTTATTTAAATGTATTATATATACATGTAACTGTGTTTTATATGTACTTATGATACATGTAACATATACACTTGCAGAACTAATTTAATCATATTTTTCTTTCTTGATAGACTACTAAATAAAGGGACGTTTTATTCCCTTTTCTAAAGGTCCCAAGTGATTTCTCTGTACAGAAAAAGTTGTGATAAGTATCATTCTTTCTGTACCTGGATAAGCATGCTAATGTTAAAAGCTGGTTTGAATTCTTAAGGTGCTTTCTTTAAAACCATGTTAATAGACATTTGATTTTTGGCACTGAAATTTTTGTGCTTAGTATTGGGTAAGAAAGAATATAAGGTATATATGTTACAGGTAAGTGATTTTCAACAAAGATGCTATTAGCACCTTGGGCTGGACAGTTTTTTGTTGTTGTTGTTTTTTGTAGAGGACTGTCCAATGCACTGCATGGTGTTTAGAACTTCAGACTTCTTGGGCACTAAATAGGAGTTGCATCTCCACATACAACCCCAAATGCCCTTCCCCCAACCTCCACTGCCATTTCTAAATGCCCCAAGGAGAGACACTATTACCCTCTGTTGAAAGTACAGGAAAAAAAAAGAAAGTTGGACATAAAAATTGGCCTTGAGATTAAAAAAAAATTGTTGAACTTTTGAAGTAATCTAAAATTAAATTTAAGTAAATGTATTTACTATCATTTTTATCTGTATTTTTAATTGTTAAATGATGAATTGATATATTTTTGGTTTTATTTTATCTTTGTATTGTGGTAAGGCTTGCATCCTGCTGCATGTTAGATGTATTTCTAGCTTAGACAGTCAACCAAAACCCCTAGAAATGCTTTTAACAGGCACTGAATGAGACAAAACAAAGCTAGCTAAAATGTGGGGTTATACTGTATATATTTTTTATCTTCCCATGATGCTTTAACATCTTAAAAAAACCTTTCTGGTCAACCATATTTCAATTTAAAAAAAAAAAAAAAATCCTGAGGTGAGACCTCTTACTGCAGATGTATTCCAGAATATATGGAATACCTTTCTGCTTTACAATTCAGCCAACATAACATTGCTTTAATAATAAAAACAAAAAAACCTCAAAACCTTTTTAGCTGTGGAGAGACTGCTCCTCTACAGGCTAGCCAGTTCTTAAAGATAGCAAAGGACTCAACTGGGAGCATGCCTTGATCTGCAAACTAACCAATCCGGAGCCATACGTCCTCTCTGGCCCATACACTCCAGGAGGCAATTTTCCTCTTCCTTAACTCATCCCATGACCAAGTACAAGACAACTAGAGCCTGCCCACCAAAGGCTAACAGAATTATTCAAATTACCCAGTCCTAAGCTGTTTACCCTGCCCTGCCTTGCCTTTCCTGCAGAAACACCAATAAAGGCCTTGGCCTAAGCTCTTCCCTTGCTCTTGTCTTCTACCACCTGACCAAAACATGATGCTTCTTCTGTGACCCCCTTTCTAGGAACTGGAGTATAGTAAACTTTGTTTTCCTGAACTTCTTCTGTGTCCCCTCTTGTGGCTACACCTGACTGACCATGACGCAAAGGAACACAGAACAAGGGTGTTATATATTTGTCTATGAATTCCCATTATCTGAAATAAGATATTGTAAATTTTGATATAATTAAGTAGACCACAGGAGTTTTTATAACTTCTTTTATTTTTGTTTTTTCTCCTCTTGTTCCTGTATAGCTTATAACTCTTCATAATTTATTGTTTATATTTAAGAATTGTTTTGTTGAAAATTCTGCAGGCCTTACAGTATATGTCACGTAAATATACAGATTTGAGTGGATTCATCATTTTTATGAATGTTTATTGATTTTCTACTTTTACTAACTGAAGCTTAAAACTTATCCGAAAAATGTAATAATAAGGAATAGACTATGATGCTATGACAAAGAGAACCTAGAATATAGTGGTGTTAGGCAAAATCGTTTCTTTCTTTTTCACATAACACAGACCAGAAGGACAGCACCCAGAGCTGTCAGGGTATCTCTGCATCCTCAGTATGTGGCTTCAGTCTCTCTTCCAGCCAGCCAGGCAGCAAGAAGAAGAAAAAGGGCCAGAAGAGCACATGTTCATTCTTGGAAGTGGGGAGCGACATACCTTAACATCGACTCATATCCAGAACTTGATCACATGGCCGCACCAAGCTGAGAAAGAGGCTAGAAATTTAGTCTAGCTGGACAACCATTTTAAAACTTGGGCATTCTATTATTAGGGAAGGGGCACAGGTATATTTTGGTTAATTAGTAATCCCTGATATAAACGTATATGTAGTTTCTGTAGAACATAGTTTTATAATAATGACCACCCAAATGCCACAGAATTGGTAAAACCATCTTTTCAAGTTCAGTGTGGCACAAAGCTCTATTGGAAATGTCTTTTGAAATTGGATTTAAAACATCAGTTAACTGGAACCAGTCTACTTGGAGCCTTCTCTTAACTGCATTCCCTCTATACATACACTCCCTCTCCTTCGCTCGTATTTTACCCACAAACACATATTCTGTGCAGTGTTAGTTCATATATATAACAAATATCGATTGAAAGCCAATTATTTAAGGTTGTGCCTATGCAAGGTGACAAAAATGCATTGGTAATGTTGTTCAGTCTATGTTCATCTTTATAAATATAACCCTCAAAGTTCAGCAAAATCTCTTATGTTCAAAAAAGGTGATGCTTTTAGGATTTTGTACTTTCTGCTGCAACTTAAAAGTAGACATTTGACCATGTAAATGCCAACAAAAACAGTACTTTTAGAAGTATATGGTTTATTTTGATTCTGTGGAATTTGTGTTTAACCTAACTTCTTGTCCTATGAATATTTTTCCCTGTGCGCTTGCAAATAAATATCATATACAGGATAATTATGAAAAGATGATAATGTCTTGAGGAAATATAAATTCCATATTTAGACTCAAAACACAATTGTTCCTTTGTTAGACACCAGTTCCTCAAGATTAAGTTTTTCATTGTACCATTAAATTATTCACCTCAAGCTTACTAGAGGAAGACTACAATTTTATATATAACGCATTCTTGAAATTATATATGAAGGCACATCTAAATGCTGAACTTACTGGCTAAAAATATGGTATGTTTTCTAAAATTTTTTTATATTTATGGGCTCAGTGAGTACCTCACTATAGCTTAGCATTCACCACTTTGGGTACTCCTATTGAGCTCCATCTTTATGATAAGGGTGACGGATTTATGAGACTCATGCTGTTTAGCATTAGAATGAATGCTTTTTTTTTCACTAATTTTTATAAAATAAGGACAAAACTCAGAAAAGCATTATAATATTTATACGAACAAACACTGCTGTACAGTGGTGGCAACGGTTCTAGGTATTTTCGCCATAAGTCTTTGCTGCAAGCAGTTTTACTGTTTGGCCATACAACTCATTGGCCATAAGGCAGTTTTGCTGTAAAGGGTGAAATAAATGATTGACAATTTGGTTTCAGTGCTGTAAAAGATAAAATAACTGGTTGACATTTTGGTTTGACAGTTTGGTTTCGACTGGTTGACAGTTTGGTTTCACTTCTCCACTGATGCAGTGCTTTCATTTTTTTAAAAAAATTTTTATATTGGAGTATACTTGATTTACAGTGTTATGTTTCAGGTGTACAGCAATGTGATTTAGTTATATGTATATCTATTCTTTTTCAGATTCTTTTCCCATATAGGTTATTACAGAGTATTGAGTAGAGTTCCCTGTGCTATATAGTAGGTCCTTGTTGATTATCTATTTTATATATAGTAGTGTGTCTATCCCAACCTCCTAACCTCCTTATATTTTTATTTTATATAAATCTTAGGCCTCATAATGGTCTAAATAGCAACGAGTAGCGTGGTGGTCTTAAAATAGTGAATAAAACAACTACATATATTGACTTGATAGAAAATAAAATGATAAGAAAACTTACTAGAGGTATGACATAAGAGAGTGAAAAGCCAGATTGCATACAATACTAGAAAATGAGAACATCACTTTGCAGATCCTTCAGGGAATGCAGTCATCCCTGCCACACCTCAAACCAAAAGCTTACCAAGCTATAGCAAATATAAAGAAGCAGCTAGTAACTCACAACAGTCATCCAGAGCATTGTCAATTCTTTGGCTAATTTAGATACAACAGCTTGCGCTCTAATGCTGTCTTTATCAGATTTATCATGCAATATTAGAAGTTGGAGGCAAAAGAAGAATCAAGCTCTTCCTATCCCCCGTAAAGAAATGGTTACGTGATTCCTGATGAGTGTAAGTTTCTTGAAAATGGTGAAAATTTTTGCTCTTTGATAGTGGAGAACATTATGGAGACAGAATTTTTGTATTTGGTACAGAATCTGGCTTAGATGATTTGATAAAACATAAAGACTGGTCATGTGATGGAACATTTAAAATTTAAATGTAGTCTAGAGATTTACTACCAGTTATATAGGTTACATATATTGATAATAAATAGGAGCATCCCTCGATTGTTCATTTTATTTCCAGGGATATCTGTGGAGACTTAGAGTTAGTTTTTTTTTTTTTTTTAATTTATTTTTATATTTATTTTTGGCTGTGTTGGGTCTTTGTTTCTGTGCGAGGGCTTTCTCTAGTTGCGGCAAGCGGGGGCCACTGTTCATCGCGGTGCGCAGGCCTCTCTCTTTCGCGGCCTTTCTTGTTGCGGAGCACAGGCTCCAGACGCGCAGGCTGAGTAGTTGTGGCTCACGGGCCCAGTTGCTCCGTGGCATGTGGAATCTTCCCAGACCAGGGCTCGAACCCGTGTCCCCTGCATTGGCAGGCAGATTCTCAACCACTGCGCCACCAGGGAAGCCTGAGTTAGTTTTTTTATGTTGTAGGGAACTTAGGTCCAACATGAGATTCTGAATCCTTAATGATTGACTTTGACAAAGGAAGTGTCACCTTTTCTCAGATATACCATAATACAACTATAATCATGAATCTATACACGTTTTAAATGTATTCAGATATTTTTTGTATTTTCATTTTGCACAGTAGAATATTTAAAATATTTTGTTACTAGTCTTTCATGTGTCATTGTGTCCTTTTTAATGTTCATTTTTAATTTTATTTTCATTGTTTTATCTTTTCCAGCAAAATTGCCTCATGGGCAATTAGCTGTGCTGCGATACTGCTTGTGGCAAAGATTCTTATGGTGAAAATACTGCTCACTGTGGCAGCATATCCAAGACTGAAATTTTGTCTAGAAGTTTTACTGCCATTTATTAGCTGTTGTATAAAATGAAGTTAGGAGTATTATGTTGGAAAAATCACATGTGTGAAAGTTGATGATTACCTATTTTGTGTTAAGTAGCCAGTGTGACCAGGGCCAGTTACTATCACAGTTAAAGACAATGATCAGTGTTCTGTTTTTCTTACTATAAAAATAGTACATGCTTATTGAAAGAATACTGGAAATCCAGAAATCAAATATTGTTCTGTTTTTTATTCTTTGAACTGTACTTGTAAAGAAGCACATTAATTTCTGTATCAGATTTTCTTCGTATACTTAATTCTCCATAGTATTTTACTTGAACTACAGATGTTGACCCCTTGGAATTTTCTAGATTATTTTCAACTTGCTGGTGCCAATGATTACTGTAATTCATTTGAATTCTTTACGTATTAATTACATTAAATCTTTATTCTGATTTGTCTTTCACCTGTTCTTTGTATATAATAGTTCTTTTCAACTTACAAAAGTTTAAAATATTTTAAGCTATCAAATCTGTATAAAATCTTCTGATCTTTTAATCTTTTCCCATTTATTTTTAATGCTCAAAAAGGCTTCTATATACTGGCCTGATAAATATTTTTTCTTGTTTTATGGCTTATATTTAACTCTTAAAATATCTGGAATTTAATTTGGTTATAAGGCAAGTTATTAATAACCCTTCTTCCCCTCAGAGTAATTAACTAGTTTGTCAAAGCCAATTATTGACTAATACTTTTAAAATTTTATTTTATTTTAATGATATTCCAGATTTTTTTCTATATATTTGATCTATTTACTAGATTGCATATGAGCCCTATTAAGATCACATCCCATAATAATGAAGGATTTAAAATGAGGTGGTGATCGAGAAAGGAATTTTGTACTCCTGTTTCTATATAGGGTTCTAGTTTTGAAATTTAGTTTAGCATGTGTTTGCCTACTGATTACTTTGTAAATTGTATGCAGTATTCCAACAAAACAAGAATTTTTCTTTTTTTTTTAATAAATGGACTAAAGTATTTATTAGTATTACTTTCTACTCTGAATCCAGGTGAAATACTAAATATGTTATGGAGTTGATCATAAATTTAAATATTTCCTTGTTATTGAGACTTCTGCTAAACAGTTGGAAGCAAAAACCTATGTTTCATTTAAATGTGTTATGTGCTTCCCCCGACCCCCCCAGAGTACAGTTTTACATAAGGTATCTTTAAAAATTCATTGCTGGTAGAATCTGACATTTTTCTTTTTTTTTTCAAGGGAAAAATTTATACACAAATGAATATGTGGCAATTAAACTGGTAAGTTCATGTTTCTTATTTTTCTTTAATTATTTTCTTGTTATTTCTTTAATGATTAAGTTGCATTTTCACTACTTTTTTTTCATATCATTTTAACTTGAGTGTTTATTGGGAAAGTGGTAGGTGTAACTGATCTTTTGTTATTAAGCTCCTAGCATCATCATGCCCCTCAAGTGTATGATAATGTATATATAAGATATCTGTGTCTTTGTGTGTTACAAAAACTTAATCCCTTTACTTTGGCAGCATTATAGAACTGAATTTTAAAAATTTTGAATTTAAGGAAGCTGGCGTATTGGCATTTTTAATTAGATAAAAGTTAGAATGCAAGATTTTTCTTCCTGATTCAAGCATTTGGACAAAGGTGTCCTTAGTATTAAGGATTACATTATTTGAAAATGTATTTGAGGTACCTTCCAAAATCTCATTTTCTGTTGATGTTTTTATATTTGGTAAAACTTGGCTATTGCTTGACCTTCTAGATTCAGAAATTCTTGATGTGGGTGGATACCCAGGCAAGCAAACTCCCCTGGGACTGTTTTGAAGTCCCAAATGTGCCTGGTATGACAGCAATAAGGCAGCTTTTTTTTTGAGTAGTTGGGATCTGGGAATTTTCATAAGATATAACTTTGTCCTGGCACATCTGTTCTATCTGGTTTGCCAGCCATGTTTCCCTGAGGTTGAGCATGTCTTGGTTTTCCCAGCCTGCTTGCTAGTCTCAATCTTGTCTCTGCCAATATAACCACTGTTATTAGGGTAATGTGCTTTAATATAGAAGGAGAGACTACTTGAGGAAGAGGCAAGTGGGAGAAATTTAAAAAATTAAAAAAAAAACTTTTGGGATGAGATAGAAAACTGTGCTACTTAATTTCAAGTGTCCTGTGAGTGTAAACCAAGTTTCACTGCAACAAATGCTGTTTACTTTTACTGGGAAATAAAAATGTACAGAAGGGTTGTGGTGCCACCAGGAGAGACTAGCTGGCTGACATGTGAGTTGGGACTGGCATTTACCTGGCATGAGTTCACCTAGGTTTAAGTTCTGGTCCTTGACTTTATGACAGAAAATCTGGTTAGGTTGTCTCATTAAGATTGTCACTGTTAATCAGAAGTGGATTCACAGTATTAATTCATGCAATCAGTCAAGCTCTCAGAGGTGTAAATATTTAGGAAGAGTTAATTTCTAACTTACAGTGAGGTATTTTACTATTATGGGTCCAGAATGCCGACATCAGTATAAATAATATGCTTTCTTTCTGTAGGCTGATATACATAGAATGCTAAGTTAAAATTACAAGGTTCCCTCATGAGTGTGAAATCAGGACGAGGGGAGTTAGTTTGTGTGAATCACAGTAGGGAGGCCCAGGATGCAGGGAATGGGCACTGCTGACTTTTTCTTTGGATTTCTTTCTTTTCCCATGTTCTAGGCCAGTGGTCTGGGATCTAGATGTTGTACGGTGTTGGGAGTTGGGGGGGCACACCAGAATGGAAGTGTGGCAACACCCATATTCTGTGTTACTGATGGCCCGTAGTGAGTAGCTTCAGATATTTAACCGATATGTTAGGGCAAATAAACCGTTGTGTCAAAATAGGAGTCCCTCTAGGCTGACCTTTACTTGTCCATTTCAGTCATTAACTGGTGACCCTTAGGTCCTGTTATTTTCAGATTTGGAACTTGTTTACCCTGTTGACATCTTTGATGCCTTAGTAAACATGTATTATGTCATCTTTTAGCCTTCTTATGTATACACACATAAGTCACTTTTTTTAGTTTACCTTCATGCCATATCACTATCCCCTTATTTTTCTTCTTTTTTTTGGCGGGCGGACATTCTTTTTCTGCTCTGATTTATCCCTTTTTAAAGCACAGTGATCAGGACTACATATAATAATTGTGGTTATTCGGTATTCTTTGGGAGAACTGGGAATATTTTTGGATCTCTTTGTGGTACTTTGAGGTTGAAGTATGGTATAGAGTCATGCTTGCCTCAGACTCATCCAAAAAATATATTGGCAGGGCAGAAAATTTTTCACATAAACTGTTGGACCAGGGTTTGGTACTTAGTTTACTAAATATTTGTGTGTGTGTGTGCGTGTGTGTATGGGTATGTATTATATATATATAAAGTGTCCTTATATATTTTTTTGTATCTTATGTTATCTGTTTGTATCTATTGTCTCTGTTTATTGAAGATAATATAATTTTGTTCAGAACCTCCCTAAAAAGTAACCACTTGAAAATGTTATGTCTGTATACCTTCAGTGCTATCTTATTTTTGTACGTTGGTACAAATAAAGGCATTATTTGTTGACAGTGGTGTTCAGAGAGCAGACTTCAGTGACTACTTTTAACTCTGTTATCTCCTATAAAGGTTTTCACATTTATTTAATGTTACCCTAGTTCGTATTGATAGTATGTTTCAAGGTAATTTGTTAAATTTGACCTCAGCCACCACCCTCATATCTTGTTGTTTGTAGTTATATAGTAACCCGTCGTTCATGAATAATGAAAAATTCATCCTGTGGTGAGGTGACTTTTGTTATATGGTGGCACAATAAAATTTTACTGCTAGTAAAGTATTGGAATCAAGTTGAACTGACTCAACTAAGTTAGATCTGAGTTTCTGTTTTTACCTACGGAATATTAGTGATTGAATAAGTTATGTATTTTTTTTTTATTATTTTATTTATTTATTTATTTTTGGTTGTGTTGGGTCTTCGTTTCTGCGCGTGGGCTTTCTCTAGTTGCGGCAAGCGGGGGCCACTCTTCATCGCGGTGCGCGGGCCTCTCACTATCGCGGCCTCTCTTGTTGTGGAGCACAGGCTCCAGACGCGCAGGCTCAGTAGTTGTGGCTCACGGGCCTAGTTGCTCCGCAGCATGTGGGATCCTCCCAGACCAGGGCTCGAACCCGCGCCCCCCCACACTAGCAGGCAGACTCTCAACCACTGCGCCACCAGGGAAGCCCAGTTATGTATTTAATTTTACTTGTGATTTCCTGAGTGGGCATCTTTTATTATATCTTATGGTTATATACTTTTATATAGTTAACTGAAGAATTCCACTATGTGGAAGGTGCTATTTTAAGTCATATATATGTGTATATAAACAAAATGAGAAAGAATATTCTATCCCTCTTTCGTAGATGAGGGAACTGAAAAGTACAAAAAGATTAAGTAACTTGCCAGAGTCTCTACAACAGCTAGTAAGTAGTGAATTTAGAATTCAAACCCAATACAATTTAGTTTCAGTGCCTGTGCTTTTAACTAGAGTTGTACCCTACCATTCTGCCTCTCAAGAACTAAGTTGATTGTTTTCTCTTATAATAATCTTTATGATTATAATTGTTCCACTGGGATTTTACAGGTTCTTTATCTGAAGTCTTTGTCGTTGGTTCTTTCACTACGATATATCTTAGTATAAATGTTTTAGGTATTCTGTTTGGGATTCACATTCCTCTTGAATCTCTGGTTTATCTTTCATCAGTTCTTGCATTTATTTCTTCAGTTATTCCCTCTGCTCACTTTTCTCTCGAGACACTTATCAAATGCATATTAGACCTTCTCATTATATTGTCCAGAACTCTAATCTTTTTCCTATATTTTCTATTTTTCTTCCTTCATAATGTATTTTGTATACTTTATATAGATGCAGTCTACAAAATTTTCTCATTCTTTAGACATTTTTCTATCTCCCAGTTTCCAAATTCTCTTTTCTGTTGTGTTAATGTGCTGGTAGATTAGTTTTAAATTTTGTTATTGTAGTTTTTTTGTACTTCTTGAAGTTTTGTTGGTTTTGTTTAAATTTTGTTAGCTTGCTGTACTTTCCTGTTGAATCTTGTTCAATTTTCCTGTGTTATTACTTGATTATAGTTTTGTTACCTGCAAATATTTTCACACATTTATTATTTCTTACATGTTAAATCTATTTTGCTTCTGTTTATGTTCTGTGTGTGTGTGTGTGTGTGTGTGTGTGTGTGTGTAAAAATCTCAAAAACATTATGTTGAATGAAAAAAGCCAGACACATACATATAAAACATATATTGTATAATGTCATTTGTATGAAATCCAACAACGGACAAAACAAACCCAAAGGTGATAGAAGTCCAAAAGTGATCATCTCTGAGAGAAGGGTGATTGAAATGCTCTAAACTTTAGAGGCTAAAGGTTTTTTGAGATGGTGGTTTCAGGGATATATACAATTTACAAAGCTCATGGGCCTAATACTTAGGAACTGTGTGTTTTATTGTAAGCTGTACTCCAGCTAAAAATTAAAAAAATATATATTGTTGCTACTATCAGAATTTTCCTATCTCCGTCTTTGTTCTTTCTTACTTTTTTGTAATTTCTTACTTCTCTTTACATTAGAAATATATAGTTTAGAGGTGAATTCCTGGGAACAGGAGAAGTAGAATCAGGGCCACCATTCTAGTCATGAATGTTCACAGTATACTCTTCTTCAGGGTCAAAGAGTCAAACACAGATTTCCCTAATGCTTGATCTAATAGCCACTTAACCTTGTGTACATTTATGGCATTAATTTATTTTACACTGCGCTTAAAGTTGACTATCTGGATTTAACCTTAGGGAGACAAAGATGACTGATAGAGTATTACATTACATAAGAGTTGAGAGTCCCTCCCATCATGAAAACCGCACAAGCCTCTTAGATAGCCTCATCCACCAGAGGACAGAGAGCAGAAGCAAGAAAAACTACAATCCTGCAGCCTGTGGAACAAAAACCATATTCACAGAAAGATAGACAAGATGAAAAGGCAGAGGGCTATGTACCAGATGAAGGAACAAGATAAAACCCCAGAAAAACAACTCAATGAAGTGGAGGTAGGCAACCTTCCAGAAAAAGAATTCAGAATAATGATAGTGAAGATGATCCAGGACCTCGGAAAAAGAAGGGAGGCAAAGATTGAGAAGATGCAAGAAATGTTTAACAAAGACCTAGAAGAATTAAAGAACAAACAAACAGAGATGAACAATACAATAACGGAAATGAAAACTACACTAGAAGGAATCAATAGCAGAATAACTGAGGCAGAAGAACGGATAAGTGACCTGGAAGACAGAATGGTGGAATTCACTGCTGTGGAACAGACTAAAGAAAAAAGAATGAAAAGAAATGAAGACAGCCTAAGAGACCTCTGGGACAACGTTAAACGCAACAACATTAGCATTATAGGGGTCCCAGAAGGAGAAGAGAGAGAGAGAGGACCCGAGAAAATATTTGAGGAGATTATAGTCGAAAACTTCCCTAACATGGGAAAGGAAATAGCCACCCAAGTCCAGGAAGCACAGCGAGTCCCATACAGGATAAACCCAAGGAGAAACATGCCGAGGCACATAGTATTCAAATTGCAAAAATTAAAGACAAAGAAAAATTATTGAAAGCAGCAAGGGAAAAACGACAAATAACATAGAAGGGAACTCCCATAAGGTTAACAGCTGATTTCTCAGCAGAAACTCTACAAGCCAGAAGGGAGTGGCATGATATACTTAAAGTGATGAAAGGGAAGAACCTACAACCAAGACTACTCTACCCGGCAAGGACCTCATTCAGATTCGATGGAGAAATCAAAAGCTTTACAGACAAACAAAAGCTAAAAGAATTCAGCACCACCAAACCAGCTCTACAACAAATGGTAAAGAAACTTCTATAAGTGGGAAACACAAGGGAAGAAAAGGACCTACAAAAACAAACCCAAAACAATTAAGAAAATGGTCATAGGAACATACATATCGATAATTACCTTAAACGTGAATGGATTAAATGCTCCAACCAAAAGACACAGGCTTGCTGAATGGATACATAAACAAGACCCATATATATGCTGCCTTCAAGAGACCCACTTCAGACCTAGGGACACATACAGACTGAAAGTGAGGGGATGGAAAAAGATATTCCATGCAAATGGAAATCAAAAGAAAGCTGGAGTGGCAATACTCATATCAGATAAAATAGACTTTAAAATAAAGAATGTCACAAGAGACAAGGAAGGACACTACATAATGATCTAGGGATCAATCCAAGAAGAAGATATAACAATTATAAATATATATGCACCCAACATAGGAGCACCTCAATACATAAGGCAACTGCTAACAGCTGTAAAAGAGGAAATCGACAGTAACACAATAATAGTGGGGGACTTTAACACCTCACTTACACCAATGGACAGATCATCCAAAATGAAAGTAAATAAGGAAACAGAAGCTTTAAATGACACAATACACCAGATAGATCTAATTGATATTCATAGGACATTCCATCCGAAAACAGCAGATTACACTTTCTTCTCAAGTGCGCACGGAACATTCTCCAGGATAGATCGCATCTTGGGTCACAAATCAAGCCTCAGTAAATTTAAGAAAATTGAAATCATATCAAGCATCTTTTCTGACCACAATGCTATGAGATTAGAAATGAATTACAGGGGAAAAAACGTAAAAAACACAAATACATGGAGGCTAAACACTACGATACTAAATAACCAAGAGATCACTGAAGAAATCAAAGAGGAAATCAAAAAATACCTAGAGACAAATGACAATGAAAACATGACAATCCAAAACCTATGGGATGAGCAAAAGCAGTTCTAAGAGGGAAGTTTATAGCTATACAAGCCTACCTGAAGAAACAAGAAAAATCTCAAATAAATAATCTAACCTTACACCTAAAGGAACTAGAGAAAGAAGAACAAACAAAACCCAAAGTTAGCAGAAGGAAAGAAATCATAAAGATCAGAGCAGAAATAAATGAAATAGAAACAAAGAAAAAAATAGCAAAGATCAATAAAATTAAAAGCTGGGTCTTTGAGAAGATAAACAAAATTGATAAACCACTAGCCAGACTCATCAAGAAAAAGAAGGAGAGGACTCAAATCAATAAAATTAGAAACGAAAAAGGAGAAGTGACAACAAACACCACAGAAATACAAAACATCCTAAGAGACTACTGCAAGCAACTCTATGCCAATAAAATGGACAACATGGAAGAAATGGACAAACTCTTAGAAAGGTATAACCTTCCAAGACTGAACCAGGAAGAAATAGAGAATATGAACAGACCAATCACAAGTAATGAAATTGAAACTGTGATTAAAAATCTTTAAACAAACAAAAGTCCAGGACCAGATGGCTTCACAGGTGAATTCTATAGAACATTTAGAGAAGAGCTAACACCCATCCTTCTCAAACTCTTCCAAAAAATTGCAGAGGAAGGAACACTCCCAAACTCATTCTATGAGGCCACCACCACCCTGATACCAAAATCAGACAAAGATACTACAAAAAAGAAAATTACAGACCAATATCACTGATGAATATAGACGCACAAATCCTCAGCAAAATACTAGCAAACAGAATCCAACAGCACGTGAAAAGGATCATACACAATGATCAAGTGGGATTTATCCCAGGGATGCAAGGATTCTTCAATATACGCAAATCAATCAATGTGATACACCATCTTAACAAATTGAAGAAGAAAAACCATATGATCATCTCAATAGAAGCAGAAAAGGCTTTTGACAAAATTCAACACCCATTTATGATAAAAACTCTCCAGAAAATGGGCATAGAGGGAACCTACCTCAACATAATAAAGACCATATACGACAGACCCACAACAAACCTCATTCTCGATGGTGAAGAACTGAAAGCATTTCCTCTAAGATCAGGAACAAGACAAGGATGTCCACTCTCACCGCTATTATTCAACATAGTTTTGGAAGTCCTAGCCTCGGCAGTCAGAGAAGAAAAAGGAATAAAAGGAGTCCAAATTGGAAAAGAAGTAAAACTGTCACTGTTTGCAGATGACATGATACTATACATCAAGAATCCTAAAGATGCCACCAGAAAACTACTAGAGCTAATCAATGAATTTGGTAAAGTTGCAGGATACAAAATTAATGCACAGAAATCTCTTGCATTCCTATACACTAATGATGAAAAATCTGAAAGTGAAATTAAGAAAACACTCCCATTTAGCATTGCAACAAAAAGAATAAAATACCTAGGAATAAACCTACCTAGGGAGACAAAAGACCTGTATGCAGAAAACTATAAGACACTGATGAAAGAAATTAAAGATGATACCAACAGGTGGAGAGATATACCATGTTCTTGGACTGGAAGAATCAATATTGTGAAAATGACTATACTACCCAAAGCAATCTACAGATTCAATGCAATCCCTATCAGATTATGGATGGCATGTTTTACGGAGCTAGAACAAAAAATCTTAAAATTTGTATGGAGACACAGAAGACCCCGAATAGCCAAAGCAGTCTTGAGGGGGAAAAACGGAGCTGGAGGAATCAGACTCCCTGTCTTCAGACTATACTACAAAGCTACAGTAATCAAGACAATATGGTACTGGCACAAAAACAGAAACATAGATCAATGGAACAAGATAGAAAGCCCAGAGGTAAACCCACGCACCTATGGTCAACTAATCTATGACAAAGGAGGCAAGGATATACAATGGAGAGAAAATAGTGTCTTGAATAAGTGGTGCTGGGAAAACTGAACAGCTACATGTAAAAGAAAGAAATTAGAACACTCCCTAACACCATACACCAAAATCAACTCAAAATGGATTTGAGAACTGAATGTAAGACCGGACACTATAAAAGTCTTAGAGGAAAACATAGGAAAAACACTCTTTGACATAGATCACAGCAAGATCTTTTTTGATCTACCTCCTAGAGTAATGGAAATAAAAACAAAAATAAACAAATTGGACCTAATGAAACTTAAAAGCTTTTGCACAACAAAGGAAACCATAAACAAGACGAAAAGACAACCCTCAGAATTTGAGAAAATATTTGCAAACGAATCAACGGACAAAGGATTAATCTCCAAAATATATAAACAGCTCATGCAGCTTGATATTAAAAAAGCAAACAACCCAATCCAAAAATGGCAGAAGACCTAAATAGACATTTCTCCAAAGAAGACATACAGATGGCCAAGAAGCACATATATGCAAAGCTGCTCAACATCACTAATTGTTAGAAAAATGCAAATTAAAACTACAATGAGGTATCACCTCACACCAGTTAGAATGGGCTTCATCAGAATATCTACAAACAACAAATGCTGGAGAGGGTGTGGAGAAAAGGGAACCCTCTTGCACTGTTGGTGGGAATGTAAATTGATACAGCCACTATGGAGAACAGTATGGAGGTTCCTTAAAAACTAAAAATAGAGCTACTATACTACCCAGCAATCCCACTACTGGGCATATACCCTGAGAAAACCATAATTCAAAAAGAGTCATGTACCACAATGTTCATTGCAGCTCTATTTACCAGGACATGTAAGCAACCCAAGTGTCCATCAACAGATGAATGGATAAAGAAGATGTGGCACATATATATGATGGAATATTACTTAGCCATAAAAGGGAACGAAACTGAGTTATTTGTAGTGAGATGGATGGACCTAGAGACTGTCATATAGAGTGAAGTAAGTCAGACAGAGAAAAACAAATACCGTATGCTAACACATATGTATGGAATCTAAAAGAAAAAAGAAAAAAAAAATGGTCAGAAGAACCTAGGGGCAAGACGGGAATAAAGATGCAGACCTACTAGAGAATGGACTTGAGGATACGGGGAGGGGGAAGGGTAAGCTGGGACAAAGTGAGAGCGTGGCATGGACATATATACACTACCAAACGTAAAATAGATAGCTAGTGGGAAGCAGCCGCATAGCACAGGGAGATCAGCTTGGTGCTTTGTGGCCACCTAGAGGGGTGGGATAGGGAGGGTGGGAGGGCGGGAGATGCAAGAGGGAAGAGATATGGGGACATATGTATATGTATAACTGATTCACTTTGTTATAAAGCAGAAACTGACACACCATTGTAAAGCAGTTATACCCTAATAAAGATGTTAAAAAAAAAAGTGAAAAAAAAAAAAAGGCACATGCACCCCAATGTTCATTGCAGCACTATTTACAATAGCCAGGTCATGGAAGCAACATAAATGCCCATCAACAGATGAATGGATAAAGAGGATGTGGTACATATATACAATGGAATATTACTCAGCCATAAAAAGGAACGAAATTGGGTCATTTGTTGAGACGTGGATGGATGTAGAGACTGTCATACAGAGTGAAGTAAGTCAGAAAGAGAAAAACAAATATCGTATATTAACGCGTATATGTGGAACCTAGAAAAATGGTACAGATGAACCGGTTTTCAGGGCAGAAATTGAGACACAGATATAGAGAACAAACATATGGGCACCAAGGGGGGAAAGCAGCGGGGGGGTGGTGGTGGTGGTGTGATGAATTGGGTGATTGGGATTGACATGTATACACTGATGTGTACAAAATGGTTGACTAATGAGAACCTGCTGTATAAAAAAAATATGATCAAATGTATTCTATTGGAAAGAAGCAAAAACAGACCATATGTACTGTCTAAAAAAAATATATATATATATATATAGTTGATCTTTAAAAAAAAATCAACAGAAATTAAAACTTCACCTTTGACCTTACTCAAACCTAGATCCCTCTCCTGAGTTAACTACTGGTTTATTATGTAGCTTTTAAAGACCTTTTCTAATGCATTCATATGCTTCTGAATGTTTGAAATATTAAATATTATTTTGCTTTATTGAGGTGGGTCTTTTCATATGTATGGATAGTATATGTATTTCTGGAAATTGTTGAACACCATTTTACTCTGTCTCAGATTGTATTTTAATCAAGGCAAGAAGTTGAAATATTATAAGGAACAATGCTTGGAATACCAAAAAAAAAAAAAAAGAAAGAGTTGACACCAAGATTTATAAATTCGGAATTAGGGCCTAGTGATATTTTAATAACTTAAATATTTTTTGTTGTTGCTTTTTTTTTTTTAAATTAGGAGCCCATGAAATCCAGAGCACCACAGCTACATTTGGAATACAGATTCTACAAGCAGTTAGGATCTGGAGGTAAAGTCTTATATTAATTTTTAAATTTGTAATAAAATGGATTGTCATGATAATAACTCAATAGTTTCAAAGAATAGTATGTTAAATTTAGGTAATATTAATCACTTCTTAAGGCAATGCTTAGTAGATATTTTCTTACTAGAGTCTTCCCTTTTTATTCTAAATATGACATTTTTGGAGCTTTTTGTGTTGGTACTAATACAAGTAGAGAACATTGTAAAAAAATTTAATTTGAGAATATAAGGTGCATATTGTTTCCAGATGCTTAGCCTTTTTGGTGGTATTATAGTTATTGAAATGACTTACGACATGGTGGTAGGCTGAAAAATGGCTGCATAAAAAATATCCATATCATAATCCCTGGAATCTGTAAATGTTACCTTATAGAAAGACTTCACAGGTATGATTAAGTTAAGGATATTGAAATCAGGAGGTTATTCTGGGTTATCTGGGTGGCCCCTAAATGCAGTCACAAATGTCTTTGTAAAAGAGAGTCAGAGGAACCATTTACATACACAGAAGAGGAGAAGGCAAAGTGCCTACAGAGGCCAAGATTGGAGTGATATAGCCATAAGCCAAGGAATGCTGGCAGCCATGGAAACCTGGTATAGGATTGTCCTATAGAACCTCCTTGATTCAGCCTGTTGAAACTGATTTCAAATGTTTGGCCTCCAGAACTGTGAGAAAATAAATTTTTGTTATTTTAAGCCACAGGTGTGTAGTAATTACAGTGGCTGTAGGAAATTAATACAGATATATTTTTACATAAACTCTAAATGAGAATGGATATTTTGTGCCATTGGAAAAAACTAATGAGAAAATTTCCCAGTTTACATTGCATTTACTTTATGTTAACGTTTCTCTCAGCTCCACTTTTTCTGTTCACTACTATTCTAACTGTAATGATTTTATACACACAGTTTCTTATTAAGTAGGGATATTTTGTTTCCCCAGATTTAATAAAATGGAATTTTTTCATGTGTTTTTTTTGTAAGCACATGTTTACATTCTACTTGTTAGAGTTGTACATTTTTTAATACATTATCAGTTTTGCATTCTTTTTTTTTCTAAGAGCATACTTTCCGAATGAGTAGTCATTGTGGAGACAATAAGTTGACATTTTGTAATAATGTTTTTATCATTATAAACGTTCTATAGTGCATGTTTAAGTCTGATACAGACAGGCCTCCAGGACTTATCAAAATTATCACTGACAACTGAGATGTAAATGATAAGGGGACACAACTAATTATATGTGAAACCATACATATTAGTTAGGACTGGCAAGTGACAGAAAGCCCTGAGAAGCTAAGTGGAAAAAAAAAAAAAAAGGAGTTTATTGACTCATGTACTGTAAATTCAGGGAAAGGACTTATCTATAAGACATTGCAATACTGTCATCAGGGACATTCTTGAGTTTGTCTTTATGCTCTGCCTTTTTGTGTGTGTGTAAGCTTTGTTCTCTGATTGGCCCTTCTTATGAGACGGCAGAGGTGCTTACCAACAGCCCAGCTTAGCAGTTCTAAAAGTATCTGTTAACTAAAAATTTCAGCAAAAAGTTCTAGGACTGAATCTTACTGTCTTATTTTGTGTCTAATGATTTAATCACTGAATCTGATTGCCCAGACTTACTCATCTCAGGCACTACCTGTGAAGTTCAGGGACTGAGAATGGGGAGAGGTGTTGTCTAATGGGAAATTGGGGTGTTACCAGAAGAGGGAAGATTGGATGCTGGGGAGATGAAAATAAGAGGTCTATCTACTTAAGTAGTAAAACTATCATTTGGAAAAATAGGATTGAATACTTTAATTGGATAAGAATGAATAAGTTAATTTAGAGTTTAGGGAGTCATTGAATTGAATACCAGGGTGCACTTTTATTATTATATTCTTTACTTTTTTTAACTTTAAAATTTATGTCAGGGATAGCAATAATAAAGTGGAACATACATCTCTTAGCACTCGAATGCCAAAGGGCTGTTGTGCCCCACGACTGCAGGGACCGCCATTTATACGTAAGGGTGCTCCCCTGTGCCCCAGGGCATAGCACTTACATAAATGGAAATATGAGTGCTATTGCTTGAAGGTGTGTGTTATGGTGGCTCTGAAGCTCTGACAGGTGTGTGTAGTTTTGAGTGTTTCATGTGAATCATGTGAATTTTAGTTACTTGTTAGTGTTTTTATCAGTCATGAATTTTAAAAACATTTTTGAGTACTCGTATGAGCTTTATAGAAAAACAAGAGTGTTTGATTGTTATTGAGGAGAGACTGATGACTTAAAAATGATTTGCTTTTGGAGTTGCTACTTGAAAGGATTGTATTTTCAGACTGCTCTTAATCATAAGTGGGGCATTCATAGTAACTTAATCTATAATTCTTTTATGATATTGTAAGTTTCATTTAAGTCGCAACTTGCCTGTTAGTGTTCTCTCTAAAAATAGATATACTGGGCTTCCCTGGTGGCACAGTGGTTAAGAATCCACCTGCCAGTGCAGGAGACATGGGTTTGAGCCCTGGTCCGGGAAGATGCCACATGCTGCGGAGCAACTAAGCCCGTGCGCCACAACTAAGGAGCCTGCGCTCTAGAGCCCGTGCTCCGCAACAAGAGAAGCGACCGCAATGAGAAGCCCGCGCAGCACAACAAAGACTAGCCCCCGCTCTCCGCAACTAAAGAGAGCCTGCGCACAGCAATGAAGACCCAGTGCAACCAAAAATAAATAAATTTTTAAAAATAGATATATTTTATCAATATTCAGAATATATAAAGAAGTCCTAAAACTCAACAACAAAAATACAAACAATCCAGCTTTAAAGTGGGCACAGAACTTGAATAGACATTTTTCTAAAGAAGATAGATATACAGATGGCCAATAAGCACATGAAAGGATGCTGAATATCACTAATCATTAGGAAAATGTAAGTCAAAACCACAAAGACATACCACTTCACACCCATTAGGGTGGCTGTTATTAACTGAATAAAGGAAAAGCAAACCAAAAACCAGTAAACAACTAGTGTTGGTGTGAATGTGGAGAAATTGGAATCTTTGTGCATTACTGGTGGGGATGTGGATTGCTGCAGCTGCTGTGGAAAACAGTACGACTGTTCCTCAAAAATTAAACATAGAATTACCATTTGATCCAGCAATTCCACTTCTAATTATACGCATAAAAGAACTGAAAGCAGGGACTTAAACAGATAGTTGTACACCCATGTTCATAGTGTGATTTGCAATAGCCAAAAGGTGGAAACAACTTTGAATGGATATACAAAGTGTGGTTATATACATAGAAGGGAATATTATTCAGCCCTAAAAAGGAAGGAAATTCTGACACGTGCTACAATATAGATGAACCTTGAGAACATTATGCTAAATGAAGTAAGCTAGTCACAAAGGGACAAATGCTGTGCGATTTCCACTTTTTGAGGTACCCAGAGTAGTCAGATTCATAGAGACGGAATGCAGAATGGTGGTTGCCAGGGGCTGAGAGGAGAGGGGAGTGGGAAAATATTGTTTAATGGTTATAGAGTTTCAGTCTGGGATGATGAAAAAGTTCTGGAGGTGGATAGTGGTGGTGGTTGCACAACAATGTGACTATACCTGATGCCACTGAACTGTACATTTAAAAATGGTTAAAATGATAAATTTTCTATTTATATTTTGCCACAGCAAAAACAAATTAAAACAGATTTATTTAGAATTATTTACTGAGATATCTGTGGCAATAATATACAGTTTATCTAATTCTACTCTCTAGGTTTTGATTCTCCTGTAAGTCTTTCTCCTTATCTAACCTCCCTGGCAGTATCTCACTTTTCTCTCTTATTTGTTCACTGAATCTGTTACATATATACAGTAGGACTGTACAGCTTTACTGCAGTGTGCATATGAGGGTTGACTCTTTATATTATTTATAGCTTTCCATAGGATTAGAATATTGTTTTATACCATTATCACTTTCCCTGATAGCAAAAATTTAATGTTTCAGATGGTCTTGTTTTGTAATATCCACTCAGCATTTATTGAGTAAAATGAAGATCTAGATTTGGGAGTCATCAACACATAGGTGGTTTTTAAAGGTAAGGGAATGGATGAGGTCTCCCATAGGAGAGTGTAGAGAGTGTCAAGAGAAGAGGAACACAGGCAAAACCATGATGACCACTGGATTGGGTAGGAATAAATTTGACTGTCAGTATCAAAAATCATGCCAGTAGTAACTTAAACAAGTAAAGCAATGTTATGTGAGGAAAAATAAACAAGGAGTCCTGAAGTAGACAATTGTAGGATTGATATGGCTACACAGAAGTAAGCAATCAGGCTCACTCTAAGCTTCTTCCTTCTGTTTTTAGTATGTGGCTTTCATTTTTATGATCCTGGATTTTTTTGTAACAGGAGGGAGGAAGGAAAGGATGTAATTACTATCTATATAAGGATAATTTCCCATTCTTTATGCTAGCCTTCATTCTTAAAATCTAGTCATACATGTATGTCCCTACTAGAATCAGCAATTCTATATACCCAGAATTTCTCTCCCTATCTTCTTTCCCCTTACTTTTCCAATGATTTCTCTCTCTTCCAAAAGACCTGTTTGTTTTTCTGGATTATCTTGTTCCATTAGTGGCTCACCCATTCAAGCTGAAAGTGTTAGTTGCCTTTAATTTTGACTTTTTGGGATAATCATCAAAAAGGTCCGTCAGTTATGTCTCTTAAGAGATCTCTTGACTTCATTCTCTTCTCCCAGTCTTCATTGTCACCTTTTTTTTGAATTGGGCTTCTTTTTGTGCATCTCACTTCCTTCTTCCCTCCATTCCTCTTAGAGACTTGTCATTTAGTATAAAGTCCACATTTCTTTCTCTTTCTACTTGACCCACTTTTTAGTTGCACTAAACTTAGTGTTCTCTGAATAGATCTTATTATTTTCATATATCTGTATTCTTCTTTCTGGACTGTCTTTCTTTCTCAATGATTTCTTCTTTCTTCAGTCCCCAGCTAAAGTGTCTCCTCTTTTGCAATGCATTTTCTGGTATCTGTTTCATTCCAGAAAAAGCTTCTTCTTTGACCTGAAATTATTTTGAATATATCTTCATTTTTCTTTCATCATACCATATTATATTTCTATTTGCTTGTGTCTCTCTCCTCCATTAAAATTTGAACTCTTTGAGGGCAGTGAGAATCATATTTTTATCCTTGAAACTGAGCAGAATGATTGACAATTGTAGGCCCTTGGTAAATGGTTGAAATGGTAAATTCTTTAATGAGAATAGTAGACTGTTTTCTATCATCAGATGTGAAGTTGCAGTACATAATCTCCAATATTTCTTATAGCTTGTTAACTTTTGTGATCGTATGTTTAAAGTTTGATATATTAATATTATGTAAAATCATATTATTACATTTTGAGTTTATTCCACTTTTGACAAATAGACATAACCATGTAATTTCAAAAACTTATTTATTTTAATTAATATCATTTGTATCACCCTATGATTAGGTAAATTTAATTTTAGAGGTCCAGAAATAGAAGGAAAAAAAGTCAGTGATGAGTAATTTTTAAATGATCAGAAACGATAAACCAAGGACATATGCAGGTAGTTATTTAATTAACTGACTGTACAATTCAGCTGCCTAAAGATAATCACTTTCTAGAGAAGCATAGGTTTTAATTATTAGAATTAATTCAGTTTTTTTTTTATTTATTTGAAAAAAAGTTTAGTTGAATTGTTGATATGACACTTCATGAAAATGCATGGGACAGATTTTGCAATTTATGGGGAAAATTTTTTTGAAGATCTGTGATTCTGAATAATGCTTCTGTGTCTTAAATTATTTCCTTGACATCAGATGGTTTATGTAGGCCATATTGACCTAATTTGCAATCATTTATTCCTTGGAATTTCTTTATCAGCTGATACTTCATCACAGAAAGTCAAATAACCTTTTTTTTTTTCCTGTCATAAATTACTATTCTTGGAAGGTCTCTAACTATGGAAATGATATTAAATATACTATTTGAGACCATGCATATGTTAAATTGTTAAATAATTGTTTCTCAAGTGAGTGGCTTGACTTTTTTTTTTAATTTATTTTTAACATCTTTATTGAAGTATAATAGCTTTACAATGGTGTGTTAGTTTCTGCTTTATAACAAAGTGAATCAGTTATACATATACATATGTCCCCATATCTCTTCCCTCTTGCATCTCCCGCCCTCCCACCCTCCCTATCCCACCCCTCTAGGTGGCCACAAAGCACCAAGCTGATCTCCCTGTGCTATGCGGCTGCTTCCCACTAGCTATCTGTTTTACGTTTGGTAGTGTATATATGTCCATGCCACGCTCTCACTTTGTCCCAGCTTACCCTTCCCCCTCCCCGTATCCTCAAGTCCATTCTCTCATAGGTCTGCATCTTTATTCCCGTCTTGCCCCTAGGTTCTTCTGACCATTTTTTTTTCTTTTTTGTTTTAGATTCCATATATATGTGTTAGCATACGGTATTTGTTTTTCTCTTTCTGACTTAACTTCACTCTGTATGACAGTCTCTAGGTCCATCCACCTCACTACAAATAACTCAGTTTCGTTCCTTTTTATGGCTGAGTAATATTCCATCATATATATGTGCCACATCTTCTTTATCCATTCATCTGTTGATGGACACTTAGGTTGCTTCCATGTCCTGGCTATTGTAAATAGAGCTGCAATGAACATTGTGGTACATGACTCTTTTTGAATTATGGTTTTCTCAGGGTATATGCCCAGTAGTGGGATTGCTGGGTCGTATGGTAGCTCTATTTTTCGTTTTTTAAGGAACCTCCATACTGTTCTCCATAGTGGCTGTATCAATTTACATTCCCACCAGCAGTTCAAGAGGGTTCCCTTTTCTCCACACCCTCTCCAGCATTTATTGTCTGTAGATTTTTTGATGATGGACATTCTGACCGGTGTGAGGCGATACCTCATTGTAGTTTTGATTTGCATTTCTCTAACGATTAATGATGTTGAGCATTCTTTCATGTGTTTGTTGGCAATCTGTATATCTTCTTTGGAGAAATGTCTGTTTAGGTCTTCTGCCCATTTTTGGATTGGTTTGTTTGTTTTTTTGATAGCGAGCTGCATGAGTTGCTTGTATGTTTTGGAGATTAATCCTTTGTCAGTTGCTTCATTTGCAAATATTTTTTCAAATTCTGAGGGTTGTCTTTTGGTCTTGTTTATGGTTTCCTTTGCTGTGCAAAACCTTTTAAATTTCATTAGGTCTCATTTGTTTATTTTTGTTTTTATTTCCATTTCTCTAGGAGCTGGGTCAAAAAGGATCTTGCTGTGATTTATGTCATAGAGTGTTCTGCCTGTGTTTTCCTCTAAGAGTTTGATAGTGTCTGGCCTTACATTTAGGTCTTTAATCCATTTTGAGTTTATTTTTGTGTATAAAAATATGGAACGCTTCATGAATTTGCGTGTCATCCTTGCACAGGGGCCATGCTAATCTTCTCTGTATCGTTCCAATTTTAGTATATGTGCTGTCGAAGTGAGCACGGCTTGACTTTTTGATGTTGCCTGAACTATGTAGTTCTAAAGAATAATTTTGTACTTTTAAAGAATAATTTGATAATAGCAGCAGTGGCTGTTTCTAAAATTAACACTCGTCATAGTAATGTCTTCGAAGAATTAGAAAAACTTCTCTTCATTCTTTATACTGACCCTTCTGGCTTCTTGGTTTATGTCTTGTTTATTGGTTTATTTAGCCCTGTCTCCTAGCTAAGTGGGCTTTGTTGATTCCATATTGTATGAACACTTTATCATACTGTTTGGAGAAAGGTTGTAGGTAATAGTATAAGCCTTTTAAACGTGGGTATATGCATTAAATAATTTCTAAAATTTCTTTTATTCATTAAGTTGCCAGATTAGAGTTTCTCTGACCATGTTTTAAGAATTTAAGAAATTCTACTCTTTCTGTATATCTTATAAGTGTCTTTTTGAGAAAAAAGAAAGAAAATATTGTCAAAACCATGAAAGTTAAGTGAATAAAATAATTAGAACATTACCTATTATATTTTGGTATTAACAAAAATAATGAAGAATACTATACAGGTGAGGTGGTGGTTAGTGTAGACTTATTTCAGCCTAAATAACCAACAGTTTATGTAGCAGCTTCTTAGACTTCCTTTTTCTGTATTAGCTTAATTGCATTTAGAAGACATCTTAAGTATATGTAATATTTCTGTCTCTTTATAGAGGCCTTTCTGTATGGGAATTTCTATAAGTTATGCATTGCTAAACTTTTACTAATTTATATGTGAATATGTATATTGGTACTGTTGGATAGAAGTGTACAAAGTTTTTCTGTTAAATTTGTAGTTTATGGAGAATGTGTGTGTTTAAAGAATGCTATGCATTATCAATATAAGAAGGAAAGGTTAACAGATAGTGGTTTCAATTTGGTTTATATGGTCCAGGTATTAGGATAGTTTATGTTGTGTGGTAATTATACTATTAATATTTTCAGTGATTAATTAATCACACAATAATCTTACATAAAAAACAGACCTTATTTTTGAATAGGGTATAACTAAATGGTGATGAAGGACTTAATTTTCTGAAATACAGCATCATTTTTGTAATTCCTTATGTAATCATAAGAAGTATAAAGCCTTGAAAAATAATATGATTTCATGTTTTATTTTTATTTTTGATTTAAATATAAAGAAGCATATTGTGAGAAGAACAGATTTGTAAGCTTGCAGATTGAGGGTAAAAGTGGTAAGAGAGAATCCATTTTTTCTTAACTGTTTATGCCTAAAGAGGATAGTAACTGAATAGTATATAATATATAATATTTATTCAATATTCCATATATTGTAATAAACATTACTTGTTTGTAGGTGATATTATTTTTAATGTTCTTTGAAATTAAGACTAATTTTTAAATGTGTACATATAGAATTATCACTGAAAGGACTCTTTTCTTCTGTTTTACAGTGGGGTGGCTTTTCCTTTTATTTGGGGTTAATTGCTAGAATATTACTACTAAATGTGGGTGATATGGTGTTTTAATGGAATGACTGTTACCAAGTCTGGAACTCATTGCACCTATTTGTTCATATTAGGGCTTCCTAATCAGACAGAACAGTAATTCTCAAACTTTTGGGTCTCATGATCCTTTTAGACTCCTAAAACTTTTTGAGGATCCCAGAGGGCTTTTGTTATTGTGGGTTATAGCTATTGATATTTACCATATGAGAAATTAAAACAAATATAAAAATATTGCTATATTAATTCATTTTAAAATAACAACAATAGTATTTTAAAATCACAACTGATGCTATTTTCCAAATTTAAAAAAATGTGAGAAAAGTGGCCTTGTTTTACATGTTTTGCACATCTCTTTAATATATGGCTTAATAAAAAACAATGGATTCTGCCTTCAATCCATTGCCATGTCACATTCACATAGCCTCTGGAAAACTTGACTTTCACTTGTGAGAGAATGAGAGTGAAAAAGGTAAATAACATCTTGGTGTTATTATAAAAATAATTTTGATGTCACTGCCCTCCTGAGAGAGTCTCATGGACCACCTACCCCTGTCCCTAAGTGTCTCCAGACCATGTGTTGAGAACTGCTGAGCTAGAAGTATAAACATTTGTTCTAAAGGTTAAGAATGCCTGAAAGCAAAACTTCCTTGGAAAAGAACATAGCCTATGTGATAATTCTGTACTTAGTTATTTCTAATCAGATTTTAGTTTTTCTTTCTTTCTTTTTTTAATGGTCTTAGTTGCTGCAGCACATGGGGTCTTTCGTTGCGGTGTGCAGGCTTCTCTCTAGTTGTGGCACATGGGCTCCGGAGCACATGGGCTCTGTAGTGTGGAACTTGGGCTCTCTATTTGTGGCGTACAGGCTTAGTTGCCCCGCAGCATGTGGGATCTTCGTTCCCCGACCAGGGATCGAACCAGCGTCCCCTACATTGCAAGATGGATTCTTAACCACTGGACCACCAGGGAAGTCCCAGATTTTAGTTTTTCTTGACCAAATCTGTAGAGTTTAAATTTCCTGTTAAGAATGTTAATACTGTTGTTCTAATCCTTCCTACATGAACAATACTGGACCTGAAAATGGAAAGAAACATCATGATAATATTTCTTTTAATAACATGCTTAACTGTTGCCCACCTATAAGGAACTGAAGTACCAAGCAGTATTGAGAGTATTAGACCTCCAAGTGTTATTTTGTGACTTTAATTAATTAATGTTGTTTTGCTACTTAAGTGGAATGCTGAAATATAAAATGAAGTGTTCAATTAAATTAATTTTGGGAGAGTGATGGTGAGATTGTATTTTCATACAATATGTGAATTTTGTATTCTTGCCAATTCTTGAGCTTTTCTTGGGAAAAAATATACTTGACTTGAATATTGGGGATGCTGATAAGCATCACTGAAAATTAGTGGTGTAGCCATCTTGGGTAAGGTAGAGATAAATATTTTTGAGACACTTTGAAACCATTAAAGAAAGGAAGTTTTGGAGAAAATTGAAGCAGTTCTCATTTGTCCCTTTATTGATCTTTTTCTTGGTGTTATTTTAGAAACCCAAAGTTATATTATGTGTATAGCTTGATTGAATATACATGTTAGGTACACAGTAATTCTCTCAACAATGAGTTGGCTTATATGAAATACAGCAGAGCAGATTTACTTATGCTTATATCTCTTCAACTCTGAGAAATTCTGTGTGAATAATTATGAATTTTGAGTCATGCTTAATCGACAAGTTTGAGAAGAGGAGACTTGAAGGTTGGGTAAAAGGAAAAGTTGGCAATTTGGATAGCAGAACTGTGGTAGAAAAATTTGAAATGCAGCCTTAGAAAAGCTCAAACAGTAAGGCAGAGTAAATCTGAGCCCTAGGATTGATCCATTTCTTCTGTTAAGGAGGTATGGTAGGAAGGGAGAGGAAACCAAAATTATTTTATAGGGCGACAGGGTCTGAATAGTACACAGTTGACCTTTGAACAATGTGGGTTTGAACAGTGTGGGTCCACTTATACATGGATTTTTTTCAATAGTAAATACTACAGTACTATACAATATAAGGTTGGTTGAATCTGAGGATCTGGAACCACAGACACAGATGAACTGAAATATGTATATGGAGGGCCGACTATAGGTTATACATGGATTTTTGACTGCATGGAGGGTCAGTGCCCCTAACTCCTGTGTTTTTCAAGGGTCAACTCTACTTTGCTTAATTCTGAGTAGCTCCAAAATGAAGTTAATAGTTAAGAGTAGAAGTAAGGCTCTGTAACTTTAAATATTAGGGAGAGTGTTTGAGAAATACTTGCTCAGTTATAGTTAATACTTGGATTAAATAAATGTGGTCTAAATCTTTTTCCAATTCAAGTTTTTCTTTGTAGTCCCAGAATAATATTTTTAAGTTATGTAAGTTTCAGGTGTGCAGCATTATAATTTGACATCTCTACAGGCATACCTTGTTTCATTGTGCTTTGCTTTATTGTGCTTCACACATGTTTTTTTTTTTTTTTTTTTTTACAAATTGAAAGTTTGTGGCAACCCTACAATGAGCAAGTCTTCGATGTTATTTTTCCAACAGAATCTGCTCACACCTTGTCTCTGTGTCACATTTTGGTAATCTTCACAGTATTTCAAACTTTTCCATCATTATTATATTTGTTATGGTGATCTGTGATCAGTGATCTTTGATGTTACTACTATGACTCACTGAAGGGTCAGATGATGGTTAGCATTTTTATCCATAAAGTGTTTTTAAGGTATTAAGGTATGTACATGGTATTTTTAGACAATGCTACTGTACACTTAATAGACTACAGTATAGTGTAAACATAACTTTTGTATGCACCAGGAAACCAAAAAATTTGTGTGACTTTATTTCGGTATTCTCTTTATTGTGGTGGTCTGGAACTGAACCCAAAATATCCCCTAAATATGCCTGTACACACTACAACGTGATCATCAGCACATTTCTAATTACCATCCATCACCATACAGCTGACGCCCTTTACCCATTTCACCCATTCCCCCCAACTCCCTTTCCCTTTGGTAAACACTAATCTGATCTCTGTATCTATGAGTTTGTTTTTGTTTTATTTTGTTTGTTCATTTGTTTTTTTACGTTCCACACATGAGTGAAATTTTACGGTATTTGTCTTTCTTTGCTTAACTTAGGTCACTTAACAGAAAACTTTCAGGGTCCATCCATATTGTCGCAAACGGCAGGATTGGATTTAATTCTTTTTTGTGGCGGGGTAATTTTCCTTTGTGTATATGTACCTCATTTTCTTTATCCATTCATGCACCCATGGACACTTAGGTTATTTCCATATCTTGGCCATTGTAAATAATGCTGCAATAAACGTAGGGGTTCATATATCTTTTCAAATTGTTTTTGTGTTCTTCAGATAATACCTAGAAGTAGAATAGCTGGGTCACATGGTAGTTCTATTCTTAATTTTTTGAGGAATCTCTATACTGTTTTCCATGGTGGCTGCACCAATTTTCAGTCCCACCAACAGTGTACAAGGGTTTCCTTTTCTCCACATCTTCTCCAATATTTATAATTTTTTTCTTTTTGCTAATAGCCATTCTGACAGGTGTGAGGTGATCTCTCATTGTGGTTTTGATTTGCATTTCCCTCATAATTAGTGATGTTGAACATCTTTTCATGTACCTTTTGGCCATCTGATGCCATCTGTAGCATCAGTTGTGATTTTAAAATACTATTGTTGTTATTTTAAAATGAATTAATATAGCAATTCTAGGCTTTAGAAAAATGTCTATTCATTAAAAAATGTCCATTTTTTAATCACCTTGTTTGTTTTTGAGTTGTATGGGTTCTTTATATATTTTGGATAATAATCTCTTATTGGATTTACAAATATCTTCTCCCATTCAGTAGGTTGCCTTTTCGTTTTGATGATGGTTTCCTTCACTGTGCAGAAACTTTTTAGTTTGATGTAGTCCCATTTGTTCATTTTTGCTTTTGTTTCCCTTGCTTTTGGAATTAGATCCACAAAAATATCTCTAAGACTCATATAAATGAAGTTACCTCCTACGTTTTCTTCTGGGTGTTTTATGGTTTCAGGTCTTACATTCAGGTCTTTAATCCATTTTGAGTTAATTTTTGTGTGTGGTGTGAGATAGTGGTCTAGTTTGATTCTTTTGGCTGTAGCTGTCCAGTCTTCCCAGCACCATTTATTGAAGAGACTATTCTTTCTCCACGTATGTTCTTTGCTCCTATGTTGTCAATTAATTGCCCATATATTTGTGGTTTTATTTCTGGACTCTCAGTTCTGTTCCATTGATCTGTGTGTCTGTTTTTGTGTGAGTTCCATACTGTTTAGATTACTGTATCTTTGTAGTGTACAGTTGACCCTTGAACATTATGGAGGTTAGGGTTGCCACTCTCTATGCAGTTGCAAATTCATGTATAACTTATAGTTGGCCCTTGTATACACAGTTCCTCCATATCCATGGTTCTGCATCCTTGGATTAAACCAACCTCAGATTGTGTAGTACTCTATCTAGTATTTATTATTGAAAAAAATCCGTGGGTAAGTGCAGTTCAAACATGTGCTTTTTAAAGGTTTGCTGTAGTTTGAAATCAGGGAGCATGATAACCTCCAGTTTTGTTCTTCTTTCTCAAGATTGTTTTGGCTATTTGGTGTCTTTTGTGGTTCCATACAAATTTTAAGATTGTTTGTTTTAGTCATGTGAAATATGCCATTGGAATTTTGATAGGGATTGCATTGAATCTATAGATTGCTTTGGGTAGTATAGACATTCTAACAGTATAAATTCTTTCAGTCCATAAGCATGAAATATCTTTCCATTCATTTGTGTCTTCTTCGATTTCTTTCGTCAGTGTCTTGAAGTTTTCAGTGTGTAGGTCTTTCACCTCCTTGGTTAAATTTATTGCTAGGTATTTTATTCTTTTTTATGTAGTGGTAAATGGGATTTTCTTAATTTCTCTTTCTGATAGTTCATTCTTAGTGTATAGAAAAACCACAGACTTAAGTATATTGATTTTGTATCCTGTGACTTTACTGAATTCATTTATTGGTTTGAACAGGTTTTATTTGTGGCATCATTAGAACTTTGTATGTATAGTATCATGTCATCTGCATATAGTGACAGTTTTACTTCATTCTTTCTGATTTGGATCACTTTTATTAATTTTTCTTGCCTAATTGCTACGGCTAGGATTTCCAGTAGTGTGTTGAATAGAAGTGGTGAGAGTGGGTATCCTCTTATTCCTGATCATCATTGAGTATGATGTTAGCTGTGGCTTTGTCATATATGGCCTTTATTAGGTTGAGGTATGTTCACTCCATACCCACTTGGTTGAGAATTTTTATGATAAATGGATGTTGAATTTTGTCAAATGCTTTTTCTGCATCTATTGAGATGATCATGTGATTTTTATCCTTCATTTTGTTAATATATGGTATCATGTTGATTGATTTGCAGATGTTGAACATTCTTGCATCCTTGGAATAAATCCCACTTGATCATGGTGTATGATTCTTTTAATGTATTGCTTGATTTGGTTTGCTCATATTTTGTTGAGGGTTTTTACATCTTTGTTCATCAAGGATGTTGGCCTGTAATTTCCTTTTATGGTGTCCTTGTCTGGTTTTGGTATCAGGGTAATGCTGGCTTCATAAGATGTGTTTGGAAGGTTTTCTTCCTCTTTAATTTTTTGGAAGAGTTTGAGAAGGAGTTTGACAAGGATTGGTATTCTTTGAATGTTTTATATAATTTGCCAGTGAAGCCATCTGATCCTAGACTTCTGTTTGTTGGGAGCTTTTGATTACAGTTTCAGTCTCCTTACTAGTAATTGTTCTACTCAAATTTTCTATTTCTTCATGATTCAGTCTTGGAAGCTTGGATGTTTCTAGGAATTTTCCATTTTTTCTAGGTTGTCTAATTTGTTGGCGTATAATTGTTCATAGTAATCCCTTATGATATTTTGTATTTCTGTGGTATCAGTTGTAATTTCTCCTCTTTCATTCTGATTTTATTTGTTTGAGTCCCCTCTTTTTCTTTTTTTTGGGGGGTTAGTCTAGCTAAAGATTTGTCAATTTTGGTTATCTTTTCAAAGAACTAGCTCTTAGTTTCATTGATCTTTTCTGTTGTTTTTTAAATGTCCATTTCATTTATTTCTGCTCAGATCTTTATTATATCCTTTCTTCGAATGTGGAGCTTCATTTATTCTTTTTATGTTTCCTTTATGTGTAAATTTAGATTATTTATTTTGGATTTGTCTCGTTTCTTGAGGTAGGCCTATATTGCTATGGTCTTTCTTCTTTGAACCGCTTTTGCTGCATCTCATGGATTTTGGTACGTTGTATCTCTGCTTTCATTTGTGTCTAGGTATTTTTTTGATTTCTTTAGTGACCTATTGGTTGTTTGGTAGCATGTTGTTTGATTTCCACGTTTCTGTGGTTTTTACTGTTTTCTTTTTGTGATTGATATTTAGTTTCATAGTATTGTGGCCAGAGAATATGCTTGATATGATTTCAGCCTTTCTGAATTTATATTGAGACTTTTTTTGTGACCTAATATATGATCTATCCTGGAGAATGTTTCATGTGCACTTGAGAAGAATGTATATTTTGGTGCTTTTGGATGGAATGTTCTATATGTTAAGTCCACGTGATCTAATATGTGATTTAAGTTTGATGTTTTCTTTTTAATTTTTTTTCTGGATGATCTATCCATTGATGTAAGTAGGGTGTTAAAGTCCTCTGTTATTATTGTTTTGCTTTCAATTTCTCCCTTTAAGTCTGTTAATATTTATGTTGTATCTTAGTGCTCCTCTACTGGATGCATATACATTTATAAATGTTATATCTTCTTGCTGGATTGACACCTTCATCATTATGTTTGCCCTTCTTTGTCTTTTAATATAGTCTTTGTTTTAAAGTCTGTTCTGTCTGATATGAGTATAGCTACTCCAGCTTTCTTTTTATTTACATTTGCATTGAAATTTTTTCCATTCCTTCACTTTCAGTCTGTGTGAGTCCTTTCTCCTGAAGTAAGTCTTGTGTAGGCAGCATACAGATGGATCTGGTTTTTTTTTTTTTTTTTTTTTTAATTCAAACAGTCCCTCACTGTCTTTTTCTTGGCTATTTTAGTCCATTTGAAGTAGTTATTGATAAGTATGTACTTGTCATTTTGTTAATTGTTTTCTGGTTGTTTTTGTAGTTCCTCTCTGTTCCTTTCTTCTCTTTCCCTCTTCCTTTGTGTTTTGGTGGTTTTCTTCAGTGTTATATTTAAAATTCTTTCCATTTTCTTTTGTGTATTTACTGTAAGTTTTTTTCCCTGTGGTTACTGTGAGGTTCATATATAACATCCTATGTAAGTAGTAGCCTGTTTTAAGCTGGTAGCAAATTAAATTTGAACACATTCCAAAGCTTTATCTTTTTACTACTCCAGCCCCCTGCCCCAATGTTTTATACTTTAGATGACACATTTTACTTCTTTATTTTATGCATCCCTTAACTAACAATTGGAATTTAATTTAAATTTACTACTTCTTGTCTTTAAACCATCATGTTTGCTTTATAAGTGATTGATCCACTACCTTTATTATATATTTACCTTTTCCAGAAAGATGTTTTACTTGCATATGTTTTCTTATTATTAATTAGTACTTTTTCTTTTCAGCTTGAGAAATCTCTTAAATATTTCTTGTAGGGCCAGTTTTGTGGTGATGAACTCTTAAAAGCTTTTGTTTATCTGGGAAATTCTTGATCCCTTCTTCAATTCTGAATGATAAATTTGCTAGGTGGAGAATTCTTTGTTGGGAGTTTTTTTCCTTTTAGCACTTTGAATAGGTTATGCCACTCACTCCCGGCCTGTAAAGTTTCTGCTGAAAAATCTGTTGAGAGTCTTACGGAGTTTACTTTGTATGTAACAAGTTGGTTTTCTCTCACTGCTTTTAGGATCCCCTCTTTATCCTTAACTTATACCATTTTAATTATAATGTGTCTTGGTGTATGTCTATTTGGGTTAATCTTTTTTGGAACTCTCTGGGATTCCTGGACCTGGATATTTGTTTCCTTCCCCAGATTAGAGAAATTTTTGGCCATATTTCTTCAGATAGTTTTTCTGGCCCCTTTTCTCTCTCTTCTTCTTCTGAGATCCATATAATGCAAATGTTATTTTGCTTGATGCTGTCTCAATGGTTTCTTAAATTAATTTCACTTTTTAAAATTCTCCTTTTCATTTTGCTTCTCTGTCTGGATGAGTTCAGTTGTTTTGTCTTGCAGCTCACTGATTCATTACTTCACCCAGTCTACTGTTGAACTCCTCTAGTATATTTTTCAATTGAAATATTTCAATTGAAATATTTACCAACCTCTTTGGTACTTTCCTATATTTCAATCCCTGTTGAAGCTCTCACTGTGTTCATCCATTCTCCTCCTGAGTTCGGTGAACATCTTTATGACCAAGAAGCAACAAACTAAAGAGTGGAAATGGGTTATTAAGAGATTGCTAAATTAAGAGCATAAAAGTTAGCACTTTCAGTGGAATAGAGGGGGGAAAGAGCATTGTAGAAATATTTTTTAAAACTTAGTAGCTGAGAGCTGTTGGTAAGTCTTAATTGCATCTCTAGGCTCTTGATGTATATAGCATACTAAAATCAGTATTTCAGAGTTGAATAAATGTTAAGAGTCTCTCATCCACTATTTCTAAGCCTTTTATCTGTTTTTACTCATAATGGGGGTAGATATGACTCAAATATGATATGAGTGGCTCTAGTAAGAGTGGCTTATGCTAAGATAATGATTCTCAGTGGCAGGGGGAAGTGTGTGTGTGTGTGTGTGTGTGTGTGTGTGTGTGTGTGTGGTGTGGTACTGGGTGGTGATGTGTACACATGGGGGTGTATGAGAATCTATATTTTGGGGGAGGGGACCATGTACACAATTTGAACTTGTCTCCTTCCCCTACCCCTATCATGATTATATTATCTTACCTTCCTATCTTCAGCTGTTCTGCTGCCTTTCTCATACTCACATTTTAGAAAAACTGGTCTTATCTAAACTACTAATATAGGTAAACTGAAGTCTGTTTGAGAGGTTGAATAGTTAGTATTAAGCCAAACTAAGAACCTAGTTATCCTGGCTTCTAGTTCAATGTTTTGTTTTGCCCATGCAATAATTATTATGCAAAATGATAAAATAAACAACAGAGTGAAATTATGTTTTCCATACTCTTTATTTTAAAAAGGATGGGAAGGTTTTAGTATATTTTAGAAAGTTTTTTTCCTTTCTAAAATCATTACACAAAACAAAACAAAAAATACTTGTAAGTAAAACTGAGACATTTAAGATGGAAGTTGTTCATTTCCTCATAACAAATAAATAGATACAATGTTAAGATAAAATGACCCCCTATTATATGTTAGTTTATTGGGAGTCTGTTAGTTTTAAAAATGAAATACAGGTGATTTCTGTGTATTTAGACTTTATATTTGGAGTTTGTATTATTTTGTGTTGTTGCATAATGACTTATTTAGTAATTAGTGACATAGAATAAGAGAATTTATTATCTCCCAATTTCTATTGGTCGTGAGTCCAGGCATAGCTTAGCTTTGTCCTTTGTTGAGGGTCTTTCCAGGCTTAAATCAAGGTGTAAGCTTGGACTGCAATCTTTTCTGAGCCTCTGAGTCCTTTTCCAAGCTCACTGGTTATTTCTAGAATTCAGTTCCTCATGGCTGTGTGATGAGGCTCTCAGTTCCTAGGGCCTGCCCACCATTCCCTGGCATGTGGCCCTCTTCCACAACATAGTAGTTTGTGTCTTTAAGGTCAACAGGAGAACTACTCTGCTGCTTTGATTATCTCTGACTTCTAGACTTGCTTTTTAAACATCTTACCTGATAAAGTCATGCCCAACAGAATAATCTCCCTTTTGATTAATTTAACCTCCACTAACAGGGATCTTAATTTTGTTACCTTTACCGTATAACATAATCTAATGACAAGAGTGAAGTCTGGGAATCTTGCCCACACTTGGGGGAAAGGATTATACGGGTTGTGTACACCAGAGGATGGCAGTCTTGGGGGTTGAACTTAGCATTATGTCTACCACAGGGTTAAGAAAGAGTGCAGTAACTCCTTTGTTCAATAAAAATAAGATCTTTCCTATGTGCCAAGCATTTCTGTAGGCCATGGAAATACAAGGCTCAAGGGCACAGTTCCTTTCTATAGTGAGGTTGGTGGAGACCAACAATGAAGCACTGTTTATAATGTACTTCAGTAATGCAGGTTCAGTAGAAGTGTAACCAGGCTACTCTGTGAACATGAAGGAGAAGGTATAGGGAGGGAGGAGGCTGGGTCAGGAGAAGTTTATTGTTTGTATGGAAAAAATAAAAATACTGCTGCAGTTCTTGAAGCTACAAAATTATTAAAATATTGTTTATTGTTACTCTTTTCCTCCAGATGGTATACCTCAAGTTTACTATTTTGGCCCTTGTGGGAAATACAACGCTATGGTGCTGGAACTGCTGGGACCTAGTTTGGAAGATTTGTTTGATTTGTGTGACAGAACATTTTCTCTTAAAACGGTTCTCATGATAGCTATCCAACTGGTAAGTAAAGCAGGATGTTTTGAAGCTGTTTGAACAATTGTGTGGTTCGTTTGGTCACTAATTTACACTGAAAGTTTAAAGTTTTGTGACATTATCTTCCACAGCATTTGACCTAATAAAAATGTCTGCTTTTCATATCATTGTCCTTTTAGGATGACTGTAACTTAAAGTAACTGAATCAGGTGTATTTTATTTGTATGAAAAAATTAATATCTTACTACTTTAAGGTCAGAATGCTCAGTTTGAGAATTAAGTTGTTTCCAGCACTCTTTTCATGTCGAAAATGAATACTTAGAGAAGAGAACCCTCAGAAACATGGGTTTTTAATCTTGGTAATAAATTAAAATGGCCTAGAAAAAGAAGAAACAAACTAATGAGAAAGTCGTATAAATCATTTAAATTTCAGGGAGCCTATGGGGAAATAACTTAGAGGATAATTTTAAGACAGTTTTGAAATAAATGCCAATAAGTGTATGCTGCAGAAGTCTTAAAATTGTTTTTATCTATTGACTCATTACTTCTACTTCTATAGATTTATCCAATGGAAGTATTCAGATGTACTTAAAGCTTTTTGTGCAAAGACGTCTATAATAAAGTGGGAAACAACCCGAATGCACAGAAATAACAGTGTTAGTTGGATAAATTATTAATAGCCGTAAAATAATATGCAGCCACTAAAAAGTATACATTAAAAGAATGTTTCATGACCTGGAAAATGCGCATAATATATTGTTAATGAGAAGTATAGGTCATAGAATAGTATATGTTATATGATCCAAAATTTGTTAACAAACTAAAATGGCTTGAGTGACTGTGTTCACTTACATTGCATTGTCAACCATGAATATCATTAAATGAAGCACTTTTATTTTTTGTAATGTTCTATTTTCTGACAGTTTATACAATGGACATTATTTGAGAATGTGTAAAGCAATGAATAAAAATGTATTATATTATTATTAGAGTTGTATTCCAAAGTTTTCTAGTCTCAATATCTTTTTAAATGTTTAATACCTAAGGAAAAAAGTAAACAAGTTATAAAAAAGATAACAAAGCGCTCTGTTAATTCTTTTTATTTAACAGTTTAGATTCTTTAAGTTTCTTTAGTGTAATTGTAAAACTTTCTCCATTATTGAACTGATAAGGAAGAATAAATTGCAACTTTGTGAATATATCTGTTTATATTTTTGAGTTCAAGATTTTGTACTAGTAAAGCTTTTTAATTCTATAAGGTAGCATCATCTGAAAGTGTTGATTGAATCAGGCTTCCTGATAAGAAAGGAATTCATAAAATTCAAGCACTTTCCTTTATAAGTGACCAAAATAGTAAAAAGCAAAGATATTTAATCATAATTGGACATATATTTAAGAAACTATAGAGTGATATCATGTTGCTTTTAAAGGGTTGAAACAATTTCTGATTTTTTCTTCTTAATGTTGTTTTCATTGTAAAAATTGTCTTGCCTCTATCATACTATTTTATGCTAGTCAAAGCCTAAAATAAAATGTATCTTTTTTTTTTTTGAATCAAGATTTCTCGCATGGAGTATGTCCATTCAAAGAACTTGATATACAGAGATGTAAAGCCTGAGAACTTCTTAATAGGACGACCAGGAAACAAAACCCAGCAAGTTATTCATATTATAGATTTTGGTTTGGCAAAGGAATATATTGATCCAGAGACAAAGAAACACATACCATACAGAGAACATAAGAGCCTTACAGGAACAGCTAGATACATGAGCATAAACACACATTTAGGAAAAGGTATGTGTACCTTTTGTAAGTATGGAAGTTTGAACTCAGTACGCTAATAGTGTGGGTTTTTATTCGTTATTATGGTTCAGTTTTTGCAGGTTACAATCGCTTGTATTGTAATTCTTATTTTACACATCTAACTAGAGTTTACTTTCATTTACATTTAATAAGTCTTTTAAAGTAAGTGGCTTTAAAATAAATGAATGACAGATATCCTTATATTCACTATATCTTTTTTATTTTACTTGAAATGTTCAACTTTGATACACTTAAGGTGATCCATTTGATTATTTCTATTAAAGAATGTGATAGAGTACTTAATTTTAACTGAATTTAATGTATGTAAAGATTTTTGATTGAGACTATAACTCTTTGATACAGCTGGCCAGGGTGGTAGCCACCTGCCTAATACATTGAATACTGAGAATACGTATCTTACAGGTACTGTTTACTTTGTACTAGCTATTATTCAACCTTTTTAAGAGGGTTCCTTATTTGTAAAAAGGGTAAAATATCAACTGCACAGGGTTTCTTATAGATTTTTTTTTTTCCTGGTCCAGGATCCCATCCAGGATCACATATTTCACCTAATCATCCTATCTCTTTAGTTTCCTTTCATCTGGGACAGTTCCTTGCCTTCTTTATGGTTAATGAACTTAATATTTTTGTAGAGTACGGGTTGTTTTGTAGCATGTCCTGTGTTTGAAGCTGTCTGATATTTCATAATGATTATATTTGGGTATCCAGTTTTAGCACAAGTATCATAGAAGTGATGTGTTCTCAGTGCATCATGTCAGAAGGCACATGTCACTTGGTTCCAAGTAGCTTTGATCACTTGCTTAGGGTAGTGACTGCTAAGTTTCTCCACTTAAAAATTTCTTATTTTCCCTTTGTAGTTAGAAAATATTTTCTAAGTCAGTTTTTGAGATTATGTAAATATGTTGTTTCTCATCAAATTTTTACCAACTAGATTTAATATCAATTGATGATTTTCTGACTCCATCGTTCCTTATGAATTTACTAGTTTCATTCTAGTGTAGGCAAAAGCTTTCCCTTATTTATTAACTTACACCAGTATGGACTCATGGACTCATGGATTCTTAATTGGGTGTATTATAGTCCATTACTATCATTATTTATTTTGATGCTCAGATTGTCCCAGATTTGGCTACTGGTTGCTCCGTCAAGCTGGTTCGGCTGTTCCTTTGGCATGTTCTCATGATTCTTTGAAAACTTCTCTCTTTTCTTGTGCAACAAGTTGTTCCAGGCTCATCTTATAGTTTCTTGGCTCTAGCCCAGATACAACATTTTTCTAAGAAGCCCTGGTTCCTTTTATTGGATAATGGTATGTAGAAACCAAGATTTTGGAACACTAGGTGTATTTATTGCTCCTAGTATGTTATTGTTTCTAAGGCCTTTCTGTAGCAGAACTAGGAAATGTGTATATGTCTGTGTGTGTGAATATACACATATATACTCATTTGTGTGTATATACAACACACATTTATGTACACGTACAAATATGCCTACACATGTGTATGCACTTCTATGCATATGTTAATATCTATCTATTAAAAACTATGAGTTTATACGGACACTTCTAATTTCAGTCTAACAGCACAAAGTAGGGTCCCCTCCTTTTCATACTTGTAATTCCCTTCCCTTTTCTATATTTATATCTTCCTTTGCCAACATTGAGAAATCTGGCTACCACTACTCTAGTATATTTACTCATTTTTAGAAGCCTAGGATACTCAGAATGTAGTTTCAGAATTGGTAGCTGATAACACTGTGTTAATGCAAGCTTACTAGAATTACGATGTTTGTAATTCTTATTTTATTGAAGAGTCCTTTTTAAAATTGACTCAGGTAGGACTTCCATGGTGTTACAGTGGTTAGGGATCCGCCTGCCAGTGCAGGGGACAGAGGTTCGAGCCCTGGTCTGGGAAGATCCCACGTGCCGCGGAGCAACTAAGCCCGTGCGCCACAGCTACTGAGCCTGCTCTCTAGAGCCCACAAGCCACAACTACTGAGCCTGCGTGCCACAACTACTGAAGCCCACGCACCTAGAGCCCGTGCTCCACAACAAGAGAAGCCACTGCAATGAGAAGCCCGTGCACCTCAATGAAGAGTAGCCCTCGCTTGCCGCAACTAGAGAAAGCCTGCGTACAGCAATGAAGACCCAATACAGCCAAAAATATAAATAAAGAAATAAAATTGACTCAAGTAAAATATACATTGAGTAAAGTACACAACGTTTGAGTGTATAACTTATGAGTATTAATAAATGTATACACCTATATAACCCACAAGTCTACCAAGATTTAGAACACTATTCATCACTCCTTAGACTTCCCTCTTGCTGTTCCTCGGTCAGTCTACAAAAGCAACTGTTGATCTGATTTCTATCACCATAGGTTAGTTTTGCTGACTCTAATTCTCATAAATGAAATCATATGACTTCTTTTGTTCAGTCTAATATGTATGAGATTCATCTAAGTTGATTAGGGTTTGTTCCTATGCAACGGAGTAGTATTCCATTACATAAATATGAATATACCACAAATTGTTTATCCATCCTAACGTTGATGAGCATTTTGATTATTAACAGTATTTTGCTATTATGAATAAAACTGCTGTGGCATCCTTGCAAATCTTCCAGCACACATATGTTTTCAGTTCTTTTGGGTAAATACCTAAGATTGGAATTGTTGGGTCATATTGTAGGTATTAACTTTATAGGAACCTGTCAATCAGTTCCCCAAAACATTCATACCATTTTCTGTTTCTACCAGCAGTGAATGAGAGTTCTGTTTGTTTCACATTCTTGACAACATTTGGTGTTGTCAGTCTTTTTCATTCTAGCCATTCTGGTGAATTTGTGTAGTGGTATTGTATTTTACTGTGACTAATGATTGTGAGCGCTTTTCGTGTGCTTATTGACCACTTGTATGTCTTCTTTTGTGTTGTGCACATTGTTTTATTGTTGATTTGTAGGAATTCTTTATATATTCTGGGTATAAGTCCTTTGGCAAATACATGCTCTGTGGACATTGTCTTCTAGTCTGTGGCTTGTCTAGTCATTTTCCTAGTGTTGACAATTGATGAGCAGAAGTTGTAAATATTTACGAAGTCTAATTTATCAAATTTTTCTTTTATGATTACTACTTTTTAAATCCTAAGAAATCTTTACCCCTTGTAATGAGAACATTTTGTGTTTTCTTCTGCCATCTAGAATTCATTTTTTTGTATGGTGTGAGATAGGGATTGAGATATTCTTTTTATGATATCATATTCTTTCCCATCAAATTACTTTTGTGTGTTCCTAAAAAAATCAGTTCTAGGTTGTGTTTACAATAGGTTATTCCTAAGTCTTAAGCCATGGTCGGTTTTTATATCACAGGAAGTCTAATAACTTAATTTTCTGCTTTTAGATTCTATATCTAACATCTCACTTACAAGGGAGAATAGACAGGAATGTAAACTGATCAGTACTTATCCACTGTCACTGCTCAGATGTACCTTACAGTACAATCACAATTTGTCCAGAACCTTAGAAGTCATCTAATCCAACCTCTAACTCCTAGTCTTAGCTTCTTCTCTAACCATTCTCCCCAGACCTATCTGCTGCCCACTGTGTTTCCCTGCTTCTGCATCTCAATCAGAACTGAACAGCACTTGGCATCTTCCCCTGATGGCTTACCTGATAGTAGGCTCATGGTATTTTTTCAGGTGTTTGAAATACCTGAAAATGTAGGTTTGCCTTTCTTTAAGAAAAGTCAGTAGTATTTACATTTCAGGTGGCATTTGGGCAAGTGCGTTTCAATAGCAAACTTTCCTGATAGATTTAAAATATGATTGGGTAGATATACAACTTTCAGGATTGTCTCTTCTATTAAAAGCAGGCATATCTGTGTTTATATGAACAGTGTCTGTGAGAAATTTTCATTTCATGGTAGTTGTCAAGACTGTTTTATAACAACTAACAAAGGTTCACCACCATTTTATTGTGAGCCATGAAGTCACGACTTCCTTCTGGCCTGGTGTTCTTTATCTGAACAATGGTAAATGTAACAGCATTCTATTTGTAGAAAGGGCAAAATAAGTCTGATATGTTTGTCCTTGTTAGGAAAAGCCTTCAGAGCTTGGGAAATGGCATTTAACTATTTTAATAATCTCTTTTTACTCTTCTTTCAGGAAGAAAACAAAAAATTATTTCTTTGGCAAGTACTGCAAAGAACAAAAGCTTTAATCCTTACTTTCTCTCATTTGTAAAAGCCCTGCTTCTCAGTTTTGATGTAGAACTTGGGAGTAGATGGGTAAAAATAGAAAATTTGACAGATTACATGATTTCCCTTTTTCTAAAATTAAGAGTAAACTAATGTACAGTGAGTTTGAGTGCTAAAGAGTTAAAGTATTCTGTAAGTTTGAGATGGCTGTGAACATGAAATATTTAGTGGTGTTTTGAGCTTAGAGCACTTGGCTTTGTGAGGAATCAGGAAGAGATTAAGAAAAAAGAACAGTGAAAACGTGACCTTTTAGTGCTGATTTTAATTTGTGTATATATAATTTCTTCCTTTCCTGCTTCACCTGAACTTTGGTTGTTACTTTTAAAGCCTTCTTATTCATTCATTCACTCTTTGTGCATTCAAGGACTTCTGACTCACATGAACTTTTCAAAATAGAGAATTTGGTCAGAGGAACATTTGTGCAGGTTTATATGTATTTTTCCTTTGTGGAGATGGACACTGTATCAGATTCGAAAAGGAAAGAGTTGTCCCTTAACATAATAATAAGGAGGAATAGTGTAAAATCACATTGTAGAATTTAGCATCTTTATTCCTGTGGTGTGTGTCTATTGATCTTAATTAGGTGATTTCTGTTCAGAAGGCAGATGTAGTGATTCATTTGTACACCTTTCATATATACCTCCTGAAGTCACTGATCAAGATGAAATCTCAATAAAGCTGCGTGTGACAGATGTGGATTTCCTTGGTCTGCTTTAATGGAAGCATTCTTTAGTACTGTCAGGTTGAATTGTTATTTTTAAGTGTGTCTCATCAAGTATCTTCTTTTTAATATCTTTTTAAAGGCTTTTTTTTTTTGTCAAGTGCTTTCAACCTCATTTTATAATCTTCCTTTGGATTACTTTTTTTTCTTTTATGTCTTAATTGAAGTGATTTGAAATTAAGTAAATAAGAGAAATGTATTTCTCTTTAGTGTCTTGAAGTAAAATGGTCTTTTATTTTTAAATATTATTGAGTATTCATGAATAAAAAGACTAGGATTTGAGGAATAAGTTGCCAGTTGCTTTGTAAGTGTCAAGAAAAATCTGTGTTCCATAGAAGAATGACATTTCAAGCCCCTAAGTGGTAAGCTTTCAGAGTGGGAGAGAAGTAGTCACAGAATTAATGGTGTTACAAAAATGCCTTCTTTCTGTGCTATCATTCTGTGATGTGTTTCATATAATTTCCAGCTAATTGCTCCAATCCTGAGGCCTACTCTTTAAGCCTCCCAAACAGCTTTTTAACAGTTTAAAACCATGTATTTACATTTTATGATTACATTTTAACAGTTTAAAAATGTATTACACAATTCCTTGCTTTTTGAAATAAAGTATGATAATCCTAATTGATGTTTTCTTGGTATTTCAGTGTTATAGTTTTTGTATGATTACTATTATATAGTGATACCTTCAAGGTCATTTGGAGAGTGTTAGTATGTATATTTTAAAAAGTTTAGAGAAAAATGCATTTGAATAGTAGTGTATTTTTAAAAATAACATTATTTTTAGAGCTGTTTTAAATTCACAGCAAAATTAAGCAGAAGGTACAGAGGTTTCTCTTTTACCCCTGTCCCCACACGTGCTCACTATCATACTGTCACGCCAGAGTGGTACATTTGTTATAATTGATGAACCTACACTTGACACATCATTATTGCCTAGAGTCCATAGTTTAAGGTTCACTCTTGGTGTTGTATATTATCTGGGTTTGGACAAATTTATAATGACATGTATTTACCATTATAGTGTTCTACAGAGTAGTTTCACTTTCTAAGCGTCCTCTATGCTTTACCTAATCCCTCCCTCTCTCCAGCCCCTGACAACCACTGGTCTTTTTCCTGTCTCCATAGTTCTGCCTTTTCCAGATGCCATATAGTTGGAATCATACAGTATGTAGCCTTTTCAGATTGGCTTCTTTCACTTAGTAATATGCAGTTAAGTTTCCTCCATGTTTTTTAATTGCTTGATAGCTCATTTCTTTTAGTGCTGAGTAATATTCCATTGTCTGGAGATAACACAGATTGTTTATCCATTCACCTACTGAAGGACCTCTTCATTGCTTCCAAGTTTTGGCAATTATGACTAAAGCTACTATAAACAACCTTGTGTAGTTTTTGTATAAACATAAGTTTTCAACTCTGTGTAAATACCAAGGAGCTCTGTTGCTGGATCATGTGGTATGAGTGTGTTTAGTTTTGTAAGAAGCCCCCAAATTGTCTTCCAAAATGCTATACCATTTTGCATTCCCACTACCAATGAATGAGAATTCTTGTTGCTCAACATTCTCACCAACATTTGGTATTGTTAGTGTTCTGGATTTATACCATTCTAATAGGTGTGTAGTGTTACCTCGTTTTAATTTGAATTTCCTGATGACATATGATAATGGAGCATCTTTTCATATGCTTATTTGTCATCTGCATATCTTCTTTGGTGAGGTGTCTACTAAGGTCTTTGGCCCATTTTAATCAATTTGTTTGTTTTCTTATTGTTGTATTTTAAGAGTTCTTTGTCTATTTTGGATAACAGTTTTTTATGAGATGTGTCTTTTGCAAATATATTCTCCCAGCCTGTGGCTTATCTTTTTATTCTCTCGATGGTGTCTTTTGCAGAGTGGAAGTTTTAATGAAGTCCAACTCATCAATTATTTCTTTCACGTATTGTGCTTATGATATTATATCTAAAAAGTCATTGCCAAACCCAGGATCATCTAGATTTTCTCCTATGTTATCTTCTAGGAACTTTGTAATTTTGTGTTTTACGTTCAGGTGTCTTATCCATTTTGGTTAATTTTTGAACAGTGAATGGTGTAAGTTCTGTGTCTAGATTAACTTTTTTACATGTGGATGTTCAGTTGTTTTAGCACCATTTGTTAAAAAGACTTATCTTTGCTCCCTTGTATTGCCTTTGCTTCTTTGTCAGAGATCAGCTGACTATATTTATGTGGGTCTATTTCTGGGCTCTCTATTCTTCTGTTCATTGATCTATTTGTCTGTTCCTTAGCCAGTACCATACTATCTTGAGTGCTGTAGCTTTTCAGTAAGTCTTGAGTAGTGTATTTTTTAACAGATTTTTTTCCATTCAACTGTATTTTTGCTTACTTTTTGTTATTACTGCTGGCAGCACTTTCTCATCTTTTGATTTGCTTCTTCTGACCTGATAGACAAACTTACCAGAATTATATCTAAATTAAGAGAACTAGATTTCAAGAGAACTTCTTGAGGAATCAGATGAATGCATGTTCTGAGTTCCATTGCTCAGAAATGTATTTTTTCTTTCTGAGTTCTTGATATTGCTAGATTAGGTATCTGGATTATTGGGTTATTGCTGTGAATTGTCTTCCATAATAGTGCTTTTTTCTTTTGGGTTTGTGTTCTCACTTCTAAAAACTCAAATTATGTCATTTTGAAAAATGTAAATGAGCTTGGTGAATCTTGTGGAAAAATTTTTTTTTTTCTTTTGTGAGGTGCCAAGGAAATGTACCTTTTAACATTTTAGAAGGAAATATAAAGTGAAACTTCTATTTGCTTATAGTAATTTTTGTTTTTATTGTTTTGGTTACATATAAGTAATGATTTAAACCTTCTTCAGTGAGAATTTTTGTTGTTCAACTCTCTTGTCATGCCTGTATTTAGTTAACTAACATGTCTTTTGGCCTCATTTTTTATTTTTGCAGGGAAATGCAGTAGTAAATTTATTTTTGCTAGTATACACTTGTATATTAGAAAGTTTCCCACTTTTAAGTGAGGCTTTTGATCTTTTGGGGGGCGGAGAGGTAAATTTTAGCTCATTTAAAACAATATTTTTCTGTTGTTGAAAATTGAATAGAAATTCAGTTGAAATGGAAACAGTGCTAGGTAAATGAGGTATAAAATCAGTTTTAAAAAGAGAAAAATAGGGCTTCCCTGGTGGTGCAGTGGTTGAGAGTCTGCCTGCCGATGCAGGGGACACGGGTTCGAGCCCTGGTCCGGGAGGATCCCACATGCCGCGGAGCAACTAAGCCCATGCGCCACAACTACTGAGCCTGCGCATCTGGAGTCTGTGCTCCGCAACGAGAGGCTGCCACAGTGAGAGGCCCGCGCACCGCGATGAAGAGTGGCCCCCGCTCGCCGCAACTGGAGAAAGCCCTCGCACAGAAGCGAAGAACCAACACAGCCAAAAATAAATTAATAAATAAATAAATAAATTTATTTTTAAAAAAAAGAGAAAAATAATGTTGAGAAGCAAGAGTAGAATTTCTAAATAGAAAAGGATTGCAGAGGTTTGTAATAAACATTTGATTAATTGATTGGTTCTACCTTGTTTTCCGAAATGGAAAAAATTCCAGATACGTGGTCTGAAATCCTGCATAGTTTTGAGCTAGTCACAGCCATTCTGAGCCTTAGTTTCTTTATTGGGTTATTACTGACACTTTGAGTATAGCTACAGTGGTTTTTTTTTTTTTTTTTTTTTTTGATCCTCAGCCCCAGTCAAGCCTTCAGATGACTGGAGCTCCATCTTTTTTTAAAAAAATTTTTTATTATTATTATTTTTTTTACAATGGTGTGTTAGTTTCTACTTTATAACAAAATGAATCAGCTATACATATACATATATCCTCATATCCCCTCCCTCTTGCATCTCACTCCCACCGTCCCTATCCCACCCCTCTAGGTGGTCACAAAGCACCGAGCTGATCGCCCTGTGCTATGCGGCTGCTTCCCACTAGCTAGCAGTTTTACATTTGGTAGTATACACATGTCCATGCCACTCTCTCACTTTGTCCCAGCTTACCCTTCCCCCTCCCTGTGTCCTCAAGTCCATTCTCTAGTAGGTCTGCGTCTTTATTCCCGTCCTGCCCCTAGGTTCTTTATGACCATTTTTTTTTTTTTTTTTAGATTCCATATATATTTGTTAGCATACGGAATTTGTTTTTCTCTTTCGACTTACTTCACTCTGTATGACAAAGTCTAGGTGCATCCACCTCACTACAAATAACTCAATTTCATTTCTTTTTATGGCTCAGTAATATTCCATTGTATATATGTGCCACATCTTCTTTATCCATTCATCTGTCCATGGACACTTAGGTTGCTTCCATGTTCTGGCTATTGTAAATAGAGCTGCAGTGAACATTGTGGTACATGACTTTTTGAATTATGGTTTTCTCAGGGTATATGTTCAGTAGTGGGATTGCTGGGTCGTATGGTAGTTCTATTTTTAGTTTTTTAAGGAACCTCCATACTGTTCTCCATAGTGGCTGTATCCATTCACATTCCCACTAACAGTGCAAGAGGGTTCCCTTTTCTCCACACCCGCTCCAGCATTTATTGTTTGTAGATTTTTTGATGATGGCCATTCTGACTGGTGTGAGGTGACATCTCATTGTAGTTTTGATTTGCATTTCTCTAACGATTAATGATGTTGAGCATTCTTTCATGTGTTTGTTGGCAATCTGTATATCTTCTTTGGAGAAATGTCTATTTAGGTCTTCTGCCTATTTTTGGATTGGGTTGTTTGTTTTTTGATATTGCGCTCCATGAGCTGCTTGTAAATTTTGAAGATTAATTCTTTGTCAGTTGCTTCATTTGCAAATATTTTCTCCCATTCTGAGGGTTGTCTTTTGGTCTTCTTTATGGTTTCCTTTGCTGTGCAAAAGCTTTTAAGTTTCATTAGGTCCCATTTTTTAATTTTTGTTTTTATTTCCATTTCTCTAGGAGGTGGGTCAAAAAGGATCTTACTGTGATTTATGTCATAGGGTGTTCTGCCTATGTTTTCCTCTAAGAGTTTGATAGTGTCTGGCCTTACATTTAGGTCTTTAATCCATTTTGAGTTTATTTTTGTGTATGGTGTTAGGGAGTGTTATAATTTCATTGTTTTACATGTAGCTGTCCAGTTTTCCCAGCACCACTTATTGAAGAGGCTGTCTTTTCTCCATTGTACATCCTTGCCTCCTTTATCAAAAATAAGGTGACCATATGTGTGTGGGTTTATCGCTGGGCTTTCTATCCTGTTCCATTGATCTATATTTCTGTTTTTGTGCCAGTACCATACTTTCTTGATTACTGTAGCTTTGTAGTATAGTCTGAAGTCATGGAATAGCTACAGTTTTAAAAGATCATCTGTATGAAGCACTGACACATACTAGGCTAATAATATGTGTTGGTTGTATATTTTATGTGATACATATATTCCTGAGGAGCAAAATTTTAATTGACTCTTTACATAACTTTAAAATTTATTGGAGAACCTATTTAAAATAGTCTTTAATGGTACCTGTTGTAAAGAAAATTGTCACTTTTTAATGTTTTAGTTGCTTAAAGCAAGGGTTCCTATGATAAGGATTTTTGCCTTTGGGAAAAACATCCATTTTCAAACAGGCCTTTGTAGTTAAGTGCTTTAAAAATGTGAACAGGGTTTACTAAGGGCCAAATTACCTTTGGGAGAATGTTTTTCATCTAACACAACTGTTAAAAACCAGAAGGATGTATTCTTTAGTTACTGTGTTTCAAAGAGAAAGCCTTCCTCGTGACTTCTATTTCTTGGCAAAATTTACTTCCAAATTTGTCAGTTGGTGATAGAACACAAAGAAGGGAATTATGAGGGTAAGGAGCATTAGCAGACTGAGTTTCAGTAGTACATTTATTTCACTAGCTCATAGTTGTGGCTTGAATTTTTATGTTCTGTGTAGGTTATGAGACTAATACTGTTCTCTGAGACGAGCATGTAGGCAAGATCACCTTATGATCATGGCTTATTGTCACTGTGGTAACTAAAGCCCCCCCTTGGATTGAATTCAAAGAATTGCCTTTATGGTGAATTCTTTTCCTTAATAAAGAATCCTACTGTAGGGCTCAGTACACTTGTCCCTCGGTATCCAGGAATTGGTTCCAGGACCCCCTGAGGATACCAAAATCCGGGGGTGCTCGAGCCCTTAATATAAAATCGCATAGTATTTGCATATAACCTACACACATTCTCCCGTATACTTTAAATCATCTCTCGATTATTTATAATAACTAATACAATGTAAACGCTTTGTAAATAGCTGCCAGCCCATGGCAAGTTCAAGTTTTGCTTTTTGGAGCTTTCTGGAATTATTTTTTCATGGATATTTTCAGTCTGTGGTTGGTTGAATCCACAGATGTAAAACCCATAGATATGGTGGGCTCACTATATTTATATATCACTTAGCATTTAGCTTTAAAACCATATGCTATAATATACAGATCTTCCTTGTGATTGATAAATCTGTCCCCACATGTTTCATGTTTTTTGATGCTGTTGTAAATTTTATTGCTGTTCAAATTCATTTTCCAATTGTTCATTGCTAGTATAGAAATACAATTAATTTTTATATGTTGACCTTGTATCCTATATTCTTGCTAAAACTCATTTACTAGCTCTAATAGTTTTTTTTTTTTAGGATTTTTTTACATAAAAGATCATGTTGTCTGCAAAGAAGGATAGGTTCATTTCTTCATTTACAATCTGAATATCTTTTAATTTTTTTTCTTGTTTTTTTTGTACTGACAAGAACTTCCAGTACAACATTGAATAGAAAATGTGAGAGTGAACACCCTTGCTTTGTTTCTGATCTTAGGGGTGCCTTTCCTCATGTAAGAATTATATCGGTTGAAGGGTTTTCATAGAAGGCCTTTGTCAGAATGAAGAAGTTTACTTCTTTTCCTCATTTGATGAGAGTTTTTATCATAAATGCATGTTAGATTTTCTCAAGTACTTTTTCTATGTTTTTTGAGATGATCTTATGATTTATATATTTTCTTCTTTAATTATGGAGAATTACGTTGATTGCTTTTTGAACGTTAAACCAACCTTAAAGTCATAGGATGAACCCCACTTAGTCATGGTGTACTATCTTTTTAAGTATTTTGCATCTGTGTTGATGAGAGATATTTCCTGTAGTTTTCTTTGCTTATAATGCCTTTGTCTGGCTTTGGTAACGGTGTAATGAATTAACTTGGGAAGGGTTTCCTTCTCTTCTATTTCCTGAAAGAGTTTGTGTAGAAATAGTATTGTTCCTTAAATGTTTAATAGAATTCACCAGTGATGGCATCTGGGCTTAGGGTTATATTATGGGGAGATCAGAAATTAGAAATTAAATTTTGTTTAATTGGTATAGAGCTATTCACATTTTCTTCTTGAGGCAGTTTTGGTAATTTGTAGCTTTCAAGATATTTGTCCATTTCATCTAAGTTGTTGAATGTATTGGCATAATGTTAGTTTGTAATACTCCTTTATTATCCTTTTAATGTCTGTAGGCTCTGTCCTGATGTCCCCTTGTTGCCCCTGATATTAGTAATTTGTGTTTTCTTTCCTGTATCCTAATGAGAGGATTAATTTTATTGAACTTTTCAAATAACCAGCATTTGATTTCAAAATTTTTTCTGCTGGTTGTCCATTTTCTCATTATTGGTTTTCTGATTTGTCATTATTTTCTCCTTCTACTTATTTTGGATGGTCTTAGCATCAACATAGATAAGTGAATCATAATACAGTCTTGAAATAGACCCACACATAGATGCTCAATTGATTTTTGAGGATGGTGCGAAAGTTATTCAAGGGGAAAAGATAGCCTTGTCAAGAAACTGTGTGAGAAAACTAGGCATCAATATGGAAAAAAAGGAATCTAAACCCTTACCCCACAACAAAAGCAAACAAAAAAAAAAATACTTCAAATGATTCATAGATTTAAATGTTAGAACCAAAACTATAGGATTTCTTGAAGGAAAAATAGGAGAAAATATTTGTGACCTTAGGGTAGTCAAAGATTTTCTGGTTAAGACATAAAAAAGCATAAACAATAAAACAACAACGGAAAAACCCAAAAAATGGGTTTCATCTAAGTGTAAACTTCTGTTCTTTGAAAGATACTGTTAAGAAAATGAAAAAAGCAAGCTACAGTGTGAGAGAAAGTATTTGCAAAACTTATATCTTAAAATGACTTATATCCAAAATATACAAACAGCTCTTACAGATTTATTATAAGACAAATAGTACAATTTTTAAAAAAATGGGTAAAATGTTTGGATATGTGACAAAAAGAAATATGAATGACCAGTAACGCACATGAAACAACATTCAAAAAAGGTCACCAGTGAAATTCAAATTAAATCACACTGAGCTAACACTTCATGGCCATTAGCATGGCTAAATTTGAAAGAGTGACCATACTAAATGTTTGACAGGCTCTAGAGCAACTGGAAGTCTCATGTATTGCTGGTGGAAATATAAAATGGCACAACCCCTTTGGAAAACAGTATAGAAGTTTCTTTTCTTTCTATTTTTTAAAAATAAATTTATTTATTTATTTTTGGCTGCATTGGGTCTTTGTTGCTGTGCATGGGTTTTCTATAGTTGTGGCGAGCGGGGGCTACTCTTCATTGTGGTGCGCGGGCTTCTTATTGCTTGGCTTCTCTTGTCGCAGAGCATGGGCTCTAGGCGCATGGGCTTCAGTAGTTGTGGCATGTGGACTCAGTAGTTGTGGCTCGCGGGCTCTAGAGTGCAGGCTCAGTAGGTGTGGTGCAGGGGCTTAGCTGCTGCTCTGCAGCATGTGGGATCTTCCTGTACCAGGGCTCGAACCCGTGTCCCCTGCATTGGCAGGCAGATTCCTAACCACTGTGCCACCAGAGAAGTCCCTAGAAGTTTCTTATAAAGTTAAACCTACACTTTCCATATGACGCAGTAATCCCACTCCTGGATATTTACCCAGAGAAATGAAAACATATGTCCACACAAAGACTTGTACAAGAACGTTCCTAACAGCCTTATTCACATTAAGTCAAAACTGGAAGTTACTCAAAGGTCCATCAATAAGCGAATGGATAAATAATTGTGGCAGTTAAAAGTAATGAGGTACTAATGCATACAACAACAGGAATGAAGCAAAAGAATCCGGACACTAGGGTCCATACTGTATGATCCTATTCATGTGAAACTCTGTAAAAAATCAAATTTGCTATAGAGTGACAGAAAACAGGTGAGTGGTTGAGACCAGAGGAGGGGGAGAATAACAGGCAAGGGGTAAAAGGGAATCTTTTGGAGTGTTGGAAATAATTCTTGATTGTGGCAGTACTTAGTTGTGTGTATTGTCAAAATTTATCAAACTGTACCCTTTAATAAGTGTATTTTATTATATGTAAAATTATACTAAAGTAAAAGAAGTTTCTTGTTTAGTGATTATCAAATCTGGTTGTATTTCAGAATCATCTGCTAAGCTTTTTAAAGTGTACATTTTTCTACCCTATGTCATACCCAAAGAATCAATGTTCAGCATTAGGCCTGCTCATTTGAGGTTCTTAAGAGTTTCAGAGGTGATTCTGATTCTCAGCGGGACTTCAAAAATAATTTTTTTTCTTTCCATGACTTTTCATTCTTAAGACTCCTAGGACCTAATAAAGTGAAATTTTAGTTATAAAAGGCATTACTGATTTTTTTCATGTTTTTCACATCCTGCTTTCAGTAATGGCTTTTAGAAGAACTTTATATTACTTATTTTGAAAGTTTGCTATTTTTAATAGCATATGCTTACATTGTTAAAATATGAAATATAAGAAAAATTCCCATTATATCACATTTTTGAGTATATGAAATGAGCTATTGAAATGTCCTGTCTAATCCTCCAGTCTCATACCCCTAATTACTAATGATTTGATGCATATTTTTCTAGATATTTCCCTATGCTTATAGAAAAGAGATATATTCTAATCTAGTTTTATATGTTTTTAAATAGTCATTTATATATTTAAGTAGTATGCGTTGAGTGCCTGCTCTGTGGGAGCCGTTACACTAGGCCCTGAGGCTATTGAGCCAAAGAGATACCTGCTCTCCTGTGATGTTGTCAGATGGGAGGATAGATGTTGATTAAATAAAAACACAAACATATATATTAAAACTGTAGCAAGTGTTACAGAAGACAATTATAGAATGTTGTAAGATTACATAGTAAAAATTAAAACCTTTTTTGACCCTTTTATCCTAGTTCGGTTCCATCCTTTGAAAAGTGTGCTTTTTCTAAAGTATTTAGTACTGCTTGTGTAGTATGAGTATTCATTTGGATGAAACAACTTGCACATGAACATCCCCATATTAAAGTATTATTTTCTCCTCTTATTGTTAGCATTTTTGTATTATTTTAAAATACTAAGAAAACTTAAATATTTAACTTAAGTGACAAAAAATTGAAAAAAGATTCACTCAGCAAATATTTATAAGTACCTCCCTGAGTCTTGGTCTGTGATTATCATTCAGTTATATGCTATACAACATTTTGTTACTAGAACAACAATAGCAACTAGAAAATGGCAGTTTGTTCTGGCAGCGTATTTTTGGTGCTGTCAGAGGAGTTATTAACTGTTGGAGTGTGTCAAACACAGCGCTTTTAAAAATATGTTACACAATATACTAATTGTATTTGATATTAATAGAGAGTATGTGGGGTGGAATTTTTGTGCTCATACAAGTTTAGGAAATGGAGAGCTAAAGTTAAACATTTTTAGCTCTAGGTATTTTCAAAACTTTTAATATGTTACATTCTGAATCTTTTTAAGATGGAGCTGTAGTACACAGTGACTCTCTTTTTGATCATGGAACCCTTTCCTCCTTGCCTTATAGTTCTATGAGTAGATATTTAAAGAAAGAAAGAAATCTCCAGTAGTATCTAAAAAAATCATAGTGGCATGTTTTAAAGATGCATGATAAATTTAATGTAAAACATTATTGTTTAAACATGATTTTTCTCTCTCGTAAGCACCAGATCTGTATTTTATATTTATATGCTGAGCTTTGGGGAATTAATTTACATATAAGGAAAGAATCATTTCTCCATTCTTGCATCCTAAACTGGGAAAGGAAAATGAAATTTATGTTTCTCTTATATTTCAGAACAAAGTAGAAGAGATGACTTAGAAGCTTTAGGTCATATGTTCATGTATTTTCTGAGAGGCAGTCTTCCTTGGCAAGGTTTAAAGGTAATTGTTTTTGTGTTTCCTTATTGAATTTCATAAATTGTTAATATATTAAGATACTCGCTTCCACATATTTAATTTTAAAATTATGTCTCAAGATTCTTTTTCTTTCTGTTTTAGGCTGACACATTAAAAGAGAGGTATCAGAAAATTGGAGATACAAAACGAGCCACACCAATAGAAGTGTTATGTGAAAATTTTCCAGGTAATGAATAATGCTGCTTGATACATGTGCTTATTATACACAGAAAACCAGAACTGTTCATTTTCATTGCTTAAGTTGATAAGTACCTTTTTCATGCTTAAAAAATATGATTCAAAAGATGTCAGCAGGACTTCCCTGGTGGCACAGTGGTTGGGAGTCCGCCTGCCAATGCAGGGGACATGGGTTTGATCCCTGGTCCAGGAAGATCCCACATACCGTGGAGCAGCTAGGCCCATGCACCACAACTACTGAGCCTGAGCTCTGGAGCCTGTGAGCCACAACTGCTGAGCCTATGTGCCACAACTGCTTAAGCCTGTGTGCCTAGAGCCCATGCTCCACAGCAAGAGGCCGCTGCAATGAGAAGCCCGTGCACCACAACAAGTGGCCCCTGCTCGCCACGGAGAGGGCCTGCGTGAAGCAACGAAGACCCAACGCAGCCAAAAATAAATAAATTAATTAATTAATTAAAAAAAGAAAAAAAAAAGATGTCAGCATTTGATACACAGACCACAGGGCAATGTGTATATTTGCTTTTGTAAAATGGTATTAATGGAAGAAAATTCATCTTTTAATAGTGTTGACCAGTACCAGCTAAATTAATATTTTCTTCAATAGAATACTTTTAATAAGTTGAAATATTTGCTTAGAAATACTAACTAAAGTTTTGGTATCCAATATTAGTCATTTGAGTCTCAATGTCAAGCTCAAAGGAGGTATGTGATGTATGATTTAGTCTAGTTTTCCAAGTACAGTAAAATCTTACTAACCTTACTACTTTTAGGCTAATTTTGTATTGGGGAGCTTTATGAAGATAGCTTTGCTCTCATGTAGATTTTTGGCAACTCACGTGAAATCAACAAAAATTTACTTAAGATTCCTAAATCAATTAAGGGATAAGAATAATGTGTCCCTAATGTGTTAAAATACCTGTTGTGATTTATGCAATAACATTAAATGAGAACCAAACTTGAAGATAGAAGATGGAGCTTATATCTCACTTCAGTATTTACAGGTTCTCCTGTACAGTGCTGGCATTATTATTGTATTGTATTGTATTGTAGTATCAGCAGCATAATCTCAGGTAGCCCTTTTTTAAGTTTGCTTTTATTATTCATTGACAGTAAACTTTAATTATGTATTTTGCTTTCTTGCTATAACATCTAGAACTGGAAGATTAAAAGAAAAAATCGGTTGATAGTACTAACAGTTTAGGTGTAGGCAGATTGGCTATACCTTATTAAGAAGCTTATACAAATTTCTACAGGAAAAATAAGGGTGCCGAAGTAAATTAGCCAGGTGATTAGCTAGAAGGTGGAATAGTGGGAGAGTCACCATGTGACTGGGTCACTGGATGCTACTTTCACGCCTGTTAGGCCATGGGTGATCCTTTTCTTATTAGCTGCCATGAGTAAATGGGATCAAAAAAGCAGCTAGGTGTAACCTACCATCTCTTATGATAGTGCTTTTATGCTCTCTGACGGTTAAACACTGTTTTACTAATTGCTGACCATTTTGCTTATTGATTTTTATGGCTTTTTCTTTCTTTTACTTCTGGAAAATATGACCTTTAAAAAAATAAATATCTCTAATATATTTGGGAATTATAATAGCATGCAAAGGTTTACGTATTACGAAATAATTGTTACATTTATGACCAGAAATTAAGAGAAAAATTAAACCGTCCTCCTGAATCTGTTTTAGCTTTATGTTGCTAGGTCAGTTGATTAGAATACCATAGCCAAGGTTAAGAATTTGAATCTTCTATTGGTCAGTTAGTGTTACTGATTCTAAAGGAAATCCAGCAAGGTAGTGCAAATGCTTTCATGTATAAATCAATTCCTATGAGTATTTAAAATAATTTTTTAAAAATATGAGCTTAGTATGGTGTTTTGTGATTAAATAATTATGCATTATTAAGTTTCTATTTCAACCTTGAATACTGTTCAAGGTTTCTATTAAAAATAATGTAAAATAAAAATTTTAGCCTTTCCTAATGAATTGAAGCAAAAATAATGTTTGTTAAATCTCTGATTTATCTTTTGTCCCTATTTCCTTTCTTCCCTTCTTTCCCGCTTTTAATTTCATTGTTATTAAGTTCATAATATTTTAAATTTTAGTAGAATTTTGTTACTTTTTCATGTTTTTATAATATCCTGTGCTTTTAGATATTTATAATTTTATTATTAATGAGTATTAGAAAAGTTTAATGAGAGAAAATTTTTATTTCCTTTCTAGAAGAAATGGCAACATATCTTCGTTATGTAAGAAGGCTAGATTTTTTTGAAAAACCAGACTATGACTACCTAAGAAAACTTTTTACTGACTTGTTTGATCGAAAAGGGTATATGTTTGATTATGAATATGACTGGATTGGTAAGCAGTTGGTGAGTACTCTAGGCTTATATATAATAAAAATAAAAGATTATTTGTAGTACTTAACCTTCTTTTTCATAGTACAGATCCTTTATTTGAAAAGAGTTGAGAACAAATAATTTTTTATTTTGAAGTATAGTTGATTTACAATATTATATTAGTTTTAGGTGTACAACATAGTGATTCAATATTTTTATAGATTATACTCCATTTAAAGTTATTACAAAATAAGAGCTATATTTTTCTGCGCTGTACAGTATATCCTTATTGCTGATTTATTTCATACATAGTAGTTTGTCTCTTAATCCCATACTCCTGTCTTGCCCCTCCCCCCTTCTTTCTCTTCACTGGTAACCACTAGTTTGTTCTCTATATGTGTAAGTCTGTTCCTATTTTGTTATGTACATTTGGTGGTTTTATTTTTTAGATTCTACATATCAGTGATAACAGAGTATTTGTCTTTCTCTGTCTGACTTATTTCACTAAGCATAGTACTCTAGGTCCATCGACATTGTTGCAGATAGCAGAATTTCATTCTTTTTTTTATGGCTGAGTAATATTCATATATGTGTGTTGGGGGTGTGTGTGTGTATATCTATATCTATACCTATATCTGTATCATCTCCATATCTTCTTTATCCATTCATCTGTTGGGCACTTAGGTTGCTTCCATATCTTCAATATTTTGGCTATTGTGAATAATGCTGTTATGAACATTGGGATGCATTACTGTTTTCATTTTCTTTGGATATATACCCAGCAGTGGAATTGCTGGATCATATGGTAGTTCTGCTTTTAGTTTTTTGAGGAATCTCCATACTGTTTACCATAGTGGCTGCACCAATTTAAATTCCAACCAATAATGCACAAGGGTTCCATTTTTTCCATATCCTCACCAACACTTGTTATGTCTTGTCTTTTTTATAATGGCCATTCTGACAAGTGTGAGGTGATATCTCATTATGGTTTTGATTTGCATTTCCCTGATGATTCGCAGTGTTGAGCATTTTTTAATGTACCTGTTAGCCATCTGTATGTTTTCTTTGGAAAAATATTTATCCAGGTCATCTGCCCATTTTTTAAGTGGGTCCTTTGTTTTTCTTGGTATTGTATGAGCTGTTTATAAATTTTGGATATTAACCTCTTGTAGGTTATATCATTTGCAAATATTTTTTCCCATTCAGTAGGTTGTCTTTTCATTTTGTTGATGGTTTTCTTTGCTGTGCAAAAGCTTTTAAGTTTAATTAGGTCCCATTTGTTTATTTTTGCTTTTGTTTCTCTGCCTTAAGAGACAGATCTAAAAAATATTGCTACAATTTATGTCAAAGAGTGTTCTGCTTATGTTCTCTTCTAGGAATTTTATGGTTTCATAGATAAAGGTCTTTAATCCATTTTGAGTTTATTTTTGTATATAGTGTTAGGAAATGTTCTAATCTCATTCATTTACATGTAGCTGTCCAGTTTTCCTATCACCACTTATTGAAGAGACTGTCTTTTCTTCACTGTATATTCTTGCTTCCTCTTTCATAGATTAATTGACCATAAGTGTGTGGGTTTATTTCTGGGCTGTCTGTTCTACTCCATTGATGTATGTGTCTGTTGTTGTGCCAGTACCATGCTGATTTGATTACTGTAGCTTTGTAGTATAGTCTGAAATCAGGGAGTGTGATACCTCCAGCTTTGTTCTTTTTTCTCAAGATTGCCTTGGCATTTCAGGGTCTTTTGTGGTTCCATATACATTTTAGGATTGAGAATAAATAATTTTTAAAGGGTTCATTTTATTTCTTTTTTATGGATGTTTCAAGTAGCATAATATAAAAATTATTCTTTGAATTTTGTAAAAACCTTACATTTGGAGTCTATTCTTTAGAGTGATGAGTTATTTTGAACTTTTTACTTCTGATTTAGTTCTTAATGTCAAATATACTTTTTAAAAATATAATATTCTAGTGATTACTTTTAAAAGATCAGCTAGTTTTTTTCCTTTAGTCATCTTTCAAAACATTTGTAATTTTAAGATATGTTTTAATTATTCTAGCAGTTTTAGGTTATCTTGGAATAGACTGATACTTATATACTGGAGCATGTTTAGGTTTTTAAAACTGTACCAAGTTTTCATAGTTAAAAAAAAAATTGTCTTGATCATAACTGTGGGATGGGTGTCATTACTTAAATGAAATTATCATTAAATTCTTTCTTTGAAGAGACGACTTCCAGAAAATCAAATATGTATTCTCACTAGTCTTTTTTTTTTAAATAAGTAAGAATGCCTTACAAAATTTTCTATAATTATGGCTCACTGTTAGCAAATTTTTTTCCAAATTTGGAACTGCGGAACTCTCAGATTCAAGTATTTTTGAACAACTGACTTACTTAAGCGTTTAATCTGTATTTTTCTTAACTCCAAAGTGATTTGAATATATGTGGTATCTAAAATGCAAATCTGAATATACTTTGATTAAAGTATTTATATGAAGTTTTGAATTATACTTGAAAATTTAAATTTTATATAAGCCTCTTCTGAGTTAAAATATTGACAGTAAACAATTTTATTAGCTTATTTAAAAAATTATTCCCTTAATTTTCTTAAAATAATTTTTTCTGTTTATATATTGGCTTTGGAAATGAGAAACATAAACAAATACACTTTCGTTTTTTGATATGAAAAAGTAACCTAAAAGTAATGACAGTATTAGAGGGTCGTTTGTTGATATAAAAATAAATACTTGATAAAGTATTTAAATATTTTGAAAATACTTTAAAAAGTAGCTATAATCTCTTTGTTGTATTTAACAACATATTTTAGGAAAGATATCTTTTCTTAAGGCCTCACTTTATTTAACAGTGTCTTTTATTTTTTTTCCTTGATTATGTTAAGTAGCTAAATAATTTTAAATAAGAGTTCTGAAATAGAATGCATTGATTTTAATTGTTATTGTATTGTAGCCTACTCCAGTGGGTGCAGTTCAGCAAGATCCTGCTCTGGCATCAAACAGAGAAGCACATCAACACAGAGATAAGATACAACAATCCAAAAATCAGGTTTGCTGCCCTTTTAGATATGAAATGTCTTAATTTGCTTCTGTATTACCTTCTCACAGTTTATAAATATATTTGGTGTTTTATCATGCACAGGTGACAGCTTTATATGTGTATGTATTTGTGTGTGCATGTGTGTCTATACATACTTGTATATACGTATTGAAGGATTGAAACACATGTTTTTTATTTTATAAAGCAGACTATATACACACATATTAAGGATAGAAAATGCATATATTTTCAATAGCTAGACTGTTTCCCCTAATGTTCACATTAAAAATGTTTAATCATAAATCCAAATTAGTGGTGTAAGTTAGTATAATAAACTTTGAGCAATGTTTGATATTCTGTTAGAATGGAAGTATGTGGATACCCTGTTGGAATGAATTGTAATAGCGGTTGGTCTTTCTAACTATAGTGTAGTTTAGTGTACTAAATTATTTACTGAGTTCCTGTTATTTGAAAGCTACTATTCTCCACATTGCAGAAATTCAGAAGTAAGGAAAACATATAACCTGTAAGAAATGATTTTGTAATCAGTGGCTAAGACCTCTCTCAGCCTCTGGAATCAGTCATACCTGGATATGGCTTGACCCTGGGTGGTTTACTCATTCACTCAAAGCCTCAGTTCTCATCTATAAAATAGAAATAATGCATTTAATTCCTAGCATATAGTAAGCTTTCATTAAGTCTCAACTCTTGTGGCTGGTATTACTGTTATCATTATTACAATAAATTCACAAATAACTACATTACAATGCAGAATAAACTCTACCATAGGAAATACATTAATAAAGTGCCAAGGAGGATCATTGGAATATGTAGGATCTATAAAGATTTTATGGCAAAGGTGGCTTTTGAGATGAGCCTGAAGAATGAATGGAATTTTTAAAGGCAGGTGAAGGAATAAGAGCATTTTGGGGAGAGTGAACAGTAAAAAATATAAAGCAGAAGTTTAAAAATGTAGAATATGTTTGAGGAGAAATAAGCAGTTGGCTTGGAGCAGAGAGTAGGTTCAAGACAAGGCATAGAAGATTCATTGAAGAGTTTGTATTTCCTGGGTAAGGTATATTGGAAGCTGTTGAAACTTTTGAGCAACGTTTTCACTCTTCTCATTTTTGTATAAAGAAGCTTTATTGAATCCTTTTGACATAAAAAGTTTTGCTGTCACCCTGAGTTAAACAGGGCCTTTAGAATTTTTGGTTATAACCCTTTTTGGAGAAGGATAGTGTGTTATCCTTTTTGTATCCCATCAGGGTTCAGGTGAGGGTTAAATAAGAAATGAAATCAAAGAAAAAGCACAACTTATTAAAAATAATAGCCAAATAAAATGCTGCATTTAAGAAATATTTAACAACATTATGCTTTAAAGTATAGAGAATTTAAAAAGATTAGTTTTATAATTTCACCTTAGAAAAATTGGGACAGTAAAGGGTCTTATATATAAATTACTTCCAATATAAATTACAACTTGTTGATAGCTTGAGTACTCTGATAAGATGCTGTATATAGAAAGAAATGGGAGAAATCAAAACTTGGGAGTTTGTGTTTTATAAATAAGTTAATTTCTCAAATGTATGTGGAAGAAGATCAGTAATTCATGTTCTGTGAAGATCTCCACTTGAGCTGTTAGGTATTGTAATAAGTGAAACTCTTCTTTTATTGTTGAATTAAATTTTTGTTGAAATAGATTTAAATGTTTTAAAGTTTAACTTTCTACATGTTTCAGATATATCTTGCTAGCTCGATTGCCAGCTCACTGAGGGTGGGAACCATATTTTGTTGATGTAGTCCTTGTTGCACTAAATGTAGGGAGTCAGTTTTTTTCTCAGGAAATCCTTTAGGATAGCTTATATATTGAATTTGAAACCAGGACATGCAGATTCTTACCATGATAGAAATATTGTATATCTAGAAAAAATTTCTTAACTATCTGTGATGCAGTAAACAGCTTAAGTTGTGTGATAAACCCATAGTTCACAATCCCAAAAGAAGAAAGGTTAATTCTTTAAATGTCTGAAACCTTCATAATGTCCCTAGATAAACAATTGTAACTTAGAGTCAATGGTTGAAGTACAATGGTTTATCCCCAGATAAACAATTGTAACTTAGAGTCAGTGGTTGAAGTTCAGGGAATCTGGAAATTTTACAGAAAATGTTGGGTGCGTGCAAATGTTTATCCTGAGGCGAGGTTGCAAAGCTCTTACTGTCTTCTTAAAAGGTCCATGGTTCCCAAATGTTGCCTGCTGTCCTAGGCAACATTTAGATCTTTGTCTCTCTTTTAGTATGATTTTCATTCTTTCATCTTGTTAAGATTTGGCCTTGTCTAATTTATTTCACTTTAACCTACAAATCTGCTCAATTCTGGTGATAAATTTGGAGGATTTAATGAAAAGATATTATAGAACTGTCATAATTGTTTTGATGACGTATTTCATGCCACAGAATGTAGTTTTTCGTTGTACAGTTTAATTTAGGAAGTTTAGTGCTAGAACATTTATTCTTTGTGTCTACTTGATTTCAACATCTCTTCCCCTAAAGGGTTACTCTGGCTCCTGATATGCTTAGGCTCCGAATAGCCCAGTGTACTTGGCACTTTGTGGCAACATTTTCCTTACTTTGGTTGAAAAAGAAAGAAAAGAGCCCTGAAGTCTTTAGAACATAATGTAATTGTGATAAGGAGCTAGGTAGTAATATTGGAAGAGCAGTAGGCTCTCAGTTTGAATCCTTTGTGTACTCTTTGCTACCTCTATGACCTTAGAGAAGTATTTAATGTTTCAGTGTCTTCATCACTAAAATGAGGGTGATACTATCTATCTCAAAAATGAGATAACACATATAAAGCAGCTAATGCAGAACCAAACATGTAATAGAAACTTAAATATTGTATACCTTCCCCCTCTTCTTATTAGTGCTGTCCACATTTTCCTGAAACATAGAAATTGACCCCTATTAAGCAGTTAACTCCTAATTCTGTTAGTAGATTATTATTAGTTCGTGGTTATTGCCATACAAGTTTGCCAAGTCATCTAAAAGCTTCAAGAATTATCAGCCTATTTCATGGAAATGGGTTTCTTAATTTGAACCAGATAAAAAGATCAAGGAGGCAAAGAGATTCGTATATGTAAGATTGTCACTTAAAAAAATTGTTTACCATATCCTCTTGGTATTCTATATAGCACTTCTCGCTTTCTGAAGAATTTTTCTGTTTTCTTGTATTATCCTCACAATCAGAAACAGGGTACTAAGCAAGAAGAGAAAAGTTTTCTGGGACCTAAGTATGGCTATTTGAGTACTATCTTTTTTTTCACCTTGCTAGAAGTAGTTCCTCATCAGAAAACTAATGGGGACCTCTACTGTAAGAAAATATAGTGGATGGCTTTTTAAAACATTTCATGGTTTATTTGGAGTACTTTCTTGACCACGTCATTTTTACCTCTCTAGTTTTTGTTAACTTTATAAAGTTAGCGAGTGGAGTCTATGATATCTAAAGTCCTTTCTCTTCTAAAATTCTGTGATTCTATTTTATTTTTGTGGTTGATCATTACATTATTGTAGCATTTTAACTGAAATCTCTCCATGTTCAGTATGCAAAGATAACTGCATCTGTGACTCAGAATAGTAAGGGTATTTTAAATTTCCTTTTATACGTTTGTTTTCTATATTATAAGGATGAGATGTTTAACATTTTGGGTTTCTCTTCTTCCATGCATGCCACATGCATTAAATAAATGGCAGTCGGCAGACCACAGGGCAGCTTGGGACTCCCAGCAGGCAAATCCCCATCATTTGAGAGCTCACCTTGCAGCAGACAGACATGGTGGCTCGGTACAGGTATTTTCTGATTTTTGCATGAGTGATTATTTCCCAAATTTATACAACTAACCCTTTTTGGAACTCATGGCATGATTTCATATCCTAATGAAAAACTTGTTGCTGAACCTCCATAATTCTATTCCTTTGTATTTAACCAAAAAACAGAATTAACATGGTCTAGCAAGACCACCAGGGATACTAAGATTTTGCCTTTGTTCATTTTTGCAAGCATATGCAACAGTATTTAAGTTAAGTTATACTCACAATAGGTTAGAAAAACAAAATGTATTACTTGAAATATGTGTTAAACTTGATTTTCCAATAATAAGCTCAGTCTTTTTTCATGCTTTAAGTAATAGAACATTTTTTATATCTTTTCCCTTTCATTGATTTTGCCTCCTTCAAACTTAGTTAAGTAGATATCTAACTTTTTCATCCTCAGTCCTTAGAATGTACTTTCTGATTAATTGGTCAAATAAACATGACCCTAATTTTATCATGATATATTTTGTTTGTACTTGGAGAAAATAGCACATGGAGAAAATAATTTCAAGGACAAGTATTTATTAAATATTTCCCTGGGCTTCCCTGGTGGCGCAGTGGTTGAGAATCTGCCTGCCAGTGCAGGGGACACAGGTTCGAGCCCTGGTCTGGGAAGATCCCACGTGCTGCGGAGCGGCTGGGCCCATGGGCCACAGTTACTGAGCCTGCGCGTCTGGAGCCTGTGCTCCGCAACAAGAGAGGCCGCAATGGTGAGAGGCCCGCGCACCGCAATGAAGAGTGGCCCCCGCTTGCCACAACTAGAGAAAGCCCTCACACAGAAATGAAGACCCAACACAGCCATAAATAAACAAATAAAAACAAATACTTTAAAAAAAAAAAAGATCCACACATAATCCTCAAGGTGAAATAAGAATTTCCATTAAAAAAAAAAATATTTCCCTCAATTTTCTGGATATTTACAAAAATTTAATGCTGTCCCTTATTCTTTTTGATGTGTTCCTTTTTTCCCCCTTTTCTATATATTTAGAGATAGCTACTATATTCTGCCCTCACATGCCCCCCTAAATCTTAACCTTTTGTATGTATTATAAAAATAGAAAAAGATTACTGAGTTTCTTATTTCTTTTAAAAATGTCAGTTTAAGGTAATCTGAATGCTGGTTTAAAGTAATTGAGATGATAAATGTTATCTCAATCCATTTCAATCTAGAACCTAGATTTGATTTTTTTTCCTCCACATATTTCCACTTGAACAATTTTCTGTTATGTTTTACCAAATCTGCATTTTTCTTAGTATGTATATATACATATACATACATATATATATATACACACACACATACACACACACACACATATACATAATCTGAATCTATGCTTGGGTTTTATTCTTTCTTGATTTGAATTCTAAAAGATCAGTTCTTACTAGTTATCATGTTTTTCCCATCTTTAACTTTTAGAGGTAATTTAAATTGGGAAACCAAATATTTTTAAAGAACTTCATAGTCTATGGAACTTTCAGTCGTGTGTAACAGAAATATTTGAATAGCACTGTCAAAGTCTAGAGTGAGGGATTCAGAGGCAAGGGTGCCTAAATTGTAAAATTTTTTGTGACCCAAATTCATATCACTGGAAAGTTAATTGAGAAAATTATGTTTAATTCCCATAAACACAAACTGGATTGTGTATGTATCTGTATACGTTTACATGTTTCTAAGTGTTGTATGTTTTTATATCAGATGTCTTGCTCAGTGTTCCGGGAAATCTGTAACAATTAAGGCACTATTAGAAAGCTTTCCTACCACTTCTGTACCATTACCACAAATTTACCTTTAGTTTTTTCTTAAGTTTTGGAATTCCCAAAGATGGCTCATGGGATCTCTTTGGACTATCAAAGGGTGAATGAGTTTGATTATTGGCTCATCACTCAAAAACTTTGTTCTATTTTTTCACATGTTCTCAAAGATATATTTCAACTCTGCTTATCTCTCATCATCTCTTTAAAACTTTTCTGCTTTGTAGAGATTACATCTGGCTTCATTATAATATTCTGTAAGTGATCAGTTTACTTACTAGAATTCTGGTAATACATAAGTAAGACAAAAAATTTTACACTATTTTTCATTTACTTCCTGAATTAACTAACTTGATGTGATGAACATTAAGGTAGTTTTACTGTCATGAAGAATTTGCTAGCAGCCTAAGTAAGATCATGCCTGAATCTTGCCCCACTCCAAAATGTTGAATTTATTTATAATTTTTATCCTACCCACTTTCAAAATTTGAAAAGTTATAATATGACACTGGTATAATTGGACTAATGAAATTGTAATTTAAAAATTAATAATAGAGGAAATAAAAGTGCCTTAAATCTGAGCTAATATTATTACGATAATTGAATACTATATTTGACTTTGAATGAAGGAAGAAAGGAAAACAATGTGTTCTTTCTTTCTCATTATCTGATAAAGAGAAAAATCTTATTCCTAATACAAAAGTATGAGTAGAATTTGCCTTGAGGTTCTTTGTTCTATGGTTCTTAATCCACCTGTTGGACGAAGTTTCAAGTATTAGCTTTGCAAGAAATATAAAGACTTTAAATGGCAATTGAAAAAAATTATCCTCAACAAATACTAAGGGCATATCATCAAATAGTTTCTCAGGAAAGACATTTCCAAAATAAGTAGGTTGGTATCTGTTAATAAAATGTATACCAGCACCTCTTGCCTTTTTGACTGGACCTACAGAAAAATCCTCAGATACTCATTATTTCACATGTTCTTTTAATAGGAACTGCACGTTAGAGTCTACGTTTGAACTCCTTATCTTTTCACAATTATTATGTGTATTATTACAGATCAGACATATAGGTTACCAAGTTGATTTAATTGTGGAGCAGCATAAATTCAAATTCTGTACCTTAGATTATTCATCAGTGACATGGAGATAATAATAGCTCTACCTCATGGTTTTGTTGTGAGAATTTTTTAAAGTATTTAGCATAGAGGCTGAGGCTTAGGAAGTACTAAATAGTAGAATCTATTGCTTTTGCGAATTAAGAAACTTGACTAGTATTTTTATCCATCTCTGAGAAGTGAAGTATAGAGATACAGCCAAACGAATGCATTGTGAAATGGGATTTATCTAATTTTATTCTGTCTCTTTAGTGAAATCATGTTAATTTACTAACCAGAAGGATAATGCTATACATTTGATAAACTTTTCCCACTTAAGAGACTACGAATAATATTCAAATACCTTAAAGAGTTTATTTTGAATCTGTTCTTGGCTTTTATGTGTTTTGGAAAAGCTCTTCAGGGAACAAGTATGCCCCCTCCTGCTCCCCTTAGAATCACTGGTAATAAATATGGCTGAGAAGCTTAGACCTACCACTTTCAGTTTCTTGGCTATTCATTGTTCAGCAAATATATATAAATGTCTACTAGGTGCTCAGCAGTGTGCTAGGTTCTTTGAATAAAAGGGAGAATAACAAATATGGTGCCTGTCCCCGTGGAGCTTTCAGTTAATGGGAAAGGCTAATAAACAGACAGTGTGATAAGTGGAGAAAGTACAAGGTGCTGTGAGAATGTATAGTAGAAGCACCTAACTTGGGTTTAGTAGGTTAAGTTTTCCTGGAAAAAATGGTATTATTTATATTCTATTTTTTCATACATTTTCAATGAAGAATCAGTAGGGCTTAGCAGTCGAAGAAGGTAGAAGGGGTTAAGAAAGGAGTGTACCAGGCAGAGAAAACAACATACCTAAGACTGTGGAGGAGAGATTGACAGATTGAGAAATTAAATGCAATTTGGTCAAGCTGGTACGTATTGAGAAATGAGACTGACAGGTAGGCAGGAGGCAAATCGTGAAGGACCTAAAAGGTCTTGTTATTAAATTTGGACTTTGGTCTGAGGGTGTTGGGTAGCCATAAAGAAAATTAGATAGAGAACTAACTTGATTAGGTTAGTATTTACAAAGCTTACTTTTGCTGGAGACTAGATTGAAGGGAGACAAGTCTGAGGCAAGGACACAACTCTCAAAAGTCCACAGCTGAGGAGAGATGATGGGTAGTGGAGATGAAGAGAAATAAAAGGACTTGAAAGATAATTAGAAGATAGAATTTAGGTGGGTATGGGGGTTGAGGGAAAGGGAGGGGTCAGTACCTGGCAAATCAGGATTTCCAAAATTAGGTTTTAAAATGTACCGCTGGCAGCAGATAGTACTAGTCTCTAATTCCACTGTGTTGAGCCTTTCACTGTAACACAGTCCATGGAGCTCGATGCTAACTAAAAATCTGATCCAAAAAAAGCTGAGAGGGCATGGCAAGCAGAGGGAAGAAGACAGCTGTTAAGGGCAATACTATTTTACATGGTATGGGATACCTTCTGATTGTTTGGAAAACTCCTCTGCTTTGCATTTAAGGAACAATGTGACACTGGGGGAAAAAAGGACAGAATCACAAGTGGTGCAGATGTGTTATGCAGCCAGAATAACATTATGAAATGTAAGAATAACATTAATTGTTGTAATAAGCAGTCTGATATTTTAGTCGGTGTCACTTCAGAAATACAGATACAGGTGATGATAACAGAAAAAGAATTAGACAAATGTATCCTGAAACGGTAAGAAAACATATGTGATTAAAAGTCAGAGGAGTAATAGATGTCATATCTGAGTCAGTTCTCCATCATGCTAATTGTTAATGCAGACCTTTCTAAAATGTTTCAGATAACCAGTTTCAGTTTTCTTTATCAAATCTTTGAAAATACTGAGGTACTAACAAGAAAAAGAATTGAGTGACTAGAACAGTCATATCTTTCTATTCATTGTTTTCAGGGGTACTGAAGTCTGAATAAGAGAGGGAGGTTGTGGAAGGGGAGTAGTTACTGCCTTTATTACATAAATAATTTCCAGTTCATCTTTTTTATTTAGTTTAGGGAATTCCTTGTCTAGTTATAATTGGGATAAATCAGCATTACGCATTTGTTTCGATGTTTTTTTTTTTCTGGCAGTAAAGAAAGATTTTAATAACTACTATAGTAGGGAAGAGAATATAGTGTAAACTGAGCTTGCTTTTCCCAAAACAAAAGGCAGGAGACTTTAAATGCTGGGGTTTTGTCGACTAAAAATATATATTCACAACCTAAAAGTTGAGAGTTATGTTTAATTCGGCAGGAAGTTTTAGGATGTTAGGCCCAGAAGGCAGCATGTCAAGTAACCCTTAGAGAACTGCTCCAAGGAGGTGATGGGGGGAGCTAGGATAAATAGGAGTTTTGCAACAAAGGGCAGGTAGTGTTAACATCAAAAGATTATTGTTAATTAAAGAAAACCAGATATCTCAAGTTAAGGAATTTAGCACTTTGCCTGTAACATTTACAGTAACATCTCTAAAGACTGAAATACTCAAAGAATAGAGTGCTCTGCTTAATACTTCTGTAAGTGAACATTAGATTGAGAATCCGTTTTGGTTTCTGTTTGTTGAAAGTCAGTGAGTGTGTCACTGGGCCTTTGGATTATCAGTTGGAATATCAAGAATATTAATTGTAACTCTATAGCTTTTAGAATATGTTGGAAAGTTGGTTTCATATAGTTATGTGAAGCCTAGCACAGGTCCAATAAACTCTTTGGAAGTTACTCTCTTAACTATATCTTATTTACTAGTGTGCTTTCTTATAGATGACTTTTAGAAAAAGCTGAGTGGGTAAGTAAAATAGATAATCTTTTAATGTTTCTAATATATTTATTGGATAGATGAAGATCTGGTTAATTAATATATTGTGCCTCTACTGAGCGCTTGGTAACATGCTTACAAGACTCCAAATTAGGAAGATAGTAGTATAACTAATTTGAATTCATTATATTTGGAAACTGTATTAATTGGCCGTTTGACATGGTTGATCACAAAGATACCATGTGTTATCTTTGTACTCAAGTCCTTGAGAATGACTTCTTTTGGAATTAGATTGGGCAGGCAGCCATTAAATGGACCACTGTTTTTCTCCCACGCTTAGCTGCACGCTGTTTCCCCACCGCCTCCCCTTCAACTCTGATACAGTGATAGTAAAACTGGCCTAGTTGCCTTTTTTATAAACCTCTTAAAACAAGAATTGCACTAAGTTTCTTATCAAGTGGGAATAACAGAAATTTTCTTTAAGAACAAGAACAGCAGCAACAAAACCCCTGAATTTTCTTTTGAAATGTCAAACCTCAAGGCATCTGTGATTTTTAGATATACTTTCGTTAAGGAGCCTGATAAACACTAATATTTCAGAGACTCTTATGTTCTAGTGTGAGTTATAATTCTAGAAATGTCACCTAAATGGAATCATTCTTCAAAATTTGGCTTACAAAAATAAGCCAAATTTTGGTTTCCAGGAAGATATTGACACATTATTTATAATATTATGTCTTTGTTTCTTCCTCTAAAATCTGTTTGCAAAAAGACCACTAGTTTTAAGTGGAAACAATTTTAATGCTGTGATACATTCTCACATCACTACTTTTAAGTGGGTCAGCTTCACAGAACTCCGTCACCACATTGCTTCTCTTCTGACCCTGGGATATTGGCCTTTACTCAGAGGGTTAGGGAATCTGGGAAGCCCAGGGAAAATTACATTAAAAAAATTCATAAAGTCAGATGTTACTTCCTTTTGATCTGGTTCTGATCAGCCAGGAAGAATGAAACTTGAAACATTTCACTAAAATAAAGACTATTAAAGTCACTTATTACTGTGTGTGAAGTGACATAAATCAGATTTTATAATTATAATGCATATATAGTTACTGTTGCTGGAAATTTAGAGTACTTGAGTTTCAAATTTTCATTTGTGCTGCTTAAGTAGGGGAAGACACTTTTGGGGAGCTGCCTGTAAGTCTCCCTCCACCTGTTTAGGGCCATTGAACAAAAGTGGGAAAAGAAACCCATTGAATAATTATGTTAAGGAAAGAACAATGGAAATTGTTCAGTGAACTGTTTCGATTATCCACTACATGCGAGGCACTCTGCTAGTTAAAGGTGGTGGAGAATACAAAAGTATAGGATAAGAATTCTGCTTTCTAATTCCTTTCCAGTTCATTGCAGAGGCTCTGACATTTTAAAAATTAGGAATAAAGAGCCCAATTATATTCAGTAATTAGAACAAATAAGTATTTTTTAATGTGTTCAGAAAGAGGGAGAATTTTAAGAGAAAAAATTGACACAGAGCCACAGAGATCAATAGAATGACAGAAAGGAGGAAGCAGGTGCCACAGAAGTAGAGAGGGCGACTTAGACATAGGAGTATTCCTCCCATTGGATTGCCTCTAAAGATGATCAAGGCAGTTTTATGTTTTCAGCTGTAGGCACAAATGCATTTCTAAGTACTTGTTCCATATAGGATATATATAAATCATGACTTAATCTAGATACATTGATTAATTTCTGGTTATTTTTCTTGAGTTGGTGGGGAGAGAGCATATTTCTCCAAACTAGACTATTAAGTCCACAAGGGCAGGGATGTTTGTCTCTCTTGTTTACTATGGTATTCCAAGTTCCTAGAGCAGTGCCTGACGTGTTGTAGCCTCTTAGAACTTAAGTTTTAGAAATATGGGCTTCTGTAAATGGAACTCTTAAGTCTAGTAGTCACCTGTCAACTCTGATGCTTAGGCCCTTGTTACATTATAAAGAGATCAGGTAGAGAAAGCATCAAAAATGATTCTTAGATTTTGAACTTGGAGGTCTGGAAAGAGGCTAGGGCTTTAATAGAAATAGGAACTATAGGGAAAGTAACAGATTTAAAAGGGAGTATGATAAATTTGGTTTTAGAAATACTGAGTGAGGTGCCAAACTTGGTCTAGCTAACTGGCCATGTGGGTGAGTGGTTAGGCTCAGGGAATCCTTTACATAGAGATGACAGTTGAAGCCACACTTTAGGTCAGACTGACAGTAATAATGATGGCCACCATTTGTTGAACTCTTACTATATGCCAGTCACTGCACTTTATATACTCATTTCATCCTGATATCAACCTTATTAAATGGATACTTCTGTTTCCAATTTCATAGTTGAGAACACTGAGATTTAGCAAGGTAAGATGTCTTTCCAGGGTCACATAGCTGGTAAGTGGTAGAACTAGGTTTTGAATCTAGATTCGTCTTACTCCAAAGTTATTAGCTGGTGCCAAGTCATAGGGAGATGTACAGGCAAATGAAGACTGAACAAAGACTATTAACATATTTTCTAGGAATCATTGGCAACCTTCAAATAAACTCTTATTTGAGTTCTGATATAGGGACAGAGTGTAGATTGGGAGGAGTTAAGGAATAAATGGAGAATTTTATAAAAATGGAAGTGGTAAATTAAGACAATAGTTTTTAAGAAGTTTGGAGGAAAACAAGAGATAAGACAGTAAGGTGACTTTGTAGGACCAAGAGAATTTGGGAGTTTTGTTATGGTTTTTATCTTGCTTTAAGATTTCATACATGCATGCATGTAATTCATTTATCTCAACAAATATTTATTGAGTGCCTATTCTATGCCAGATAGAGTGGGGAGATCTCTTGGGGAACAACACAAGGCTCTTGCTGTTACGGAGCTTAATTTTAATGGAGATGGGGGTGGGTATCAAGAAACACATCAATCAGTCAATCAGAAAAACATCAACATGGATAAATGCTATACAAAGAGTTAAAAGTGAAGTATAACATGTAAGAGTGTGTCTGCATGGAAGTTCTAGATTGTATGTTGGAAACGTCCTGTTTTAGAGATGTTCTCTGAGAATCTGAAAGGTAAGAAGACAGACAATAATCAAGAAGAGAATTCCAGGGAGTGAGAATAGATAGTGCCAAGTTCTTAAGGTGGAAATAACCTTGACATTGGAAGGAGGCTAGTGAGTAAATGGAAAGTGCTATGAGATCAGAGAGGTAGGCAGGATTCAGATCTTGTGGGGCTTTGTAAATTGGAGTAAAGACTATGGATGTTTATTTTAAATGAAACCAGGAAGTTGACATTAGAAGAACTTTAAGCAGAGAATTACGTGTTATCTAATTTACATCTTAAAAGGAGCACCTTGGTTGTTGTGTAGACAATCCATTAATGGGAGGTGGACACGGGTAAAAGCAGACCAGTTAATAGGTTTTTGCTCTTCTTCACTCAAGAGATAATGGTGGTCTGGACTGCAGATCTGGTAGTCATAGAGTGGGGAGGACCAATTAGGTTTGGGGTGTGTGTCAGGGGAGGATTTAACAGGATCTGCTGATGGTTTAAGTCAGAGTGGAATCACAGTAACTTCTGGATTTGGAGCTTGAACAACTGGGTGAATGAATGGGCAACATGAGAGTGAGACCTGAGCATGATTACAGATTGAAATGAAGGATCCATTGGAAGGAACAATATTGAAGTTTCCAAAGGAAGTAATTCATGATGTAGCAAGGTACCAAAAGATATTGGCACACAAGAGGGAACTGATTGCATTAGCCTTAAAAACCAAAGGACAGATTTCAAGATGAAAAAGAAGCAAGTTGCAAAGCAAATAATGAGTGACCTTATCATTAATAAAATGTAGACCTATTAGTATATTCAGTTATGAACAACTGCATACTAATTGTTTTGTGTTCCTCATATTAACTTTCTAATTTAAATACTTTATCATTGTATAACCTGTTACTTCGTGTGTGTGTATGTGTATTTTTTCTTTTTTGCAGGTTGTAAGTTCTACAAATGGAGAATTAAACACAGATGACCCTACTGCAGGACGTTCAAATGCACCTATCACAGCCCCTACGGAAGTAGAAGTGATGGATGAAACCAAGTATGTATTGGTTTTGCCTGGTTTAGTAACTTTTTTTTCTTAAACTGTGCATGTTTGAGATTTATAGTCATTACAGTTATTTAAGGAAATTTTTTTCAAGGAATAGATGCATGCAAAACAAGTGGTATGTTTAATTATTTTAATCACTAAGTTTAAAATAGCGCTATTTCAGTAGATGTTTTAATAATACAAAAATAAGAACTATGCTCAAATTCTTATTTAGAGTTAACAGCATATTTTTAGCTTTTTATTTTTAGGAATGTTGATGCATGAAAGTTATTGCTACACTATAGATGCTCATTTTTTTCTGTAAACATAAGAATAAATAACTATTAATTTTGTAGTATGCTGTATGTATTAGTATTAGTTTTAAGTTACTTTTTTTGTTGTTAAAGTAAATTATAATAATTCTGCTTGGAAAAAAATTAAGCGTGAAAAACAATGTGATAATTTCAATGTGGGCAGTTTCTGATGATCTCTCTCTCTCTCTCTTTTTCCTTGTATTTTTTTTGTGTTTAGCTGCCAGAAAGTGTTGAACATGTGGTGAGTTCTCAAGTGTAGGCAGGCAGAAATAGCTCCGTTGACTGTTATTTCAAAGATTTAGCACCATTTTGTGTTTTTTAAAAACAAACTTTTCAACATAGAAATTATAATTGGTAAAAGTTGTCCAAAAGTATTTGATGTCATTTACATTAGCTCTGAAAAGCAAGAAATAATTGAGGAGCTCTTTTGCCTGCTGCAACTTTTTTGCTTCAAGTGACATAGATTTGGGGGCACTTTTTTATTGAGTAGATGATACACCAACCTTGCTTGCGCTTATGCATTTGTTTTGTAACACAAGGCTTTATTTGCTATTTTAAATAGAAAGGCAAGTTTTTGAGTTAAGCTTTCTTTTTTTCCTGTTTGTAATTGTTAAATACACATAGCAATAGTATCACTAAACCAGTATTTCACTTACTAATTATATTGCCATTGAATACACATGGTATACATTGATAAATTTCATGATAAACTATAGTGAGAGAGTGTTATGAAAAATCCTCATCTAAATAGTTCCTGCTAAGATATTATGAAAAATAATATTCTTATCTGTTGCAATAATGTTGAATTTAAACTATTTTCCTGCCCTTGCCTTTAGTTATAATGCTGTGTTTAAAATGCTTCTCTTAATTTCAGGACAAATTTTGAGTCAGCCTTGGAGTGAATAAAGAAAGTTGTTTAAATTAGTAAATTTTGGAACATTTACTCATCTACTCATATCCAAAGGGAACCTTACATAAATGCTCATTTGCTGGCTGCAAGATGAGGAAACTTTTGTGGATATTTCTTTTTAAAGAGTAATGATCAAATGTCCATTTTAACCAGTTTGACTGTGGAATTAATTCATAGTCAGTATGACTTAGTTTGGTGGATTTCAGGATATAATTAGTCAGCTACATACTTTTGTATTTTTACGTCAAAAATATAAGCAACAGTATATATGTGCTTGTGCAATCCTAAGCACGGTTATAAAGGTGGGTGGCATGTGGCAGATAAGAATGCACATGGCCTTTGCAATTAAACATAGGTTGTAGAATCCTACTTCTGCCACTGTTTGTTTCCTTCAAGCTTGTTCCTTTTCCTGTAAAATGAGGCTAATAATATCTGCCTCATAGGTTGTTGAGAATATTAAATGTGATAAAGCACAGGTATTTTGTCTGGCACATGGCAGGTGCTCAGTTGCCATTATCACCCCTATCTGTTTCTCCGCTTCCGGCTGCCAGTGACCTCTCATCTGTGCTCTTCCCAGGCTTGTGCCTCTTCCGTCAGTATTCTGTGTTTTTACCTCCACACCACTCTTCACAGAAACTGGCTCTTCTGTGTTCGCATCCTCCGAGAGACCTGCTTTCCACCAAATCTGTTACATTTTTCCATGTATTCATTCAACAGTTACACTGCTTGGATTTCAGAAATATCTGATAGTATCCTTGCCCTTAAGTAGATCATACTCCAGTGGGGGTGATTGCAGTTGTATTAGCATTTATCAATGTATGATAAATACTATGAAAAAGGTATGAAAAATCCGTTAGAGCTTGTAAAGAAAAAGAGTGTTTACTGACAAGATGATCAGAGAATGCTTTTTGGAGGGGGCTTTGAAGAATGAGTAGTAATTTATTTAGCTGAGATGGGCGTGAGTGTGTATATTTATGGTTTGGGTTTTTATCTGTAGGTGTTGGAAGATGAGAAAAAGGAAAATGGTGGGAAGACTCTTCCTGAAGTGAGGTTCTCTTTTGCATAGAGTGTCAAGTCTAGATCACTTGGCAAGGCACCCTTCATGCCTTTCATGGTCTGGCTCCTGCCTGTCTTTCCCAGCCTCATTTTCCATTCTGAAGTCTATGTTCCGTCAGTTCCTTAAGTCTGCCATTGATATATGTTATTCTCTTTATCTATCTCCCACTTCTTGAAACTTCTTGGATTTCTTACAAGGTCTTTTTTATCTTAAGATCCCCAAGACCTCAACAAATTATTACTAAATAATTGACTACATAATGTAGTCTATCCATACAATGGACTATCAGTTAACAATATAAAAAATGAAATTGAAAACACGATGCTAAGTGACACAAGCCAGACATAAAAGGCCATTTACATTTACATTACATTATATGATCCATTTACATTAAATATCCAGAATAAGCAAATATATAGCGACAGAAAATAGACAGTGATTGCCTAGGGCAGCTTTGAGGAAGATGGGAGTGACTGCTGATAGGTTATATGGTTTCTTTATGGAGTGAAGAAAATGTTTTGAAGTTAAGTAGCGGTGAGGGCTGCAAAACTCTTTGAATACATTAAAAACCACTGAATTATACACTTTAAAGAGGTGAATTTAATGATGTGTGAATTATATCTGAAAAAAGCAGTTATTTGGAAAAATGGATAGCAGTCCATGATTTCAGGGAAGCTTTATTCCAGATGCGCTACAGAGATCCTCACATCTTCCCCAACTCTTTGCTAGTTAAAAACTCCTTTAAAACACACAGCATTTTGTCTTGTCTTTAATCAGGGTTATTCTGACATTCCTACAGGCTTATTATTGCATTCCTTGTATCCTCTTCGTCTGTGATTAAGAAATGTGAGCGTGATTTCTTTTTCTAAATTGCGTCTAATGCTTCTCTTCTCTCTTCCACCATTTTATGGGTAGCTAGAGACCTGCTTAGAATTCTTTTTCAGAATTTGTTTCCTACTTCCTTCTTTTCTTCTTACCTCTGATTGGCCGAGATCCCTCTCACCCCATCTCATTACTAGAATGTATTCTACAACGGATATTTTAGAGTCTCTTGTTTCCTAGAATAGTACCTCATGGGGTAAATGTATGATTTCCAAGTGATGGAAAATAGTCTCTTCCCCCAAGATAAAGTGGCTCCTTCATTAGTAATGAGATTTTGCCTTACCTTTTTTTACTGTAGCGGAGAATTTTTTTTTTTTAAGGCAGGTGATACAAATGATAGCACCCTCATCATTTCTTCCAGGAATTTAGGAGAACAAGGCTTCTTTTAAGTTTAGTTATTGAGTTTTTAAGTACTGTGAAGTCATCTTTTTTCCTGTTTCTCTGTTTCTCTTTTTTTCCCGCTTTCCATCATTTACTGAACAGTTATTGTGTGTTTGGTAATATGATGATTATGAAGATAAGTCAGGGCCCTTTTGTTCCATTAGAGGAGATAGTACGTACACCAGTGAATTTTACATAGTGGTTCTCATCCTGGCTTCATATCACAATCATCTGGGGAGTTTTAAAAATATGCCAGTACTTAAGCTGTACTTTCTGAGTTGTAGGGTCTGGTTACCAGTATTTTTTAAATGCCTTTAAGCCGATTCTAAGGAGCAACCAGGATTGAGAATCACTGGTCCAAAGCAAGGTATTATAGGATTAGCAGTATGGAGTTCAGAGACTGGAGTATGCACTGCTAGCTGAAGATCAGGAAGTCTTTGTGGGTAAGGATACATTTGCACTAGTTCTCAAAGATGAGTATGATTTGGCAAGGGAATGGGGGTCAGAGAGAAGAAGAGGTTGAGCAACAATGTGGAGCAAGGAAAGAATGGGTTAGTTTGAGTAGTAACCTGTGCACATAGAGAGTGTGAATATATTGGGAACTGAGATAGGCTAAGTGCCCAATCTTCAAGGGCCTTTAGTAGCAAGGTAAAATATAAATAAATTGGACATTATCTTTCTTAGCACAAGAAAGCATGCTGTGGGTTTTAAGCCAAGAAATGGTATAATCAGATTGAATCTTAAGAAAATTAATTCAGCAGCAGTTTGAGACTTATGTTGCTTCCTGGGGTTCCTCAGATTGCAGAAAATCTCCATTCCCTCTTTCCCTCCCTCCCTTCCTCCCTCCTTTCCTTCCTTCCTCCTAAAGTACAGGCTGCCTGGTAAGGAAGGCTGATGGAGGATGAGACTGAGAGGAGAATAGAAATAGGTTGGAACCAAATTTTAAAAGCTGTGTGGACTTAATGCCTCAGACAGTGAAGAACCATTGCTGAGATTTAAGAGGAAAAGGGCATGGCCATATTATGATGGGGGAAGTTTGGATGGCAGATTGGAGAGAGGAGGGTCTTAGGCTAGAAGTTAGTTAAAAGGCTCTTAGTGGTGGAGGCAAGAAGTTATGAACTAAGCCAGCATGAGAGGGTGGGGAGATTTTAAAAGTCATTTCAGACTTGAGGAACTAATTGCACGTGGATGGAGAGGAAGAAATTGAAGGTGAGGATGGGTCTGCAGGTTCTTAGTTAGAGTAGTTATGTGGTCTTGCTCTCTGATCTAAACTTACTTGCCTAACCAGACAGTTTCTCATTTTTATAATCGAGAGACCTAGAGAAATGAAATTACATTTCAAGTATAAGTTTTCAGGGGAAAAGTCCTTTGTCAATGAACTAAAGTTTAGATGTCATGAAAGATATTTTCTGTATACTCATCAACCAGACGAGGAGAGGCTAGGTTCTGGAGTCCTAAGTGGGTGGGGTCTGGCAGGTACCAACAGTCCCTCAACCGGCAGATGAGCCAGTGAGTCATTGTAGGGACAGATAACAACTTCAGATCCAATAAACCCACACACATATGGTCACCTTATTTTTGATAAAGGAGGCAAGGATGTACAATGGAGAAAAAGACAGCCTCTTCAATAAGTGGTGCTGGGAAAACTGGACAGCTACATGTAAAACAATGAAATTAGAACATTCCCTAACACCATACACAAAAATAAACTCAAAATGGATTAAAAGACCTAAATGTAAGGCCAGACACTATCAAACTCTTAGAGGAAAACATAGGCAGAAAACCCTATGACATAAATCACAGCAAGATCCTTTTTGACCCACCTCCTAGAGAAATGGAAATAAAAACAAAAATTAAAAAATGGGACCTAATGAAACTTAAAAGCTTTTGCACAGCAAAGGAAACCATAAACAAGACGAAAAGACAACCCTCAGAATGGGAGAAAATATTTGCAAATGAAGCAACTGACAAAGGATTAATCTCCAAAATTTACAAGCAGCTCATGCAGCTCAACATCAAAATAACAAACAACCCAATCCAAAAACGGGCAGAAAATCTAAATAGACATTTCTCCGAAGAAGATATATCAATTGCCAACAAACACATGAAACGATGCTCAACATCACTAATCATTAGAGAAATGCAAATTAAAACTACAATGAGGTATCGCCTCACACCGGTAAGAATGGCCATCATCAAAAAATCTACAAACAATAAATGCTGGAGAGGGTGTGGAGAAAAGGGAACCCTCTTGCACTGTTAGTGGGAATGTGAATGGATACAGCCACTATGGAGAACAGTATGGAGGTTCCTTAAAAAACTAAAAATAGAACTACCATACAACCCAGCAATCCCACTACTGGGCATATACCCTGAGAAAACCATAATTCAAAAACAGTCATGTACCACAATGTTCATTGCAGCTCTATTTACAATAGCCAGGACATGGAAGCAACCTAAGTGTCCATCGACAGATGCATGGATAAAGAAGATGTGGCACATATATACAATGGAATATTACTCAGCCATAAAAAGGAACGAAACTGAGTTATTTGTAGTGAGGTGGAGGGACCTAGAGACTGTCATACAGAGTGAAGTAAGTCAGAAAGAGAAAAACGAATACCATATGCTAACACATATATATGGAATCTTAAAAAAAGAAAATGGTTCTGAAGAATCTAGGGGCAGGGCAGGAATAAAGACGCAGACGTAGAGAATGGGAGAATGAACTTGAGGACACGGGGAGGGGGAAGGGTAAGCTGGGACAAAGTGAGAGAGTGGCATGGACTTATATATACTACCAAATGTAAAATAGATAGCTAGTGGGAAGCAGGGAGATCAGCTTGGTGCTTTGTGACCACCTAGAGGAGTGGGATAGGGAGGGTGGGAGGGAGACGTAAGAGGAAGGAGATATGGGGATATATGTATATGTATAGTTGATTCACTTTGTTATAAAGCAGAAACTAACACATCATTGGAAAGCAATTATACTGCAGTAAAAATGTTAAAAAAAAAATGTAAAATCAAGAAAAAACTTTATTTTAAATTAAAAAAAAAAAAAAGAACTTCAGATCCAGACAGAGGAACATGCTTCAGTTTCTGGGCAGACTTTTGAGAAGAAAGTATATGACATAAATCCAGGAAGACAAGCCATATTCTCCAAGAAGAAAAGGGCAATCAATAACGGGAAATGGTGGTGTGATGTCAATAGGAAAACCTTGGCTATTATCATCTATGTTTTCTACAGAATTTAGGACATTGACCCATTATGATTTCTTGTTTCCTACCTAAACAGTATTTCAAGCAACAGCCTTAATGTTCATCAGAAGCAGAACTTAACATTTATTCCCAAAGGATTTAAGACTAGAGATGTGGCTTCAAAGCTTCTAGGCTAGCCACCAAATGATCAGGTCAGAAGCATGAACCTGGCTTGTGAGGGCCTACTGGCTCACTGGAACCACACAAGGAATAATCAAGAAAGAACCAAGAAAAGGAGAATCAATGACAAGAACATGATTTAAATGTCTGGTCAGCTTATTCTTTCCCCAAGGTAGTTGTCAATAGCCTAGATCTGAGGAGACCCCACATGAGGTATGAACTAGTGGATAAGAAAATGTAGCCACTGAGCAGCAAGGAGAGAAAATATCCTTGAAAATTGTAAAGGTGTGAGTTATTTTCTAAGACCAGATAATTGAATTTATTGATAAAATAACCTGCTCACGTCATCTGTGAAAACTTCTGTATGTGCTGATTCCCGGAATCTGTGCTGTTATTTGCAGTTATTGTTTCCAATACCACCCGCCCCCCAACTGTACCAAGTTAAAATTACATGGTTTCTTTTTATGCATTTGCCTGCTCTCGTGTGAACTGATGACATGGTGTCCACTCAGTATCTCCAGGGGTCAGCTTATTGCATCCAGGACGAGGCCTCATTGAAATAGAGACGCAGAAGGGTGACCTGGCAGTTGGATATAGAAAGCAGTGCTCCTTGCAATTCAGAGTCCTTTAATAATTTGGTGCAAATCATCTCTCTCCAGAAAAGCTTCCACGGGCGCTAAAATCTGTATTTTGTAAGGTTTCACTAGGGTCTGTGGCCCAAGGGTAAGAACTTTAGCTTTAGAACATGCTTTAGAGTTTTGACCAGGTTCTTACTCTAGAAGTTAGTTGCATTTATGAGGCAAATCATTCATTAATTCAATAGGTATTAAATGAGTACCAACTTTGTGCCCATTTGTGGGATGTATCTGTGAGCAAGACCTTAGGAAACTTACATTCTATGTGGAGATAGATCGTAAGTAAATAAATAAAATAAATTCAGATTAGTACTATGTACTGAGGAAAATAACACAGTCGTGTGTCAGAGTGGCCATATGTGAGAAACAGTGTTTTAGACTCAGTGCTCAGGGCAATTGAGATGAGACCTAATTCATTAATCACTAAGACTATAAATCAGCTGTTTTGATAATGACTTTTAAGAAGTCAGCCGCAAGGTTAATGTCAATTTCCTTCTTAACTGCTGTGAGTATATCATATTTTGAGAGCATCTCTGTTCTCTGTACTTGGATGCATTCATATCGCATAAAGTAATGCTGTCCTCTAGTGGTAGTCAGTTTAATAGCATGCCAGCTCTACTTAGGCAAATGGCAAATCTATTTCAAGGGTGTACTCTATTCAGTGGGATTTATTTCTAAAAAATAGATGTCTTTTTTAGATTGCTTTTGATTTTAAAAGGTCTCTACAATTATAATGCATTTGAAGATCTTATTTAATCTTAAATAAATGCTTGGAGTAGTTTTCTGTGTTCAACAATACTTACACAATAGAAGGAAGGATTACCTAGGAAATAGGAAACACTCAACTCTCAGAACTGAAAGCAGATTAATGGTAAAAAATAAATCAGACAAGGTGAAGTACTAATTCAAGTGTGGTAAAGCTGAGACTTGAACTTGTTCATCAAAACATCTATTATATTCAATTCCCCATTCCAAAAGGCTTATGTATACCTTACAACACTTTTTTAGTAGAAAACTTTTTAAAAGAATATACTGAGGAATTTGAAAAGACAAATGACATTATTTAGGAACAGTGAATATTGTTAATAAAACTTTATATTAAACAATAAATTTCCATTGATATATGACCATATTCTTAAATTTAATATTCTAATTATTTGGTCTTTCTTTTAAATACCAATTTTTTAATTTTTTTTTTTACAATATGGACATTTTCTAACTCTTTTCTAAGTTTTTAATTGAAAGGTTCTTTTTAGAATAATGATTTTTATCTCCTAGTAGTTTTTTGTTTTGCTTTTTTATTTTAGAAAATATATATAACAGATTTGAGAAAGTATTAGGTACCTAACAGTTAGAAAAATTTGACTTACTTCTCTAAGTCTAGGAAAAATGTATTGTGCCTAGAGTCTTCTTTTACAGTGGTGTCTCTTTTTAAGGCCCTTGATTGGGTAATTTATTTCCATTCTTTCTGGTAGTTACCTCAGTAAGAGTAAAACCCATCAGGATTGATAATGGCACATATTTCTAGTTGAATCTTTATCAGCTGATATATACAATTTTGAATTATTCACATTCTAGTCATTATGTACTACTTGAATGCAATTTAAAAATGCAATTGTGTAATTTGGTTTTGAATGCCCCATAGTGATTTCATAATTATGGCATAAATCACAATAAATGGTCTGAAATTATTTTTGACTAAAGATAATGTGAGTGGAGAGAGTATGTAATTTAACTGGACAGTGTGGATTTTTGTTTACATTTATTTCACAGAAATAACGATATCTAGCCTTTATTTCATCTTCCATGATCTTTTGCTGGATAGGACACCTGAAGCTACATGGTCTCTTTTATTTTACGCTTAGCTTGAAAATGTTGAGTTAATATTGTTTTATGAAGGTGGGCTGGTAAGAATTAAAGGAACATCTTTGTAAGGACTTCAGTGGGAAAAAAAAAGGAGCCTCTCTATATGTGGTACCTGTCATCTTGATATTCTGATAGATTGACTTTCTTTTAGGTATGGAAGGGGAAAATGGCCAGACCTTTATTTGAAGGAATGCTGGACTTTTAGAATATATATACATGTGTGTGTATTTGTTTTGTTAGTTGCTGATCAGTGATTCTCATTTAACTTTCAGTTCCTACCAACCTCAGCATTGCTCTACATGTGTTGCATTTTCTCATGACTAGGAGAATTTACTGTGAGAAAAACTAGTTCTCTCAGGGATCATGTCTACGTTTTTTTGGCCTAGGAGTAAAAACCAGATATTTCTTAAATAGACTACAAAAACTGAATCAGTTTTCAATTGCAAAACTGAATCATCTTGATTATGCTATTTTAAATGTTAAGCATATTTTTACCTTAATTAAAATAACTTATGATCAGCTTGACCTTCTTTAACCTCTAAAGAATTAAAAGTGCCAATCTTAGCATTCTTATTCTCTTTAATGTATTTTCTCTCTTCCACTTCGTAAATATGATGGAAAATGTTTGTTGAAGAGTGTTTTGGGGATTTATCTTTTTAGTTTTGGAATCTAAACGAATTCTTAGTGAAAATAAAATCCCCAGATTAGGCTCATTATTGCTTTTCTAACAATGGCTTCAACAATCATATATGAATACCAGGAAAAAAGGGAAAGAATACATAAGATGTACTTTATATAACAGCATGCCATTGCCAGAAATTAGTATCTAAAATAGAATGTGATGGGTCAGTTGGGGTTCAGAACTTTATGGCTTTTTAGTTAGTCTTCGTGCAGAGCCTTTTCAGTTTAGTGGCTCCTTTTAATGTTGCATAGAATGTCTTGCTATTCTAAAAAGGCACACTGATGAAATGATAGTAACAACTCTGCCATCATTTCACTAATATATATGCTTCATTAGTATGTTCACTGTTTATGTTGCACTAGCCCGTGGCTTTCTATGACATTTAAGTTAATATGATAGATTCAACCTTACTTTGAAACATTTTAGTATTTTTATAATAAAAGGAGTATTTCCCTCCATCTGCAGGTGCTGCTGTTTTTTCAAACGAAGGAAAAGGAAAACCATACAGCGCCACAAATGACTCTGGACACAGACAGATCATGGGGAGTTACTTACGTGTTCATCTGCTGTCTTGTGATTAAAATCATCTCTGTAGTGACCACATATATTTTCAAGGACTCACTGTTAGAAACAAAAATGTCATACTTTCATACTTCATTTTGTGGTTGTCTTACATTCGTATTTTTTTCTAATTTAACTTTTATGGAAGCTTTAAAGTTTTGTCAAAACATGAGTGCTTTGCCCATCATTGAATGGAATGGACCAATGAGGTGGTATTGATGAATTACAGTTCTGTAGAACATTTTTCAGAAGCTCTCCTCCTGTTGTAGAAAGCAGTACAGTATCTTAAATGTCAACCAGTTATATACCTAATCTGGTTTTTATAACTTCTGTAAGAGAATAATCAAAGAGGAATTTTCTCCCCAGTGGATAATGCAACAGAGAAAACAGAGTTGCCCAAATATTTAAAAGAAGTTATCCCTTGAGAAGATCATTATCTGTGTGACATCTGCATTGATTTCACTGTTACTGACGGTACTGCTATTCATGAGTCATATTAACATTCTCTCTGTGAAATCATGGTACAGTTACTGCCCAGAGGTACTGAGGAAAAAGCTCTATGGGTTTGGTAGATGGTAGTGGTAAAATGAATCACAAGTAGTGTGGTAAATATGAGCTCTGCTTTTGTTGCACCACTATGTGAAGTACAGTGTTGCCGAAGTGGCAAAAGCGCTTATTTTTTAAAAATGCAAAATATTTGTATAATGTAACTTTATGCTTCCAGTTAATAATGTATGTTAGACAGCAAGAAATGAATACTTTGAGAAATGAGATATGTTGGAGTTTTTTGAAAAATACACTAAGGAGAAGGAATAAATGTGAATCTCACCGCATCATATGAGGCTGAAGTCTAAGGAGATCCCACTGAAACCTGCTGCTGAACGATTACATTCTCCTTAAGCAGAAAACTTTGGATGTGCCACACAATGGTGTCTGTTTATTAATTATTTGCCCTTTGATTTTAAAAAAAGACCCTCAGCAATAAAAATGGGTCACTCTATTGCCCTCTGCGCACATTAGTCTCTTGTATTCAACTTTGCTGGTTCTCTGGAATTTTCCTACTTTTTAGCATAATTTTGATGATTGAAAACTATTTTGGAGAGGATGGGTCAGGTGCTTTGTCCCCATAGTCTTTTGAAGTGCCTGCATATGAACAAAGTAATGGTTCTGTAAAAAAAGGAAACCCATTCCACTTTTCAAGTATGCTTTGTTTTAAGCCATGGAGACACAGGTATACTTTTGTCACATTCTACTAGCCAGAATTTGCAAGGAGAGTTAAGACAAAAACACTGGCTAGAAAGATAATTATGTTGTTCAAATCTCACATTCACCTTTCATTTATGAACTTGTTGCTTACTCCTTCCACTCAGCCCCTTCTTTTTGTCTTTAAGTGTGTGCCTCCGGGCATGCTTATTTATTTTTATTGTCTCAAGGTAACATTTAAAATATGTAATTAAAGTAAATAAATCTACATTTTTGACTTCATTATTGCATTTACAGGAATTTAACTGTACTTTGTAATTTATTTTTCTTGTTAGCCAAAAGTTCAGTGCATTGTTTTTGATGAATTAGGCACCCATATGAATACCGCAAATCAGGACATTATCATTGTTGCTCTGAAGCCTATGAATGATCTTTATAAGTTCTTGATTTTAAAGACCTACACTCAGCCTAGAAAACACTTGTTGTATAATTTGGTCAACAGTTTCCATTTTATCTATTTGTATACTGTCATGATGTCTTAAAACTACAGGAGTTACATACTGAGTTTTTATTTTTGTTTGCTTTGAGCAAGGTAGATGGATGTTTTGGCCATTATAATGTGAAACCACTTCTTTCTTTACAGTATTTGACCAAATTTGTGTGTCGATGATATTTGTAAATACATGCGATATCTGTATTTCTTATCATAAGCCTGTTTAGTTTTATTCTCAGTAGGGTTTTTGGACTGTACAGTGTTTATATGATCTGAACTCCTTATACATAAGAAGGTGTGTATATTAATCCAATTATGGACTTAAAATATTTTAAAACTATAAATACCCTTATTTGCTGCAAAGACCAGTGTGTAGACATTTGCTTTTTAGCAATATTTTTAAGTGCTCCATTTTAATGCCAAGGAATAAGTCTTTTGGCAACACAAACTGGTCAATAATAGGTAATGCAGGTATGTTCAGGTTAAGCCAACAATGTTTTGCATTTTTATGCTTCTTTTCTGTCAACACTAATGAAGTCAACATTGCCTGAATGTCTGAATAATGAAACACATCCCTGTTTAAAAGTATGTAACTGAAAAAGAAATAAAAAATAAAGGTAGTTTTTTTAAACTTGCTCTTTCCCCTTTCCTCTAATATGGGTAAAATAATGCCACTCACTAATTGAAGATAGGAATTTTAAAAATTCAGTTTATTTAATTTACTAAATGTGAAAAGCAGAGCTAAAGGAATATTCTTTTGTGTTTTTGATTTTGTTTTGCTTTGTTGGAACCCTACTGTAAAGAGTACATACCTGGAAGTATCTAAGCTTTCTTTAATGAAAGTTAAAAAAATTTTTTTTATACTTCTCTGAACTCCTTAATAGAGCAATTAATTAGAACTAATGCCACTAATAAACCGAGGGAAACAAGCTGAATCATTTCATCCCTTTTCAAAAATGAAGTCATATTATGATGTTCACAGAAATGAAATATTATTAAATCCAATTTTAAGTGAATGACTTTAATATCATTCCAGATGAAGAGCGTATATCTGTGAGAGTATCTCACAGTTCATCATTGTGCTAGGTGCTTTAACGGGTTTTACAAAATGGTGCTCTGTTTACTGAAAGATGCCAAAGGTAAGATAAGTCAAAGCAGCACACACTAAGCCCATGTGTGTCCATTAAGCACCACCATTCCGAAACAATAAGATCTAGAGATGAAACATAACAGGTTAAGCATGGGTTAAAAGGCCCTGTCTAGAAATATCTGACATAAGATTAGAGTTCAATCTGAATGACTATAGTTGCATTAGCACCCTTTGCTTTTGCAAGTGACAGAAACTTAACATGGCTTCAGCAATAGGCATGCACATTATTACATTTAACTGAAAAGTCCAGTGATAGGAGTAGCTTCAGGCATGCTTGATCCTGGTGCAAAGTTCAGGAGTCTGTTTTTCTCTTTATCTCTGTTTTGCTTCCTACCCTGCTGTTTTCATTGTCAGGGAGATTCTTCATGTGTGATGGTAAAGTGACCACCCAGCAGCTTCAGACTTCTGCCATAATCTCAGCCAAAACAAAGGACAGTTTTCTCTCAACAGTTGCAACAAAATCCTAAGACTGACATTTACTCCTTCATTGGTTCACATGCCCACCCTCGAGCCAACTACTGTGACCCAGGGAATGTTGTTCTCCCATCTTCAGAGGACACACTGAACTGAGAAATAAGGTAGAAGGGGTGTTCCCCAAAAGGAAATGAGGATATTGTTATCAGAAGGAGAGTGAATGGATTCTGCGCAGGCAATCTAGATATCGGCAGTCATGGTGAGAAAAACAAAATAGAGTATAAAGGCAAACTTAATTGTTTTAAATTAGAAAACATTGTTATTACTGAGACTTTTATTAATGTGAATATATTATTGGAAATCACTAATATAGTGAATGAATACATTTGAAAAATATTTTGGACTCAGGTAAAAACAGAGGTCGTAAGTACCCTATTTGATGTGCTTTTGTTTAAAGGTTTTTGTGATAGAATTGGATTAGTAGAGTTAAAAGCTAACCTTTCTTCTAGAAGAGAAATAAATGGAATTATAAAGCTTTGCTGATGTTTGGGATAACTGGTTTCTTCTCTGACCATCTCTAATACAGACCCACATATTATTTTCTTAGGAAATGTACTTCATAAGAATGCATGGATCGTAACCAAGGAAAGAACTACATATAGAAGTATTCTCAGGTAATACTGCTGGGATATGAAAATGGTTTTAGAAGGAACAGTTGTTCACAGCAGTGTTTACCATACTGTGATTTTATTCAAATTGAAGAACACTCCTGCACTGCTCTAGACTACGGGTTGGCAAACTTTTTTGTAAAGTTTAGGATTTATGGGCCAAAAGGCAAAATTGAGGCTTTTATATACTTGTGTAATGAGAAAGAAAACAAATTTCCACTACTTTTTTATTGATGAAATTAAAAATATATATGAACACTTGAGTACAAATTTTTTGTAATACAGGTCTAATGGTAAAAATTAAGTTATTTTGAGAGGATACTATTTCACTTAATTGGGGTTTGAAATCGATTGCAAATGTTCATCTGTTATGCTGATCTGTAATGTGATTTTACGTATTTCATCTTTGAAAATGTCTTCATACAGGTAGATACTACCAAATACTGTTGTCAGTCCACAAGTGTGTGGATGTTAATTGAGCATACTCACCATTTGGAAGGTGCTTATAGAATTCCATTAGATTCTGCTCTTGATATTTGCCTTTGACATATCATTACGCCGCAGATTAATTACTTCCTTTTAAAGGTTAGATGGATGCTCCTTATTTATACAGTTAAGTGGATTTTGAAATATGGAAATTTCCTGTGCACTTGGATTGAGATCCAAAAATGTAGCTGGAACTGCAGTTGAGTTTGGAAAACACATCCATTGCAAATTTGTGTGGGAATGGATATCTTGCTGCTCGTTTTAACTAGACAGCATGGGAAGTATATAAAGCAGCTTGACATAACTTGCGATTTAAACAGCATTAGTTGTCATCATAATGACTTTGTTGCAGTATAAATTTCACATATAAGTGCTGTTTTGCCTTGTAATTTTTAAGTTGAAGTTATTAAGAAACATTATCAAATCTGCAGCAAAAGCTAATTTTCAAATCCATTCAGTGTTCGTTAATAATAGGTGAGGGTGATACTCATTCAGAAAAAATTCACTTTTGGTCCTGAGCTCAAAAAATTGCAATAGAACTTTATTACTGCTATCAAACTGCTGTGTAGTTGGGCAAGTCAGGATATTCAGTTTCTGTTTCTAATAAAAATGGAAGTAATGATAGTTAAGACTGCGAGAGTGAATGAAATTCACCATTGACTTTACTAGTTCATTAACATGACATTCAAATAGTTCCCACAAAATACCTGCTGATGAATAATATAAAGCATAAACATTGACTTTAAACATTTTACATTTTCACAAGCTTTGTAAATTTGCCCAGTAAACCTTTTTCTGCTCCACATGTCTTTACCACCATTAAGTTACTTCACATCTTAGCAGATTCTACTTTAATTAGCACTGATGTTTTCTCAAGTTGTTTAAAAATATTCTTTCTTGTAGTTGTTCCATGGAGACTGTTCACAGAGGGTACTTCTTGAGGCACTTCAAACTCAGTATTGACTTCCCTAGTAATCAATAGCTGGCAGTATTGGTAACATCTATTGACTCATCAAAAGCCAAATCATTTTGCCTTGTCTTTTAGCTGGCAATTGAAGTCTTCAAGCAACTGTCCTTGCTAAAAAGCTAGTGGTCTTCAACATGTTTTTCTCCTCTGGACACACTTTTTAGCTGCTGCAGTCAAACACAATTAACTTGAACTCACCATCAATAAAGAACATTCTTTGCTTGGCTAACAAATGAGCCACTTGGAAAGTAAGTGGCTTGCACTCTCATTCTCATTTTTTTGTGTGTTTGAATAAATTCTATTGTGATGAGATATTCTGTTTTAAAGTTTTCTAATTGTTCTTACTGTTGCTTTTCTGTGAGTTGGGGATATTGTGATGAGTGCTTAGTCTGGTAATGTGAAAATAAATTGTATTCTTTTAACACAGCTGAAGTGTCATTGCATAATAAACATGATGCTTTGCCATGTAATTGTATAACAAAATAATCCACATTCAACTGTGCCTTAAAAGCGTAACACTCAAAGCTCACTTTACTTTTTTTTTACATGATTAATATTCATTAGTAATAAAAATAATAAAATGTCTGTATGACAGTATGTGTGGCACTTGAGATGCTGTCAAATTATAACTGCATCACTGAGATTTGTAGTGTGTTGAACAGCAGTGTAAAGCAGTGAGAGCACCACATATGGTCTCTGTCACAACTATTCAACTCTGCCTTTGTAGCATGAAAGCAGCCATAGACAATATGTAAATGAATGAGTATGGCTGTGTTCCAATAAAATTTTATTTATGGACACTGAAATTTGAATTTCATATAGTTTTTATGTGTCACAAAGTATTCTTTTGATTTTTTTTTAACCCATTTAAAAATGTAAGTACCATTCTTAGCTCGTGGGCCAAATAATAACAGGAAGGAGGTGGGCTGGATTTGACTTGTAGACTGTATTTTGCCAACCTCTGTTCTAGACCACGTTGGAAATATTTGGATGTTGGAGGTTAATTTTTTTTAACCTAATTGAGTGACACAACTTATCAAAAGATAACTTTTCTTCACTTTATAAAAGGAAGGGTCATTTTGAAGTAACATCAAGAATTATGATAATGTTAAAGAAAATGCGTCATAGCACATTTGGGAGTTAGAAATAAATGAGATAATTCCAGCTCCCGTATGAACTTAGATGTTGAAGCAGTGCATGGTCTTGGAAAGAGCACGAATTTGGGGACCAAACAAATTTAATTTGATTCTCAGCTTCTTCACTTTCCTTGTGAGAACGGTGGCAAGTTATTTGACCTCTTAGCATCAGTTTCCTCACCTCGGATTGGAGTAATGCCTTCTTTGCAGCATGTCTCTGAAGTTTAGCAATGATATTTATAATAGCTCTCCATGCAAGCTGCCATTTACCGTTACTTTCGTGATAAACTATCATTGAAAACTGAGCAGCACCTTTATTTCTCACACAGAGTGTATGCTTCTGCTCCTTGAGACAAGAATAAGGTCTGGTATTTATTAAACTGTGTCTTAGATTGAAGCTGTCATTCCTATCTGTTTAAAAATATTTGCACCCTAATTCTGTCGTGTTGCACAATTGACTATTTTGACTCAATTAATGGCATTGATAAATTCAAAATCATTAATTCTATACCTTTTTTGATAAAAATAACAAACAGCAGAGGGCAAGGGCAAAACCCTATATCAAGTCATTCTAATCCTGCCCTAAGGTGAATATCAATCCACTGAACGCATAACACGATACCTAAGTGGTCTCTCTAATCCTTCTCCACCACTTGACTACCATTAACTATTTATGTTTTTCTGAAATCTAGGTGAACCATTTAGTCCATTTCTTTGCCCTCCCATTCTCATTATCCCATCTGAAAAAGGAACTGGATTTAGTCTGCAATGTCTTTTCCTAGTGAATCCATGTTTACTTCTAAAGATCACCATTTCTAATATTACAAATTGCCTTTTAACTAATTCAGTCTAATCTTACTTGGAATCAACATTATTTACCAACCTGTAGCTGTATAATCTACCCTTTTCTTTTTTTAAAATAGGAATTTCATTTCCAGTCTAGTCTTTTTGCCTTGCTGCATTTACCACCTGCCAAGTCTCTCAGGATGGCTTTTGTCCAGGTCTGGAGACTTAGTTGTTCTTTGAAAATATTTGTACCTGTGATGGGCTTCATTTCCTTCTTGCTTTTCCCCCTCATCCCCCACTTAACTTTCTAGACTGAAGATTATTCTTGATTAAAAAAAAGATGGTAAAAGAAAATTTTTAAAGAAGCTAAGTCTTACATTCTTTTTGTCATTCCTCAACCCTTTCCTTACATTTGGCTCTACACGTAGTTTATAAAACCCTTTTTTATTGACTTTAGCTTTTTTTTTTTTCCTTTTAAGAAATCATCAGCTAATTGGGGGGGGGGGTGCTTAAAGATTTTACCATTTCTTATATTCATTTGCTATGCACACTCTATTTATTTCCAGTCTTTTAAGAGTCAAACTTGTCAGAAGAGACATTTTTTGCAGGCTTGCTCCTTTTTTCCCCCCTTATCAGAGCCGTTTTTAATTGCAGAACTGGAATCACAGTCTTGAGTTCCCTTCACTAGGTATCACCAGTCTTAAGATGAGATGATCACATTCTCTCAAGATTCCTGACCCTACCACTTTATCAATCACTTCCTTCTTGCTGGTCATTTTGGTGGTCCAGAGTAGTAACTTCAATTTTTGCTACCTCTGTTTTCTGGAAGACTAGTTTTTTGGGCATATAAAGAATTGTCAGATGCTCTGGTTATGTTAAAATAAGAGTTAGAGCTGTTGTTTGGACAATTGGAGCTCTCTATAATGACTAAATTTTGTTTCCCAATTCTGGGCTTTTTAAATTAAGGTTTATGTATTCAACTACTTTTTTTTTTAACACCTTGTTTTAGGCAATGGGCTGTGTGCTTAAATCTGATTTTCTTTTTCTGGCCTGGCATTCTGTAATGTATTTTCATAATTGTATCCTGATGTTTTCCTCTCTTCTTTTCCCACATATTTTCCACAGTGCATTTTACCTTGGGTGTCCAAGTTTCAGTGTTATAAGTCCAGGATACTTCCCTATACCTCTCTTCTCATTTGTGTGTATTCCAATCAGGAATCTCGCCATACCCAGTATCAGTAACTCCTGTGTCATATCTACCATGCCCTGTTTTTATCTAAGTCTTGTTGTTTATAGCTCTTGTCTGTACATTAGTGTGAAGACTGCTGGGTGTTGTTTTCAAACTTCCCACTTAAGTTCTCTTCTTGAGTGAATCACTTGGCCATCTCTAACCTGATGGTGTATATAACAGCCATTTTCTTGTTTTTTATCTATCTTTTCACCCGCCTCCTCATTCAGTTAAAAAAATCTCTTTAACAAGTCAAATATACTCATACCAATATCTCATGAGATGACATTCTACCCATTTTAAATTGTGCCTTGGAAATTAAAGTCTCATTTAAAAATATCATATGGGCAAGAAAATCACTTACTTCCTTCTTGTACTTTGTATTTTGTCCTGAATCCCATACTGACTTTGTCAGGATGCCCTAAATATTCTATAGTCAGCTTTTTTTGGAATTTAATATTATAAATTGTGTATAAATATGTATATATATAAAATGAATTATAAAAATTTGGCAATTAGAGCTATTTTTCCTCCACAGTAATTGGTGCTTAAGTTACTTAAATGGCAACAATAGCTGAAAATAGTACGTTGACAAATTAACATCCAGACAATACCGTATGGTCTCTTCTACAGGTTTGGCTGGTAGAAGACCAAAAGAGAGGACTAAGAATTGAAAGTACTTATTTTTCATATTCAAGAAAGGTTTAAGACTATTCTTTAGTCAAAGTCCCAAGTTGCGAACAAGCAACCACTGTTAATCAAGATAACTTCCAATCAATTCACAAGCGCTGACAGTGAATCAGTGACAGTATCACTGCAGTGGCCCTGCTTCTGAAAATGAGCAAGTCGACAGCAACCTGACTCCAGCCTTCTGAAGCGGAGCAAATCAGTGACAGCCCCACGTTTGCGGACAACAGCTGAGCAGAAGTGCCTCACTCCAGGGGCCACACTGCTGAAAGGCAGCTGGCCAGCAGCAGCCTTCCTCCCGTGACACACCCCAGGGGTTTTAGCAGCCTTTTTGGTTTCCCTAAACCCTGCTGCACCATTGTAAATAGTTCATTTTTTACATTTTTCTCTATTACTCTGTGTTCTCTCTCTCCTTCTGTGAAGCTGACTGATACATTGAGGTACTAGGAAAAAAATTTTTTTGAGTAATGGATTTTAATGTAAAAAAATATTTGAAAAGTACTGCCCTAAATCATCGGGGAATATTATATTCATTCCTTATGTGGTACTTAAGAAAACAGAAAACTATATATTCTATATATTAATAGTATATAGGAAGATTTCTATCCTAATGTATTAAATAAGATCTGACACCTGGATCAACAAAGCTTTCATGGTCAAGACTATCTACTTGTGCCGACTCATTTCTCAAGAAGGCCTGCTTGGCAAAGTAGATTAAGCCTCCTTTGTGTACATCTTAAGAGAAACAGCTCTGAGTTTTAGGTCTCTCACAGAAGGATCAACTATTATTAGTGGTGTTGGGCAGCTAGAGTCTCAGCTACTGGGGGGATATGGGGCCCTGAAGGAAAGGTAGCAGTGAGAAACTGGGCACCGTTAGGGCATAGGGTGCTGTGGTTGAAGGTTTGGACTTTATAGTTGGATAAACCTGTGTTTAAGTCATGGTTCTGACACTTGATGGCTCTATGACCTTGGGTAAACTGCTTAACCTCTCTATGCCTCAGTTGCCTCATTTCAAGAAGGAAATTAATAACACTGATTTTACTAAGTTTTGGTGAGGAAGATGTGATATGTTAATTGTAGCCAAGTTTGACTCATAGTGGGTGCTCAATGAATAGTAGCTGTTATTGGCTATTATTTAAGCAGTACAAGGCAGAAAATTACCAAGGAAAAGATGATGTGATGGAAACCTCGATTGTACACTTAGCATGAAACTGAGGCATATGTTTGTAGGAATTCAAATATTTGTGAATGATGCATTTGTGGCAAGGAACAAATCAATGGGGAAATTAAATTTGGTTTGGAGATAACAGAAACAAAGACTTCTGAGAGAGATGGTAGTGATTCCAGTGACTGAGTGTCATATGTTCCCTCGCTCTCTTCTCTTCCACCTCAGCAGGGACACATTGGCTTCAGAGAAAGAGGACTGGAATAGGAAATTAGAAATGTGTTCTGTTCAGGAATTAACCCCTAACTAGCTTTGTCAATCTTTCTGGGTATCCATTTCATCTCTAAGGGTACTGTTAGGGACTGAAAGTTTGTATCCCCTCAAAATTCATATGTTGAAACCGTAACACCCAGTGTGATGGTTTTAGGAGGTGAGGCCTTTGAGAGGTAATTAGATGAAGTCAGGAGGGTAGGGCCCCCACTATGGGGTTAGTGTCCTTATAAGAAGAGGAAGAGAGACCTGAGTTCTCTTTCTCTCTCTCTCTCTCTGCCACGTGAGGGCACAGCGAGAAGGTAGCCCTCTGCAAGCAAGGAAGAGGACTCTCACCAGGTACCAAATCTGCCATTCCAGCACCTTGATCCTGGACTTCCCAGCCTCCAGAACTGTTGTTTAAGAAACCCAGTCTATGGTATTTTGTTTTGCCAGCTTAAGCAGACTAACACAGATTTTGATACCAAAAAGTGGAATGCTCTTGTAACAAATACCTAAAACCGTAAAAGTGGCTTTGGAATTGGGCAAGGGGTAGAAGTTGGAAAAACGTTGAGGTACGTGCTAGATAAAACTGCGATTGCCGTGATGGGACTATTAAAGGTGAATCTAGTGAGGACTCAGGAAAGAGGAGAGCCGTAGAGAAAGCCTCCATCTCCTTGGAGAGTAAGAATTCATAAATTATGCCAGCAAAAAATGTTGGTAGAAAAATTGATAGTAAAGGCTGTTCTAGTGAGGTCTCAGACAGATATGAGGAAAAGGCTATTGGACAGTGGAAAATAGGTGATTCGTGTTACAAAGTGGCAGTGAACTTGGCTGAACTGTCTTATAGTGTTTTGTGGAAGGTAGGACTTGTAAGTGATGAAATTGGATATTTAGTTGAGCAGATTTCTAAGCAAAGTGTTGAAGGAGGAGCTTGGTTCCTCCTGACTGCTTAGAGTAAAATGTGAGAGGTCAGAGATGAATTGAAGAAGGAATTGCTAAGCAAAATGGAACCAGAACTTAAAGATTTGGAAAATTCTCAGCCTATCCATATTGCAAAAACTGGAACAGCTTGTTCTGAGAAGAACATTAAGAGTGTGGCTGAACAACCATTTGATAAGGAGATTAATATGGGTGTGAACCACAGACTAAATCAACTACCCCAGGAGAAACACTGCCACTTTGAACTGAAGGGAACAGAGTTGGGATGAAGTGAAAGAAGGCTGTCAGATTTCTTAGATCCTACAGGACTGGATCATACAGCTATCCAGCTGTGAACATGTGCTATTCTTTTTTTTTTTTAATTTATTTTATGGAAGTATAGTTGATTTACAATGTTGTGTTAATTTCTACTGTACAGCAAAGTGATTCAGTTATACAGATATATACATTCTTTTTCATATTCTTTTCCATTACGGTTTATCACAGGATACTGAATATAGTTCCCTGTGCTATACAGGGACCTTGTTTTTTTATCCACTCTATATATAATTGTTTGCATCTGCTAATCCCAAACGCCCTATCCATCACTCCTTCACCCCCCAACCCCCTTGGCAATCACAAGTCTGTTCTCTATGTCTGTGAGTCTGTTTCGTGGATAAGTTCATTTGTGTCATATTTTAGACTCCACATATAAGTCATAATCATATGGTATTTGTCTCTCTCTTTCTGACTTTCTTCACTTAGTATGATAATCTCTAGGTCCATTCATGTTGCTGCAAATGGAATTATTTCATTCTTTTTTAGAACATATGCTATTCTTCAAGACAAGGAAAGAATGATCCAGAAGGCAATTCAGAGATCATAAGAGCTGCCTGCATATTTTCTAAGGTTGGGGCCATCACCTCAGTTTCAACAGGTCAGACAGTGGCTGCCTGGAGCCTTGCGGGTGGGGCTGCCCAGAGCCTAAGGATTGTGACCCATCAGGCAGAGCTACAGGTGAGATTGCAGTGCCAGTGGCCTTAAGGCAGAGCATTGAACCAAAGGGGATTATTCCTGAGCTTTAAGATCTAATCATATTTGCCTTGCTAGGTTTTGGACTTGCTTGGGACCCGTCACCCCTTTTTTCTTTCCAGTTTGCCTTTTGTAATGGGCATGTCTATCCTATGCCTGGCCCACCATTGTGTTTTGAAAGCACATAACTTATCTGGTTTCACAGGTTCATAGCTGGAGAGGAATTTTGCCTCAGGATGAATCATACCTCAAGTCTCTTATCTGATTTATATGATATTTTGATGAGACTCTGGATTTTGGACTTTAGAATTCATGCTGGAACAAGTTAAGACTTGTGGGGCTGTTAGGATGGAATGAATATATTTTGCCTATAAGAGTGACATGAGTTCTGGGGATGAAATGTTATGGACTGAATGTTTGTGTCCCCCTAGAATTCGTATGTCGAAGCCTCTAACCCCCAATGTGATGGTATTTGGAAGTGGGGCCTTTGGGAGGTATTTAGATTTAGATGAAGTCATGGCTGGGGGAGGGGGGGGCGCTATGATGAGATTAGTGTCCTTATAAGAAGAGGAAGAGAAACTGGAGCTCTCTCTCTGCCCCCCACCACTGAGGACGCAGTGAGAAGGCAGCTATTTGCAAGCCAGAAAGAGAGCTCTTACCAGGAACTGAATTTGCTGGTACCTTGATCTTGAACTTCCCAGCTTCTAAAACTGTGAGAAATAAATGTCTATTGTTTAAGCCACCCAATCCACGGTATTTTGTTATAGCAGCCTGAGATGACTAATACAGAAACTGGTTGAGAAAACTAACAAAGTTTCCATGAAGATGATTCTATTAGCCTTTGACATCTTCACAAGAATGTGATAATCAAATGAAATAATACATTTGGAAGACACTGTGATCTCTAAAGTGGGGATTTCCACACCTAGCTGGAAGTCAGAGTCACTTATAGATAGTACTTTTTTCTTGTTTTTTTTTTTCAAAGAAGATTCTTGGGCCCTACTCCTAGGCATTGTGATGGAGGAAAAGAGAAACTATTCTTAAAGAACTCCTCTAAAAATTCTCAGGTAGCACCAGTTTTGGGATGCATTACTCTGAAACAGCCTTCCTAAATTGTCCTTGAAGGTGGTGACTTAAATAAGGTAAACTTCTGAGAGTTGGCTACTGAGATGTCTCTTTAAAATACCCTCTTCCCTGTTATGGTGCTCTTAGTGCTGTTCGGCAAGTATTTCTGGTTCTCCCCTTGTCCAGTCACATGATAGTGCTATACTTCCTGCTCGCTTGTGGTTGGGTAAGGCCCTGTGACTGACAGCCTAGACCATTGTTTTCTGACTCCACTCAGTGTTTTAGCTCCTGACTGGCCTTCCTCCACAGACCTGGGCCAACACTTGCCCAGTCTCCTGTTAGATTCTTCCCTCAGTAAACACAGTCAAGCCCCTCCAACCCCAAAGACACAAACAAAACACTCTCCGTTGATCATGCTCCCCCATCCAGTTATTCTTCTATTTTTCTTCTTTTCGCTCAGCCAAGCGTCTTGAAAGAAGAGTTACAATAGTGTCCTATAATATTCCAGTGCCTGAATCAATGTGTAACATTACCACTGTGTGACCCTCCCAGGCCCAGCCTCTATGTGGTCTGCTTTGAGGTCCAGGACTGTAATGGTAAAAGCTATAGTATTTACTTCATTTGAAATACTTTTTTTTTTTTTTTGGTTTTGTGAGCATCCATAGCTTAGTATGTACAGATGTAAGGAAAAATTTAAAAACTGTTAGAAGTCAGGTGGTGTGACATTTAGGGGGATTTTTGGCTAAAACCCTTCTCCTGACCAGGTCCCAGGTTAATTAATAGGTTCTTTTCGTAAGACAGTGAGTGAAAGGTCCAGAACACCAAGGGACAGATTCTGTCTCTTCAGCAAAGACCCTTTTATTTTCCACTTAATATAAAGTGGTTATTAGATATTGTCCTCACCAGTTTCTCAGTTCTCTCCTGATGTAGCTTCTTTCCTTGAATTATTCAAAAAGCCTAAAGAATGAAAACAGCCAAATGAGAGGTGTGTCTGTGGTTAAGCTCCATGATGTAATCTGGTCATTCCTCCCTTTTTAACACACCAAAGAACATCAACAATAATGATATTCAAGCCCAATTTAACCTTTCACAAGACAATGAGAAGTAGATTTCCTCTCTTCTCAAATAGAAATATTCAAAAATGAAAATATTCAAAAGTTCTCGTGCCACAGAGAAAGATAAAATGATTAAAAATGATTGCTTGGGGTTGTTTCCTCCCCTGGTTAAAAGCTATATAAATTACTCCTGGGGAACAAAAGAGCATGTTTTGTGTTACACTGATATCCAGGAGATGGCTCATTTTTATCCCAGAGGAAGGAAGAATGGCCATTTGGCCAGAGGCCAAGAAACCTTGGCCGAGTTTTCTAGAAGCCCCCTGACAAAGATAAGCCTAGATGAAGAGGGGAAACTTTCATTTATTAACTTAAATAATTTTTCTTTAAAAGTGGTGAGATTGTGAGTGAATTTAATGTTTTAGATTTTTTTTCCAGTGTTTTGCAAATGAAAATTTAAAACCAATGAAATGAGTGGAAAGATGAGGAAACAGAAACTTTGGATACAGGCTCTTCTTTCAGGAAGCTTGGCTGAGAGAAAAGGAGAGGGGAATAACTGGATGTTTTGCTTGTGTTTTTATGATTGGAGCAGCTTGAATGTGTTTGTTTACTGGGGGAAGAATCTATCAGTGAAGATGAGGTAAAAGCTGCTGGAGAGAATGATGTGGAGGAAAGGAAATCCCTGGGGGAATGAGCTAGGATTCCAAAGAAAGGGGAAAGTGGAAAAGAGAAAGGGCTAGTTGGGCTTTGTAGAGATGATATGTGTGAGGGAAGTGAGAAAGTCATTCAAGTGATTGGCTATAGCATCTTTGTTGACTTGAGATATACGTGAGCCTGAGAGGAGGCTGCCTGCCCGTGGGTTGCTGTTTATCTGGAAGAAAATGGAACCATTAAGACACTGGGGGTGGTTCTGAAAAAAGTCAGAGAGCAAGCACAATTATTTCAAACTTAATTTTGTTATAATATTTGCTACCCATGACCTTCAGTTTTTCTTTAGGCAATGTATAGTTAATGACATAAAAATTATTGAATAATAATATAGTAGTTAAAAATGAAAGAAAGCCTTCACCTGCTGCTATGATAATAATCTACTTTTAAAAAGACCTTTTCATATAAGAAGTGTTTCATAAGCAAGTTGCTCTTTTAAGGAGTCCTTGGTAATATCAGTTGTATTATGCATTTAGTTGACATTTCATGAATGTTTCATATTAATCAGACTACATTGTTCTTGGTATAGATATAGAAATCTAGTTAGCTCAAGATCTAAAAATTCAGTATTAATGCAACTCAACGTTTTACTTTCAGATATGTATAGACCATAAATTATAATCTTTATATATTTACATGGGGTATGATATACAAAGGATAAAGTTTTCCCAAGTCAGATTGGTTAAAAATATACATTTAAATTCTATTTCAGAACAAAATAAAGTTTTAACCAGCTAAGGTCTGAGTCTTTATGATGATTTAGACATAAATATGTAAGTTCTATTTGCAGTTATGTCTATATATCAATTCACCTAAGACATTTCTTCCTCTAACAGGAAAAATTAGATTTTACTTATCTCTTTCCATCCTTTGTGCTTTCACAATATAGGTACAGTGAATAAATTGTGTGTGTTGCTAAATAAAGATTAGGGGCCAAAAAGAATATGAATGCAGATCAGCAACATTCTCAACTGCTAGTCTAAAAGTGTTCTTTCCTAGTAGGCATGTTATCATTGAAAAGATATTATTCTCTAATTAAAAAAAATAAAAACCCTCAAAATAAGCAAACTCTTGTGTGTTTTCACTACATGTAAGCACAGATGGAGAATTCTTTCTATCTAACTTCTATCTAACATTGAGATCAAGTTCCCATAAAAATTCACTATTTTAACTATGTACAATTCAGTGGCATTAAGTACATCATGCAACCAATACCACTATCTAATTCTAGAACATTTTCATCACTCTCAAAAGAAACCCTGTACCCATTAAGCAGGCACTTCCCATTCCCCCTCAACACCCCAGCCTCTGGCAGCCTCTAATCTACTTTCAGTCTCTATTGATTTGCCTATACTGAACATTTCATCTAAATCCAATTACACAGTATATGGCCTTTTGAAACTGGCTTCTCTCATTTAACCTAAAGTTTTCAAGGTTTATCCAACTATATCATGTAAGAGTACTTCCTTCCTTTTTTTGGCTGAATAATATTCTGTTGTATGTATGTACCATTTTTGTTTATCCATGTGTGTACCATTTTTGTTTATCCATTCATCAGTTAAGGGACATTTGGATTGTTTCTGCCTTTTGTCTATTATGAATAGTGATGCTATTAATATTGGTGTACAAGTTTTTGTGTAGACTTAGGCTCTCAAATTTCTAAGATAGAATTTCGGGGCCACGTGGTAACTCTATGTTTAACATTTTGTGGAACTGTCAAACTTTTCCACAGCGATCGTACTTTTCTCATTCCCACCAGCAGCAATATATGAAGATTCCAGTTTCTCCACATCCTTGTCAACACTTGTTACTTTTCATTTTTCAGAATAATTTTTTAAAGTAGAGCCATCCTAGTGGGTATGAAGTGGTATCTCATTGTGGTTTTGGTTTGAATTTCTCTAATGACTAATGGTCTTGAGCGTCTTTTCATGTGTTTATTGACCATTTGTATGTATATTGGAGAAATGTATGTTTGAGTCCTTTGCTCATTTTTTATTGAGTCATTTCTCTTTTTGTTGTTGAGTTGTAAGAGTTTTTTATATATTCTGGATACTAGACCCTTATCAGTTATATATTTTTGAATATTTTCTCTCATTCTAGGTTCTATTTTATTTTATTTATAATGTTTTTGATGCACAAAAGTTTTAAATTTTGATGTTCAATTTATCTATTTTTTCTTTTGTTCCTTGTGCTTTTGCTAAACCATTGTCTAACTCAAGGTGAAGAAGATTTTCACCTGTGTATCTGTCTGAAAGTTTTACAGTAGTACCTCTTACATTTAGGTCTTTGATCCATTTTGATTTAATTTTTGTATGTGGTGTGAGGGTCCAAATTAATTTTACATGTGGATCTCTAATTGTCGAAACCTATTTTTGTCTTGTGGCTGCCTAGCCTTCTTTTTAGGGTGGCCAGGCAGGAGGCCATTTTTTCTCTAGGTGTTGACCTAGAACAAATAGACTACCAGTTATTTCTCCAGCAAAAATGGATTTATTTAGGATCAGCAGAGAATTGCAGTTCTGGGTCTGCTGTCATGGTGAACCACATGGAAATTCCCACTCAGCAAGGGAAAGAGAGCACTTTTATAGAAGGGAGAAGGAAGTTGTGTGACTATAATAAACAAAGAGTCCATGGCTTTTCATTGGTTGAGTTCTTGCCAGGAAAGAAGAGGAGTCTTTCTTTTTCCTGTTGGGCTCTGCTATTGTTGCAGGGCATGAGAGCTTCCCCTGCTGGTCTCCTAACTCTATTTGAATTAGGTTTCTGTTTATTAATTTCTTTACATTTCCCCCTTTTGATCAAGATCTTTCCCTAAAAGCATCATGAGTAAGAGTCAGGTTTTCCAGTGTTAGAGGCTTCTGAGTATTGAGGGACACCTCAACACCAGGAAGGACCTTTCCTGGGTGTAGTGTCTCATATGGATGGGTAAGTGGTCAGATTGGAAACCTAATGAGGTCACATTCAAGTAACAAGGAGGGTTAAGAGGGAAAACTCTCAGACACTTTTATCTAAAGTCCACATGTTGTCAAGATTGTAGACATTGGAGGTCATCTGAAGTGTTATGTCATCATCAGAGTTTTGGCAATAATCTTCCAGCGGCCCTGGTCTGGATATTTTGAGAAAGCCATTTCATCAATTATTGTCTGCTTTGATTCCAGGAAATCTCTATTTTCAGGTCACCAGATGATGTGCAGTTCCAGTCTAGTTTGGTGCTTACTTTAGGTGTGTTACATGAATCCAAGAGTCTGTTCCCTGGAGTTTGGTAGTACCAGGGTTGGTTAGCAATACCTGATAAGGGCCGTTCTGATAAGGTTGAAAGGAGTCTCTCTGGAGGTGTCTTTTCCAATAAAGGAAATCTCCAGGTTGCAAGGTGTGATGCTTAAGTCTCCCAAGAGTGCACTGTGAAAAGATTGCTCTACCAAAACTTGGTGTGTTTTTTTTTTGGCCACACTACACACCATACAGGATCTTAGTTCCCTAACCAGGGATCAAGTCTCTACCCCCTGCAGTGGAAGCACAGAGTCTTAACCACTGGAGTGCCAGGGAAGTCCCAAAACATGGTTATTTTTAATAGAAGCAGTTAGGCCTTTGCTATATTGGATTATCTCTTTTTTTGTCAATTGTGGGTCAAAAGAGGCAAGAGTCAAGTGCATTGGGCATCCTGTGACTATTAGAAAGGGTTGAGAGTTTATTGTTTCAAAAGGGGTGGATCTAAGATTTAGAAGCAATGCTTTTGGTCAAAGTATTTAGAGGGCCTCTACAAATTTTACCAAATGAGTCTTAATAATGCCATTAGTGTGTTCTACTAAACCAGAAGATTGAGGGTGGTAAATGAAGTGAAAGTGTTGTAAAACCAGCCAAACAGCACAGACTTGTACCTAGCCAGTAAAATGGGTTCCTCAATCACTAGGAAGTTTGAGAGGAGTTACCCAGGTAGTGATAATATTTTTTCAAAAGGACGTTAGCCACAGAAGAGGCAGTAACCTGTCTGCAAGGGAAGGCTTCAGTCCAATGTGGAAATATACAGACCATGACTAAAATATATTTATATCCATTAGGGGAGGAGTTTGTATGACATCTATGTGCCAGGCCCTAAATTGTCCATTAGGCAGTTTAAAATGTCCAGGAACTGTACGAACAGGCTTCCCTGGGTTGTAATTCAAACAAGTGGGACAAGTGAGGTAGGGACTTTTTGTTAATGTTTTCCCAACCAATACTGATTCATGACTGCAATCATTTTTTCAGTAGACCAATGGTTTAATGCATGTACAGTGGTGAGGAGTGGTAAGAGTCTCTGGTAGGACTGAGTTGTTGTTTGGCCTAAACCAGAGCTTTTTCTTTTTATCAAACCAGCAATTGTTGAATTTTCAGTCTTATTTTTCCTTTTCTAGGGCCAATTATTGGGTTCTCTAACCAGTTTTTCTAAGTTATCATTTGGGGAAATATCCCTTTGGACCATGACAGAGACATGGTGCCTGTTGGTTCCTTTAAAGGCATCATTCCTTGCAGAAATGGTAGCAAGGTGAATTCCTGTAACTTCCAGAGAGTCAAATTTAGAATGCCCCAGAATCTTAGCAATAGCTAAAGTTAAAGGTAAACGTATTGTATCCAGTAATTCCTGAACATAAGGGCCATTTAAAATTTTATTTCTGCTAGAAATAAGAAAGCCACATTGCCTCCGCAACATTCCAAAATCATGAGCTAGTCCAAAAGCATATATGTTTTCAGTATAAATATTGGCAGTTTTGCCCTTGGCTAAAGTGCAAGCGCAAGTAAGAGCATATATTTCAGCCTGTTGGACCAAAGTAATCATAGGTCCTCAACAACATCAAAAGGAGTTACAATAGCATACTTAGCACGGTATTTGCCATTGTCACCTTTTAAATAAGAACCATCAGTGAACCATGAGAAGTCAGTGTTACTCAAAGGATTTCCTGCAGATCATCCCGAGGAGTCAGAAGGTTATCCATCAGTGTTAAGCAGTCGTGAGGGACTTCGTTAATGATGGGGGAGAAGAATAGCAGGGTTAAGGTTATTACACTGTAAAAGAGTTATGTGAGGAGCATTTAACAGAAGGACTTCATAGGAGGTGAGGTGGCTGACTGAGAAATGTTGAGTATGATGAGAGTTCAGGAGGGCTTCTACTTGCATGAGGTACAAAAATGGTTAAAGGGGATCCCACAATGATTTTCCTGATGGCCTTAACCAAAAGGGCAGTGTCAGTAATGGCTCTAATGCTAGGGGAATATCCCCATGCCACGGGGTCCAGTTGCTGGCTATACTACCCTATGGGTTGATGGTGATCCCGCTGTGTTTCAGTGAGCACAACAGGAGCATTCCTTTCCTTTTCATAAAGGAAAAGGTAAAACAGAGTCTGATAATTGGGATGTCCAAGGGAAGTTGTATACATCAAACTCTCCTTCAAGGCCTGAAAGTCTATGTCATCCAGTTCGTACCATAAGATTGAGTTGAGGTTGTTTTTCTTTAGTAAAACATACAGAGCTTTGGCCATAAGAGAGAAATGTGGAATCCATTTTTCAATATTAACCAGCTAGCTCAAGAAAACCTTGCAGTTGGCGCTTAGTTTTGGATTTGGGGAAACCTAGGGCACCTGAAGCCTATCTGGATCTAGGTGTTGCCCTTGTTCTGATATCAGAGGCCATAAATATCAAACCTGAGTTTGGTCAAACTGCAATTTTTCTTTGGTGACTTTATGTCCCTTTAAGGCTAAAAGTTACAGCAAGTGGATACTCTCTTCCTATGAAGAGGTTTGAAATGGAAAGCAAAGAAGGAATCATCCACATCCTGCAACAAGTAGAACCCCTAGGGGATTTTATATCACCCATATCAGCCTTCAGGTTTTGTGAGAAATACGAAGGACTCTCAGTAAAACCCTGAGACATTACTGTGGAGGTGAATTGTTTTTCCTCCCAAGTGAAGGCAAAAGGGTGTTTGCTAGATTCATCAACTGGAACACTAAAAAATGCATGTAATAAATCAATTACAGTAGAGAATTTGCTTCTGGGTGAATGGATGTTAGTAAAGTATGAGGGTTAGAAATGATAGGGTGTTGAAGGATAACAGTGTTGTTTATTGCTTGGAAGTCCTGGACCAACCTCCAGGCTTGGCTCTTAGGTTTTCTCACTGGTAAAATAGGATTATTACAGGGACTAGTACAAGGGATAATAAGGCCTTGAGCCTTGTAATATACTTTGAGCTTTATGTCTTGAAGGGCTTCTTTACTTATAGAATATTGGTTAATTCTGGGAAGAGTTTTTAAAGGATCTGTTTGAATCTTGATCTGAAAAATCTTGCTTTGAATTTTGCCAAAAATAGTTGGAGATTTTGCCTATAAGGAGGATGGTGGCTGATGCAATAGGGACAAATGACCAGTGTTTGCAGCTTCAGCTCTAGTACCATCAGGGATGGAACAAATAAAAGATGTTAAATTGTCACATGATTCACCTGGTTGGTTACTTGATGACTACTGTCAAATTCTAGAGTTATTTCTCCCTTTTGGGAGAAAGAATTTTGACATGATACTTTTAACAAGTCTTAGCCTAATAAATGGATGGGGTGGAGGAAGAAAGGAGGAAAGGGTGGGTATCTACAAAGGACCTAAACAAAAGGGAATAGGTTCAGAGACAGGAACCTCGAGGCTCATCAGAGATCTCCACTATTTGAAATGTTTTAGTATTCCGAGGCAGGGGCTGTTTTATAGTAGTGGGGCTGAGCACCAAGACTGCGGCTCTGGTGTCGAGACTGGAAGATATTCGTCCCCAGTTTGCAGAGATACTTCTTCAAGCTGACTAAGAGGGAGGATTGGGAAAAACCCCTGTTGTTCCTTGGAGACCTGTCATTAAGAATTGGGAGGACGTTGGAAAGGCTGGTTAGAGGGGTGAAGGCACCTGAAGTGCTTGAATTTGTAACACTCTTTTCCAGTGTCCTGGCTCTTTGTAATAGTAGCAGAAACTAGGAGGGTTTTGGTTTTTGTTTAGGAGCCTTCATTTGCTGGAGTTAAAGATTAAGAATTTTCACGGCCTTCCTTGGAGGTGGCTCATCTAGAGTATGAGAGAGCTGGTTTGCCAGATGAACTAAATCTGGAGTGGACATAGTTTCCCATTCCATCCTGGCCCTTTTTACTAGAAGAGAAAGGTTTCGTTCAGCCCAGTGATAAACAGAGTTAAAAGCTACCCGGGTGGAATCAACATCTGAAGGGAGACCAGACTTTCTTTTTTTTTAATTAATTAATTAATTTATTTATTTATTTATTTATGGTTGTGTTGGGTCTTCGTTGCTGTGAGTGGGCTTTCTCTAGTTGTGGCGAGCGTGGGCTACTCTTCGTTGCGGTGCGTGGGCTTCTCATTGTGGTGGCTTCTCTTGTTGTGGACCACGGGCTCTAGGCACATGGGCTTCAGTAGTTGTGGCCCAGCGGGCTCTAGAGCTCAGGCTCAGTAGTTGTGACTCGCGGGCTTTGTTGCTCCACAGCATGTGGGATCTTCCCAGACCAGGGCTCGAACCCATGTCCCCTGCTTTGGCAGGCAGATTCTTAACCAATGTGCCGCCAGGGAAGTGCCCGGAATTTTCTTTAAAAGCAATCTGAAGTCAATTGTGATAATAGTCATGAACAAGCTCATCAGAGTTTTGTATGCAAGCCTGATTTTGGTTCCAATCAACAGGCTTTGGAAAAGCCATAGGGATTGCCCTGTGAAGTGGCCTAGTGATTGCCCAAGCCTGATCATGTAATAAGTTAGCAGGCTGTTCTCCCTGTTGTAATTTTAGAGACCTTTCCCAGTTAGTGGTTTTCACCCAATTCTGGACCAGGCCTTCACCAACAAGCATATGAACTAGTTGATGTAAGTCAGAGAAACCACGTTGATACATTTGAATGGCTGGATTAAATTCCTCAGCACATCTGTGAGGGTCTTCCGTTACTTTGGGAAAAATCTTTGACTATGGCTGGCAGTTCATCTCTAGTCCAGAGAATATTAGAATTTAATAAGAGTTTAGCCTCTGGACCCTCAGAAGGCTTAATTTTGAAGGGACAGTTCTGCTAAGTTCAGAGGAAAAGGGAGTGGGGAGAGTTTCACAGAGAAGGGGAGGCTGGGTGGGAGAATTAGTATGGGGCCACTGAGGGCACAGAGGAGGTGCAGGTGGCATAGAAGGGAAGCAGGAAGATGGTGCCAGAGGTGGACGGAGCCTGAACCTGAGAAGCTGAGGGAGGCAGACAAGAAGGTGCTGGAAGCAGAGCCTGAGACAGAGGCCAGGGAAGAAGAGCCTGAGGCTTTGGGAGCCATTTTATCTTTCTTTATTTGCCTCAGTTAACCTTAAAATCTTATTTTGCAGAGAGGCAATTTTAGGCTCCTGATAACATGTGGAAGTCTCAAAATACCAGTCAAGATGGGCATTCCATTCCGTTTTAGAAAGTTTGGAGCTATCATAGTTCAATTTGATTTTAAGAAAATTGTTTGGGGATTTCAAAAGTTCCCCGTAATGGCCATTGATATTCTAAATTGCCTTTGGTCAGGCCAATCCATTTGGTTAGACATGCGCATGAGGAAGGACCACAGTTTTTAAATATGACATCAGCTGCAGTCCCTGTAGGGCAGGCGGGGCACCCTCAAAATATTTAGATAACTGGGATCTCCTTTCTCAGAGATTTTTCTCTAGAGTAAAAGAATACTTTTTAAACAGCTCAAACAGCTTGAAATTCAAACAGCTTAAACAGCTCCAACAGCTCAACTTGCAAACTTTTCTAAGGGAACAGCTTGGTCCCGGAGGAGCCAGGCTGAAGGCTTCTCTTTCAGTTCCCATAGAACAGCCCCTATTCCAAAGGAATGGGCTGAAGGCTGAAAACCAGTGCAGTTATATCAAAACACCCCCTGTTCCTGAAGGAATGGCCTGAAGGTTTCTTGGCCAGTTTCAGCTGAAACAGTCTGATCCCAAATCAGACTGAAGTGCCCAATGAATACTCGTATACAGAACTAGACCTTAATGAGAAAGGACAAAACCTTAAAATAGATCCTGAATATAGCCTGGAGAGCTTCAAATGCAAAGAGGGCAGAAGCTCGGATCCCAGAGAAAGATGTACCTTCAAACTCCAGGGTTGGCAAGAAAAGCCTTTTAAGTGAGTGACAAGTGGGCTCAATTGTGGACATCTCACCTGTTTGCTCACTAGCCCCAGAGCCATCAGGAGTCTTCCCTGGTCCCCCTAAAGGCCACCAAAATATTGACCTAAAACAAATAGACTGCCAGTTCTTTGAGATTAGCAGAGAATTGCAAGTTGGGGTTGGTTACCATAGTGAGCCACCTGCAAGTCCCAACAGAGCAAAGGGAAGGAGAGTGCCCTTATTGAGAGGAAAAGGAAGTTGGGAGGACTAGAGTAAACAAAGAGTCCATGGCTTTTCATTGACTGAGCTCTTGCTGGGAAAGAAGAGGAGTCTTTCTTCCTTTGGGCTCTGCTATTGTTGCTGGGCATGAGAGCTCCCTCTTCTGGTCTCCTGACTCTATTTAATTGAGGTTTCTGTTTATTAGTTTTTTGTTTGTTTTGTTTTGTTTGTTTTTACATAGGGAATTCTTTCTTATTGGCATGTGAATGTCTTCTATCTGAGATTGTTTAATATCTATTGAGAAGATTTCATCTCTCCCACTGAAGTGTACTTGCCTAGCTCCTAGTGTTGTATGTTTGGTGGTGAGAGAGGTGACATCTCTTCCTTACATTAACTTATAAACCATTTCCCTGTTTTTAGTTCATGTCTCACCCATAAGTCCTCTTTTCCTGGTGTCTCCAAGACACCAGCCTCTTAAGGGTTTTGCAGGATAAAACGGTTCTCATATTGTCTATATCTCTTTATTTGGTTACTTGAGGCTAAGGACCACTCTGATAAATTTAATTTTAAGTAACATTATATAGTAGACTTAGTACTATTTAGTGAAATGCTTTTTAATTTCTGTTAATTTTATAGCATCTAACCCCTAGAATCTCTATACTAAATGCATTTCTGAAGCTATTGACCTCTCTCTCCATTTTGTAAGGATAGTAAATGAAACCTGTAGTTCAGTTAGGAAATGACAGGTTGTTAACTTGTGACAGGTTTTCAGGAGCCTTCTTGATGGATTAACTACATCTAAATTGCAATGATACCCTGAAGTCCTCTTTACTTACCTTTCACAGAGTTGAATGTACCATCATCACATACCTTAAAAATGTACTCTTCAACTGTAAAATGTTTTCAGAACAAAATGGCATGAGTAAATGAGTATGTCATTCTCATGTGAGCTACTCTGTGGGCTTTTCTTTCTTTCTGGCTCAAATAAATTTCATGTGAAATTATGGGCATAAGTCCACTTTTGGAATGCTGAAACTGAAGGAGTTATTACCAAGAATTTGACAAAGCTCTGCCTTTTAACTTAGATCTTTTTCCATGCAGCATCTGTAAACTGATTAGAAAAATATAGATAAAATTTCCATATTAAACTGGCTCACAAAAGAATTATTTTGACTGTGACCCTCAGATCTGTGGTCCTCAAACATCACCAGATATTTTTTATAGTTTTTTCTAGTGATGCCTTGAAATCCAAGTATCTGCCCTCAAGTAAAGGAGACCAGATTTGATATTAATTTCCATAATTTCTTAAACCATATTTAGTTTTTCTAGAATATATGTAATGAATATAACTTTTCTATCTTCACAACCGAGTATTAAGATATTAGGCCAGTGATTCTAGAATTAACTCTTTGAATAAATGATATACTACAGCTGTATAATATTGATTCTGACTCCATTCATCTTTTATAATTAATCAAGTATTTTATAACTTGCAGCAGTATTGCCTGTAACTTGTGCAGTAAGTCCATTGTTACTGGGATACCTGGGTCCTGGGAAGTACAGTTCCGTGCAGAGCTTCTCTGACTACTTCTGCTACCTGGAGCTTTAAAATATCTTTTTATTCATCCAAAGAGCAATATATGCCAATGATAGAAATCCAAATGATATAGATGGTTATGCAAGGAAAGGAAAGTCTCCTCCTGATGCCAGATATGCAATTCACCAATCCCTCCTCCCCAAAGGCAACTGTTAAGTTTCTTGAATATATTGTCTAGAAATGTTCTGTGCATGTGTAAACTTCACATATATAAAATATATATATTTATATATAAATGTTAAATTTTAAAATATACATGTATACACATGTACACAATGTTAAATGTTAAATATACACATATATATATCATACAGTGTAATGCTGTGTAAGTACAAACATACTGGACATGCTGTTTTATAACTTGCTTCTTTGTTTAAAAATAGATCTTAGAAATTATTCCATATTAACACTAGTATTACTTATTAGCAAATATAAAAATTGGATATATCCCTAGAATTGGAATTGCTTGTTCAAAGAACATGTGTATTTACAACTTTTAAAAACTTTTGGTCTGCTTGGAATTTATTTTGATAGGAGTAAGGTAGGGATCTAGCTTGATCCATTTCCAGATGGCTGCTAGCTTTCCCCAACATTCTTTGCTGACCAATCAATCTCTCTCTACTACTCCAACATACATAGTTTTTATCATATACTAAATTCCATATATATGGAATTCCATATATATATATATATTCCATATGTATATATATATTTAGACTTTATTCTCTATTCTGTCAGTCAACTAATCTATTCATCTTTTTAATTACCATAGCTTTTATATTAATATCAGAATAGGCTGGTCACCTACATTTGTATGTTTGCTTTTTGATCTAATCCTTAAAATTCGTTTTTTTTTAAGTTTAAAAAGAAATCCTCAAACAGTTTGGATTGATTTATGGAGATTTAAAATCATTAAGTGTCTCCTTATGTAATAAAAGGGCATGCATATTATTTTAGTTTACATAGTTTTACTATTATTTGTATATCTTTAAGTGTTTCCATTTATATTCTAAAATAAGATTATCTCCATTGCTTGATTTATCAGCTCTAAACAATATCTAGTGATAATCTGCCTTGCAAAATTAGAAAAATCAGTGTGCTTATATTCTTTATACCATATTCTTTCCTTTGTTCTTCCTCTCAATATTTATTAATTAGATTGTTTTTCAACATATTTATTATTTACAGCATTTATATTCTATTCTTTCACCAAATTCTACTCTTAAATAATTTCCATGGCTTTTTTATTCAAGTAGAATCAATTTACTCCATTAGTCCTTTATTATTTTTGCAATTATTCTTGAGTTCCCTCATGTTTGAGATGTTATTTTCCTTTATTTGTGAAGAATATCTGGCTGGGAATGAAATTTCTACATCACCCTTTTACCACCTGGATCCTCTAGACCTGCTTTACTGTTACCTGCAATGAAAGTTCTCATGGAAAGTGAACTCAGGTTCTTATGCACCACACACCAATGGTGACTTGATTGATTTTTTGGCTTGGGTGCTCATAATATCTTTTAAGTCCATCTTTGAAATTTTGGGGTTGATTGTTTTATATCAATTTTGGAGGGGAAAATTTATCTTTCAATCTTTTATTTCAGGAAAGTTTTCTTCTATTATATCTTTTAGCAAACTTCTGTCTCATTTGTTTTGTTTCCTTTTTCAGCAATGTCAGTTATGCCTATTTTGGAACTCTTTTGTCTGTCATATTCTTTCATTTTCTGTCTACTATTTGTGAAGTATTTTCTCTTTTTCATTTTATTTTGCTCAGTTTTATCAGTGTTGTTCTCCATATTCATGGCCTTGCTTTCAGTAGTATCAGTGCCCCTTTTTTGATGCTTCTAATGTTTCATTCATTTAAATCATGATTTTATTTTTCTGTTTATTTTATTTCATTAGTTTTATGTAAAAGCTCCTTATGACCTTCATCTGCTTTCTTTATATGTTTTGTGATATAGTTTTCCTTGTGTAATTTTTGGCTGTCTTCATTTTTTTCTTCAAGTATTTCTTTATATATTTTGGTGGGTTTTTTCCTTTGGTGTATCTTTTTACATATTTCATGATGGTTCATTTATAGTTATTACTCATTTTAGAATTAAGGCTTTTAAAAAAGGGGGAGGGAAAGCTGAGTCATTTGTCGAAATAACAGAAGATATGATCCTTTGAAATAAGAGCACTGAGAAGAGATGAAAAAGCACAAAAGACAAAGGACAAAGGATAAGACAGCAGAAAGAAATGAATAGTGAACTGTGGAGCTCAAAAAGAAATGGGAGGGAAAAACAAAATTGTAACAGAAATGATGACAACATTAGATGCTGCAAAAGATAAAATAGACAGCATGAAAACATAGTCAATGATGAGTAGCATAGGCTTGGAAAGCCATTTTTTAGTGGACCAGCTTTTTTTTTTTTTTTTTGAAGATAAAGTATAGCGGAAGAGCTTCAAGAGTGAACTGGATTAATTAATTGTCTTTGTAGGCTTTATAAATTAAGAGAAAACCTCATCTGTGGGTTGGATTCTGCTGTTACCTAGTAGAACTTCTTATTGGGTCATGTTGAAAATTCCTGTGTTTCAGGATTTCTTGTGTACTGATTTAGTGTTTAGCTCTTACCTTGCCAAGAACTGGTGACTGTCCTCCATCTCTCTTCTCACCTCTCACCCAACAGGTGAATTTTTCTTTCAGTATGTCAGTTTTCCCTTTCTTGGCTTCATTGCTCTCAAGTGCTCTGCCATGCACCCAGATCTTACCTTTGCAAGTAAGGAGTTGTGGATTTCACTCCTTATCTGGTGCCCTCTAGTAATCCAGAGATATGCATAATCCACTCTCAGCTTTCTTTCTTAATGAGGTCTAATACTCACCATGCTTGGCAAACTTCTTTTTTTTAAATACATATTTTTTAATTGAGGTAGAGTTGATTTACAATGCTGTGCCAATCTCTGCTGTACAGCAAAGTGACTCAGTTATCCACATGCAGACATTCTTTGACAAACTTCTTAAAGTATGGTTCCTCATTGTGGCTGCATACACATACACATTTATATTTCATATTTCTAGTTCTATTTCATATTTCCCATTTTTCTTCACATTGTAGTTTTGTCTGTTTCAAAGAAGAGAGCCTAGGCTTTGCCATATTAACTAGACTTCTTGAAATGGTCATATGAGAAAGCCATTCCTCTGGACTAAGCATTGCTCTCTCACTGTCAATCACCTTCTAGAATGAAGACACTGAGTTAATGACATGGTGACACTTTAAGTCAGAAACACTGGAGTCTAAATTTATTTTTATCATGTTTTGAAGGGCATGGGAAAGTGCTGGAGAAGCATGAGTGGCAGCTGCCTAAAGGGTGAAGAAATTGATGAGGGAAGAAGTGTTGCCTTGTTGCTCCAGGCACTGACTTTCACAGTGACAGCCACTGGCATTCTCCTAATGACTCTGTACTTCCTTGGTTCCTGAGACAGTTGTGAACAAGGCAAGATGTTAACAGTCCCAGATTCATTGGTTGGTAAGACCTGGAATAAGCAGTGCTGTCCACAGATCAAGGGTAAGCCCAAGGTGTTCAATATTTCCAAATTGCTCCCAGCTTATATTTTATGATTGGACTATACCCATCAAATTCTGGCCCTCCATAAAATAACTGCTGAATGAATGAATGCTTTGATTCCCTTCTAGGACTGGAGTCAGGCTTCAAATCTGGCTATTCATCTGGGGCCCTGTTGCAGTTCCTCTGTATTCACATGGCCTTCTACTCTATGCCTTTGTCTTCTCCTTTTCTATCTGAAACAAAGACTCTGTCATTGGATTTAGAGCCCATCTGGTTAATCAGGATGATCTCATCTTGAGATCCTTAATTACATCTGCAAAGACCCCCCCCCTTTTTTTTTTTCAATAAAGTCATATTCACAGGTTCTGGGTGGATATATATTTTGGGAGCAGTCATTCAACCCTCTACACTTACAAAACATGTATTGGAGAACATTCTCATGTATGACAGACATAGTCCATCAGTAATAAATTGATATATAGGAAAATTGTAAGCTGTGATTTATGTGAGATTCTCAAGGAGGTAGCTACAACCCCACCTCCTTCCTGCCTGCTCACCTCTAACATAACAGTGAACTATTGCAGTGGTAGTTGAAAATCAGTGGATGATTATAAGGCCACTTAAATGCCTGTCTTTGTGTATAGCCAGGATTTTACTTTTTGCTATGCCTCACGCACAAGGTTGAACTCCCCTGACATTGACACGTGTCCCAACCTCATCTACACTTGCTCTGTTCTTTTTGCGTTTTATTTTGCTGACCCTATGTGGGCCCACACTTTGACACACTGCCTGGTTCTGTAGAACTTCCCCTCCCACCCTCAGCCATATTGTGAGGGTCCTGGCATGATTTCAGTGCATACTGCATTTTCAAAGAAGAAAGTGCTTGCAAATACTGCCATTGTACTTAAGCTCATTTTGCTGTAGTTCTGTAAGCAAGGAGTAGTAATAATAGAACAGTGGGCACCCAATTTGTTGAATGCAAAACAAAGGAAGTTAGGCAACCTACCTAGGTTCACACAGCAGGTAGTATACTGGTAGAACTAAGTTTCACATCCAGGTCTTTCTAACTCCAGAGTCCAAGCTTGTAGCCACTATGCTGTAAGGTTCCATTGGAAAGCAGCCACTTGAACCAGGGATGGGCTTATGTCACCACTGTGGGCAAGTTTAACAGAACCCCACAACAGGCAATCTCTATGAGATCATCTGACTCCTCAAAATACTGTAGAGAATGAAATACATTACTTTATCCAGAGGATTAATTACTTGATTAAAGAATATAATATAAGCATATATAAGAATATAAGCAAGAATATAATTCTTCTTGCTCTCTGGTAACAAAGGCTGCTTTTAAGTTAAATTTTCAATGCTGTGCATGATACACAATTCCTATAGGTGGTAGAATGTTAGAAATAACCTTGCTCATTTAAAACGGCATGAGAGAGAGGGCAGGGTATAACAATGGTGATCACAGTAAAATGAGGAACAGTCGAAGGCTCTACCATAAACAGCAAGAAAAGCATTGAAATTATACAGCCTAAAGACACAAAACATTTCATTTCCCTTTGCATGAAACTGGTCTGACCTTCACCGTCCTGAAATAACAGGAAATATTATTTCTCTGGTAACCGTACTGCATTTTAGGCAAGTAGTTAAGCAGAATGCTCAGCATGAATAAATACAATTAGAAATTGTTAGGGCAGATCTCTATGAAGAGTGCATGTTAAGCAGTAATAGAAATGTAAGAGCTTACAACAAAATGAAATTCGTATTGTAAAGGTCAGACTTGCCTAAGAGAGACTTTTAGGTAAACTATTGGGTTGAAAACCCGATTCCTATTTTGTTTTAATAGTTAGTAACATATGGTGGCTGAGGTGATGTGTTTCAGTTGAGTGAATCTTGTTGCTTTATCCTGTGCTTGATTCAGCAGAGCTGTGGATGATTTTTGCAGGACTATGAAAAATGGCTGAATTCTCTCTTCCTCCAATCTGAAATTAATGACTAGAAACATTACCAACACGGTAGGTTTTCAAAAAAATAGTGTAAGTACTTTATCTAGAAATGGTGTGTTTTCCCTTAGATAAACATGCAAGATATTATGGGATAGTTTAGGAAGACAAATTTATGTAATTTTGAACTCAGCAACATTAGCTAAAAACAACTAATTTTAACAATATTAGCTAAAAACAACTGGAGGTAAGAATCAGAGATATATATATATCTATATTAATCTCTGCCTGATTCCTGGATTTGAGGTATACTGCCTAGGCTCATTCCCTAGTGAGAAGACTGGAGGGGGCCGTAAGAACTTGTAGGAGGACCAGAAGATCCCTAATATCACACCTGAACTGATGGATGAGCCATCAACGTTGCCTCAGCCCTTGGGGAATTTCATACTTACTTAATCTTTAAATTTATCAGACATTAATTGAACCCCAACTATATACCAGCTGCTCTCCTAGAGATGTCAATGAAGCATAGTTACTGCCTTCAACACTGTTTCGAGAGGCTGGGCATGGTGATCAAGCATGTACGCTAGTTACGGTTCAGAGTGCTAAAGAAATGCTGAAGTTGAGAGAGAGCCCAGCTGATACCACTCCGTCTGATTAGAGGACGGGCAGGAATTCAGGAAAAACTTCTTGAAAGAGGTGTGGTTTGACGGGAATGCAGAAGTTATTTCATCTCTGGGCCTGTTTCTTCTTCTGTAAAATATTGAGAAATGATAGGACCACCTATCTTTCTGGGTTGTCGTGAGGATTACATGAGAGAGTGTGTGAGAAGCCTGGCACTTGTAGGTACTGTAAGTAAGTATTCATTATGATCACTTTTGGCCACTTTCCTTAGGATTTAAAAACAAAAGCTTCTTAACTCTTTCCTGAGGTCAGGGAAGTCCTGAAACCTATGAACGTGAAATCCAGCTAGCCTTCTCATTTTTGTGTGATGAGCTGCATGAAATTAAGGTATAGGTAATTTCTCAAACAGGTGATTCTACTAAGAGAGTTAATGGCTTAAGAGTGAATGGTTGGTGGGACTTCCCTAGTCGTCCAGTGGTAAAGAATCTGCCTTGCATTGCAGGGGACGAGGGTTCGATCCCTGGTCAGGGAACTAAGATCCCACATGCCATGGGGCAACTAAGTCTGCATGCCACAACTACTGAGCTCACATGCCTCAACAGAGTCTGCATGCTGCAAACTACAGAGCCCAAATGCTCTGGAAACCGCACGCTACAACTACAGAGGCCATGTGCCCTGGAGCCTGCGTGCCACGACTAGAGAAGAGAAAACCCGCACGCCACAACTAGAGAAAAACCCGCGCACCACCACAAAGAGCCTGCACGCTGCAATGAAAGATCCCACATGCCTCAGTAAAGATCCTACATGCCGCAACTAAGACCCGCCGCAGCTGAAAAAAAAAAAAGTGAATTGTTGGCCCCATGCACATCTAGACTATAAGGAAAAGTAAAGTGTTAATCCAGTGTTGAGCTTTTTGTTCTTTCCTGTCTCTGCCTTACTCGCTCTGCAGCCACCTTCCTCCGTAAGTACACTGCTTATGTCAGTTGTTCCAGAGACAAGGGCCGCCAGGTTTCCAGCTAATCTCATACATGATAACACCCAAGATGTGCATTTTAAAAGTTTGTTTAGATATGATTGATCACCTCAGGAAAGTCGTGTGATTACTAGGTAATAATCTTATTAGAAGAACCTAAGAAAGCAGCTTTCTTGGTGATTTACCCTTGTTTCATTGGCTCAAGCACTGATCTCAAACCTGGTTGATCCATTTTAGTGAAAAGGTTAAAGTGAATCCACTTTCAAATGTTATAGCTTAACTAGAAATAATTTTAAGAGCTCACAATCAGGTATCTGTAAACTTTAATATTTATTTACCTATTGATTTAAATCAACTGAGGTTATGTACTCCTCTCTTTGGGCACGTATGGTGCATATTGGTATTTGGTATTCTCTGCTAAGGATTCCTTTCTTCACTAGTATGTCCAGCCCTGTGATAGTTACAGTGTCTTTTAAACTTGCCACCTCCCTGTGAAAATTTCCTTGCTCATATCTTAGTGGCTTCCTCTTTTGGCTCTAAGTTATGACCTAGATTGTCATCTCTATTTCTCACCTCCTCTGTTGGTGGAGAATGAGATCGCTGTCTCTGATTGTCCTGTGATTCTCTTAGTGTCAGGAACAGCTAATAGTTTCCATGAGTGTTACAGTTCTTCTAAGCTGCTTGGAATAAAATGGGGGTATCATTTCCTAGAGGACGACGACACAGCTTTCTGGGGCTGTCAAACCACTTTAATTCATTGAGAAGAAGCATTTGACGCATATTGTGAGAGTTATGCATACATGAAGAGAAGACTATCGAACTCAATGGGTTAACATCATCTTTCAGATAAACTTCATTTTTCTCTCCTCTCTTTTGGCCCTTGTGCCAGTGAAATGAAAGATATTTTTTAAAAAAACACAACATGAAAAGAGGGAAGTATTGTTTTTGTAAAAGCAACCCTAAAACACAGCTATTGAAAGAAGCAATGTTTAAAAAATTTAGAATAGACCCATCTAAATTCTCAGTTTAAAATGACTTACTAATACAAATACCTAAAAGCCTTTTAAAAATTGTTAATGCTGTTGAATAAATATTGAATGAGATAAGTGAGGTGTCTTGAAATGGGGCTATGATTTATTATAATTATTTGTGGAATTTTGGTTTCCCATTTTAAATGGTATACCTCCTGCAGGCAGGAATGGGCTTCATTGTCCTCGTCATGGATGAGGGAAGAGTAAAATCCCCTGTCTTTACAAGGAAACTTGTTGGATTTCCGGCTCCTCCTTGACCAGCAGTTTCAGGTCTGTTTGTTTATTGGTTTATCTTTGCCTTTTCTTTTTCTTCAGGCCTTTCGGAATCACCCTTTTATATAGCAGACGGTTTTTTTTTTTTAATATAATCTGAAGGTTTTAGATATAGAACTATAGGGGATTTTTTTGCTCATTTGTATTTAGTTTGTTGGCAACCATTTTTGTTTTAAACCTGTCACTCTTTATGATATACTTTTAGTTTTTAATCATTTTTATTTACTATATGATCTGAGATATTCATATTTTTCCAAGTGTTTATATAATTAAGTCATGATTTAATGAGTTATCCCTTTAAGATTCAATATCTATTTGACTCCTCTTCTAGGAGATACAGATATGAGTATGCTTTCTCTTTAACCTACTTCCCCTTCTCTTCTATCACCAGAGGCAGATTATATTATTATTTCTAAATTACTGTGGTCTATAACATTTACATTCTGTTCTACTTATAACTCTCACAGTTGAGTAGTGTCTTTACAGTGATTTCTCCACTTAACCTCTAAGTTTATAGGATACCGTACTATAATAGTTGTTTTAAAGAAGAGCTCAAAGGTGGTGTGTTCCTGATTTCTTGCATGTTTCGTATGATCTGTCAATTACTTTTATACTTGAAATGATAACTGGTTTAGATTTAACATTTTTGGTTTATATTTCCCTTTCCCAAAGATGTGGTAGATATTGCTCTATTGCCTTCTACAGTAATTTCTTTTTTTTTTAAATTAATTAATTAATTTATTTATTTTTGGCTGTGTTGGGTCCTCGTTTCTGTGAGAGGGCTTTCTCCAGCTGCGGCGAGTGGGGGCCACTCTTCATCATGGTGCGTGGGCCTCTCACTGTCGTGGCCTCTCTTGTTGCGGAGCACAGGCTCCAGACGCGCAGGCTCAGTAGTTGTGGCTCACGGGCTCAGCCGCTCCGCGGCATGTGGGATCCTCCCAGACCAGGGCTCGAACCCGTGTCCCCTGCATCGGCAGGCAGATTCCCAACCACTGCGCCACCAAGGAAGCCCTCTACAGTAATTTTTAAGTCTGAGGTCAACCAAATTTTTTTCTTTCTTATGGGAGAATAGATTCTTTCTTGCCCCCCCACAGAATGCTCTATCATTAAACTCCAGAAAGTTTCTCAGGTTATGTGCTGATCATTCTATAGCAACTTTTCCTGGTATACAATGTACTCATTTTACCTATATGCTTGATTTTTCCTTTATTTCAAAGAAATGTTCTTTTATTATATCTTTGGATATTTTTTATATTTCTTCTTTAGAAATGTCAACTATATACACATTGGATCTCCTTTGGCTCTATAACAGTAATGTTCTTTCAAATACTTAAGTCTTTGTTCTTCTATATTTATGTGTTTTTAGAAATGGCTTGTTTTTTCCTTCTGATACCTTTAATGTGACCTTTAATAATGTAATAGTTTCATTTTCTCTTCTATTTTTTGACTCTGACACAGCGTTTTTCATTACATTTATTTTCTGTTCTTTTTCCTTGAGTCCTACTATGTCTTATCTGGATTCTTGTTTCAGAGGGGTTGTGATTTTTAAAATAATTTTTAATTTAAGGAATACTATATTTTTCATAATTTTTGGCCTGATTTCTGTTATAGTCTTATGAATTTTTTATCTGCCTTCTGCTTGCTATATTCTTTTCCTTAGACTTTTAGTACTATTTTTACATACGTCCCAGCTGATTTTTTCTATTTTTCATCTATAATACATACCTGAATCAGCTATTCAGTGATGGATAATATAGAGGAGAGTTAGGTAGAATGCAGCAGGAAGTTTGAATTTTAGACCATGGCTTTTGAACACATTCCCATGAATATTCTACCCGAGGTATATAGTAAACCAATTCTGTGTTACCTAGAAGTCTTTCTGGCACCTAGTGAAGCCACAGTTTCTTTCTTTCTTTCTCTTTCTTTCTTTCTTTCTTTCTTTCTTTCTTTCTTTCTTTCTTTCTTCCTTCCTTCCTTCCTTCCTTCCTCTTTCTCTTTCTCTCTTTTTCTCTTTCTTTCTTTTCTTTCTTTCTTTCTTTCCCTCTCCTCTCTCTTCCCCTCCCCTCCCCTCCCCTTTCCTTTCTCTCTCCCTCTCTCTCTCCCCCCCTCCCTCCCTCCCTCCCTTTTTCCCTCCTCCCCACTTCCTTTCTTCCTTTTATTCCTGGTTGTCTGCAGGACCATTTCCACTGATAATTTCTCTACCACCATGTTTCACCCACAGCAACTCTTTTGGGAAGATGACATGTCTGTATGCTTTCATATTCAGCTTGGCAATATCTGCCACTCTGTGGTACAAAGTAAGATTTACTGAGGTTTCCACAGCTCCTGCATGAAACCCAGTTGGCCATTCAAGTGAAGAGAGATTCTTTTTTGTCTTGGTATATCCCACCTACTGTGGTGAATGCCTCACTGTGCTCAGGGCCTGTAGTGGCTTCTGTCTCTTGTGGAGCCCTCCTCTGTCTTTGTATTATTTTCACTGTACCTGGCAGCCATTGTGCTTTAGCATTGTGGTTGTTTCTTCATATGTTACGGTTTGTGGTTATGGTTGTTTCTTAGTGTATTAGTTATCTATTATTATGTAACAAAGCACCTCAAAACTTAGTGACTTCAGTCAACTGCAATGTATTACTTCTCCCAATTCTGTTGGTGATTGGGCAGTTCTGCCAATCTTATCTGGGTTCATTTACCTGGCTTCAGTCAGCTGGTGGCTCATCTGCAATGGCTGAGACAGCTGGGATGTCTGGGCCTTTCTCTCCACATGGTTTCATCCTGGCTACCTTCATGGCATGATGATTTCAGGGTTCCAGGAGGGTAGGAAGCTTCAAAACCTCTCATGGCAGAGACTAGAAAGTCTCAAAGCAACACTTCTGCTGCATTCCATTAATCGAAGTAAGTCAGAAGACCAATCCAATTTCAAGAGGTGGCAAAGTCACATTGTAATTGTCATCCAGTTATAGAAGGAATTTAGCTCTTTGAACAAACAATCTAAAACATTGTGGTTCGTTTTTTGATTTATGTTTCTTGACCATGTTTTCATTTGGTTTAATGGTAAAGGAAGGAACAGAGACAGTTTTACACTGTTGCCTTTATAGGAAGTCAGCTATTATTAGTTTTAATGGTAATTAATAATAATATACCTTCTTTATAATAATATAGCACCTTTTATTTTGTACTTATTAAAGACCATAGGCTGTAACTTAAGAAGTGACTCTCCTGTATGTAGTTAATAGCTCCCAATCATAGTGCAAGGATTTTGAGACCTGAAATGGGAAAGCTTTTTCCAGTTTATATAGTAAAGGATAATGAATTTTAGACTGGAGGGCAGGAAAACAGTCTTCTATTTCTGCTTCTAATCCTAGTTTTGTGATCTTAAGAAGATGAGTTTACTTTTGTCTCTCATTTACTAAAATGAAGAGGTTCTTAAACTTTAAGGTCATAGAAGTTACCTATGAGATGTGAAACATTCAAATCCTGTCTCTTTCTCCCTTGAAATTCTGACTCAGTAGGTCCAAGATCTAAGAACCTGATTTTTTAATAAGTATCTTATATGATTCTGTTGCGGGTGGTCTCTTGACCATGCTTTGAGAAATACTTAACACCATAGGTTTTGTATTAGAACTTTGAAAACCTCAGAACCAGCTCCCATTTGCAAAATTCTATTGATTATGAAATGTATATTTAAAATGTGTTTGTTATTTGAGCAATGATAAACTATTTAATTACCTGCATCACTTAGAATGTCTTTGAGAATAAACATCCTAACTTGGGCTCAGTGCTTTCACATCTGCCATTATGGAAATGAAAGAAAAAATCAGCTTCTCATGTGCATCATTAAAATCTGTTGATTAAAAAAATTGTATGTTTAAAAAGTTCTCATCTTTATATCATACTTTTCTTCCCTGCCATGGAAAATGGAAATAAGTTAACATTGTAATTATTCATACAGATGTGGGGGCCAATCTTTGATAAGTTAAAAACCTGTACCTCCCACTGCCCAATATGTGAAAGTATCATGCTGTGTTCTAGGGAAGCCATTTCTCATTTCTCAGACATACCCTATGTACTTCAAAGTTAATTCTAAGCAATGAACAGTAGAAATTATTAAAATAAAGTTTGCATGTATTAAGGTCCTAAGATTATTAGATAAAATATATTTTTTTAAATGTGAGAAAATAGAGTTCAATGACTTTTAACATTAAATAGTTCAAGTTCAATGTCACTAACATATAAATCATCATAGATAGGCTTTGGGGTAAGGAAATATGATTTAGTAACAAGCTACCCAAACTAAAGAATATTCACTTGCAGAGCATTGTAATTTTTTTTCAGACTTTGTGGGCCACAGTTTTATCTTGAGGGCTGTACAGAAATATACCATGGGCACATCTGGCCCACGGTAGTAGTTTTAAAACCCCTCTTTATGATAAAAATGCTTGTCAAACTCTAAGTAAGATTGATTCCAGGTTTTAAACCTTGTGTTAGTAATTTAGTTGACAGCTTTATTTTTTGTTAGAGCAACTCTTTATTGAGCCACTTGATGGCAGCATTTACTATGTGTTAACATTGAACTTTTTTTTTTCTCTCTAGGTTGTTCAGCCTCGTTTAACATTGGTAGTGGAAAAGATTGATAGCAATGCAAATGTATTTATAACCAAGAGAGATAGTCACCTTCCACCCCAATTAGCCTTTGCATTGATTTACTGAGGAAAAACATCTATTACTGAAAAAAGTCTTACAGATTAGTGTTGCATTATTTTGTTACAGTTGAAATATGTAGGGAAAGTGATCTCAGAGAAGATATACTTTAATCTAACCAAAAATATACTTTCCCAATAATTTTTTTTAAAAAAGATACATCATTGAGAATGCAGCTCTGGTTCAGAATACTGTACCACAATTTTTCCCCCTTATATCTATATACTTAGTTATTTGGATATTTTCTAATAATGAGCTTGTGTCACATCTTAGATCTTTAAAAAGAGATTTATTCATGAGCTGTTGCTTGGATAAAGCCATTGATCTACCAAAAAAGAAAATCCCATTTCTCAATTTCTTTGTGAGAATATAATTATGGTTGGAACTAAAGTCTTTTTTTTTTTTTAATGAAAAGGCTTACTGCCTCCTGAAATATGTTTTTGTACCCCCTAAAGATTGGAACTGCAGCCGTGACTTTTTTCCTGCAGAGAAAAACCTACCAGTAATGATTGTATAAACATCCCGGCAGGTACTTTCTAGGGGAGGGTTCACTAAGAGAACTCCCATTTGAGATTTACATGGAACACAAATTGGTAGAGATTTACAAGGCAGTTACGATTTAGTGCTTTTGGCTTGAAAGAAAGGAATAGTATTTTTGTTTTTTGTTTTTGTTTTTTTTAACCATCCCCTGTTTTCCCCTGGTCCCTTATTTCTCTTAAAAAAAAAACCATGGCATGTGGAAAAGTTTGGTGGGCTTTTGTTTTTTGAGCTTTTACCAGAGAAGATTCCCCATATTATAATTCCCTGCCAGTTGAATTTATATGTCAGAGTAAGGTTAAGGTACTCAATATAGGGTTGTAAAGAGGCTCTGCTGGACCATCAGGGCTGCATAAATGGCAAGAAAGTAACGTGGGAAGTCTTGGACTGATGGCGAGTTTATATAAATATCTTTGTGGGTGTATATAAATATTCTGGGGAGGCGATTCCAGCTTTGCTGTTTTCACAAGCTCAACTCTATTTTCCTGAGCTCTATGTATGTTTACTTACATACAATTGTACATTTCCTTTTGTTTATATATGCTTGGGTATTCTGAGTCTATAAAAGGAGACTTATGTTCCGTATACATTCTTCTTGTAACTAATCTTATGCTAGTTTAAAATTTAAAAAAAGATTCTATAATAAAAGTAATGCAAGATTACTGTAATGCAAGATTACTTATAAAATATAGGTACGTGAAAAGTAAATAAAAACATATAATATCTTACCATGCCATTATTTGAGTGTTATAGTCATATATATATGTATATATATATATATATATATATATATATATATATATTGCAAATAAATACGAAAATATTATAGGAATTGGGTCACACATTAGTCTTGTACAGGTTTTCACAACCGAGCCAGACACAATTTCTATTGCTACACAATTCACTTCTTTCCTTTTCTTTTTAACATAAGCACATAATCCTCATTTTTATATTTATCATTATGAGACATGCTACCTGGTTTGGACCCCTGGAAAAAGAACATTTAAGTGATACCACTCTAGTCAGACCCACCAGGTCTGATTGCATACATATGGAAATTCATAAAGAAGACCCAACTCCAGATGGCCTGATGTCAACAGGGACACTTTCAAAATTGTATAGGAAGTTACGGTCTAGATCTGACAGGCATAATTGCTGTGATCTTCAGTCTCAGATGAAATCAATGCAGAAAAGAAAAAGAAAATAATAACCCTGACAGCTTTCCCAATCTGCAGGCTTTGCTGTATGTAAAGTGCTGTTCAGTTCTAGCCAGCGGTTTAGAAAGGAAGGAAGCGCTTAAGTGGCTGCACTAGAAAGGGGCTGGTTGTCTTTCAGGAGAGCCTTGTTTTCACTTTGCCAGTGCTCTGAACTGCTGAGTGCCCCAGCACAGTGCTGTCTCCCTCATTGGTGATGGAAGGTGCTCTGAACTGCCTGCCCAGAAATACCAACCGGAAGTCAGAGCAGTCTCAACTGCAGCCCTCTCACCAATTACTATGTGTGTGTGTGTGTGTGTGTGTATGTTCTTGCACGCATGAATGTGTGTTCAAACTTGCATGCTGAGTTTTCTAGTTAGCATAGTTCAGTCAAAGCCTGGCCACAGGAACCTGGGTCAGTGTTTGAGGGGTAACCCATCTCAAACAGTGTGAGGTCTCTGAATACAGGTACCCAGCTTGACTACAGTGAGGGCAGCTCCATTATGCTCAGCTGTGTCTCAGTTAAAGCAGAACAAAAGGGTTTCAGAAAAGAGAAGGAAGCGGACTGTGCTGGTTTAGTCTGAGGGTAAGAGTGGAGAAATGGCTGAAGTGATTGAGGGGCTCCTACCTGCCATAACCTTGTAGGAATCTCCCTGAACTATGAAGCAAACTTAGATCTTGCAAGTTTGCTTAAAGGGCTTGGTAAGCCCTGTAGCCAAATACCATTTCTGGGTTTAGAACAATTGAGTTCTGTGTCAAATTTGTTTATTTGTTGTCTTGCTGTTTGCAAATGTTTGGCCCCTGTGAAATTTTTGTATGTTCAGTAAAAAATTACCCAGAAGTTGAAATTGGCATTGATTTTTAATTTATACAGAAGTTATTACAAATATATTTGTATTACAAATATATTTGTCAGTGTCAAAACAGTTTCATTGCTTACAACATATAGGAAATCAAATTTCATAATTGCATTTACCATGTGGGCAGTGACACTGGTTTCAGAGTTTAAAGGTCATTGATGACTAGGCTCTGAGTTTAAATTAAATTGCAATATGTTTTTTCCTCTTCCTCCTAGATTACAAATGTGACAGGAAATACTGGCACAGCTTAGCATTTTCTACTAAAAGAAACACTGATGTCTGCTTTCTGTTTGCCGTCTTTCTTGTTGCCCCATCCTTCATAACTGCAAAGATAACTTACAGGTAAATATTCAGTCATTGTTTGAACAGTGAGAACACTAATACCAATTTGAGTAACAAAACACAAATGGGACCTTTGGCTTTGATTTACAGAAGTGACATGAATAAAAAGGTCAATTCTCATTTATTAACAAATGGTAACTTAATTAGTGTTCTCAAATTCATCTGTCCTCATTAAAGTTGCTTTGTAGGACTCTTCCCTAAGTTCTTTTTCCCCTCTTGCACTTCCCATTCTCCATCCTCCCTTCATCATGATCAAGTTTGTAGTTCCTGGGAATTTCGCTCCTTTTCTAGCATATTGCAGTAAGGGGAAAAAATTCATTTCATTATCAGGTTGTAGTCATTGATCTGACTGAGTTCTGGTTTTCACATGTCATCTAGTATATGTCAATTCTCCAGGCCAAGACTTCTTCACCTGCAAAATGAGGATGATAAACGGTTTGACTGCTATGGTCACGTTTAATTTTAAAATCCTGTGGTTCTTAGTTTCGGTTCCCCTATGGAAAAACTCAGAAAGAGTTCACTTTGCTTTCTACCTTTTTTAAAAAAGTAATCGCAGGGCCTTCTCCCACAGCATGCATTTTTATCAATGTAAGTGGAGATGACTTTTTTGTTTTCTTAGGAAGCAGGATTTATATTATGGAAGATGCAATTTGTCATGATGTGGTAACTGCTGGAGTAAAGCTGTTGCCTGAGCAACTCAGGTGCTTTGAGTGTTCTAGTGATTTGTTCATCATGACAGTGGGTGTTACGGATGATAAGATTCAGGTGATAAGTGCAGGAGGGCTAGACAAGTGAAAATACTGGTCATAATAGGAAAAAAAACATTGATTTTGAGCAGTATCTAGATGTAAATAAATTCTTGATTTGCTGTATGATATTTTGAATTTATAGCTGTAGAAAACATCTTTATAGCCAAAATGCCTGGAGGATATTAATTTTATTATTTTGTGTCTAAAGTTCTTCAGTACAGAACAAAATCAAGAGCTGGTTTGAAAGCTTTATGACAGACAAACCTCTACCAAGACTGATCTAGACTAGACAAGAAGAGAGAACACAAAAATAAAGAAAAAACTTCCTATCATTACTGGTAGCAAAGGATTTAAAATAATAAAAATATTATGAAGCAGTATATGCATACAGTTGAAAGCATAGATGAAATGGGTGAATTCTGAAAATGCCAAAATTCATATGAGGAAAAGGGAGAACATGAGTGGACCAATAATCACTAAAAATAACCCAGCAATGGCGATCAAAGACCTCTTGCCAGTAAAGTCTCAGACCCAGAATATTTTATAGGAGAATTTTACCAAACTTTTAAGTAATAGAATCTCTCTATATTATACAGATTGTTCTAGAAATTAGAAAAATATTAAAGCCACCCAACTCATTTAGAAGCTGCTATAACCTTGGTTACAAAGCCAAATAAAAAGTGTAAGAAATAAAATTATAAACCCATTTCACTTATAAGCCTATGTGATAAATTCTAAGTAAAATATTAATGAAAATAATTTACCTGACATTATGTCTGTCTAAATAGAATTAAAACCTTCATACTACAAAATATCCTGAAATGTTGGAAAAAGTATAACGAATCACCTTAAATGTATAACTGAACTCTAAGAAAGTAAAGGAAATCAGTAGTGATCCAAAATGGGGGGGTGGGGGGGTGGGGTAGGAATGTTGAACACCAAAAAAATAAAGATGAGTTGATATTGTGGTTGTCTTAGAGATTGGATACTAGTTTCACTAACCAACGGACTTGGTCTTGGTGGTCAAACAAAACAGGCTATAGGAGGTAGGAAATTTGAACTCAGAGATGCTGAAATTAAACCCTCAAAGAACTATACACTGTGTGCAAAATCAACCAGAAAAATTCTGGCATTTTCCCAGTCTTTTTAAATCTCATCAGCGTAGAAGGAAAAAAATTCTTTTTTCATAGTAGAAAAAATTCTTCTCAAATAACTTTTAATTGTGGGTATGCCCTAATGCATCTATACGTTTTTAGTTGACATAAAAATCAGTCCTAAGATAATACTATCCCTTGAGTGCTTGAGAAGAAAATGTAAAATCACACAAACAGCATAAATCAGGTTATGTTGAGTTCCTGCTAATAATGTATCACTAAAGAGATCATAACCTCCAAAATATAAAACACACATGGAAATAATCAAGCATGTGTAAGAATCAGTGGCCAGTAAAATTTGACCCTCAAGAAGTTCAGATATAATTCATGTGAAATTTATACTATAAAAGTAGCATATTTTAGATTCTTAAGGACTTAAATGTCAAGAAAATGAGAAAAAGAATGAGATTAAACAAATATAACGTGAGAATACCTAATAACTAAGTTCAACAATGTTGCAGGATACAAGATAAACATATAAAAATCAATTCTATGTATATATACTAGTAATGAACACATGGACACTGAAATTAAAATATCATTTACAATCGCTCAAAAAATGAAATACTTCAGTGTAGATCTAGCAAAACTTGTACAGGACTTGTATGCTGAAAAGTATACAATACTGATGAAAGAAATTAAATATCTATGTAAATAGAAATATCTGATTATATATTGGAAGACTCAACATCTCAATTCTCCCAAATTGATGAACAGGCTTAATACATATCCAAGCAATATTTTTTATGGATACAGACAAGATTATTCTAAAATTTACATGGAAAGAAAAAGGAACTAGAGTAGCTAGAACTATTTTGAAAAAGATGAATAAAGTGGGAGGGAATCCATCTTTCCAACTTCAAGAGTTATTATAGCTAAAATAATCATAACTACGTGGTAATGGTGGTGGGATAGACATATAGACATTGGAACAGAATAGAGAACCCAGAAATACACACAAACATGCCTGATTTTTGACAGATGTGAAAAAGCAATTTAATAGAGTTAAGATAGAATTTTAAACAAATGGTGCTGGAACAATTGGACATCCATATGTTAAAAAAATATACCTTAAACCTAATCCTCACACTTTATACAAAAGTTAAAACGAATCACAGGCTTAAATGTAAAACATAAGACCATAAACTTTTAGAAGAAAACAGAAGAGAAAAATGTCAGGATCTAGGACTTGGCAAATGTTCCTAGATTTGACACCAAAGAACAACATACAAAAGGAAAAATTGCTAAATTGGACTTTATTAAAATTTTAAAAATTGCTCTGTGAAAGACCCTGTTAATAAGATAAAAAGACAAGCTCCAGAATGGGAAGGAACACATGTTTCTGACAAAGGAGTAGCAAGCCACACATTAAACAAAAGACTAGTATCTAGGATATATAAAGAACTCTGGAAATTCAACAGTAAAAAGCAAACAATCCAATTAGCACATGGGCAAAAGGCATAGACATTTCACTGAAGATATACAGATGGCAAATTAAACACTTGAGAAGATGTTCAACATCAGTAGACAACAGGGGAATTCAAACTAACACCACCATGATAATATCACTATACACCTATCAGAATGGATAAAATAAAAAATAGTGACAACACCAAATCCTGGAGAGAATACAGAGAAACTGGATCAATCATACATTGCTGACAGGAATGAAAGATGGTACAGCCAGTCTGGAAAATAGTTTGGCAGTTTCTTTAAAAAACTAAACATGCAACTACCATATGACATAACAATTATACTCCTGGAGACTTAAACCACATAAATGAAGACTTATGTTCACATGAAAACCTGTACACAAATGTTTATAGTAGTTTTATTCATAATAGCCCTAAACTAGAAATAACAGGTGAATGGCTAAACAAACTGTGGAATATCAATACCAAGGAATGCTACTCTACAGTAAAAAGGAAAAACTACTAATACACTATAACCTGGATGCATCTCTAGAGAATTGTCCCGATCTGAAAAAGCCAATCCCAATAGGTTACATACTGTATGATTCCACTTATATATAACATTCTTAAAATGAAAAAATTATGAAAATGAAGAACAGATTAGTGGTTGCCAGGCATTGGGACAGGAGGGAAGTAGACATGTTTATTAAAAGTCAGCATAAGGAATCCTTGTGATGGAAATGTTCTGTACCTTGACTGTATCAATGTCAATATCCTGGTTGTGATATTGCTATAGTTTTACAAAGCGTTACCAATGGGGGAAACTGGGTAAAGAGTACATGGGATATTGCTGTATTATTTCTTACAGTTGCATGTTAATCCAAAATTACATCAAAACAAAAAGCTTAATTAAAAAACATAAACAACAAATCACAGAGTGGGTCAAATAAAAAGAAAAATGTGGTTACCCTGGGTTGGATTGTAGATATGGGTGCCCAGTGGATAAGAGTCAGTAGTGGCAGGGATACCTTTTAGTATGTGCCTTTTTCTTGACATAGGAAAATTCACAAATCATAAATTTATATCTTGATGACTTATCACAAAATGTACCCACCCACATAACTACCACTCAGATTAAGAAGTAGGATATGACCCGACCCCAGAAACTCCCTTTGTGCCCCTTCCTTTCACTACTCCCTGTCACTCTTCCAAAGATAACCTTGAGTTTAAGTACCATAGATTAGTTTTGCCTGTTTTCAAATTTTATAAAAATGGAATCATACAGAAATCATTCTTTTGTGTCTGGCTATTGTAAATCAACATTACATTAATGAGGTTCATCCATGATGGTGCATGTAGCAATAATTTGTTTAGTTTTGTTGCTGTGTAATATCCTATCATATAAACTGTAATTTATCCATTCTATTCTTTATGGACATTTGATTTTTTTCCCCAAATTTTATGAATAATGTTGCCATGAAAATTCTTTTTTTCCTGTGTGATTTTTTTTTTTTTTTTTTTTGGTGCACGTAGGTACAAATTTTCCTTGGATGACTAAATGAAAATGAAATTGCATTTCTTGTAAGGCAAGTCTGGTGATGATGAATTCTCTCAGCTTTGTTTCTCCTCCATTTTTGAAGCACAATTTTGCTGGATGTAGTATTCTTGGTTGACAGTTTTCTTTCAGCACTCAGTCAGAATTTTGGAAACATGTTCCACTCCTCTCCTTCCCCTGAGGGAGAGGTGTGGAGCTATATCAGCCTCCCTCTGTATGCTGTTCCGCAGGCCCTCTGGGGCAGCAGCGAGCTGCCAAGCTCTTTTCTGTTGTTCAGCAACCCCCCGACATCTAGAGTGTACCACGTCCCATCAGTGCTCTGAGACAGAAGACAGATACCCATCCTCAGGCAGCCCACAGAAAAGACGGAATGCTGGATATATGTTCCAACTCTTTTCCTCCCCAGGGAGAAGTAGAGAATTGGGGGTTTTCTCCTACTTGATCCACTGAGCTGGGGAAGGGTCTATGGCGAGTGAGTGCTCCAAAATGTTGCTTTTGTTCTCAGTGGCTTCCAATCTGGTGCTCTTTCTTGTCAGTGCTTAGATTAAGGCAAGACAGAGACCAGTCCTTCAGGCAGCCACCCCTGCCCCCCTGCCACCCAAAGTCTAAATGTTAGACATATGTTTCAATCTTCTCTTTCTCTCACTAGGGAGAAGCTAAGATCTGGGAATTTTCTCCTGATTGTGCCACGTTGAGTAGGGGGAGGAATTATGGTGAGTGCTGTGAGTTTTCCTACCCACTATGATATGGCTGATTTTGTGCTCGTCTGGGGTACAGGGGTTTCTAGGTTTCTCACAAAGGGAATTGGTTCCTGTATTGTTGTGTCAGTATGTCATGGGGGGAAAGATGGTATGGGGCTTCCTGTTCTGCCACCTTGCTCTCTATTCTCTATTGTTATCTTGGCTTTGTCTGTTTTTGTACCAATGCATCACTGTCTTAATTAAAGTAGTTTTATATCCAGTAGTGGAAGTTTTCCAATTTGTTTTTTTTCAAGAGGTCACAGCTATTGACCTTTTAAATTTCCATATAGCTTTTAAGTTAACCAGTTTTCCTGCAAACACACACACACACACACACACACACACAACCCTGCTGGAATTTTGTTTGGAATTTCATTGGATCTATAAGATGAACCATGAAAACTAACATCTTTACAATTTTAACTCACAGTATGTGAACATTACTACATCTCACTGTTTATTTAGTTCTTATTTAATTTCTCTTAGTAATATTTTATAGAGTTTTTACATAGTTTTTATTAGATTTATTCTAAGCTATTAGGTGTTTTTAAAATCTTATTATAAATGTTCCTTAAATTTAAATTTTTAAAATTTAAATTCTATTTGTTAGTTACTAGTATTTAGACATAAAAGAGATTTTAAATATTGTGATTGTTCTGAATTCATGTATTAATTCTAATAGTTAATCTGTAGAATTTTTTGGATTTTTTAAATACTTATTATACTATCGGGAAAAATGACAGTTTTGTTTTTTTCTTCCAGTCTTTTTCTTATGTTTTTCTTGCCTTGCCTTATTGCAATAGCTAGGACAGTGGTGATTAGAATTGGTAACAGCAGACATTCACATCTTGTCCTTATTCTTGGGGTTAAAGCTTTCATTATTCTACCATTCAGTATGATTTTTTTCAGTGGGATTCACAGATACGTTTTTCTGCAGTAAGCTGGTCCCATGTGTTTCTACTATAGTAGCAATTTTTATCATGAATAGATGCTTAATTTAATAAAATCATTTTCCTGCATCTACTGAGATGATCATGTGATTTTTCTAATTTAATCTTTTGATGTAGTGAATTACATTGATTTTCAGATCTTAAATCAGCCTTGTATTACTAGAATAAACCAAATTTGATCTTGATATATTGTCCTTTTCAAATATCTTTGTACTTTGCTAATATTTTATATAGTATTTTTACATCTTGAATCCTTATCTTACTGTTTGCTTCTGGGAAAACCTAGTATCAGACAGAGAATGTATAATACAGGATAAATATAGCATCAAGTCATAAAAAATCTTGGCTGTGCTTAAACAAATAGTGATTTACTTTTCTCACACAACAAAAATTATAGTGCTTAAATTTGATAGAATTAATTCACTTGCTTAGTGATGCCAGCAGAAACCTAGCTTTTTTCTAACTTCTCTTCCATCTTTAGTATTGCCTTTTTATCTTCATGGTTGTTACCTCATGCTATAACTTAGAGCGTCACAATCTCAAGATTTGCAAGGAAAGGAAGAGGATTGGGCAAGGCTTTCCCTAAGTGAGTCTATTTATATATGGGGAAGGAGAGCTCCCAAGCATGTGTCCTATGATGTTTCTTTGGCCAGAAGTGTGTCACACACAGATACAGAGAGAAATCACTGGTAGAGGAGAGCAAAATTCCTATGTCTGGATTAAATCAATCATGATTCATCTTCTAGGTCAGAGAGAGACCTGTTTTTCCTTGAAATCAGAGATCTATGTGTGCTACAGTATCTATGTTCTTTTAGCCAGGAAAAAATAGGGAAATCATATCTGCTACAAATAGTTCAAGAAAGAATAATTTTATGTGACTCTTAGAATTATAGGTACCAAAATTCTTACCCAAATGTAAGTTGAATCCAGCAAGTAAAAAAACGTCATGAAGTAGTTGAGTTATTTCAGAAAAATGTAAGTAAATCCTGAAACAGAAGATTACTACAAAGCCATAGAAATGAGACAATATGGTGCAGAAACATAAATAGATCAGTGGAACAGAATCGAGTTCTCAAAAACAAGTCCATGTTTACGTGGGAACCTGATAGATGTAGAAATGGACCTAATAGAAAAGGATGGTTTCTTCATTAGATGGCAGTGGAAAAACAAGCCGCTATATAGGGAAAAATAAAGTTAGTTCTCAAAAACACAATTTAGATTAATCACAGGCTTAAGAATGAAAAGTAAAACTACAAAGTGAATAAAAATACATCAGAAAAATATCTCTGTGTTTCTGAGTTGCAGAAAAATTATTAAATAAGACCCCAAAAGTACAAGGCATAAGATAAAAAGTGATGAATTTGACTACATAAAAAACTGTGAATTTCTATTCAATGAAGGGAACCATCAGTAAAGTCAACTGACAGGGAATAGGCTGAGAGAAGTTATCTGAGAGCTCAAAAACTGACAAGGGGGGGCTTCCCTGGTGGCGCAGTGGTTGAGAATCTGCCTGCCAATGCAGGGGACATGGGTTCGAGCCCTGGTCTGGGAAGATCCCACATGCCGCAGAGCAACTGGGCCCGTGAGCCACAACTACTGAGCCTGCGCGTCTGGAGCCTGTGCTCCACAACAAGAGAGGCCGCGACAGTGAGAGGCCCACGCACCGCGATGAAGAGTGGCCCCTGCTCGCCGCAACTAGAGAAAGCCCTCGCACAGAAACGAAGACCCAACACAGCCAAAAAATAAATTAATTAATTAATTATTAAAAAAAAAAACTGACAAGGGATAATATCTAGAATATTTAAGAAACACTTATTAAAAAAAGAGGAAACAGATCAATGGGTAAAGCAGAATCTATAGACTCCAACAGCTAATCTGGAAAACAGTCTGGAGATACTTAGTTTAATTTCATATACATAGGTCCCAGGACCCATCCAGTCCACTCCAGGGGAACTTGTGGTTTCTAAGGGGGCATGTGTAAGAACGCTTGATTACACATCATTTGTAGAGCAGGACATTGTAGACAACATAGGTATCTAACTCTAGGGGAGCAGATGGGTGAAATGTTGTGGATATTCACAGAGGTAACAAATTAAAGATAGAGTTATGTGGAGAAGTCTTTCAAACATAGTGTTGAGAGGAAAAAGTAAGATAACAAAAGACCTGTAACATGATTTACCTGGCAAATTTAAAACATAAACACACAACAAAACAATACCTCTTTTCAAATATACCTGCATGTTCGGGAAAGGTGCTAAACATATTAGAGTAATTTCCTACAGGTGGAGGAGTGGATTGGGAGTGGAGATTGAGGATAAGAAGAAAAATAAAGCAATGAAGCCTTGCATGGACAGTCGATGACTGTGTCATGAACTTGGAGTACAACCAACTCAGTTCTCTGCATTCTAGATTATATGTTTACTTTCTAAGTCCTATGAAGATTCTAGCTTGCATGCTAGCTCCTAGTTAAGCATACCCACTATTTTAAATATTGGTTGTTAAGAAATAAATTTTACATAGAGACTTTGCAGTAATTATTTAATTTGTAGAAGCCACTGTATACCAATATAAGTCCTCACTGTAAACAAATGAGTATCTTTTTCCAAAATCACACTTTTAAATTATTGATGAGGATATGTTGTCTTTTCCATTCTGTCTCAAAGGCTTTAGTTTCTAAAAAACCACAGACAACTTCATCTGTAATTTTACTCAATGTAAGTTCCATTTTGCTCTCTACTTCCTTACTCCTTTTTTTTTTTAACATCTTTATTGGAGTATAATTGCTTTACAATGGCGTGTTAGTTTAAAAATATGGAACGCGTCACGAATTTGCATGTCATCCTTGTGCAGGGGCCATGCTAATCTTCTCTGTATCGTTCCAATTTTAGTATATGTGCTGCCGAAGTGAGTACTTACTCCTTTTTAAAATCAACAACAATGTTAAAATTTTAAAACTCCTCTGTAATAGTGATCAGGTTTTCACTGTTTTTCCATTTCTCATGAGAATGAAGTTCATGAAGAAATTTGGAAAAATTATACCTTGATCTGAAGACATTTTATAACTGAAGATTTGGCTGGTGAATTTAAGCCATGGTTCAAAGCTGACCACACTATATTCACTTGGTAGAAAGTTCTGAAATTCATTCTGAGATATGGGAATGAGAAGATTTTTCATGTAACTCTTTTCTTTAGTTACTAGGTAAATTTAGGTAAATTACCTAAAATTTACTAGGTAAATTTTCTTTCTGATGAAATTATGATTTGATTTTTTTAAATTGATTGCTTATTGTGTGCCAAGACATATATGTTATTTTATCAACCATGGATAAGTTTGCCTGACCCATGAAGTTTACTGAGATTCTAATGACGGTAAGACCAATTAGTTGATGCTGATTAGGAAACTGCTACTCAAAATGTGGTCTAAGCCAAAGGAATTACCTGGGAGATTTTCAGACATGTGGAAACTCAGGCTCAATCACATACCTAGTGAATCAAAACTTGTATTATAACAAGATCCCCAGGTGATTCTTAAGTTCTTAAAGTTGAGACATACTGGGAATCATCCCTTGGCATCTAGACAATGATGTCAGGTTGAAGAATAGCTGTTTTAAAATTTAACCTATTTTTACATGGTTATCCTTGCTTTTCTGATTATTTCTATCATTCATTCATTCATTCAATAAGCATTTAGTGAGTACTTTACTGTATTTCAGGCTCTATATTGAGAGTATACAAAAGCAAATAAGACATCCTAAAGAATTCCTGTGGGTTTTTTTGAATGCAGAAATAAATGTAGGAGCTTCCGTGGTGGCACAGTGGTTAAAAATCCGCCTGCCAATGCGGGGAACACGGGTTCGAGCCCTGGTCTGGGAAGATCCCACATGCCTCAGAGCAACTAAGCCCATGCACCACAACTACTGAGCCTGTGCTCCAGAGCCCACGAACCACAACTACTGAGCCCACGTGCCACAAATACTGAAGCCCACGTGCCTAGAGCCCCTACTCCACAGCAAGAGAAGCCACTGCAGTGAGAAGCCGGCACACGGCAACAAAGAGTAGCCCCCACTCGTCACAACTAGAGAAAACCCATGTGCAGCAACAAAGACCCAACACAACCAAAAATAAACAAAATAAATAAATTTTAAAAAAAGAAGAAGAAGAAGAAAGAAATGTAGAAGTAGCTGGAATGAAATCTGCTTTTGGCTGTCTGGGAAAAAGTTCCCAGCTCATCCGTCTGACAATGGCTATACAAGTTATGGAGACAACCATGCAGAATTTGTTCAGTGGTACTGTCTGTGCCCTGGAAACTCTCAGCAAAGCAATCAGCCTGAAATTAGGCACTGCTTGGCTGGGGGGACCTTGGTTTCTGGGCTCCCAGTTGAGCCTGGGCCAACTCTAGCTCTCCAACTCACAGCTGATGGCTGGCACCCAGACCTGCCTCCTCAGCTTCAGGGATGGCTTGTTGGTCAAAGAACCAGAGAATGAAATTTCCATGACAGGGTGGGGCAGGGTTTGTCCAGCATAGGGTATCTTCTGTAATCCTGTGTGGTCTGATTCAGGTGCTATGAGCAAAAGTTTTTCAGAACTGTGAAGGAGTAGAAATGATTGAGTGGATTCTAAAGGAGAACATTGAAAATCAATGAATCTAGGCCTAGTCCCAAGGGATGGCAGGCAAATGAAGTTCTTTTATATTAAGTTTTATGGCACACCCAAATCACATTGCATTAGAATTTTTAAAGTAATGTGTATATTGATTTCATAATTCTTGCTTCAGAACTAAGAGTTGAAGAATATCTGATAGCCACTCCTTTTTATGTGAATTAGGCACATAGTGAATTAGTCTGGGAAGGAGACATGAGAAATGTCTAATTTATAGAAACTACCATCTAGTCCAGGTTCGCACACATAGATTTTTTCTTTTTCTTCCTTCCTTTTTTTTTTTTCCTATTCAGTGTCTCTTGCCACAAAGTTGGAAATTTTGTTAAGAAAAAGGCAAGGAAAGCAAACGCTAGTTATGGGAAGAAAATCTCAGCTTTGGTGAGATGAATTTTCTTCTTTCCTTCCCACCCATAGTGCAAAGAGCAACCCTTAGTATCTCTCTATGTGGTATCTGACTGCCAAATGGGTGAGGAAGGAAGAAAACACTTGAAGTAACTGATTATTCATTGGTGATAATTTGTGAACTGCTACTTGGCTCTAGATATGGCTTTATCATATTTGTGAGATTCAGTTGCCTTACCTGTAAAATGAAGATAATTAGACTACACCAAGATTAAATGAAATAATGTTTATTTTGCTTAATTAGGGCAGGTTTTTAAAAATTGAAGTATAGTTGATTTACAATGTTGTGTTAATTCCTGCTGTGCAGCAAAGTGATTCAGTTATACATATATATAATTCTTTTTTTTAATATTCTTTTCCATTATGGTTTATCATAGGATATTGAATATGTTCTCTGTGCTATATGGTAGGACCTTGTTGTTTATCCATTCTATATATAAAAGCTTACATTTGCTAAACCCAACCTCCCACTCCATCCTTCCCCCAACCCCGTCACCCTTGGCAACCACCAGTCTGTTCTCTATGTCCGTGATTCTGTTTCTCTTTTATAGGTAGGTTCATTTGTGTCATATTTTAGATTCCACATATAAGTGATATCATATGATATTTGTCTTTCTCCTTCTGACTTACTTCACTTTGTATGATAATCTCTAGTTGTATGCATGTTGCTGCAAATGGCATTATTTCATTCTTTTTATGGCTGAGTAGTATTCCATTGTATATATGTACGTCTTCTTTATCCATTCATCTGTTGATGGACATTTAGGTTGTTTCCATGTCTTGGCTATTGTGAATAGCGCTGCTATGAACATTGGGGTACATGTATCTTTTTGAATTATAGTGTTGTTAATCAGGGCAGTTTTTGATACATGGCAAGCATTCAATAAATTCTAGCTATTACAGTAGGGTCAAAATTTACACCTAGGTACTAAAGTGAGATAATGGCATGGGAAAACCCTGAACTCACCTCTTCCCATAAACATAACAGATATACAACTACATATGAAACAGTTCCCTCTGAAAGGAACCTGAATACTAGCTGAATACCTGCCCTACAATAAAAGATAAAAGGGTCGCATTGAAATGGATAGAAGGAGCAGGGACAGGCTATTACCAGAAAAAACCTCACCCCCAGCATGGTGACTGACAATTGATATGGATCTCAGAATAATAATAATAGTAATAATAATAAAAAGACATTCTCCCTGAAGAACAAGGGGTTTGCACTCCAGTTTGTGTCTAGTTACCAGGTCACAATACAAAGTTAATACCATATTGTTATATACAGCTCTCCTCTGTCAGGGAAGAGTCAGCCAGGTTCTTTTGGGCTATTCACATAAGAATAAGCCGCCTTGTTTTCTAGCATTTAGGAAAAGCATCTTTTTTTCCTTGAAAGCCTGATCTTGTAATGCATTTACCCCACAGCACAGACTCTCTTTGAGGAGGAAAGACCTTATTTGGTTCGCTGAATGAAGTGTCTTGGCTGCTCTTTGCATCTTGGTGTGCAGAGGCAAATATTCTAGTATTGAATTATCCAACCTCCTGAAATGCAGCCATTGTGCTTTCTTGGACCTATTTGATCCCGCTCATGTCTGTTCCCATATGATTTTCTTACATTTAGTGTATTCATCATTGCAATGTGGGAAGAGGAGCTGGGTAATGGTGCTGTTCAGTGAAAGAAGAACCAAAGACTATGCAGAAAAGAGTTGCAAGTACATTTGTTCTAAAAAAATGTGGGAACACCTTTTTAGAAATACAATACATGTTTTTCAATGGGCAGTTCTTCCATCCTATGGTTGAGGCCCCCTCTCTATGTAAATGGATACCCTTCAGAGTCTGCTTTCCTACAACAAAGAGGTGCTTTATCTACTCCAGAAGCTAGGGTTCCAAAATTGTTAAATACAAGACTTTTTTTTTAGAAACATAGTACAATACTAAAGAGATGAAAATAACAAAATACATTTGTCAAACTTCAGATTTATCAGGCCTAAGAACTTGCACAACTTAATGACATAGATGATGCCTGATGCTTTCTTGCCTGTTACAGGATTTAGCAATCTGGTTCTATCCTCTTGATTTGTCATGTGGGTTATTTTGATGTGTGGAAATCACCTAGAGAAAAAAGTTCTACCATATAGAGGGGATTCTCTGGTTTAATTCATGTCCTACAAATCCTGGGAATGGATAACAAGGGTTTTTTGGTTTTGTTTCATTTTGTTTGCTCCTTTTTGCTTGTTACTTGTGATGCTGCTTTTCTGATGCTTGAATTTCATGTTAGGTCTCTTTACTGTGTTTGACATCAATACCATGCAATCTGAGACCAAATCTGACAAAGTAAAAACAAGTGAAGAACTGGAGTTATGATCTTGGCCACTCAGGCAAAGGAAAAATTGCTTTAACCTTTGAAAGTAAAGACTCAGTTTCAAGGATACATGATTATTTCTGGCTAGTTGTATGCATTACTTTTTGTCCCTTTTGCTTAAATCTCCATTTTAAGGTTGACCTGCACTCATTCTGGCTTTCTGACATTGTACTCATGTCTGAGGAACTCTTGATGGAATAAAATTCCAAGGCATAGAGTGAAATGAGAGATTGTGGGTTAGACTAGCGGACTAAGTAATATGTAATCAGAATTTAGAGTATCTATTAACCTCCAAATCAAAACAGATCTGTTTAGCATACAATGAAATTTAGTTTTCAGTACCTTAATGGACTTAATGTCATCTGGATAAAACATTTCTGCTTGGAGCCTTGGTTTTTCTACTCAAATACTGATAGACTCTGGGCTGTTACACAGATATTTGAGGATTAGTCCTTAAGTGATATTTTACCTACCCAGCACTTATGTATTGGCATTACACCTGAAAGCTAGATATAACCAAGTGTTTGATAAATAACCAAATTAAGGAATAACACCTTGCACTTTTTCCTTTATTATATATAGGTGTACAATGTAGTGATTCACAATTCTTTCTTTTTTTTTTTAACATCTTTATTGGAGTATAATTGCTTTAAAATGGTGTGTTAGTTTCTGCTTTATAACAAAGTGAACCAGCTATACATATATCCCCATATCTCCTCCTTCTTGCCTCCCCCTCCCACCCTCCCTATTCCACCCCTCTAGGTGGTCACAAAGCACCGAGCTGATCTCCCTGTGCTGTGCAGCTGCTTCCCACTAGCTATCTATTTTACATTTGGTAGTGTATATATGTCCATGCCACTCTCTCACTTCGTCCCAACTTACCCTTCCCCTCCCCATGTCCTCAAGTCCATTCTCTATGTCTGCATCTTTATTCCTGTCCTGCCCCTAGGTTCTTCAGAACCTTTTTATTTTTATTTTTTTTAGATTCCATATATATGTGTTAGCATATGGTATTTGTTTTTCTCTTTCTGACTTACTTCACTCTGTATGACAGACCCTAGGTCCATCCACCTCACTACAAATAACTCAATTTCATTAATTTTTATGGCTGAGTAATATTCCATTTTATATATGTGCCACATCTGCTTTATCCATTCATCTGTGAATGGGCACTTAGGTTACTTCCATTTCCTGGCTATTGTAAATAGAGCTGCAATGAACATTATGGTACATGACTCTTTCTGAATTATGGTTTTCTCAGGGTATATGCTCAGTAGTGGGATTGCTGGGTCGTATGGTAGTTCTATTTTTAGTTTTTTAAGGAACCTCCATACTGTTCTCCATAGTGGCTGTATCAATTTACATTCCCACCAACAGTGCAAGAGGGTTCCCTTTTCTCCACACCCTCTCCAGCATTGATTGTGTGTAGATTTTTTGATGATGGCCATTGTGACTGGTGTGAGGTGATATCTCATTGTAGTTTTGATTTGCATTTCTCTAATGATTAGTTGAGGATTCTTTCATGTGTGTGTTGGCAATTGGTATATCATCTTTGGAGAAATGTCTATTTAGGTCTTCTGCCCATTTGTGGACTGGGTTTTTGTTTCTTTGATATTGAGCTGCATGAGCTGCTTGTATTTTTTGGAGATTAATCCTTTGTCACTTGCTTCGTTTGCAAATATTTTCTCCCGTTCTGAGAGTTGTCTTTTCATCTTGTTTATGTTTTCCTTTGCTGTGCAAAAGCTTTTAAATTTCATTAGGTCCCATTTGTTTATTTTTGTTTTTATTTCCATTTCTCTAGGAGGTGGGTCAAAAAGGATCTTGCTGTGATTTATGTCATAGAGTGTTCTGCCTATGTTTTCCTCTAAGAGTTTGATAGTGTCTGGCCTTACATTTAGGTCTTTAATCCATTTTGAGTTTATTTTTGTGTATGGTGTTAGGGAGTGTTCTAATTTCATTCTTTTATGTGTAGCTGTCCAGTTTTCCCAGCACCACTTATTGAAGAGGCTGTCTTTTTTCCATTGAATATTCTTGCCTCTTTTATCAAAGATAAGGTGACCATACATACATGGATTTTTCTCTGGGCTTTCTATCCTGTTCCATTGATCTATATTTCTGTTTTAGTGCCAGTACCATACTGTCTTGATTATTGTAGGTTTGTAGTCTAGTCTTAAGTCCAGGAGCCTGATTCCTCCAGCTCTGTTTTTTTACTCAAGCTTGCTTTGGGTCTTTGGGTTTCCATAAAAATTGTGAAATTTTATGTTCTATTTCTGTGAAAAATGCCATTGTTACTTTGATAGGGATTGCACTGAATCTGTAGATTGCTTTGGATAATATAGTCATTTTCAAAATGTTGATTCTTTCACTCCAAGAACATGGTATATCTCTCCATCTGCTTGTATCATCTTTAATTTCTTTCATCAGTGTCTTATAGTTTTCTGCATACAGAACTTTTGTCTCCTTAGGTAGGTTTATTCCTAGGTATTTTATTCTTTTTGTTGCAGTGGTAAATGGGAGTGTTTCCTTAATTTCTCATTCAGATTTTTTGTCGTTAGTGTATAGGAATGCAAGAGATTTCTGTGCATTAATTTTGTATCCTGCTACTTTACCAGATTCATTGATTAGCTCTAGTAGTTTTCTGGTAACATCTTTAGGATTCTCTATGTATAATATCATGTCATCTGCAAACAGTGACAGTTTTACCTCTTCTTTTCCGATTTGGATTACTTTTATTTCTTTTTCTTCTTTGATTGCTGTGACTAAAACTTTCAAAACTATGTGGAATAATAGTGGTGAGAGTGGGCAACCTTTTCTTGTTCCTGATCTTAGTGGAAATGGTTTCAGTTTTTCACCATTGAGAATGATATTTGCTGTCGGTTTGTCATATATGGCCTTTATTATGTTGAGGTAAGTTCCCTCTATGCCTACTTTCTGGAGGGTTTTTATCATAAATGGGTGTTGAATTTTGTCGAAAGCTTTTTCTGCCTCGATTGAGATGATCGTATGGTTTTTCTCCTTCAATTTGCTAATACGGTTTATCACATTGATTGATTTGTGTATATTGAAGAATCCTTGCATTCCTGGGATAAACTCCACTTGATCATGATGTATGATCCTTTTAATGTGCTGTTGGATTCTGTTTGCTAGTATTTTGTTGAGGATTTTTGCATCTATGTTCATCAGTGATATTGGCCTGTAGTTTTCTTTCTTTGTGACCTCTTTGTCTGGTTTTGGTATCAGGGTGATGGTGGACTTGTAGAATGAGTTTGGGAGTGCTCCTCCCTCTGCTATATTTTGGAAGTGTTTGAGAAGGGTAGGTGTTAACTCTTCTCTAAATGTTTGATAGAATTCGGCTGGGAAGCCATCTGGTCCTGGGCTTTTGTTTGTTGGAAGATTTTTTATCACTGGCTCAATTTCAGTGCTTGTGATTGGTCTGTTTATATTTTCTATTTATTCCTGGTTCAGTCTCGGAAGGTTGTGCTTTTCTAAGAATTTATCCATTTCTTCCAGGTTGTCCATTTTATTGGCATATAGTTGCTTGTAGTAATCTCTCATGATCCTTTGTATTTCTATAGTGTCAGTTGTTACTTCTCCTTTTTCATTTCTAATTGTATTGATTTGAGTCTTCTTCCTTTTTTCCTTGTTGAGTCTGGCTAATGGTTTATCAAATTTGTTTATCTTCTCAAAGAACAAGCTTTTAGTTTTATTGATCTATGCTATTGTTTCCTTCATGTCTTTTTCATTTATTTCTGATCTGATCTTTATGATTTCTTTCCTTCTGCTAACTTTGGGGTTTTTTTTTGTTCTTCTTTCTCTAATTGCTTTAGGTGTAAGGTTAGCTTGTTTATTTGAGATGTTTCTTGTTTCTTGAAGTAGGATTGTATTGCTATAAACTTCCCTCTTAGAACTTCTTTTGCTGCGTCCCATAGGTTTTGGGTCGTCGTATTTTCATTGTCTTTTGTTTCTAGGTATTTTTTGATTTCCTCTTTGATTTCTTCAGTGATCTCTTGGTTATTTAGTAGCATATTGTTTAGCCTCCGTGTGTTTGTATTTTTTAGTTTTTTCCCTGTAATTGATATCTAGTCTTATAGTGTTGGGTTTGGAAAAGATACTTGATATGATTTCAATTTTCTTAAATTTACCAAGGCTTGATTTGTAACCCAAGATATGATCTATCCTTAAGAATGTTCCTTGAGCAGTTGAGAAGAAAGTGTATTCTGTTGTTTTTGGAAAGGAATGTCCTATAAATATCAATTAAGTCCATCCTGTTTAATGTGTCATTTAAAGCTTGTGTTTCCTTATTTATTTTCATTTTGGATGATCTGTCCATTGGTGAAAGTGGGGTGTTAAAGTCTCCTACTATGATTGTGTTACTGTCAATTTCCCCTTTTATGGCTGTTAGCATTTGCCTTATGTATTCAGGTGCTCCTATGCTGGGTGCATAAATATTTATAATTATTATATCTTCTTCTTAGATTGATCCCTTGATCATTATGTTGTGTCCTTTGTCTCTTGCAGTAGTCTTTATTTTAAAGTCTATTTCGTCTGATATGAGAATTGCTACTCCAGCTTTCTTTTGATTTCCATTTGCACTGGATATCTTTTTCCATCCCCTCACTTTCATTCTGTATGTGTCGGTAGGTCTGAAGTAGGTCTCTTGTAGACAGCATATATACGGGTCTTGTTTTTGTATCCATTCAACCAGTCTATGTCTTTTAGTTGGAGTATTTAATCCATTTACATTTAAGGTACTTATGGATATGTATGTTCCTATTACCATTTTCTTAATTGTTTTGGGTTTGTTTTTGTAGGTCTTTTCCTTCTCTTGTGCTTCCTGCCTAGGGAAGTTCCTTTAACATTTGTTTTAAAGCTGGTTTGGTGGTGCTGAATTCTCTTAACTTTTGCTTGTCTGTAAAGGTTTTAATTTCTCCATTGAATCTGAATCCTTGCTGGGTAGAGTAATCTTGGTTGTAGTTTTTCCCTTTCATAACTTTAAACATGTCCTGCCACTCCATTCTGGCCTTCAGAGTTTCTGCTGAAAGATCAGCTGTTAACCTTATGGGTATTCCCTTGTATGTTATTTGTTGCTTTTCCCTTGCTGCTTTTAATATTTTTTCTTTGTATTTAATTTTTGATAGGTTTATTAATATGTATCTTGGCGTGTTTCTCCTTTGATTTATCCTGTATGGGACTCTCTGCGCCTCCTGGACTTGATTGACTATTTCCTTCCCCATATTAGGGAAGTTTTCAACTATAATCTCTTCAAATATTTTCTCAGTCCCTTTCTTTTTCTCTTCTTCTTCTGAGACCCCTATAATGCGAATGTTGGTGTGTTTAATGTTGTCCCAGTGGTCTCTGAGACTGTCCTCAATTCTTTTCATCTTCTTCCTTTATTCTGCTCTGTGGTAGTTATTTTCAGTATTTTATCTTCCAGGTCACTTATCCATTCTTCTGCCTCAGTTATTCTGCTATTGATTCCTTCTAGAGAATTTTTAATTTCATATTGCATTTTTCATCATTGTCTGTTTGCTCTTTAGTTGTTCTAGGTCCTTGTTAAATTTTTCTTGTATTTTCTCCATTCTATTTCCAAGATTTTGGATCATCTTTACTGTCATTACTCTGAACTCTTTTTCAGGTAGACTGCCTATTTCCTCTTCATTTGTTTGGTCTGGTGGGTTTTCACCTTGCTCCTTCATCTGCTGTGTGTTTCTCTGTCTTCTCATTTTGCTTAACTTACTGTGTTTGGGATCTCCTTTTCACAGGCTACAGGTTCGTAGTTCCCCTTGTTTTTGGTGTCTGCCCCAAGTGGCTAAGGTTTATTCAGTGGGTTCTGTAGGCTTCCTGGTGGAGGGGATTGGTGCCTGTGTTCTGGTGGATGAGGCTGCATCTTGTCTTTCTGGTGGGCAGAACCGCTTCCAGTGGTGTGGTTTGGGGTGTCTGTGACCTTATTATGATTTTAAGCAGCCTCTCTGCTATGGGTGTGGTTGTTTTCCTGTTTTGCTAGTTGTTTGGCATAGGGTGTCCAGCACTGTAGTTTGCTGGTCGTTGAGTGGAGCTGGGTCTTAGTGTTGAGATGGAGATCTCTGGGAGAGCTTTCGCCGTTTGATATTACGTGGAGCCAAGAAGTCTCTGGTGGACCCATGTCTTGAACTCGGCTCTCCCACCTCAGAGGCACAGGCCTGACACCTGGCTGGAGCACCAATAAATACCCTGTCATCCACACGGCCAGGTACATGGGGAGGTTCTTGCCTTTTGAGAAGTCTAAGGTCTTCTGCCAGCGTTCAGTAGGTGTTCTGTGGGAGTTTTTCCACATGTAGATGTATTTCTGATGTATTCGTGGGAAGGAAGGTGATCTCCATGTCTTACTCCTCCACCATCTTGAAGGTCTCTCCCACATTTCTTAAAGGTTATACTTCATCTACAGTTATTATAGAATATTGGCTGTATTCCCTGTGTCATATAATACATCCTAGTAACTTATTTTATACCCCGTAGTTTGTAGGTCTTAATCCCCTACCTGTATATTGTTATTCCCCCTTCCCTCTCACCACTGGTAACCACTAGTTTGTTCTCTACATCTGTGAGTCTGCTTCTTTTTTGTTATATTCACTAATTTCTTGTATTTTTTAGATTCCATATATAAGTGATATCATGTGGTATTTGTCTTTCTGTGTCTAACTTATTTCACTTAGCATAATGCCCTCCACTTCCATCCCTTCTCCTGCAAATGGCAAAATTTCTTTCTTTTTTTATGGCTGAGTAGTGTTCCATTGTACCTTGCACTTTTCATATGAACATCTTTAAGCTTCTCCTGTGAGACCTCTACATTACCACTTAGAATAAGATGGCTTCTGTTTTCTAAGCTCTGGTCAATTAGGAAGGTGCAGATTTCTGGTTGATAGAAGAGCTCCTGCAGTCAGATACATTGGCTACAGGGAGTTTCATAACAAGAGAAGCCTTCAGTGTGAGAGCTGTAGGGGAGGAAAGAGACAAGAACAATATAGAAAGTAAATATGAACTCAAAAAGAACATGTGTCTGGGGTGAGTACATAAATTGATATTCATCCTGATTGTCCTGAATTTACCAAGAAGATGTCCAACTTTGATTGCTATCTTTTGATTAAGAACATGAAATCAATTTTGGAAAGTTTGTCAACCAAATAAGTAAATAAAATTTAAAACCTTTTGATATACGAAGCTTTATATTCTCCTTTATCTGCAAAACTTAGCTTCCTGAGCAGCTTTTTCTTCTTAAGGAGGAGATTGGAAACTGTAACTCATGGGCCATATTTGATCTACAGATGTGTGGATTCATTGGAATGGAAGCTTTGAGTTTGTCACTCTCTCCAACTCCAGCCCAGACCTGTGCCAGTGGGGCAAGAAGACAGCTTTAGGATCACACATGAAAAGAGGAATGGAAGTTTTCTATATATTCACAAACAAATAGCTAGATAAAAACCCAAACCACCCCAGTTTCTTTCCTCATTCAGTTAGCTAGAATTTCATTTTCTGTAAAAGCTAAGAAAAATTATTGGGTTTTACTTTCAGTTTTATTTAAGACATTTACTCAACACTAAAGTAGCTATACCTTCAAGAGAAAATGGGTGGCAGGTAACTAAAACAGTTGCAAGAGTATAGATTTGAAATGATCCAAAGATTTTTTTAAAAAAAGGATTGCTTCTAATAATTAGGATTAGAAGCATGGAAAATTCCAGAATTAAAAAAATTCCAGGTCCTCAATTCAACTAGAATGAAAGAAGCATCATACTCAGAAGTTCTTTACCAAAAAACCTCTTCCTTCATCTGGGGCCTGCTCTCTTTGACCAGGCGTGCAGTGTGAGGAGAATGTGAGTGGTGAGGGTGGGAGATGGCTGGTCACGCCAGCCAGCTGCACAGATCCTGCCACGCAGATTGATGGGGTGGAAGACAGTGTGGCTTGTTGCTTATCTGTCTGGAATAAGAAAGTGGGCTGTTTGTTAAACATTTCATTTAAATACAAAATTTGTAAGAACTGAAGAATATTCCAGTTTTATTAAGTATGTGCAGTGAATTCTTTCTGAGTAAATGGCTTCATGTCACTTAGAGGGACGTTTGCTATCTGAGCCTCTGTGACTTCTGGCCCTCCCCTCTGCCTTCCATATTGATCAGTTTCCCCCTGAGTTAGCTGCTGCCTTCATGCTCTCTCTCCACTTTCTGTAATTAAATGTGTCCTCAGGAAGGGACCTGGAAGCTATTTATGCTAAAGGCTAAAACTAAAGAAATGAGTAAACATTCAGTCATCCGCCAGGAGGTAGAGGAAGGATGTGGGACTTTCTAACCACCTCGTCCTCACTTTATATGATATAGACTCATACAGACCATTTGTTTCCAAAGTGAGGGAGGTGGGTGAGCATTTCAGGAGGTACTCAAGGTAATCTATATTAGAACATGCATACACATGCACACACACACACTCAAACTCATATTTTAAATTCACATTTCTGTGTATGGTTTTATAATACACATAATATGCTAGCACTTATTACATGTATATAATATACAAATAAACATATAGGGATTTTTGATGGATGTATGTGTCAACTAGACTGGGCTAAGGGATGCCCAGATAACTGGCAAAGTATTATTTTGGGGTGTGTCTGTGAGAGTGTTTCCAGAAGAGGTTAACATTTGTGTTGTTAGATTGAGTAAAGAAGATGCTGTCACCAGTGTGGGTGGGCATCTTCAAGCCTCTGAGGGCCTGAATAGAATACAGAGGCAGAAAAAGGATCAATTTGCTCTCTGCTGGAGCTGGAACATCCGTGCTATCCTGCCATTGGACATTGGTGCTCCTAGTTCTTGGGACTTCAGACTTGGACCAGGACTGGGAGACCATTGGCCCCCCAGTTCTCAGGCCTTAGGGTTTGGGCTGGAGTTACACTCCTGGTTTTCCTGGGCCTCCAGCTTGTAGATGGCAGGTTGTATCATTTCTCAGCCTCCATAGTTGCATAAGCCAATCCCTCATAATAAATCTCTTTCTATATATCTGTATATATCCTATTTGTTCTGTTTCCTTGGAGAACCCTGACAAACACAGATATCATGATCAACAGTTGTTTTTTTTCCTGATCAAACTATAATGGCAAATATTTTGGAGATTACTTATTTAGATGATCATCTGTACACTTGCCCATAAAGCTGTCCTTGTTTTTCAAATGTTTGGTATAGTACTTACGTAATGAAATTATTTGTCTTTATAATTCCTCTTTTTGCTGTCTCTTTTCTCAAACTTTATCATAGTCAAGTGTGTTCTGCTATGTCAGACGGGGGGTAGTTGGCAAATGATTCTTAGTTCAAGTGGGGTTTTGACCTCTGGAGACTTCCCTTACTTTTTTCACATCTCAACTATCCCTGCAAAAGAATGTTAGTTATATTTAATCCAGTATTTCCAGGAGGTTTTGAAAAAATGTATCATATATACTATAATTCCAGAAATGGAGTTATTACATTTCAATCAGGGAAAATGCTTTCTTATTACCTTCCTATTTTGGTTTACTATGCAGCTGAATAAATTCCTCCTTATTACTCATTTTTTCTTAATTCTTAACTGTTACTGTCTGTTCATTCTTTCAAGGAAATTTACTATTAATTTTGTCAAGTTCAAAAGAAAGTGCCACTGAGAATTTCATTATGTGTGGATTAGTACTATGATTGCTACACACTTTAAGGAGATGTCTTCCAGCCATTTCCCCTACAGAGCTACTCTTTCTAACATAAATAAAAATTTCAAAGCCATCATTTCCTCCAGGTCTGGCATATATATTTATAAGATGGGACTACTATAAACATTTTCTATTTTACAGAAAATTTACAGAAAAGTTGAAAAATATTTGAGGATGACCGCCATGTGTCACCCTCCTCACCTCAAACATTCTATTATACTTGCTTTATCATGTATCTATTAATCCTTCTGCAATCCATATCTTATATTTTGCATTTCAAAGTAAATTTCAGATATCAGCATTCTTCCTTAAGAAAACTTAAGCATGCATATCAATCATTAACTAGAGTTCAATATTTGTTCTTTTATTCTTTTAGTTAAAATTTAGATATAATTAAATGCACAAACAAATGTGTACATTTACTGAGTTTTGAAGAATGCTTGCTTGAACCTCTACCAAGATACTGAACATTACCACTCCTATCAAGATATTAAATATTACCACCACCCTATAAATTTTCCCTATATGAGAGGGGGCTCTTTTTGTATGTCTGATTTACAAAGTCATAGTGCACAAAGCAACTCTATAGGTAAGTACTGCTTTCGGCTGCAAATAACAGAAAACCTGACACACAGTAAATATCAAGTAGAGTTAAATTTTGTCACATAATGTGTCTGGAGGGAGGAAGCTGTTGGTATTAATTCAGTGACACAATGATATCAAGGATGATGTCTCTGGAATTCTCCTGATTTTACCTTTAAGTTTCAAGTGGCTGTTGTAACTCCTGGCATCATTCAACAATATTTATTTATTCAATAAATATTTATGTATATTGCAGGTACTGTTCTTTTTTTGTTTTTTAATTTTTTACTTATTTATTTTTACTTTATTTTTTTATTGAAATATAGTTGATTTAAAATGTCATGTTAATTTTTGCTCTACAGCAGAGTGACTCAGTTATACATACATGTATACATACACATACATATATATATATATTCTTTTTATATTCTTTTCCATTATGGTTTATCCCAGGACATTGAATATAGCTCCCTGTGCTATAGAGTAGGACCTTGTTGTCCATCCATTCTATGTGTAATAGTTTGCATCTACTAACCCCAAACTCAACAGTCCATTCCTCACCAGCCCCCCACCCCCACCCTCTGGCAACCACCAGTTTGTTCTCTATGTCTGTGAGTCTGTTTCTGTTTTGTAGATAGGTTCATTTGTGTCATATTTTAGATTCCACATATAGGTGATATCGTATGGTATTTGTCTGTGTCTGACTTACTTCACTCAGTATGACAATCTCCAAGTCCATCCACGTTGCTGCAAATGGCATTATTTCATTCTTTTGTATGGCTGAGTAATATACCATTGTATATAGGTACCACATCTTCTTTTTCCATTCATCTGTTGATGGACATTTAGGTTGTTTCCATGTCTTGGCTATTGTGAGTAGTGCTGCTGTGAACATAGGGGTGCATGTATCTTTTTGAATTATAATTTTGTCCAGATATATGCCCAGGAGTGGGATTGCTGGATCTTATGGTAACTCTATTTTTAGTTTTCTGAGGAAACTCCATACTGTTTTCCATAGTGCCTGAAACAAATTACATTCCCACCAACAGTATAGGAGGGTTCCCTTTTCTCCACACCCCCTCCAGCATTTGTTATTTGTAGACTTTTTAATTATAGCCATTCTGACCAGTGTGTGGTGGTAACTCATGGTAGTTTTGATTTGCATTTCTCTAATAATTAGCGATTTTGAGCATCTTTTCATGTGCCTACTGGCCATCTGTACATCTTCTTTGAAGAAATGTCTATTTAGGTCTTCTGCCCATTTTTCGATTGGGTTGTTTGTTTTTTTGTTGTTGCGTTGTATTAGCTGTTTGTATATTTTGGAAATTAAGCCCTTGTCAGTCACATCATTTGCAAGTATTTTTTCCCTTCTGTAAGTTGTCTTTTCATTTTGTTTAAGGTTTCCTTTGCTGTGCAAAAGCTTGTAAGTTTGATGTCCCATTTGTTTATTTTTGTTTTTATTTCTGTTGCCTTGGGAAACTGACCTAAAAGACATTGGTATGACTTATGTCAGAGAATGTTTGGCCTCTGCTCTCTTCTAGGAGTTTTATGGTGTCTTGTCTTATATTTAAGTCTTTAAGCCATTTTGAGTTTATTCTTGTATATGGTGTGAGGGAGTGTTCTAACTTCATTGATTTACATGTGGCTGTCCACCTTTCCCAGCACCACTTGCTGAAGAGACTGTCTTTTTCCCATATTATATTCTTGTCTCCTTTGCTGAAGATTAATTGACCATAGGTGTGTGGGTTTATTTCTGGGCTTTCTATTCTGTTCCATTGATTTATATGTCTGTTTTTGTGCCAATACCATGCTGTTTTGATTACTGTAGCTTTGTAATATAGTCTGAAGTCAGGGAGGGTTCTGCCTCCTGCTTTGTTCTTTTTCCTCAGGATTGCTTTGGCAATTCTGGGTCTTTTATGGTTCCATATAAATTTTAGATTATTTGTTCTAGTTCTGTGAAAACAGGCACTGTTCTTATTGAGATAGAGCAGCAAACAAAAAAGTTCTTGTTCCCCAGGTAGGAATAAAAAGGAAGATACAACCTAGGTCTTACTGTCCACTTATCATGAAGGCAAAATCTTTCTCAGAAAACCTTTTGTCTCTTTGGCAGAGTTCTTGTTTCTCATTGGATGCTAGGGGGGAAAAATGAATATTTATATGTTTTAATCTCACTCTTGTGAGAAGATTTGAAATAACTGTGGAGTCAGCCAATCACTGTTGCCTGCCAGAGGAACATTGGGAGCTAAGTTATGGTCCACTTGGTCTCCTTGCAGCAATAAATTGTATCTGCACTTACACTAGCATTCAGATGGTAGTGTGATGGGTTTTCATCACCAGAGAGATTGGGTTCATTTTCATTTCCTAGAGTGATGAGTTCTACAATTAACTTCTCCCTAATGCTGACAATAAGAAAGTTATCAAGGACCTTCAGTCACTGGTATGTAGCCTGTGTAGGAAAAGAGTCGTGAATTGGGAGTCAAGTGACCTGGTTTCTAAGTCTGTCTTTGGTTTGCCTACTGTGAAAATGTAGGTGAATTATATCACCTCTTTGGACCTCAGTTTTTAAACTGTGAAATGAGTGGCTTTCATGCTTCAACTTTGGGCTTCAACCACACATACACAGGATAGAGGGATTGATCATTATAAATTATGTATTTTAGTTTTAGAATGACAATGTGCCAGTGCTTTTTTTGAGAACAAGTGGACTTGTAAAAATGTTTTGCATACTCTTTGACCTTTCTCTGTTACTCCCTCCTCTTCTGCAGTAGGCAGAATAATGGCTCTCCCAAAATGTGCATGTCTTAATCCCTGATATTTGGGAATATGTTATGTCACATAGCAAGGGGGGATTAAGGTGCAGATAGAATTAAGGCTGCTGACCAAATGACTCTGAGATGGGGAGATTATCTTGGTTTATCCTGATGGGGCCAGTGTAATCACAGGGGTCCTTATATGTGAGACAGGGAGCCAAGGGAATCATTGTTAGAGAGATATGAGGTGAGAAAGACTTGACTGGTCTTTGATGGCTTTGAAGAGGGAGGATCCAAATAATGCAGACACCCTCTAGAAGCTGGAAAAATAAGGAACAATTCTCCCTTAGAGCATCCAGAAAGAATTCAGCCATGCTGACACCTCAGTCTTAGCCCAGTGAGACCAATTCAGACTTCTGATGTCCAGAACTGTAAGACAATGAACTTGTATTGTTTAAGTCACTAAATTTGTGGTAGTTTGTTACAGCAACAGTAGGAAACTAATATACCTTCCCACATTACTAGGTCAGATAAACTAAGCTTAACAAAGCTAAGCAGAAGGGGGCACAAGTGGGATCAAATAAGCCAAGGCAAGCATAATACTGCATTTCAGCAGGATAGATAATGCAATATTAGAATGTATGTTTTTATATATCAAGATGCAAAGGAAAGTCAAACCATCACCTCTAGAGAATCAAATATGTTTTTTCCTCCTCAAAGAGATACTATGTTGTGGAGTAAATTCATTAACAGACTAGGGTTTTAGGAAGAAAAAGAATGCTTTTCCTAAGTGCTAGAAAACAGGTGATTTAGACATATGTGAACAGCCCAGAAGAACTTGGCTGACTCTTGACAGAGAAGGAGAGCCACAAAAAAGGTGATAAGATCCCAAATTTATGGAGTCAGAATGGAAATGTGTGCCTTTCCATCATGGGTTATTGTGGGGATGACTTCAAACTGAGTTCCCACACCACTAAAAGGACACGTAATGGAGACTTGGAATCATAGTATTTTCATTTTCTAATCTTTCAATCTCATGTGTGCTGTTATATTCCTGCTCTTTGCTTTGGGTATTTCCCTCCCCACCCCACTTCAATCTTGAGAAATACTCCCTTACAATAAGTTTTCTTTTAGGCTGTTGAATATTTGTTTTGATAAGAATAATTGAAGGCAGGAGAAACCCTTCATTACATTGCAGAGTGCCTTAAATAGAGTACACACTCCATAAATATTTGTTGAATCGAACAATGTTTAATCAACATCTGTTTAAGGCATATCAATGGGAAAATTATTCATTGGTGTCCAAGCCACTTCTTTTGTTTGTCTTTGAATGAGAGAGACTCATGCTGTAGCCCAAAAGAGAAATTATGTTCAGGAATAATATCGTCTTATAAGTCTTACCTTAACAGAAAAGAAAATCTCTAAAAACAGGTAATTATTCAAATAAATTCAACATTTTCAAATACTAAAACAAATGCTAAATTATGACATGTATTGGAGTTTTTAAAGTCATTCTTTCCTTTCTGTTGAGTTTGAAGGTGTAAAGGGTAGGGTTTGGGCTGCATGATTCCTGGAGTGTGCTGGGGCTGGCTTACACCAGCTGGTGAGAGTCAATCGAGCACATCTCTTTACGGATCTGTGTTCAGTGATATCACACTGGTAGCTTGAAATTGGCCATGGTGGGAGTAAGTTCACAATGTAAACAAGCAAATGCTATAAATCAGGACTTGGAGAGCCAGCTGTGAAACATTTACCTGCACACAATTGTTAATAGACCATGGGCTAAAAAATGGACCAAAGAGGGTTAATATTCTTGGCAGAGAGATGAGTATAGCAAATCATTTTGATCTTAGAAATGGCTATTTGTTAGGGCTCAAGTTTTTTCCCTTAATCCTAAGGTTAGTCCTTAGACCTTGAGTGCAGTTCTCCAAATACGCAGAAATTCCAGCCCTTCTCACTTGGCTAGGACCTTGAACTCCAACCCCTGTCTCCCTAGCACCAGCAGGCTGCTCACTTCTATGCTTAGCTTTCTAGCCTCCTAGCTGCTGTCTTTGTTTGTGGGTTTGTTTTTGTGTGTGTACTACAATCCTGTGCACATAGAGCCTTGCTGTCAGCTGACTACCAAAAAGGAATTTGTTGGCAAATCTTTTAGAAGAACTGTGGTTCCTTGCTCTCTGAGACTTTGCCCCTTACATTTTAGCCTCTTTGGCTGCCCAGACTTGGACCTCTGCCTTGCCAGCCCAGCAGGACCACTGTTTTTGTTTAGGTTTGCTTCATTCCTGAGCTCTGTAAATTGGGAAATATTCTTAGGGAAAAAAAGCCAAGGTGATTGTAAAGTTCATTTCCTCTGTTTCCCTTTTCTGAAGAAACACAAAGCCTCTTATATACTGCTTGCATTGGCTTCTCTATATGCCTTCAACTATTTGTAAAGTATGTTGTCCAGCTTTCATAACAATGTTAAGCAGGAGGTTTAGTCCGGTACCATCTACATTGTCATGGCCAGAGCTAGAAATCTGAAGGAAAGCTTTTAAGTCTAGAAACATTATTGAGTCTTCAGCAAAACTAATTTCAAAAGCCATTCAGTGTTGGATAATCATAGTTGAAGGCAATTCTTCTCATTCAGAAAAATTTCAATCTTGGCCTTGAGCTCAAAAAATAGCAATAAAACTTTATCTTGCTAAGCCATGGAACTGCTGTATGATATGACAAGTGAGTATATTCAGCTTCTATTCTGACAAAATGCAAAGAACTGAAAATAATTTCATATAGTTCATGTGTTATGAAATATTCTTCTTCAAATTTTTATAAGATTTAAAAATTTAAGAATCATTCTCAACTCATAGGTCATACAAAAACAGGCCATGGGCTGATATTTCCCAAGTCCTGGTATATACCATGAAGTTTAAATATTCATTTTGAAACTCAGTAGCCAAGAATTGAGTCCTTTCTCTGACTTCAGCCTATCTCTGGATGCCAGACTTTAAAGTTTCATTCCCATCTCTCAGTTATAAGTTCTGCGACCTTGGGCAAATTACCTAACTTCCCTGTGATTTAGTTCCGTAACTCATTAATTGGAACTAATAATAGTACTTATAGCTTAGGGTTGTTGTGATAATGAAATGATTTCATAAGGATAAGGTGATGAATTCAGAATGGCCTGGTTACCTTGAGGAATGGGTGGTGGGAAACCCAAGGAGAAAGTAAAAACTAAGAACAATCCAAGGATTAATATTTCATAAATATTAACGTAGTTATTTTTCTTCAACATAGGAATTTACAGTTATAAATTTACCTCTAAGAACTGTTTTGCCTATATCCTATAAGTTTTTGTATATTATAGTTTTGTTTTAAGTCATCTCAAAATATTTTCTAATTTCTATTGTGATTTCTTCTTTAATACATTGGTTATTTAGGAGTATGTTGTTTCAATATATTTGTGAATTCTCCCAATTTTCTTCTGCTGTTGATTTATATTTAATTCCATTTTGATCAGGGAATCTACTTTGTATAATTTCAATCCTTTTAAATTTATTTAAACTTGTTTTATGACCTAGCACATGATCTATGTTAGAGAATGTTCCACAGGTACTTGAGAAGAATGTGTATTCTGCTGTTTTTGGGTGAAGTGGTCTAGAGATGTCTGTTAGGTCTAATTGGCTTATAGTGTTTTTCAACTATTTAATAGCCTTATTGATATTCTGATCAGTTGTTCTATCTATTATTGAAAGTGGGGTATGAAGTCTTCAACTATTATTCTTGAACTCTGTTTGTCCTTTCAATTCTGTCGGTTTTGCTTCATATAGTTTGAGTTTCTTTTGTAAGGTGCATGTGTATTTATTATTGTTACATTTTACCATTGGATGGTAAATGGATTGACCATTTTATCATTATAAATGTTGTTCTTTGTTAACAATTTTTGTCTTAAAGTATATTTTGTCTGATATTAGTATAGCCACTCTAGTTCTCTTTTGGTTCCTGTTTGCATGGTATTATTTCCCACCACTTTACTTTCAACTTTTTGTGTCTTTTAAGTCTAAAGTGTGTTGCATATAGAGACTATTTTTAAAATCCATTCTACAATTTCTGACCTTGCTATTTCTTTTAATATATTTTTTGCATTTTTAAGTGGTTGTCCTAGGATTAAAATTAATATCCTAACTGAAAACAATCTAGTTTACCTTAGTACCAACTTAATTTTAGTAGAACACAAAACTTTGCTCTAGCATAATTTCATTCTCTCCCCACTCCTTTGTGTGATTACTGGTAAACAAACTACATCTTCAGCATATTGTAAGTGCTTCAACATGGTTTCATAATTATTACTTTATGAGGTTTTCTTATAAATCAGATAAGCGAAGTGTTACAAAAAAATACAGTTGTACTTCTTGTATTTATCTATATAATTATCTTTATCAGTGTTTCTTTATTTCTTCACCTGGATTCAAGTACTCTCCTGTGTTTTTTCATTTAACTTGAATGAATCCCTTTACTATTTCTTATAGGGCAGGTCTGTTAGTGATGAATTCTTTCAGTTTTTTGTTTATTTGGGAATGTCTTATTTCTCCTTCATTTTTGAAGGATAGTTTTTCAGGATATAGAATTCTTGGTTAAAATCTTTTTATTAGCATGTTATTTATGTCAACCCAGTGTCTTGAGGTCTCCCTGATTTCTGGTAGAAATCAGCTGTTGATCGCAATTGGAATGTTCATTTTCTCATTGTTGAGTTTTAAATGTTCTTTGTATATTTTGGATATATTCTTTTATCAGATATATATTTCCTTTATCAGATATGTCTTTTGTAAATATTTTCTCCTAGTCTTTGGTTTGTATTCTCTTGATCATTCTTTATACAGGGATTAAAATTTTTTGAACTACTTATAATAATTAATAATAATAATAATAAAAGGTTTCATAAAATAAGTCCAACATTTGGTGCCCTTCAGATAAATTTCTGATGACTGCTATTTTTCTTGTGTACAGGCCATACTTTTCTGCTTCGCTGCAAGCCTTACTATTTTTGCTGTTGTCCTTGTTGTTAAAAACTGGATATTTTAGATAATATAATGTGGTAACTCTGGAAATCAGATCCCCATTCCCACCCACTGCCACCCCAAGGGTTTTTCTTGCTGTTTGTTTGGGGTTTTTTGAATTTTATTTTATTTATTTTTTTATACAGCAGGTTCTTAATAGTTATCCATTTTATACATATTACTGTATATATGTCAATCCCAATCTCCCAATTCATCACAGCACCACCACCACCCCCTGTCGATTTCCCCCCTTGGTGTCCATACGTTTGTTCTCTACATCTGTGTCTCAATTTCTGCCCTGCAAACCAGTTCATCTGTACCATTTTTCTAGGTTCCACATATATGTGTTAATGTACGATACTTGTTTTTCTCTTTCTGACTTACTTCACTCTGTATGACAGTCTCTAGATTCATCCACATCTCTACAAATGACCCAATTTTGTTCCTTTTTATGGCTGAGTAATATTCCATTGTATACATGTACCACATCTTCTTTATCCATTCATCTGTCGATGGCAATTTAGGTTGCTTCCATGACCTGGCTATTCTAAATGATTCTGCAGTGAACATTGGGGTGCATGTGTCTTTTTGAATTATGGTTTTCTCTGGGTATATGTCGAGTAGTGGGATTGCTGGGTCATATGGTAACTCTATTTTTAGTTTTTTAAGGAACCGCCATACTGTTCTCCATAGTGACTATCAATTTACATTCCCACCAATAGTGCAAGAGGGTTCCTTTTCTCCACACCCTCTCCAGCATTTGTTGTTTGTAGATTTTCTGATGAGGCACATTCTAACTGGTGTGAGGTGATACCTCATTGTAGTATTGGTTTGCATTTCTCTAATAATTAGTGATGCTGAGCAGCTTTTCATGTGCTTCTTGGCCATCTGTATGTCTTCTTTGGAGAAATGTCTATTTAGGTCTTCTGCCCATTTTTGGATTGGGTTCTTTGTTTTTTTAATATTGAGCTGCATGAGCTGTTTATATATTTTGGAGATTAATCCTTTCTATGTTGATTTGTTTGCAAATATTTTCTCCCATTCTGAGGGTTGTCTTTTCGTCTTGTTTGTAGTTTCCTTTGCTTTGCAAAAGCTTTTAAGTTTCATTAGGTCCCATTTGTTTATTTTTGTTTTTATTTCCATTACTCTAGGAGGTGGATCAAAAAAGATCTTGCTGGGCTTTATGTCAAAGAGTATTCTTCCTAAGTTTTCCTCTAAGAGTTTTATACTGTCCGGTCTCACATTGAGGTCTCTAATCCATTTTGACTTTATTTTTGTGTATGGTGTTAGGAAGTGTTCTAATTTCATTCTTTTAAATGTACTTGTCCAATTTTCCCAGCACCACTTATTGAAGAGATTGTCTTTTATCCACTGTATATCCTTGCTTCCTTTGTCATAGATTAGTTGACCATAGGTGCATGGGTTTATTTCTGGGATTTCTATCCTGTTCCATTAATCTATATCTCTCTTTTTGTGCCAGTACCATATTGTCTTGATTACTGTAGCTTTGTAGTATAGTCTGAAGTCAGGGAGTCTGATTCCTCCAGCTCCGTTTTATTCCCTAAGACTGCTTTGGCTATTCAGGGTCTTTTGTGTCTCCATAAAAATTTTAAGATTTTTTTGTTCTAGTTCTGTAAAAAATGCCATTGGTAATTTGATAGGGATTGCATTCAATCTGTAGATTGCTTTGGGTAGTATAGTCATTTTCACAATATTGATTCTTCCAATCCAAGAACATGGTATATCTTTCCATCTGTTGGTATCACCTTTAATTTCTTTCATCAGTGTCTTATAGTTTTCTGCATACAGGTCTTTTGTCTCCCTAGATAGGTTTATTCCTAGGTATTTTATTCTTTGTGTTTCAATGGTAAATGGGAGTGTTTCCTTAAATTCTCTTTCTGATTTTTCATCATTAGTGTATAGGAATGCAAGAGATTTCTGTGCATTAATTTTTTATCCTGCAACTTTACCAAATTCATTGATTAGCTCTAGTAGTTTTCTGGTGGCATCTTTAGGATTCTCTATGTATAGTATCATGTCATTTGCAAACAGTGACAGTTTTACTTCTTCTTTTCCGATTTGGATTCCTTTTATTTCTTTGTCTTCTCTGATTGACGTAGCTAGGACTTCCAAAACTATGTTGAATAATAGTGGTGAGAGTGGACATCCTTGTCTCGTTCCTGATCTTAGAGGAAATGCTTTCAGTTTTTCACCATTGAGAATGATGTTTGCTGTGAGTTTGTTGTATATGGCCTTTATTATGTTGCGGTAGGTTCCCTCTATGCCCACTTTCTGGAGAGATTTTTTTATCATAAATGGGTGTTGAATTTTGCCAAAAGCTTTTTCTGCATCTATTGAGATGATCATATGGTTTTTATTCTTCAGTTTGTTAATATGGTGTATCACATTGATTGATTTGCATATATTGAAGAATCCTTGCATCCCTGGGATAAATCCCACTTGATCATGGTGTATGATCCTTTTAATATGTTGCTGGATTCTGTTTGCTAGTATTTTGTTGAGGATTTTTGCATCTATATTCATCAGTGATATTGGTCTGTAATTTTCTTTTTTTGTAGTATCTTTGTCTGGTTTTGGTATCAGGGTGATGGTGGCCTCATAGAATGAGTTTGGGAGTGTTCCTTCTTCTGCAATTTTTTGGACGAGTTTAAGAAGGATGAGTGTTAGCTCGTCTCTAAATGTTTGATAGAATTCACCTGTGAAGCCATCTGGTCCTGGACTTCTGTTTGTTGGAAGATTTTTAATCACAGTTTCAATTTCATTACTTGTGATTGGTCTGTTCATATATTCTATTTCTTCCTGGTTCAGTCTTGGAACGTTATACCTTTCTAAGAATTTGTCCATTTCTTCCAGGTTGTCCATTTTATTGGCATAGAGTTGCTTGTAGTAGTCTCTTATGATGCTTTGTATTTCTGCAGTGTCTGTTGTAATTTTTCCTTTTTCATTTCTAATTTTATTGATTTGAGTCTTCTGCCTCTTTTTCTTGATGAGTCTGGTTAAGGTTTATCAAGTTTGTTTACCTTCTCAAGGAACCAGCCTTTAGTTTTATTGATCTTTGCTATTGTTTTCTTTGTTTCTATTTCATTTATTTATGCTCTGATCTTTATGATTTCTTTCCTTCTACTAACTCTGGGTTTTGTTTGTTCTTCTTTCTCTAGTTCCTTTAGGTTTGCAGTTATATTGTTTATTTGAGATTTTTCTTGTTTCTTGGGGTAGGCTTGTATTGCTGTAAATTTCCCTCTTAGAACTGCTTTTACTGCATCCCATTGGTACTGGATTGTCGTGTTTTCATTGTAATTTTTCTCTAGGTATTTTTTGATTTCCTTTTTGATTTCTTCAGTGATCTCTTGGTTATTTAGTAACATATTGTTTAGCCTCCATGTGTTTGTGTTTTTTACGGTTTTTTCCCTGTAATTGATTTCTAATCTCATAACATTGTGGTCAGAAAAGATGCTTGATATGATTTCAATTTTCTTAAATTTACTGAGGCTTGATTTGTGACCCAAGATGTGATCTATCCTGGAGAATGTTCCGTGCGCACTTGAGAAGAAAGTGTAATCTGCTGTTTTTGGATGGAATGTCCTATAAATATCAATTAAATCTGTCTGGTCTGTTGTGTCATTTAAAGCTTGTGTTTCCTTGGTAATTTTCTGTTTGGATGATCTGTCCATTGGTGTAAGTGAGGTGTTAAAGTCCCCCACTATTATGTGTTACTGTCGATTTCCTCTTTTACAGCTCTTAACAGTTGCCTTATGTATTGAGGTGCTCGTATGTTGGGAGCATATATATTTATAATTGTTATATCTTCTTCTCAGATTGATCCTTTGATCATTATGTAGTGTCCTTCTTTGTCTCTTGTAACATTCTTTATTTAAAGTCTATTTTATCTGATATGAGTATTGCTACTCCAGCTTTCTTTTGATTTCCATTTGCATGGAATATCTTTTTCCATCCCCTCACTTTCAGTCTGTATGTGTTCCTAGGTCTGAAGTAGGTCTCTTGTAGACAGCATATATATGGGTCTTGTTTTTGTATCCATTCAGCGAACCTGTGTCTTTTGGTTGGAGCGTTTAATCCATTCACGTTTAAGGTAATTATCAATATGTATGTTCCTATTACTCTTTTCTTATTTGTTTTGGGTTTGTTTTTGTAGGTCCTTTTCTTCTCTTGTGTTTCCCACTTAGAGAAGTTCCTTTAGCATTTGTTGTAGAGCTGGTTTGGTGGTGCTGAATTCTCTTAGCTTTTGCTTGTCTGTAAAGCTTGTAATTTCTCCATCGAATCTGAATGAGATACTTGAGGGGTAGAGTAATCTTGGTTGTAGGTTCTTCCCTTTCATCACTTTAAATATGTCATGCCACTCCCTTCTAACTTGTAGAGTTTCTGCTGAGAAATCAGCTGTTATCCTTATGGGAGTTCCCGTGTATGTTATTTGTTGTTTTTCCCTTGCTGTTTTTAATAATTTTTCTTTGTCTAATTTTTGCCAATTTGATTACTATGTGTCTCGGAGTGTTTCTCCTTGGGTTTATCCTGTATGGGACTCTGGGCTTCCTGCACTTGGGTGGCTATTTCCTTTCCCATGTTAGGGAAGTTTTCAACTATAATCTCTTCAAATGTTTTCTCGGGTCCTTTCTCTCTCTCTTCTCCTTCTGGGACCCCTATAATGTGAATGTTGTTATGTTTAATGTTGTCTCAGAGGTCTCTTAGGCTGTCTTCATTTCTTTTCATTCTTTTTTCTTTATTCTGTTCCTCAGCAGTGAATTCCACCATTCTGTCTTCCAGGTCACTTATGCGTTCTTCTGCCTCAGTTATTCTGCTATTGATTCCTTCTAGTGTAGTTTTCATTTCAGTTATTGTATTGTTCATCTCTGTTTGTTTGTTCTTTGATTCTTCTAGGTCTTTGTTAAACATTTCTTGCATCTTCTCGATCTTTGCCTCCATTCTTTTTCCGAGGTCCTGGATCATCTTCACTATCATTATTCTGAATTCTTTTTCTGGAAGGTTGCCTATCTCCACTTCATTTAGTTGTTTTTCTGGGGTTTTATCTTGTTCCTTCATCTGGTACATAGCCCTCTGCCTTTTCATCTTGTCTGTCTTTCTGTGAATTTGTTTTTTGTTCCACAGGCTGCAGGATTGTAGTTCTTCTTGCTTCTGCTGTCTGCCCTCTGGTCCTTGCTGTTTGTTTTTTGTTGTTGCTTATATATTTGTTCAGTGACTTTCTTAGACTAATTCTGTAAAGTATGTACTCCCTATTTTATTCAAGTGCTGAAGTCTTTGCTTGGTTAACTTAGTAATCAGGTAATGATTGGTTAGAGATTTCCTTAAATGGCTTAGAGCAGTAAGTCTTCCACCCTTTGCTGAGGTGTTCTATGTGTGTTGGACCACACCATCAGCCTTATTCAACTTACAACTCTCAGCCTAGCCTTCATTTTCTGCTTACAGAGGCCTCAAGGTCAACCAGAGGCAAGAGATAGGTGCATGAACAGGTCTTTCCTGGGCTTGTGCATAGTCCTGCACATGACTTGGTTCTTCTAAATCCTCAGAAATATATCAGAGCCTTTTTGTGCCTCCCCTCTGGACATCTCATTCCCAAGATCTTCTTTTTAAAATTTTGGCCAGGCTCTTGGTTGCCCAAAGTGGTATCAGAGCCTCAGGAAGCTGTGATAGTAAACAGTCGTCACTGATTGTTCTTGACAGACACTATCAGGATAGACCTTTTTCTTTGGAATGAACTCCTAATTAGGTCAAATAATTTAAAAATACTGCAACTTGGCACTTTTTCAACTTGCTGTGCAATAGGTCAAATAGTGTCAATGCTCTGGGGCTGTAGCTTTTTGAGGTTCTTCAAACCTAGTGTTCCTTCTCTTGTTTTTGTAAGGCTATTGTTGGCTCTTGGTGGTTGAAAGACTGCTGGTCTTCAAGGCTCCTATGGAGCTGGGGAAGGGGGTTGGGAGTAGGTCAAGTTAAAATGCCAAAAGTTCTTACTGAGATTCTGCATTATTTCTTTAATGAAGATTCCCAAGATTGTTGAGAACCTTTGGTTAAATTTTAGAGTTCTGAATTTATTATTATTATTTTCTAATTCTTGAATTAATTCAACTAAATTTTGCTAGGTGGTTACTGCATTTATGTAGGAACAGATTTATAGAGGTCCTCACTCCATCATTCCCTCCACCTGTTTCTGAGCCTCAGTAGGAGCTGGTTCTGTGATTGGAATTTTAAATATTTGATTATGATTATGATAATAATGAAATAAAAACAATAGATCTATTATCTATTTTAAGAAGTAGAACATTCAAGAACTTTAAATGTATGTGTATTCATTTCCCCAAGAAGTAGAAGTAAACTGAATTTTGTTTTATTCCTCTTTTGTTTGTTTCTCATGAGCTATCTATATCCATACCTATCTATATATATAGATAGATATATATGTATAGATATATGTATATATATACACATATCCCTCAAACAACATATTATTTACTTTTGCTTGTTTTTACAGAAATAGTATTATAGTGAAGGTATTATTTTATAAAATGCCTTCCTCTCCCTCAATCTTGTTTCTAAGATTCATTGATATGGACAAATTTAGCCATAGTTCTTTCATTTTCATTGTTGTAAAGTATTCCATTGTATAAATGTCAGTTACATCAAGTTGGTTGATAGTGTTCAAGTCATTGTATCCTTACTATTTTTCTATCTAGTTCTACCAGTTATTGAAAGTGGGGTATTAAAATCTCCAACTATAACTGATGAAATAAGTAGGTATTGAGAATAAAGGAGATGATCCAATTTAAGGAAAATAAAAATTCTTGATAAATAAATATAAGAATATAGGGCAATGATGAAGAAAATTTTTTTTCACAAGCTTGGAAAACTTCTTAATTTCCAATTAAAAGTGCTTACTTTTTTTTTTTTAACCAAATTAAATATAAATACAAATACATCTAGACTTTTTCTTGGCAAAAGTTTGAACTTATGTGATATTGAAAATCTCTTGCAAACTTCCTGGCATGAAAAAAATTGTTGCTGTATTTCAAGGGGCTGAAATAAGGTGAAACTCAATATTCCCTGAAATGAGAAGTGTTGGAAGATAGTAGAGCATCTAGCAAAGAGATTTGTGAGAAATGTCTGTGTTTCAAGTATTCTCTTCCTAGTGAAGATGTTATTCACATGTATAGACAATAGAAAAACATTCTCAAATATGCTAAGACACAGAAAAAGTACTACTCATACAACATTGAAAAATTTTCTTGAGCTCTTTGCTAATCAAAGGTAGTGCATCAGCATCACCTGGGAGCTTGTTAGTAATGCAGAGTCTCAAGCCCCTCCCCAGAACTACAGAAGTTAGAACCTGCATTTTAACAAGATCCCTAGGTGATTGATATGCACATTAAAGTTTGGAAAGCACAGCTCTTACTGATCAAAATTCAAAAACAAGAAGTAAAAAAATGAGGAAGTCTGACTATAAAAAGACTATATTATCCATTTATACAATTTAAACATATAGAGCTGTCTAGATAATCCTTAAGCATTAAAAATCATCTTTGAAATATATGATCTATAATGTAAAAGTGTAATAAAACAATTTATGTTTAAACCCTTAGGTTATATTGGCTAAGATCAGTATAATGTGGGAAATAAGGTTGTGCTAAATTCTTTGCCTCTGTGAGGATGGGGTCATTTCACAAAGGAAGCAGTGTGAAGTGCCTAAAACAAGATGACAGATGAATTTATTAGCTATGGAAATTACAAGTGAATAAATTAAACCATTGTTTTAAGAAAACCTTTAAGATAGGGTTTTAAAACATCCCTGAGAGGAAGAAGTTGGGGGAATAATAATTTAATATTATTACTTTGTGTTTCTATTCTATGGCCTGCCAAAATTAGTGATGTCTATTCTCTCTGGAAAAAATCACACTTTGATTCTTTTTTTTTTTTAATTGCAAAAAGGTGGAAATTAAAAAAGATACCAAAAGGTGGAAATTGATCAATGAATTTTGTCAGTTTATTCCCTATTGATTGCAAGGCTGAGTATTTCCTGTCCTGCTTCCAGACTCTTCCTGGAGGTGGGCTTCTCCACAGCTTCAAATAATCCTAGGGTGTGACTTACGGGGGCAATGGCAAAGGGATTTTGCATACAATTGGCAGCCAGCAGCCAACCACTGCAGGGACAGCTAGGTCCCTTTGTCACTTTGGAGGGGGGGAAGGGGGAAGCGGAAGATGGCAGGAGCATGGCCCCATTCTTTAAATTCTTTTTTTTTCAGAGAAGATAGTGTGAGCCCATGGTCTCAAATCCTTTTTGCCTGAATTAGGTACAAAGGAACAAATTTCATCTAATTTTATTTTATTTTTTTCTCTTATTTAAAAATCAACAGTTATTATGAAATATTTTACATTTGTAGATAATTGTAGAGGTTAATGTTGTGAACACTTACATGTCTATCCATCACATTTATTTATTTTATTTTTTTTAACATCTTTATTGAAGTATAATTGCCTTACAATGGTGTGTTAGCTTCTGCTTTATAACAAAGTGAATCAGTTATATATATACAATATGTTCCCATTTCTCTTCCCTCTTGCATCTCCCTCCCTCCCACCCTCCCCATCCCATCCCTCTAGGTGGTCACAAAGCACCGAGCTGATCTCCCTGTGCTATGCGGCTGCTTCCCACTAGTTATCTATTTTACATTTGGTAGTGTATATATGTCCATGACACTCTCTTACCCTGTCACATCTCACCCCACCCCCTCCCCATATCCTCAAGTCCATTCTCTAGTAGGTCTGTGTCTTTATTCCCGTCTTGCCACTAGGTTCTTCATGGCCTTTTTTTTTTTTTTTTCCCCTAGATTCCGTATATATGTGTTAGCATACTGTATTTATTTTTCTCTTTCTGACTTACTTCACTCTGTATGACAGACTCTAACTCCATCCACCTCATTACAAATACCTCCATTTCATTTCTTTTTATGGCTGAGTAATATTCCATTGTATATATGTGCCACATCTTCTTTATCCATTCATCTGTCGAAGGACGTTTAGATTGCTTCCATGTCCTGGCTATTGTAAATAGAGCTGCAATGAACATTTTGGTACATGACTCTTTTTGACCTATGGTTTTCTCAGGGTATATGCCCAGTAGTGGGATTGCTGGGTCGTATGGTAGTTCTATTTGTAGTTTTTTAAGGAACCTCCATACTGTTCTCCATAGTGGCTGTATCAATTTACATTCCCACCAACAGTGCAAGAGTGTTCCCTTTCCTCCACACCCTCTCCAGCATTTATTGTTTCTAGATTTTTTGATGATGGCCATTCTGACCGGTGTGAGATGATATCTCATTGTAGTTTTGATTTGCATTTCTCTAATGATTAATGATGTTGAGCATTCTTTCATGTGTCTGTAGGCCATCTGTATATCTTCTTTGGAGAAATGTCTATTTAGGTCTTTGGCCCATTTTTGGATTGGGTTGTTCGTTTTTTTGTTATTGAGCTGCATGAGCTGCTTGTAAATCTTGGAGATTAATCCTTTGTCAGTTGCTTCATTTGCAAATATTTTCTCCCATTCTGATGGTTGTCTTTTGGTCTTGTTTATGGTTTCCTTTGCTGTGCAAAAGCTTTTAAGTTTCATTAGGTCCCATTTGTTTATTTGTGTTCTTATTTCCATTTCTCTGGGAGCTGGGTCAAAAAGTATCTTGCTGTGCTGTATGTCATAGAGTGTTCTGCCTATGTTTTCCTCTAAGAGTTTGATAGTGTCTGCCCTTACACTTAGGTCTTTAATCCATTTTGAGTTTATTTTTGTGCATGGTGTCAGGGAGTGTTCTAATTTCATACTTTTACATGTACCTGTCCAATTTTCCCAGCACCACTTATTGAAGAGGCTGTCTTTTCTCCACTGTATATGCTTGCCTCCTTTATCAAAAATAAGGTGCCCATATGCGTGTGGGTTTATCTCTGGGCTTTCTATCTTGTTCCATTGATCTATATTTCTGTTTTTGTGCCAGTACCAAACTGTCTTGATTACTGAAGCTTTGTAATATAGTCTGAAGTCAGGGAGCCTGATTCCCCCAGCTCTGTTTTTCTTTCTCAAGGTTGCTTTGGCTCTTCGGGGTCTTTTGTGTTTCCATACAAATTGTGAAATTTTTTGTTCTAGTTCTGTGAAAAATGCCAGTGGTAGTTTGATAGGGATTGCATTGAATCTGTAGATTGCTTTGGGTAGTAGAGTCATTTTCACAATGTTGATTCTTCCAATCCAGGAACATGGTATATCTCTCCATCTATTTGTATCATCTTTAATTTCTTTCATCAGTGTCTTATAATTTTCTGCATACAGGTCTTTTGTCTCCTTAGGTAGGTTTATTCCTAGATATTTTATTCTTTTTGTTGCAATGGTAAATGGGAGTGTTTTCTTAATTTCACTTTCAGATTTTTCGTCATTAGTGTATAGAAATGCAAGAGATTTCTGTGCATTAATTTTGTATCCTGCTACTTTACCAAATTCATTGATTAGCTCTAGGAGTTTTCTGGTAGCATCTTTAGGATTCTCTATGTATAGTATCATGTCATCTGCAAATAGTGACAGCTTTACTTCTTCTTTTCCGATTTGGATTCCTTTTATTTCTTTGTCTTCTCTGATTGCTGTGGCTAACACTTCCAAAACTATGTTGAATAATAGTGGTGAGAGTGGGCAACCTTGTCTTGTTCCTGATCTTAGTGGAAATGGTTTCAGTTTTTCACCATTGAGGACAATGTTGGCTGTGGGTTTGTCATATATGGCCTTTATTATGTTGAGGAAAGTTCCCTCTATGCCTACTTTCTGCAGGGCTTTTATCATAAATGGGTGTTGAATTTTGTCGAAAGCTTTCTCTGCATCTATTGAGATGATCATATGGTTTTTCTCCTTCAGTTTGTTAATATGATGTATCACATTGATTGATTTGCGTATATTGAAGAATCCTTGCATTCCTGGGATAAACCCCACTTGATCATGGTGTATGATCCTTTTAATGTGCTGTTGGATTCTGTTTGCTAGTATTTTGTTGAGGATTTTTGCATCTATGTTCATCAGTGATATTGGCCTGTAGTTTTCTTTCTTCGTGACATCTTTGTCTGGTTTTGGTATCAGGGTGATGGTGGCCTCGTAGAATGAGTTTGGGAGTGTTCCTCCCTCTGCAATATTTTGGAAGAGTTTGAGAAGGATAGGTGTTAGCTCTTCTCTAAATGTTTGATAGAATTCACCTGTGAAGCCATCTGGTCCTGGGCTTTTGTTTGTTGGAAGGTTTTTAATCACAGTTTCAATTTCAGTGCTTGTGATTGGTCTGTTCATATTTTCTATTTCTTCCTGGTTCAGTCTCGGCAGTTTGTGCATTTCTAAGAATCTGTCCATTTCTTCCAGGTTGTCCATTTTATTGGCATAGAGTTGCTTGTAGTAATCTCTCATGATCGTTTGTATTTCTGCAGTGTCAGTGGTTACTTCTCCTTTTTCATTTCTAATTCTATTGATCTGAGTCTTCTCCCTTTTTCTCTTGATGAGTCTGGCTAATGGTTTATCAATTTTGTTTATCTTCTCAAAGAACCAGCTTTTAGTTTCATTGATTTTTGCTATTGTTTCCTTCATTTCTTTTTCATTTATTTCTGACCTGATCTTTATAATTTCTTTCCTTCTGCTGGCTTTGGGGTTTTTTTGTTCTTCTTTCTCTAATTGCTTTAGGTGCAAGGTTAGGTTGTTTATTCGAGATGTTTCCTGTTTCTTGAGGTAGGCTTGTATTGCTATAAACTTCCCTCTTAGCACTGCTTTTGCTGCATCCCATAGGTTTTGGGTCGTTGTATCTCCATTGTCATTTGTTTTAGGTATTTTTTGATTTACCCTTTGATTTCTTCAGTGATCACTTCGTTATTAAGTAATGTATTGTGTAGCCTCCATGTGTTTGTATTTTTTACAGATCTTTTCCTGTAATTGATATCTAGTCTCATAGCGTTGTGGTCGGAAAAGATACTTGATACAATTTCAATTTTCTTAAATTTACCAAGGCTTGATTTGTGACCCAAGATATGATCTATCCTGGAGAATGTTCCATGAGCACTTGAGAAAAATGTGTATTTTGTTGTTTTTGGGTGGAATGTCCTATAAATATCAATTAAGTCCATCTTGTTTAATGTATCATTTAAAGCTTGTGTTTCCTTATTTATTTTCATTTTGGATGATCTGTCCATTGGTGAGAGTGGGGTGTTAAAGTCCCCTACTATGATTGTGTTGCTGTCGATTTCCCCTTTTATGGCTGTTAGTATTTGCCTTATGTATTGAGGTTCTCCTATGTTGGGTGCATAAATATTTACAATTGTTATACCTTCCTCTTGGATCGATCCCTTGATCATTATATAGTGTCCTTCTTTGTCTCTTGTAGTAGTCTTTATTTTAAAGTCTATTTTGTCTGATATGAGAATTGCTACTCCAGCTTTCTTTTGATTTCCATTTGCATGGAATATCTTTTTCCATCCCCTCACTTTCAGTCTATATGTGTCTCTAGGTCTGAAGTGGGTCTCTTGTAGACAGCATATATATGGGTCTTGTTTTTGTATCCATTCAGCCAGCCTATGTCTTTTGGTGGGAGCATTTAATCCATTTACATTCAAGGTAATTATCGATATGTATGTTCCTATTCCCATTTTCTTAAATGTTTTGGGTTTGTTATTGTAGGTCTTTTCCTTCTCTTGTGTTTCTTGCCCAGAGAAGTTCCTTTAGCATTTGTTGTAAAGCTGGTTTGGTGGTGCTGAACTCTCTCAGCTTTTGCTTGTTTGTAAATGTTTTAATTTCTCCATCAAATCTGAATGAGATCCTTGCTGGGTAGTGTAATCTTGGTTGTAGGTTTTTCTCCTTCATCACTTTAAGTATATCCTGCCACTCCCTTCTGGCTTGCAGAGTTTCTGCTGAAAGATCAGATGTTAACCTTATGGGGATTCCCTTGTGTGTTATTTGTTTTTTTTCCCTTGCTGCCTTTAATATGTTTTCCTTATATTTAATTTTTGACAGTTTGATTAATATGTGTCTTGGTGTGTTTCTCCTTGGGTTTATCCTGTATGGGACTCTCTGTGCTTCCAGGACTTGATTAACTATTTCCTTTCCCATATTAGGGAAGTTTTCAACTATAATCTCTTCAAATATCTTCTCAGTCCCTTTCTTTTTCTCTTCTTCTTCTGGGACCCCTATAATTCGAATGTTGGTGCGTTTAATGTTGTCCCAGAGGTCTCTGAGACTGTCCTCAGTTCTTTTCATTCTTTTTTCTTTATCCTGCTCTGCAGTAGTTATTTCCACCATTTTATCTTCCAGGTCACTTATCCTTTCTTCTGCCTCAGTTATTCTGCTATTGATCCCATCTAGAGTATTTTTAATTTCATTTATTGTGGTTTTCATCATTGCTTGGTTCCTCTTTAGTTCTTCTACGTCCTTGTTAAATGTTTCTTGCATTTTGTCTATTCTATTTCCAAGATTTTGGATCATCCTTACTATCATTATTTTGAATTCTTTTTCAGGTAGACTACCTATTTCCTCTTCATTTGTTAAGTCTGGTATGTTCTGACCCTGCTCCTTCATCTGCTGTGTGTTTTTCTGTCGTCTCATTTTGCTTATCTTACTGTGTTTGGGGTCCCCTTTTTCACAGGCTTCAGGTTCGTAGTTCCTGTTGTTTTTGGTATCTGTCCCCAGTGGCTAAGGTTGGTTCAGTGGGTTGTGTAGGCTTCCTGGTGGAGGGAACTAGTGCCTGAGCTCTGGTGGATGAGGTTGGATCTTGTCTTTCTGGTGGGCACGTCCACGTCTGGTGGTGTATTTTGGGGTGTCTGTGGCCTTATTATGATTTTAGGCAGCCTCTCTGCTAATGGATGGGGCTGTGTTCCTGTCTTGCTAGTTGTTTGGCATAGGGTGTCCAGCACTGTAGCTTGCTGGTCGTTGAGTGAAGCTGGGTCTTGATGTTGAGATGGAGATCTCTGAGAGATTTTTGCCGTTTGGTATTACGTGGAGCTGGGAGGTCTCTTGTGGACCAGTGTCCTGAAGTTGGCTCTCCCACCTCAGAGGAACGGCCCTGATGCCTGGCTGGAGCACCAAGAGCCTTTCATCCACACGGCTCAGAGTAAAAGGGAGAAAAAATAGAAAGAAAGAAAGAAAGAAAGAGGCTATAATATAGTGAAGTAAAATAAAGCTATTGTAAAGCAAAGCTATACAGACAAAATCGCACCCAGAAGCATATACATATACACTCACAAATAAAAGGAAAAGGGGAAAAATTAATATATCCTGCTCCCAAAGTCCACCTCCTGAATTTGGGATGATTCGTTGTCTATTCAGGTGTTCAACAGATGCAGGCACATCAAGTTGTTTGTGGAGTTTTAATCCGCTGCTTCTAAGGCTGCTGGGAGAGATTTCCCCTTATCTTCCCTGTTCGCACAGCTCCTGGGGTTCAGCTTTGGATTTGGACCCGCCTCTGCATGTAGGTCGCCTGAGGGTGTCTATTCCCCGCCCAGACAGGACGGGGTTAAAGGAGCAGCTGCTTCGGGGGCTCTGGCTCACTCAGGCCGCGGGGAGGGAGGTGTACAGAGGAGGCGGGGCGAGCCTGCGGCGGCCGAGGCCGGCGTGACGTTGCACCAGCCTGAGGCGGGCAGTGCGTTCTCCCGGGGAACTTGTCCCCGGATCACGGGACCCTGGCAGTGGCGGGCTGCACAGGCTCCCGGGAGGGGCGATGTGGAGAGTGACCTGTGCTCACACACAGGCTTTTTGGAGGCGGCAGCAGCAGCCCCAGCGTCTCACGCCCGTCTCTGGGGTCCGTGCTGATCGCCGCGGCTCGCGCCTTTCTCTGGAGTTCGTTTAGGCAGCACTCCGAATCCCCTCTCCTTGCGCTCAGCGAAACAAAGAGGCAAGAAAAAGTCTCTTGCCTCTTCGGCAGCTGCAGACCTTTTTCTCGGTCTCCCTCCCAGCCAGCTGTGGTGCACTAACCCCTTCAGGCTGTGTTCATGCCGCCAGCCTCAGTCCTCTCCCTGCGATCCGACCGAAGCCCGAGCCTCAGCTCCCAGCCCCGCCCGCCCCGGCGGGGGAGCAGACAAGCCTCTCGGGTTGCTGAGTGCTGCTCGGCGCCGATCCTCTGTGCGGGAATTTCTCCGTTTTTCCCTCTGCGCCCCTGTTGCTGTGGGATCCGCGCTGGTAGCTGCGGATCGCGCCCATCTCTGAAGTTCGTTTAGGCGGCACTCTGAATCCCCTCTCCTCGCGCACCAGGAAACAAAGAGGGAAGAAAAAGTCTCTTGCCTCTTCGGCAGCTGCAGACTTTTTCCCGGACTCCCTCTCGGCTAGCTGTGGTGCACTAACCCCTTCAGGCTGTTTTCACACCGCCAACCCCAGTCCTCTCCCTGCGATCCAACTGAAGCCCGAGCCTCAGCTCCCAGCCCCGCCCGCCCCGGCGGGTGAGCAGACAAGCCTCTCGGGCTGGAGAGTGCTGGTCGGCACTGCTCCTCCGTGCGGGAACCTCTCCGCTTTGCCCTCCGCACCCCTGTGGCTGCGCTCTCCTCCGTGGCTCCGAAGCTTCCCCCCTCTGCCACCCGCAGTCTCTGCCCGCGAAGGGGCTTCCTAGTACGTGGAAATCTTTCCTCCTTCACGGCTCCCTCCCACTGGTGCAGGTGCCGTCCCTATTCTTTTGTCTCTGTTATTTCTCTTTTCTTTTACCCTACCCAAGTACGGGGGGAGTTTCTTGCCTTTTTGGAGGTCGGACGTTTTCTGCCAGCGTTCAGTGGGTGTTCTGTAGGAGCAGTTCCACGTGTAGATGTATTTCTACTGTATCTGTGGGAAGGAAGGTGATCTCCGCGTCTTACTCTTCCGCCATCTTCCCGAGGCCCCCCCATCACATTTATTAAATCATAAGATTTTTGCCATCTTCACTGGACATATTAAAAAAATTAGAGTTGAGGGTACAGTATCCACCTCCCTAACTCTATTCCCCTGCCCCTGCTCCAAAAATAACTACCATCATGAATTTAATGTCTTTCATGTTGATGGTTTTTAAAATACTTTCTGTACAAATCTAAACCTCCATAAACGTTTAACAAATACTTGTGGATTTTGAAACTATGTATTATTATACTGTGTGTTTCCTTCTGCAACTCATTTTTTTCTTTCAACGTTCTTTCTGAAGACTCTCTATGTTAATTATATGTGGCCCCAGTGCATTCATTTTAATAGCTGCAGTTTTCCATTGTTGAATATGCTGCAATCTATCTAGTCCCCTGTAATGGGCCATGGAATTTGTTTCTGAACTTTTGCTCTTGCACATGGTAGTATGAGGAACATTCTCATGCAGGTCTCCTTGTGCAAGCATGCAGGCTAAGTTTCCTAGGTATTACCAAGTTGCTCTATAATGCATGAGTACCAAACTCCTCTCTCCTCAGCAGTGAATGAGAAGTCCTAGTGCTACACTACTTCATCAACACCTGGTATTGTTTGACTTTAAAATATTTGCTACTTTAATGGGCATAAAATTGTATCTCATTGATATTTTAATTTGCATTTTCCTTGTAACTTTAGGGGTTGAACACCTTTCATTAGTTTATTGGCTATCCAGATTTTCCCTTCTATGAATTGCTGGTCATATTCTTCACCCATTTTTAAAACTAGGCTTTCAATCTTTGTTTCCCATCAATTTGTTGGAATGCTCTGTGAATCCTGGGTACAAATTCTTTCCTGGTTGTGTGCCTTCTCCCAAACTGTGGCTTCATTTTTGTTGTTTGCAGAAGCTTTTACTTATTATATAACCAAATATAACAAAATGGATTTTACTTTGTGTCCTGTTTATGAAATTGTTTTCTGCTTTAAGTTCCTACTGATGTTTTTTTGTATTTTATTCTAAATATTTCTATTATTGATTTTCATGTCCAGTGTGAGCTAGAGATCTAGTTTTATTTTATTCCAAATGGATGCACAATGGTCCCAACACTACTGACAGGTTTATCCATTCTTCTCTTTGTAATGCCACTTTTATCCTAAACCCAGTATCACTCTGCTAGAATGTAAGATCTATGATGGCAAAGATCTTGGTCATTTTTGTTCACTGATGTATCCTAAACATCTAGGACAGTGCCTGGCACATAGTAGCTATTTAAATTTATTGGTAAATGAATGAATATTCAAATGGCATTTCTGGTGTAGAACATAAGCAAGCATGATTTCTCAACAAAGGGACTTTAATTAGGGGATTTAAGAGTGTTTTAGTGTTTTCCTCTCTTCTTTCTGAGAGGCAGCCCAGCCCATGTCTCTGAACGGTCTCAGATACTTTATAATACCTCATTTGAAAACAATAACCTTATGAATCTTTTCTAGTCAAAAGAAAAAATTGTTCCACTTCAGTAATAGATACCAGAGGAACTATTACATAGACCATTAAATATAAGTATTATGTGATAACATTCAAGTGTGAATGGGAGAGGAGAAAGAAAGGATGAAATTTGATTGGTTGAGTATGTCATGTGACTTTTACTCCCACCTCCTGTTTCATTTTTTTAAGGAATGTAATTGATCATAATACTACAGGGGTTGTCTTGGAAGGGAGTGATTGGCAGGTGGGGAGGGAAGTGTAGGGTGATGAGTGTGCTCCATGGCAGCGGTCACAATCCTATAGGTCACGGACATTGTCCTTCGGGATTTCATTCAGGTCTAGAACTGAAGGTTTTTTTGAGTTACACTCTGCTGCTCATGATTTGATAAGGGCTTCTTTGACTGGTGTAAAATCATAGGGAGGAACGGAAAGTAATGATGGGTTCAGATAATGCCATTCATCGAGGAGAGTCAAAAAGAAAGTTTTGGCATAAATAACTTAAACAATAACTTCAGTTGGAAGGAGTTGCTTTCATTGAACATCTCTACCCTGTGAGATTACTGCTGTGATGTCTGAGAAATCAGCATCTCATGAGGAGTCTAATGCCTGCAGCATCATAGTCTCAGTGGCATTTTGGGTTGGCCAATAGAACCCTCCATTTCCCTGAGTTCACATAGACGTACATCCTCCATGTACACTGTGGCATAAAAGGAGGCACCTTATTACAAGGTGACCACACATGGTGATGCACCTGTTTGAGGGGCCACCTAGTAGGAAGAGCACAGATTAGGATGGATTATCCTGTTCCCAGGCAATCTGATCATGTTATAGTGTTAAAGTGTTCACAAGTTTTAAGTCAACAATGAGCGATTTATCTATCTGTTGTAACAAATGACATCATTTGATCCCCTTATCAATTTTCTGAGGCCAGAACCTTCACTTATCACATGACTGAGAAGTGTAAGTTCCTCTGTGCTTGAGACTTCTTTAAATCTTCATAACATTCCAGGGTCATCTGGAGGAAGAGTCAGGTTTCTTGCCTCTCTCCATCCCTATCTACTCAGATGCTTCTTTCTTAGTATCCTTATTATGAATTATGTAAAGGTTTGTGTTTTATCTCCTCTGTTAGTAAATGGAGAGGTCTTTGAGAATAAGGAGTTTGTGTTATTCACTCTTGTAGCTGTGGGCCTAGGACAATGTCTGGAGCTTCAAGAGAGCAGAGAGTGTGGGGTGAAATGAGATAGAATAGAAGCTTGCCTCGATCTACTGAATCAGCTGGGCTACACCAACTTTCTCATGATCCAGACTAGTGTTCTATGATTCATCAACTTCCTTTCACTTCAATTTGTATGTGTAGGGTTTTTTTATTTTTTTAAAAAATTAGGATATAGTTGATTTACAATGTTATGTTAGTTTCAGGTGTACAGCAAAGTGATTCAGTTGTATATATATTATATATATATATATAATATATATTCTTTTTCAGATTCTTTTCCATTATAGGTTATTACAAGAAAATGAAGTTAGTTCCCTGTGCTATACAATAGTCCTTGTTCTTTATCTATTTTATATATAGTAGTGTGTTTCTGTTAATCCCAAATTCCTAATTTATCACCCCCCCCCCACCTTTTCCCCTTTGGTAACCATAAGTTTGTTTTTTATATCTGTGGGTTTATTTCTGGTTTGTAAATAATTTAATTTGTATCCTTTTTTCAGACTCCACATATAAGTGATATCATATGATATTTGTCTTTGGTTTACCTCACTTTGTGTGTGTAATTTTTCATTTTTGTTTATCTGCTTCAGAATTTTGAACTTTTATAGAAATTGGTAGATTTAGGTATATATGTCAGTTTTAAAGAGTGACAATTTATTTAAGGCTCTTTCTAGCTCTGGCCTGGTCTGAGTCATTGGCTAAGAGTAACAGGACAATTTATAACATTAAAACAAGTGTTAAATTATTAGTGATAATATCAAATGACATGGTGAAAACTGTAAATTTACCAATATATCAGAATTTGTGACCAGAGCTAAAACCCACCTTAACAACTTGAATTTTTATGTCCATCTCTCTTAGTGCATTTTTCTTTGATCAGTTTTCTAAAAGCAAAATGTCCAGGGATGAACTCTGTTGTGAAGCTGGTCATCAGAATTGGTAGAATTTGAGACCCTGACTCAGCAACATTTTACTGAGTCATTCACTGGGATGAGCACGAATAGTTTGGCTGAGTAATAATTTTTCTGACAGGCTGCTGGATATTAGACATATATTTGTGTATAGGATGCTGTAAAAGAAACAGTAAATAAGAAGACATCTAATTCTTTTTTTTTTTTTGCTTATGTCATATTTTTGTTGATGGATAATATTTCTGGGAGAAAGGAGGTTTCTAGACAAGTAGTACCATTCTTTCAAACTGAAAAATATGAAATGTGTTAAGAGTTCCTAGGGACTTGACTGAATAATCAGTTCTAGGAGCTTTGTCTGTCTCTAAGATCCAAATTTGCTTCCTTGCAAGAGTGTATCAGTCCTTGGGGCCTACGGGAAGCACATGTTGACAGCAGCTCTTAAATCAGTGTGCTGTTCTTTACTGCAGGCATTTTCACCTTGTAGAGACATCATAGTCATGCTGTTGTATACTTTTTCCCCTCATTGTAGATTACCTTTTCCAGGTGAATACAACCTGAAGCCCTCAGATGATATAGCATCCCTGTGAGAAATTATGTAGCTAGTATAGAGACCTATTCCCAAACAATTACCAAATAAAGCAGCCTTCAGAGGCTGCCATTATACTACTGTTACAGTCAGTCAGGTACTGCCATCCATATCATTTCCTAGGCAGGAAGCACATCATTTTAAGTGGCATACTGTCGCCCCTCATGTCAGATAGACTTTGGGTGTTGAGCCGAAAAGGTCTTATTTGCTATTTTAGCAGCAACTCATCTTTTCTATGCCAAACTGCTTTTAATGAGGGGACTGTGGTTAATATGCGCTTTCCCTCCTTTCTTTAGTATTTATAAAGCCAAGAACCCTGTAAAAGTTTGCTTTTGTGAGCACACATTGGGATACATATTTTGGTAAGTGCTGACACCTTTTTTTCTTCCAGAGGAATCAGCTGTCTCTTTTTTGCTTACCATGCTACACTTTCATTTTTACTAGTCTGGTCACTCTTTCAAATGCCTCAGGGAAGTAAGTTGATGGTTCGGTGTGAATGGGAAGAGGAAGAAATATACAGAAATGTTTTCTGGGTTGTATTATTTATACATTTGTTGGTGGTATTTATTATCTTCCTAATATATGAAGAGTTTCAATATTTTAACTGTCATTCTGATATTTCATTCTAAGCACCAGGTTTAAGTCAGTCAGAGTTTTGTGAAGAAGGAACACTTGAAAAAAACTCCCCAAAATAGAACGTTAAGGAGCCTAGCACTAATTCACTGACATGTATATTTCTGTATAAATCATAAAGTAAAAATCATAAAAGCTTAGCTCATTTGATCCAAATTATATTTGTTTAATAGCAATTTCTTTTCTTTCAACGTTCCCAGACAATTTACCCAATTAGTTACTTAAAAGACATAAATATTAATTTGGTCTCAAAGACTTCAGTCCTCACTAAATGAATGATTTTGTTCATCTCTTTGGTAATTCAGAGTTATAATTCATTAATGTAGTAATCTGAGATGCTGCTTAGTACCTGTGAAACTTTCCCAGTATGGCAGACACTGCTGGTGCCCTTGTTTTGAAGAAAGTATGCCACATTGTGGAAAGACACAATCATACAAAAGGAAAACAATAGGAAGAAGTAGGCCTTCTGAGCAACCTCATGTACAGGGTCAATGTGTTATGTGCTTTACTGTGTAGACATCTCATTTGAGCCTCAAATGTCCTAAGCAAAGTGTTATTGTCCCCATTTTACAGATGAGGAAATTGAGGCTCAAGAAAGGTAAATCATTGGCTGAAGAATAGGAAGATAAAAAGAAAAGAATTATGTTTTTCTGATGCCATCATGCTTCCAGAACAAATTCCATAAGTGGAGGGGGAGAACTGCTGTTCAAGAAACACACTATTTTGCATTTAGAATTCATTTCTGGTGATGTGATGGATGTCGCTCCTTACTCCTCTGGATTTAAGTTGAGGGTTCCGTAGGAAAGGAGGGAGGAAGAAGTTTTCACAAATATTTTCTAGGCTGTATTATTTATAAATCTGTTTATTGGCTTCATTATCTTCCCAATGTGTGGAGAGCTTCAATATCTCAGTTGTTAGTTTAAATTTTCTAGGGAAAAAGACACTTGAAATGATCCTCAATCTTAAACTAGGACTCTAGCCTTAATTAAATAATTTAATATTCTCCTATAAAACAGAATTCATCCAAAACATGTCCTTTCAGCCTTTGTGTTTGATGATATGAGTTTCTTCAGTTTGTTAATTAATATGGCACTTATTTTTGGTATGATTCCTCTGTCTTTCCAGCCTGATTATGCACTGAATCTTATTAAAATGAATCAGCATTTCTCTGAGCTGACATTAGGTCTGAAGGGTCCCAAGTAGAACTGGGCCTGGGTGATTAAATAGTACGTTAGATGCTATCTGGTCTCTTTATGCTTTTAATGCGTGTATTGACTTATCATCTGTACTGTCAATGACCTTCAGGAAAAGAATGTAAAATGCACCAAGAAATTATGGTTATTTGAGAAATAGTAAGTGAAGTAGTGACAGATGGATAATGAATAAATGGTAAGTGCCAAGGGATCACTTTTCTTTTTTAAAAGAAGACTTTGAAGCATCCTTATTTTGTTGTAAACCAGAAAACTGTGACTGTGTCTTTTGTCTCCTAGGTATCTGTTAATCTTAACATGTTTGCAGTTACATCACATTTATTTTTAATAGGAACACTAAATAAAGATGATTAGTTTTAGCTGGAAGTTAAGAAGAGCTTTTAAAATTTATAACTATCAGATGTCAGATTCCCAAACCTCCTTCACATCCATTTACTTTTTCTAAATATGCTCCTCCTCCTCCCCCTCCTCCAATCCAAATTTTAGAATCCAAATAGTTTTGAAATCTGTAGATAAGAAAACTAGGCTCTAAGTCTGCATGCAAGCATGAGAACAGTGAAATTTTAAATGCAAGTGATCTCTAAATTCAGTGCAGTGTCAGCAGGTAATATTATAGTAAGACTGACATATTGAATCTCTCTGCATTCAGAGATTTAAACTCATGTCAGGACCTACTCTATTCATTTCAGGCTGTACACAAACTTAAGTCAACTTTGAATATGTTGTAATGTAATCCAATATAGGTAGAAGCTGCAGGAAATTTACAAAGAGAAAAGTAATGGTGAACCTCCATGGACTTGGTTCTTTGCAGGTCATTTGGTAATTTTGTCTTCTCCAAATCTTCACAGTCATGCTTATTGGTGTCAACTTACCCACTCCCCGTGGGAATTCCAGGATCCCAAGGAACATGTCAAATGATCTCCAGAGTCAGGAATTAGAAGAAGAAAGATTAAATCTTTGTATAAGACCCCTCACTAAAAATCTGTCATTGGTTATTGTTGTCTCTTTAATCTGACTCAGTACATTTTGGAACATTTTATAAGTAATAGAGATTGTTTGACAACCTGTTTGATTGAATGTTGTGTCAGAGGCATTTCTCTTAAAGCTTGGCATTAAGTTGGTATCCTATGATAGTGTATTAGTTTTAGCATAAGTATAATAGTATTGGTGCATAGAAACTTCTGTAGGAAGGTAACCTTCAGAATGTCTAAGTATGGCTTGTTAACTGTTTTTTATAACTTTGGTTCACCTGTGTATTCATTGTAGTTTCTTGAATGTATATAAAAGGAAATCCCATAGTAGTAGATTTGTATGCCATATACAAATACAATGAGTAAGACCCACATGGCCTCACATTTTTGAGGTAGTCAGATACAACTCTGGATAGAATACTATTGAGCTGTATTATTGGAAAGGCATCAGAAACAGAAGTATCAGCTCATCCTCAAAGGAGTTTTCAATCTGGTGGGTGAGGTAGAATATAAGTAGATGTGAGTTACTGGAACTTTATGGTTCACCCTGCAAACAAGTGGAGACCCAGTGCGCCAGGCTAAGGAAGCTCACTGAAAAGTGGTATTCAATAGTATACTACTCCATTAAGGAAGGTTTCCTAGAGGTGGTAAACCTTTTTGAAAACATTTTTAAAAAGCTTAAAAAACTAATACATGATTGCAAGTGCTCTGAAAGTTTAAATAATTCAGAATTACATACAGTGCTGGATATAAATTTTCCTTCATAGCCTTCCTCCAACACACAAGTCCACTAACTTATCTAAAGATAACTTCTGTTAGCATTTACTATGTAATGCCCTATTTATCTCTTCAGATATCTCTTTATCTATCATCTATGTTTGTATGATATACCATATACGTTATTTTGAATCTTGCTTTTAACTTGTCAATATGTATTAGAGATCTTTTCATGTTAGCATATATATATGTGTGTCTTATCCTTTTGAAAATTTTTACATAGCAAGGATATATCATAATTTAAACTTTCATTTACTGATACATTTTTTTCCTGTCACAAACAGAACTGCAATGAAAATCCTTATAGATAATTCATTCATTTATTTACCCGATATTTATTATGATTACTACATGTCAGATATTGCCTTAGGTGTGGCAAAAATGAACACAAAACACAAAATAAACAATAATAAAAATATATAGTTCCTGCCAGATTTGGAACCAGGATGAGGTGAGTGAGCCACTTACTTTAGGCACAAAATTTAAGACAATACCAAAAAGCTCAGTAATCAGGATAAACAATATTTTAATATAATTTTTAAAAAATAAAAATTAATTTTAAAATTCCATGATGAATAAAATATGAACATTTTAAGCAAAAGCAGACATAACTAAGACTGTGCTTAGCTTACAGTCTAGTTATGGAGATAGTAATAATCACAAAATTATTATTATTACTGTTATTTACAAATTGTGATAAAAAATAGAGTATTACAAGAGATGATTTTGTGCTAATTTATATTTAGGTTTCAGAGACTGTCACAGATTGGGTTGCTTGAGAAGCCATTTCAAAGATTAGCATTTAGGGGATTTATTAAGGCATGTTCTTGGGATGAACACCCAAGAAGGAAGGAAAAGAAGTGGGGTTTGGCAGAGTGAGAGGTTGCAATGCTGTCTCAGTGGAAACCTCAGGTTATCCTTTGGGGAATTCTGAAGATGGGATGACTCCTCAAAGCTCCACTAAGTTTGGTTGCGGGGTCTGGGCTTTTAAGTCCCCACGTCAACAAGTCACTTGATGTAGACTGCTCTGGGAGGGGGGTGTGTTCTTGGACCAGGTGGCTCTCTTCATTTAAGGCAGTTTCCAAGGGGGTTGACAGTGGAGTGCTGGCTGCTGGCAGCACTCCCAATGCTGGAGTAATAAGTCCTTCATTCTTGAAGGGGGGCCTGAGAGACACATCACAGAGATGACAGGGTCCATCACAGACATTTCCCAGAGGAAATGAGGCCTGCTGGCGAAATCATAATGTGAAATTCATTCAACAAGTATTTTATGAAGCTCCTATGATATAATGGGCACTGTCTTAAGTTCTGGGAAATACAGCAGAGAATGAAGAAAAGTTTTTTAATTGGAAGCTTATATGGTGCCATGCCATGTGTTAAGCCCTTCACATGAATTATTTGATTCTTTCTTTCCAAGGAACTTGTAAACTAGATCCTATTATTATTTCTATTTTGTAGATGAGAAAATAGAGGTTCAGAGATTTTGCATCTTGCTCAGAGTCCCACAGCTAACAAGAGTTGGAAGTAGGATTTGAACCTAAAATTTTCATACTGCAGGTCCTTGGGTATAATTGACCTCAATTTAATAATCCCTCCTTATTGTGTACATGTTAAACTGTCAATATTTCTGTATTATTGATTCCTGGAAGTATAATAGTTGGCTCAAAGTGCATTTTAAAATGTTTGTAGACACTACCAAACTAATCTTTTTTTTTAATATATTTTTAAAATTTTATTTTATGTTATTTAATTTATTTTTTTGGCTGAGTTGGGTCTTAGGTGCGGTATGTGGGATCTTTCGTTGCAGCACTTGGGATCTTTTGTTGCAGCATGCAGCCTCCAGAGAGTGTGGGCTCTGTAGTTGCAGCATGTGGGCTCTCTAGTTGTGGTGTGCGAGCTCAACAGTTGTGGTGCATGGGCTTAGTTGCCCTGCGGCATGTGGGATCTTAATTCCCTGACCAGGGATCAAACTCACGTCCCCTGCATTGGAAGGAGGCTTCTTTACCACTGGACCACCAGAGAAGTCCCCCAGATTAATCTTTAAACAGTACCAATTTATGTCTTCACTCAGGGTCTATGGAAATGCCCATTTGCTCACACCCTTATTAGATAAATTTTTAAAAAGTTAAGTAGTCAAAGCTCTCTCTTTCCTTTAAATTTTCTAGATTTTATGTGTTGCTTACAAAAACTTTTACTACCACAAGAATATTAAAACACTTTGTATTTTCATATATTAAATTACTTATAAATAATATATTCATTATAATTATAATATATAAAATATCACATATTTTATAAATAATATATATTTAGATAATATTTATATATAATTCAATATATAATATATGTGAATTCATTATATTATTTTCATATGTATGTATATAATTCATTGTTAAGTGATCTATTTGTAATTTATTTTTGTGAATAATGTGAGATAGAAATTTAATGTAATTCTTTTTCAAGTGGATAACTCAAACTCTATTGAGTTTTTCTGACATTTTAAATGTTTTTATGTACCATTAATACTAGCTCTGTTTCTACACTCTAGTTTTATTATTTTATTTTTCCATTCCTGAGCCAATTTCATGCTGTTTTCATTACTACAATATTGTCATAATTACAGTATCTGGTAGGGCAAGTTTCTTTTCATTCCTCCTCTTGATGAACTTTAGGATCGATGTATCAAGTCCTATAAAATATTCTTGTGGGATTATGATTGGGCTTGCACTGAGCTGTAGAAATTTGGATGAAAACTAGCAGTTTTGGAAGGCTGAGATTTGAAGTCTAAAATATAGTTACCAATTTAATCAGTTTTTACTTCATGAACTTCCATAAATTGTTACAGTTTTCCTTATATATTTTATAATTTTCTTCACATATTTCTAGCATTTAGGGTTAAATCATGATACAGTATTTGTTGGCATTGTAGAGTGTAGCTTTCTTCATAATATCTTTGAATTGTTGATTCCTTGGGCTAACACTCAGAAGAAAATAGCTAACACTCAGATAGACTTCACCATATGCCAGGCATAGTTCTTAACACATATTAAAACATTTAATCCTCAAACCAACTCTGAGGTGGGTGCCATTATTAATCCCATTTTATAGATGAAGATACTGAGGCATAGAGAAGGTAAATAACTATACCACAGCTATAATAGATCCAGGAAGAAGTGGAACCAGTTTAAACCAAGGCCAAGACTTTCTCCACGGTCTGTGCTCTTGAACCACTATACTATTAAGCTGTGCAATGGTCATGTCCCTGGGCATCTTCCTAAATCCTTTTAGAACTTCTAATCATTTTTTTAAAGTTGTTTGTCTTGGGTTAACCAGGTAGAAACCACATAATATGCTAATCACAGCAATATTTATTCTTCCGTTGAAAATCTTTATTCTGCTGTGTCTTTGGTTTTCATATTGCTTCAGGGCATTGTGCTTGCTGTTCCGTCCTAGAACACTTTCCGCCAGCCTCTTCCAGAAGTCTCGTCTCATCCTTTAGATCTCACTTCAGGTTTCACTTTCTCAGAGACTGTCTTCTGGGTTACTCAGGCAGTAGCACTGCCCTTCTTCCTCACTCTCATCCTGTTCATCTCTTACACTCCATTCTACTTCCTTCAGGGTGCTATCACTTAACATGATTATTCCGTATTTCATTCATGCGATTATTGGGAGATTACTTAGAATTTTCTATATAGATAACATATTATTTGCTAAGAAAGATAATTTTACTTGTTTCCTTTCCTATCCATGCATATTATTTCTTTTTTCTGGCCTTATTATCTTGTTGAGACCTCTAATAAAATATGGACACCTTTCCTTTTAGGGGCAAATAGTTCAATATTTCACCATCATGTGTGATGTTCACTCTAGATTTTCAGTAGTTACTCTTTATCAGGTTGAAAAAGTTCCCATCTATTCCTAATTTTTGGAGGGTTTTTATCCTGAATGAATTTTGAATTTTGTCAAATGCTTTTCATGCATTTAGATTATCACATAATTTTTGTTTTGATTTGTTAATATGGTGAGCCACATTGATTAATTTTATTTCGTTAAACCAACTCTACATTCCCATGATAAATCTCATTTGGTTATGATTTATTATTTTTATATACTGTTGAATTCAACTTACAAAGTTTTTGTTAAGAATAATTGTTTCTATGTTCATGAGGGTTATTGCTCAGTAACTGTCCTTTCTTTTAATATTGTTGTCTGGTTTTAGTAATAAAGTATTGCTGGACTCACACAATGAGTTGGAAAGTGTTACCTCCTCTTATTTTTCTAAGAGTTTACAAAGAATTGGATTATTTCTTCCTTAAAAGTTTGGTAGACTGCATCAGTGAAGCCACCTAAGCCTGGGATTTTCTTTGTAAGATGTTCTTAACTACAAATTGATTTTAAAAAATACATATAGGACTATTTGACTTATCTATTCTTTTTTAAATGAGCTTTCATAGTTTTTGTTTTCAATGAATTTGTACGTTTTATGTAGATTGTCAAATTTAGTGACATAAAGTTCTTTATAGTATTCCTTTATTACCTTTTTAATGTCAGTAGGTATGTCCCCTCTCTCTTCCTGCTATAGATAGTTTTTGCTTTCTCTCTTTTTTTTTTTCCTGATCAGCCTGGCTAAAGGTTTATTAATTCTATTGATTTTCTCAAAGAAACAGCTCTTTGTTTCATTCATTTTTCTCTATTATGTTTTTCTGTTTTCTAATTCATTCATTTTTGCTTTTATCTTTGTAATTTCCATTTTCCTGCTTACATTGTATTGGATTTATTCCTCTTTATTTTCTTAAAGTAGTTTATTTCTTATAAAAGAATTTATGTCTATAAGTTACTTTTTAAAAAAATATTTATTTATTTGGTTGTGCTGGGTCTTAGTTGCGGCAGGAGGGCTCCTTAGTTGTGGCTCACAGTCTCCTTAGTTGCGGCTCACCTGCTCCTTAATTGCGGCACATGTGCTCCTTAGTTGCTGCTGGCAGGCTCCTTAGTTGTGGCTCATGGGCTCCTTAGTTGTGGCTCACAGGCTCCTTAGTTGTGGCTCGTGGGCTCCTTAGTTGCAGCTCACTGGCTACTTAGTTGTGGCAGGCGGGCTCCTTAGTTGTGGCTCACAGGCTCCTTAGTTGCAGCTCACCAGCTCCTTAGCTATGGCATGCAAACTCTTAGTTGCAGCACGCATGTGGGATCTAGTTTCCTGACCAGGGGTGGAACCTGGGCCCCCTGCATTGGGAGCATGGAGTCTGTGCCACCCAAGAAGTCCCTATAAACTACTTTTTAAGCACTGCTGTAGTTGCAGTATACAAATTTTGATATGTTGTGTTTTCATTTTCATTCAGTTAAAGATACTTTTCAATTTCCCTTGTGATTTCTTTTTTGACACATGGATTATTTAGCAATGTGTCATTACATTTCCAAATATTTTGGAATTTCTTCTTATCAATTTCTAATATAATTCCATGTTGCCAGAAAACATACTTTGTATGACTTGAATCCTTTTAAATTTTTGAGACTCATTTTGTGGTCTAGAATATGGTCTATCTTAATAAATATCCTGTGTGCAATTGGTTACTATGTATATTCTGCTGCTATTAGGTGAAAGGTTCCTTAAATATCAGTTAGTTTGAGTTTATTGATAGTCGTATTCAGGTCTCCTATATCCTTCCTGATTTTCTGTCTACTTATTCTAGCAGTCATTGAGAAAAAGGTGTTGAGATCTCTGTCTATAGTTTTGAATTTTTCTATTTCTCCTTTCATTTCTATGTATGTTTGCTCATATATTTTGAGTCTCTGTTATCAGGGACATGAAAATTTAGGATTGTTATTCCTCTTGATTTTTGTCTACTTTATCTTTTGAAATGATGTTTTTTATCCCTGGTAATACCCTTTGCTCTGAAATTTATTTTGTCTAATATTACTACTCTAGCTTTTTTTTTAGTAAAGTTTGATGTATTTATTTCCATTGTTTTATTTTTAATCATTCTATAACTTTATTTAATGTCATCTTTTCAAATAGACTGTATATAATTGGCTATGACTTCTCATCTGTGCTTCAGTTTGGATAATTAGCAATGCCATGTTTTCAAGTTTCCTGATCTTTTCTTTTGTAGTGTCTAAATTGCTGCTAATTTTATCTACTAAAGTTTTTATTTCAGGTATCATCCTTTTTACTTGTACTAGCTTCATTTAGTCATTTTATTTTATAGTTTCTATTTTCTCTTCATATATTCTTATATTCCTTTAAATCCTTGAACATATTTATTCTAGCTGTTTTAAAGTCCTTGTCTGATAATTCTGTAATGTCTGCCACTTTGGTCCTATTTTTATTGAACATCTTTTCCCCTGGTTATTTGTCACATGTTTCTTCTTCATATGTACAGTAATTTTTTGTTGGATATTAGAAATTTTGTTGAGGTTGTTGGTTTTCTTGTTTTCCTTTAAAAAGTATGGAATTTTGTTTTCATCCTGATCTTTTCCAGGCTTATTTTATGCTTTGTTATTATGGGCCTGCAGTAGTCTTTATTTAGCTGATTTGGCTCTGCTATTCAAGCACAACCCTTCTGAGATCTTTCTTCAATATCTTGGGCTCTCAATGAGGTCTCTTTACTATAACTTTTCAGAACATGTGTATCTTTCAGCTCTGTGTGAACTTGGGGACTGTTTAAATTAGAATTCACCTACAGTACTTTGCCGCCTGGCTTTGTAGAGGTTCCAGTTACTCATTAACTGTGATTTGCTTGGATTCCCACTCTCTGAACTATGACTCAAAAAAAATACCTTCAGGTAGAAAGACAGTATGACCATAGGGCTTGCTTCAGTTGTTTCCCTCTCTTCAGCGATCACATGCTGCCTGGTACCCAATGTCTGAAAACAGTTGCTTCTTGTAATATATCCAGTTTTCTATTTATTTATGGTGGTGAGAACAGGTCTGGTACCATTTATTCCTTCATTGCAGAAGTGGAAATTCTCTTCGTAGTTTTTAATTCTGTTGATGTATTGAATTTCATTACTCATAGTTACATTGATATTATTTTTTTGAATTTTTGAATTTTATTTTATTTATTTATTTTATACAGCAGGTTCTTATTAGTTATTCATTTTATACATATTAGTGTATATACGTCAGTCCCAATCTCCCATTTCATCAAACATTGATATTTAAAACCCTATATTATATTACTCATTTAATACATTTTTGGATAATTTTTACTAATATTTTAATTAGGAATTTTGTATTTGTACTCAAGTGAGGTTGGCTTATAATGTTTTAATCTTTTTTTTTTTACCTTTATCAACATCTTGTCTTTTTTTTTTAATAGGTCTTTATTGGAGTATGATTGCTTCACAATACCATGTTAGTTTCAGTTGCACAACAAAGTGAATCAGCCATATGCATACATGTGTCCCCTATCTATTCCCTCTTGAGCCTCCCTCCCATCCTCCTTATCCCACCCCTCTAGGTCATCGCAAAGCACCGAGCCAATCTCCCTGTGCTATGCTGCTGCTTCCCACCAGCCAACTATTTTAAATTTGGTAGTGTATATATGTCGATGCTACTCTCACTTTGCCCCAGCTTCACCCTCCCACCCCATGTCATCAAGTCCATTCTCTATGTCTACCTCTTTATTCCTGCCCTGCAACTACATTCATCAGTACCTTTTTTTTTTTTTTAGATTCCATATATATGCGTTAGCATACGGTATTTGTTTTTCTCTTTCTGACTTACTTCACTCATGTATGACAGACTCTAGGTCCATCACCTCACAAAATAACTCACTTTCATTTCTTTTTATGGCTGAGTAATATTCCATTGTATATATGTGCCACATCTTCTTTATCCATTCATCTGTCAATGGACATTTAGATTGGTTCCATGTCCTGGCTATTCTAAATAGTGCTGCAATGAACATTGTGGTGCATGTCTCTTTTTGAATTATGGTTTTCTCAGGGCATATGCCCAGTAGTGGGATTGCTGGGTCATATGGTAATTCTATTTTTAGTTTTTTAAGGAACCTCCATACTGTTTTCCATAGTGGTTGTGTCAATTTACATTCCCACCAACGGTGCAGGAGGGTTCCCTTTTCAAAACACCCTTTCCAGCATTTATTGTTTCTAGCTTTTTTGATAATGGCCATTCTGACTGGCATGAGGTGATACCTCATTGTAGTTTTGATTTGCATTTCTCTAATAATTAGTGATGTTGAGCATGTTTGCATGTGCCTCTTGGCCATCTGTATGTCTTCTTTGGTGAAATGTCTATTTAGGTCTTCTGCCCAATTTTAACAGGATTGTTTGTTTGTTTGATATTGAGCTCTATGAGCTGTTTGTATATTTTGGAGATTAATCCTTTGTCAGTTGCTTTGTTTGCAAATATTTTCTCCCATTCTGAGGGTTGTCTTTTCATCTTGTTAATGGTTTCCTTTGCTGTGCAAAAGCTTTTAAGTTTAATTAAGTCCATTTGTTTAGTTTTGCTTTTATTTCTGTTACTCTAGGAGGTGGGTCAAAAAAGATCTTGCTGTGGTTAATGTCAAAGAGTGTTTTTCCTATGTTTTTCTCTAAGAATTTTGTAGTATCTGGTCTTACATTTAAGTCTTTAATCCATTTTGAGTTTATTTTTGTGTATGGTGTTAGGTAGTGTTCTAATTTCATTTTTTTTACATGTAGCTGTCCAGTTTTCCCAGCACCACTTATTGAAGAGGCTGTCTTTTCTCCATTGTATGTTCTTGCCTCCTTCATCATAAATTAGGTGCACATATGTGCATGGGTTTATCTCTGGGCATTCTATCCTGTGCCATTGATCTATATTTCTGTTTTTGTGCCAGTACCATACTATCTTTTTTTTTTTCCTCTAGATTTTACTTTTTTCCAGTGGAGGGAAGTTTATGAAAAAGACCTTGATTGGCGAAGCCTGTATCTGGCTAGACAAAGTGGATCTCAAAAAAGAATAGTCAACTGGCACAAACTTTCGGTCAGTCCTACTCAAACCCACTGAAGAAATGTGTCTGCTCAGGGTATAGAAAGTGCTTTAAACAGTCTTAAATCAAGACTATAGTCGAATACTACGGTTCTAAGCTATGTTTTCAGGGGTAACCATGATAAGAGGAACAAAAGGCAAAAACATACTCAAAGGCTTGCAAATGTATTGTTGTGGAACATAGAAAAAAAAACTCAAATGAAAAAGTTCATAGGCCAAGGGGCAAGATGGCGGAAGAGTAAGACGCAGAGATCACCTTCCTTCCCACAGATACAGTAGAAATACATCTACACGTGGAACTGCTCCTACAGAACACCCACTGAACGCTGGCAGAAGACGTCAGACCTCCCAAAAGGCAAGAAACTCCCCACGTACTTGGGTAGGGCAAAAGAAAAAAGAAATAACAGAGACAAAAGAATAGGGACGGGACCTGCACCAGTGGGAGAGAGCTGTGAAGGAGGAAAGGTTTCCACACACTAGGAAGCCCCTTCGTGGGCAGACACTGTGGGTGGCAGAGGGGGGAGCTTCGGAGCCACGGAGGAGAGCGCAGCCACAGGGGTGCGGAGGGCAAAGCGGAAAGATTCCCGCACAGAGGCTCGGCGCCGAGCAGCACTCACCAGCCCAAGAGGCTTGTCTGCTCCCCCGCCGGGGCGGGCGGGGCTGGGAGCTGAGGCTCAGGATTCCGTGTTAGCCGGGAGGGAGTCCGGGAAAAAGTCTGCAGCTGCCGAAGAGGCAGGAGACTTTTTCTTGCCTCTTTGTTTCGCGGCGCGCAAGGAGAGGGGATTCAGAGCGCTGCCTAAACGAACTCCAGAGATGGGCACGAGCCGCGGCTATCAGCGCGGATCCCACAGCAACAGGGGCGCAGAGGGAAAAACGGAGAGATTCCCGCACGGAGGCTCGGCACTGAGCCCACTCACCAACCCGAGAGACTTGTCTGCTCAGCCTCCGGGGCGGGCGGGGGCTGGGAGCTGAGGCTCCGGCTTCGGTGCTAGCCAGGAGGGAGTCCGGGAAAAAGTCTGCAGCTGCCGAAGAGGCAAGAGACTTTTTCTTGCCTCTTTGTTTCGCGGCGCGCAAGGAGAGGGGATTCAGAGCGCCGCCTAAAAGAACTCCAGAGACGGGCACGAGCCGTGGCTATCAGCGCGGACCCCAGAGGCGGGTGCGAGCCGCAGCTAACAGCGCGGACCCCAGAGACGGGCGCGAGCCGCGGCGATCAGCGCGGACCCCAGAGACGGGCAGGAGACACTAAGGCTGCTGCTGCCGCCACCAAGAAGCCTGTGTGTGAGCACAGGTCACTTTCCACACCGCCCCTCCCGGGAGCCTGTGCAGTTCGCCACTGCCAGAGTCCCGTGATCCAGGGACAACTTCCCCGGGAGAACGCACGGCGCACCTCAGGCTGGTGCAACGTCACGACGCCTCTGCCGCCGCAGGCTCGCCCCGCCTCCTCTGTACCGCTCCCTTCCCCCGGCCTGAGTGAGCCAGAGCCCCTGAAGCAGCTGCTTCTTTAACCCCGTTCTGTCTGGGCGGGGAACAGACGCCCTCAGGCGACCTACACGCAGAGGCGGGTCCAAATCCAAACCTGAACCCTGGGAGCTGTATGAACAAAGAAGAGAAAGGGAAATCTCTCCCAACAGCCTCAGAAGCAGTGGATTAAAGCCCCACAAACAACTTGATGTGCCTGCATCTGTTGAATACCTGAATAGACAACGAATCATCCCAAATTCAAGAGGTGGACTTTGGGAGCAGGATATATTAATTTTTCCCCTTTTCCTTTTTTTGTGAGTGTATATGTGTATGCTTCTGGGTGAGATTTTGTCTGTATAGCTTTGCTTTCACCATTAGTCCTAGGGTTAGGTACGTCAGTGTTTTTTGTTTTTTTTTTTTTACTTAAAAAAAATTTTTTTTCCTAATAAATGTTTTCTTAATAATTTTTCCTTATTTTCTATTTTTAGAAATTAAAAAAATTTTTAATAAGTTTTTTCATATTTTTTATTTTAAAAAATTAAAATTTTTTTTCTTAAATTTTTTCTTAACAATTTTTTTATTTTTTACTATAAAAAATTAATAAATCTATTTTTAAAAATTAAAAAAATAATTTTTTTCTGAATACATTTACTCTTAAAAATTTTTTTCTTATTTTTTATTATAATAGCTTTATTTTATTTTATTTTATCCTCTTTTTTTCTTTCTTTCTATTTTTTTCTCCCTTTTATTCTGAGCCGTGTGGATGAAAGGCTCTTGGTGCTCCAGCCAGACATCAGGGCTGTGCCTCTGAGGTGGGAGAGCCAACTTCAGGACACTGGTCCACAAGAGACCTCTCAGCTCCACGTAATACCAAACGGCGAAAATCTCTCAGAGATCTCCATCTCAACATAAAGACCCAGCTTCACTCAACGACCAGCAAGCTACAGTGCTGGACACCCTATGCCAAACAACTAGCAAGACAGGAACACAGCCCCATCCATTAGCAGAGAGGCTGCCTAAAAACATAATAAGGCCACAGACACCCCAAAACACACCACCAGACGTGAACGTGCCCACCAGAAAGAAAAGATCCAACCTCATCCACCAGAACACAGGCACTAGTCCCCTCCACCAGGAAGCCTACACAACCCACTGAACCAACCTTAGCCACTGGGTACAGATACCAAAAACAACGGGAACTACGAACCTGCAGCCTGTGAAAAGGAGACCCCAAGCACAGTAAGATAAGCAAAATGAGAAGACAAAAAACCACACAGCAGGTGAAAGAGCAGGGTCAAAACACACCAGACCTAACAAATGAAGAGGAAATAGGCAGTCTACCTGAAAAAGAATTCAGACTAATGATAGTAAAGATGATCCAAAATCTTGGAAATAGAATAGACAAAATGCAAGAAACATTTAACAAGGATGTAGAAGAACTAAAGAGGAACCAAGCAATGATGAAAAACACAATAAATGAAATTAAAAATACTCTAGATGGGATCAATAGCAGAATAACGGAGGCAGAAGAACGGATAAGTGACCTGGAAGACAGAATGGTGGAATTCACTGCTGCGGAACAGAATAAAGAAAAAAGAATGAAAAGAACTGAGGACAGTCTCAGAGACCTCTGGGACAACATTAAACGCACCAACATTCGAATTATAGGGGTCCCAGAAGAAGAAGAGAAAAAGAAAGGGACTGAGAAAATATTTGAAGAGATTATAGTTGAAAACTTCCCTAATACGGGAAAGGAAATAGTTAATCAAGTCCTGGAAGCACAGAGAGTCCCATACAGGATAAATCCAAGGAGAAACATGCCAAGACACATATTAATCAAACTATCAAAAATTAAATATAAAGAAAACATATTAAAAGCAGCAAGGGAAAAACAACAAATAACACACAAGGGAATCCCCATAAGGTTAACAGCTGATCTTTCAGCAGAAACTCTGCAAGCCAGAAGGGAGTGGCAGGATATACTTAAAGTCATGAAGGAGAAAAACCTACAACCAAGGTTACTCTACCCAGCAAGGATCTCATTCAGATTTGATGGAGAAATTAAAACCTTTACAGACAAGCAAAAGCTGAGAGAGTTCAGCACCACCAAACCAGCTTTACAACAAATGCTAAAGGAACTTCTCTAGGCAAGAAACACAAGAGAAGGAAAAGACCTACAATAACAAACCCAAAATATTTAAGAAAATGGGAATAGGAACATACATATCGATAATTACCTTAAATGTAAATGGATTAAATGCTCCCACCAAAAGACAGACTGGCTGAATGGATACAAAAACAAGACCCATATATATGCTGTCTACAAGAGACCCACTTCAGACCTAGAGACACTTACAGACTGAAAGTGAGGGGATGGAAAAAGATATTCCATGCAAATGGAAATCAAAAGAAAGCTGCAGTAGAAATTCTCATATCAGACAAAATAGACTTTAAAATAAAGACTATTACAAGAGACAAAGAAGGACACTATATAATGATCAAGGGATCGATCCAAGAGGAAGATATAACAATTGTAAATATTTATGCACCCAACATAGGAGCACCTCAGTACATAAGGCAAATACTAACAGCCATAAAAGGGGAAATTGACAGTAACACAATCATAGTAGGGGACTTTAACACCCCACTTTCACCAATGGACAGATCATCCAAAATGAAAATAAATAAAGAAACACAAGCTTTAAATGATACATTAAACAAGATGGACTTAATTGATATTTATAGGACATTCCACCCAAAAACAACAGAATACACATTTTTCTCAAGTGCTCATGGAACATTCTCCAGGATAGATCATATCTTGGGTCACAAATCAAGCCTTGGTAAATTTAAGAAAATTGAAATCGTATCGAGTATCTTTTCCGACCACAATGCTATGAGACTAGATATCAATTACAGGAAAAGATCTGTAAAAAATACAAACACATGGAGGATACACAATACACTACTTAATAATGAAGTGATCACTGAAGAAATCAAAGGGGAAATCAAAAAATACCTAGAAACAAATGACAATGGAGACACGACGTCCCAAAACCTATGGGATGCAGCAAAAGCAGTGCTAAGAGGGAAGTTTATAGCAATACAAGCCTACCTCAAGAAACAGGAAACATCTCGAATAAACAACCTAACCTTGCACCTAAAGCAATTAGAGAAAGAAGAGCAAAAAAACCCCAAAGCTAGCAGAAGGAAAGAAATCATAAAGATCAGATCAGAAATAAATGAAAAAGAAATGAAGGAAACAATAGCAAAAATCAATGAAACTAAAAGCTGGTTCTTCGAGAAGATAAACAAAATTGATAAACCATTATCCAGACTCATCAAGAGAAAAAGGGAGAAGACTCAAATCAATAGAATTAGAAATGAAAAAGGAGAAGTAACCACTGACACTGCAGAAATACAAATGATCATGAGAGATTACTACAAGCAACTCTATGCCAATAAAATGGACAACGTGGAAGAAATGGACAGATTCTTAGAAATGCACAACCTACCGAGACTGAACCAGGAAGAAATAGAAAATATGAACAGACCAATCACAATTAATGAAATTGAAACTGTGATTAAAAATCTTCCAACAAACAAAAGCCCAGGACCAGATGGCTTCACAGGCGAAATCTATCAAACATTTAGAGAAGAGCTAACACCTATCCTTCTCAAACTCTTCCAAAATATTGCAGAGGGAGGAACACTCCCAAACTCATTCTACGAGGCCACCATCACCCTGATACCAAAACCAGACAAAGATGTCACAAAGAAAGAAAACTACAGGCCAATATCACTGATGAACATAGATGCAAAAATCCTCAACAAAATACTAGCAAACAGAATCCAACAGCACATTAAAAGGATCATACACCATGATCAAGTGGGGTTTATCCCAGGAATGCAAGGATTCTTCAATATACGCAAATCAATCAACGTGATACATCATATTAACAAATTGAAGGAGAAAAACCATATGATCATCTCAATAGATGCAGAGAAAGCTTTCGACAAAATTCAACACCCATTTATGATAAAAGCCCTGCAGAAAGTAGGCATAGAGGGATCTTTCCTCAACATAATAAAGGCCATATATGACAAACCCACAGCCAACATTGTCCTCAATGGTGAAAAACTGAAACCATTTCCACTAAGATCAGGAACAAGACAAGGTTGCCCACTCTCACCACTATTATTCAACATAGTTTTGGAAGTGTTAGCCACAGCAATCAGAGAAGAAAAAGAAATAAAAGGAATCCAAATCGGAAAAGAAGAAGTAAAGCTGTCATTGTTTGCAGATGACATTATACTATACATAGAGAACCCTAAAGATGCTACCAGAAAACTCCTAGAGCTAATCAATGAATTTGGTAAAGTAGCAGGATACAAAATTAATGCACAGAAATCTCTTGCATTCCTATATACTAATGATGAAAAATCTGAAAGTGAAATTAAGAAAACACTCCCATTTACCATTGCAACAAAAAGAATAAAATATCTAGGAATAAACCTACCTAAGGAGACAAAAGACCTGTATGCAGAAAATTATAGGACACTGATGAAAGAAATTAAAGATGATACAAATAGATGGAGAGATATACCATGTTCTTGGATTGGAAGAATCAACATTGTGAAAATGACTCTACTACCCAAAGCAATCTACAGATTCAATGCAATCCCTATCAAACTACCACTGGCATTTTTCACAGAACTAGAACAAAAAATTTCACAGTTTGTATGGAGACACAAAAGACCCCGAATAGCCAAAGCAATCTTGAGAACGAAAAATGGAGCTGGAGGAATCAGGCTCCCTGACTTCAGACTATATTACAAAGCTACAGTAATCAAGACAGTTTGGTACTGGCACAAAAACAGAAATATAGATCAATGGAACAGGATAGAAAGCCCAGAGATAAACCCACATACATATGGTCACCTTATCTTTGATAAAGGAGGCAAGCATATACAGTGGAGAAAAGACAGCCTCTTCGATAAGTGGTGCTGGGAAAACTGGACAGCTACATGTAAAAGTATGAAATTAGAACACTCCCTGACACCATACACAAAAATAAACTCAAAATGGATTAAAGACCTAAGTGTGAAGCCAGACACTATCAAACTCTTAGAGGAAAACATAGGCAGAACACTCTATGACATACATCACAGCAAGATCCTTTTTGACCCACCTCCTAGAGAAATGGAAATAAAAACACAAATAAACAAATGGGACCTAATGAAACTTAAAAGCTTTTGCACAGCAAAGGAAACCATAAACAAGACAAAAAGACAACCCTCAGAATGGGAGAAAATATTTGCAAATGAAGCAACTGACAAAGGATTAATCTCCAAGATTTACAAGCAGCTCATGCAGCTCAATAACAAAAAAACAACCCAATCCAAAAATGGGCAGAAACCTAAACAGACATTTCTCCAAAGAAGATATACAGATGGCCAACAGACACATTAAAGAATGCTCAACATCATTAATCATTAGAGAAATGCAAATCAAAACTACAATGAGGTATCATCTCACACCGGTCAGAATGGCCATCATCAAAAAATCTACAAACAATAAATGCTGGAGAGGGTGTGGAGAAAAGGGAACACTCTTGCACTGTTGGTGGGAATGTAAATTGATACAGCCACTATGGAGAACAGTATGGAGGTTCCTTAAAAAACTAAAAATAGAACTACCATACGACCCAGCAATCCCACTACTGGGCATACACCCTGAGAAAACCATAGTTCAAAAAGAGTCATGTATCAAAATGTTCATTGCAGCTCTATTTACAATAGCCAGGACATGGAAGCAACCTAAGTGTCCATCATCGGATGAATGGATAAAGAAGATGTGGCACATATATACAATGGAATATTACTCAGCCATAAAAAGAAATGAAATGGAGGTATTTGTAATGAGGTGGATGGAGTTAGAGTCTGTCATACAGAGTGAAGTAAGTCAGAAAGAGAAAAACAAATACAGTATGCTAACACATATATATGGAATCTAAGGAAAAAAAAAAAAAAGGTCATGAAGAACCTAGTGGCAAGATGGGAATAAAAACACAGACCTACTAAAGAATGGACTTGAGGATATGGGGAGGGGGAGAGTTGAGATGTGACAGGGTGAGAGAGTGGCATGGACATATATACACTACCAAATGTAAAACAGATAGCTAGTGGGAAGCAGCCACATAGCACAGGGAGATCAGCTCGGTGCTTTGTGACCGCCTGGGGGGGTGGGATGGGGAGGGTGGGAGGGAGGGAGATGCGGGAGGGAGGAGATATGGGGATATATGTATATTTATAGCTGATTCACTTTGTTATGGAGCAGAAACTGACACACCATTGTGAAGCAATTATACTTCAATAAAGATGTTTAAAAAAAAAAAAAAAAAAGTTCATATATTGAAGACAAGAAAAAAAGTCCTGAAACCTTGGATTTCTTGTGGCTGTCAAGAAAAACAGTACCATACTATCTTGATTACTGTAGCTTTGTAGTATATTTTGAAGTCAGGGAACCTGATTCCTCCAACTCTGTTTTTCTTTCTCAAGATTGCTTTGGCTATTTGTGGCCTTTTGTGTTTCCATACAAATTGTAAGATTTTTTGTTCTAATTCTGTAAAGAATGCCATTGGTAGTTTGATAGGCATTGAATTGAATCTGTAGATTGCTTTGGGTAGTATAGTCATTTTCACAATATTGATTCTTCCAATCCAAGAACATGGTCTATTTCTCCATCTGTTTATGTCATCTTTGATTTCTTTCATCAGTGTTTTATATTTTTCTGAGTACAAGTTTTTCTCCTCCTTAGGCAGGTTTATTCCTAGGTATTTTATTCTTTTTTTTGCAATGGTAAATGGGAGTTTTTCCTTAATTTCTCTTTCTGAATTTTTGTTGTTGGTGTATAGGAATGCCAGATATTTCTGTGCATTAATTTGTATCCTGCAACCTTACCAAATTCATTGATTAGTTCTAGTAGTTTTCTGGTGGCATCTTTAGGATTTTCTATGTATAGTATCATGTCATCGGCAAATAGTGACAGCTTTACTTCTTCCTTTCCAATTCCTTTTCCTTTTCTTTCTTTTTCTTCTCTGATTGCTGTGGCTAGGACTTCCAAAACTATGTTGAATAAGAGTGGCAAGAGTGGACATCCTTGTCTTGTTCCTGATCCTGGTGGAAATGCTTTCATTCTTTCACCATTGAATATGATGCTCGCTGTGGATTTGTCATATATGGCCTTTATTATGTTGAGTTAGGGTCCCTCTATGCTCAATTTCTGGAGACTTTTTATCATAAATGGGTGTTGAGTTTTGTCAAAGGCTTTTTCTGCATCTATTGAGATGATCATATGGTTTTTATCTTCAGTTTGTTAATATGGTGTGTCACATTGATTGATTTGTGTATATTAAAGAATCCTTGCATCCCTGGGATAAATCCCACTTGGTCATGGTATCTGATCCTTTTAATGTGCTGTTGGATTCTGTTTGCTAGTATTTTGTTCAGGATTTTTGCATCTATGTTTATCAGTGATATTGGTCTATAATTTTCTTTTTTTGTTATATCTTTGTCTGGTTTTGGTATCAGGGTGATGGTGGCTTTGTAGAATGAATTTGGGAATGTTTCTCCCTCTGCAATATTTTGGAAGAGTTTGAGAAGGATTGGTGTTAGCTCTTCTCTAAATGTTTCATAGAATTTGCCTGTGAAGCCATCTGGTCCTGGACTTTTGTTTTTTGGAAGATTTTAAATAATGGTTTCAATTTCATTTCTTGTGATAGGTCTGTTTATATTTTCTAATTCTTCCTGGTTCAGTCTTGGAAAATTCTACCTTTCCAAGAATTTGTCCATTTCTTCATGGTTGTCCATTTTATTGGCATATAGTTGTTTGTACTAGTCTCTTATTTATTTATTTATTTTTGGTTGTGTTGGGTCTTCATTTCTGTGCAAGGGCTTTCTCTAGTTGCGGCAAGTGGGGGCCACTCTTCATTGCAGTGCGTGGGCCTCTCACTATCGCGGCCTCACTTCTTGTGGAGCACAGGCTCCAGACACGCAGGCTCAGTAATTGTGGCTCATGGGCCCAGTTGCTCCGCGCCATGTGGGATCTTCCCAGACCAGGGCTTGAACCCGTGTCCCCTGCATTGGCAGGCAGATTCTCAACCACGGTGCCACCAGGGAAGCCCTGTACTAGTCTCTTATAATCCTTTGTATTTCTGCAGTGTCAGTTGTGAGCTCTCCTTGTTCATTTCTAATTTTATTGATTTGCGTCCTCTCCCTTTTTTTCTTGATGAGTCTGGCCAAGGGTTGATCAGTTTTGTTTATCTTCTCAAAAAACCAGCTTTTAGTTTTATTGATCTTTGCTATTGTTTTCTTTGTTTCTATATCATTTATTTCTGTACTGATCTTTATGATTTCTTTCCTTCTACTGACTTTGGGTTTTCTTTGTTCTTTCTTCTCTTGTTCTTTTAAGTGTAGGGTTAAATTGTTTATTTGAGATTTTTCCTGTTTCTTGAGGTGAGATTTAATTGCTGTAAACTTTCCTCTTAGAACTGCTTTTGTGAGTCCCATAGGTTTTGGGTCGTTGTGTTTTCATTGTCATTTGTTTCTATGTATTTTTTTACTTGTTCTTTGATTTCTTCAGTGATCTCTTGGTTATTTAGTAGCACACTGTTTAGCCTCCATGTATTTGTGTTTTTTACAGTTTTTTTTCTGTAATTGATTTCCAATCTCATAGTGCTGTGGTCAGAAAAGATGCTTGATATGATTTCAATTTTTAAAAATTTTCCGAGGCTTGATTTGTGACCCGAGATGTGATCTATCCTGGAGAATGTTCCATGTGCACTTGAGAAGAAAGTGTATTCTGCCACTTTCAGGTGGAATGTTCTATAAATATCAATTAGATCTATCTGGCCTATGGTGTCATTTAAAGCTTGTGTTTCCTTATTTATTTTCTTTTTGGATGATCTGTCCATTGGTGTAAGTGGGGTGTTAGCCTTATGTATTGAGGTGCTCCTCTGTTTGGTGCATAAACATTTATAATTGTTTTATCTTCTTCTTGGATTGATTCTTTGATCATTATGCAGTGTCCCTCCTTATTTCTTGTAACAGTCTTTATTATAAAGTTTATTTTATCTGATATGAGTATTGCTACTCCACCTTTCTTTTGATTTCCATTTGCATGGAATATCTTTTTCCATCCCCTCACTTTCAGTCTGTATGTGTCCCTAGGTCTGAAGTGGGTCTCCTGTAGACAGCATATATATTGGTCTTGTTTTTGTATCCATTCCGCCAGTCTGTGTCTTTTGGTGGGGGCGTTTAATCCGTTTATATTCAAGGTTCTTATCAATATGTATGTTCCTATTAACCATTTTCTTAATTTCTTTGGGTTTGTCTTTGTGGGTCTTTTTCTTCTCTTGTGTTTCCCGCTTAGAGAAGTTTCTTTAGCATTTGTTGTAAAGCTCGTTTGGTGGTGCTGAATTCTCTTAGCTTTTACTTGCCTGAAAATCTTTTGACCTCTCCATCAAATCTGAATGAGATCCTTGCTGGGTAGAGTGATCTTGGTTGTAGGTTTTTCTCTTTCATTACTTTAAGTATATTGTCACTCCCTTCTGGTCTCCCGAGTTTCCACTGAGAAATCAGCTGATAACCTTATGGGGAGTTCTTTGTATGTTATTTTTTGTTTTTCCCTTGCTGCTTTAATATTTTTTCTTTGAATTTAGTTTTTGTTAGTTTGATTAATATGTGTCTTTGTGTGTTTTTCCTACAGTTTATCCTGTATAGGACTCTGTGTGCTTCATGGACTAGGCTGACTATTTCCTTTCCCATGTTAGGGAAGTTTTCCACTATAAGCTCATCAAATATTTTCTCAGACCCTTTCTTTTTCTCTTCTTCTTTTGGGACCCCTATAATTCGAATGTTGGTGCGTTTAGTGTTGTCCCAGAAGTCTCTGAGATTGTCTTCAATCTTTTCATTCTTTTTTCTTTATTCTGCTCCTCGGCAGTTATTGCCACCATTTTGTCTTCCTGCTTATTTATTCGTTCTTCTGCCTCAGTTATTCTGTTATTGATTCCTTCTATTTTTCAATTCAGTTATTGTGTTGTTCATCTCTGTTTGTTTGTTCTTTATTTCTTCTAGATCTTTGTGAAATATTTCTTGTATTTTCTCAATCTGTGCTTCCATTCTATTTCTTAGATTCTGGATCACCTTTACTATCATTTCTCTGAATTCTTTTACAGGAAGATTGCCTATTTCCTCTTCATTTATTTGGTTTTGTAGGTTTTTACCTTGCTCCTTCATCTGTGACATATTTTTTTGATGTCTCATTTTTTTTTTGTTATGAGTGGGATTGTGTTCCTGTTTTACTGGTTCTTTGTCCTGAGGGTTCCAACACTGGAGTTTGTAGGCTATTGGGTAGAGCTGGGTCTTGGTGCTGAGATGAGAAACTCTGTGAGTCCTCACTGTGATGAATATTCCTGGGGGTCTGAGGTTCTCTGTTAGTCCAGTGGTTCGGACTTGGAGCTCCCACCACAGGAGCTTCCATCCGACCCTGGGCTTGCGAATCAAGATCCTGCAAGCTGTTCACGCTGGGGTTCCTCCTGTCTCCTTGGGGGTCAGAGTCCCCCAACAGTGGCCGGGAGGCGCCCTAGTTGTGGGGAGATGCTAACTCCACGTGTTCCCACACTGCCATCTTGAATCCTCCTTTAATCCTTTTTTACTTTGACTTTAGTATCAGTTCTGGTAATTTGCAAATGTATTTAGGACGTATAATTTTTTTTTCCATGCTCTTGAGTAGTTTTAAAAACATTGAATTTATAATTATATCTTAAGTTCCCAAGAAAATATCTGTACCAGATGCTGTTTGTAGGAGGTAGAGAGAGGGGGTTTGATATTTTGGATTGACTTAAAAAAATTTTTTTTTAATTTGAAGTATAGTTAATTTACAATGTTTTGTTAGTTTCTGGTATACAGCAAAGTGATTCTATTATATATATATTCTTTTTCATATTGAACTACTTTTTAAATATATTATTTTATTATTATGATATTTGGATTTTCTAGCTTCTTTTTAAGTTTTATTTTACTAAATATTTTCCATTTCATCTATATTTTAAAGCATACTCATTATGTATTTATATCTATAATTCCCTCTCATTTGGAAAATTTCCCCACTTCTCGTTTATGATCCTTTCTCATTTCTAATGTTTTAAAATTTAACTTTTTTTGTTACATTTGCTGAATTTTTGCCTATTTTGTCTTTATATAATACATTTTGATATTTTCAAAGTAGGTGAGTATTTTTAGTGAAAGTTAGGAAAATGAGAGGGCTGAGGGAAGAAGATGGCATTATATGCAGAGAGGGACAACACATGCAAAAACATGCTGGCAAGAATAGGAAGTTGTGTGGGATAATGAGATAGAAAGGGGTGAGGTGAAGAATTTTGAGAAACATCCTAAAGATTAGGCAAGAAACTTCTGAGTTGAAACAGTATATGATGAGAAACAGTGCAATGATTATAAGCTTCAGAGCGTATAGAATAACTAGACTCTGAAGAAAAATTTTTTTATCAACTTTGTGTATATTGACATGTGCAGATATTGGAGACAGAGACGTCTTCTTGGAGTGTTGCTGCAGAACGTCTGGTGAGACATTGTCTGCTGCGTTGTTTTGAAAATGGAATAACAGACCCAAAATGATTATTGAGAGGCATATGGTGCATATATGTGTGAATATATGTGTGTGGTTTTAGTGGTGGGGAAGAGAAATTTTAAAAAAGAGAATATTACAAAGTGGTAAGACTTTGAGAACTGGAAAGTGGTATAATTAATAGTGATAATGAAATTGGGTAGAGGTGCCTAATGGATGTTGTGAGGGGCTGGATGGAACCAGCTCAGGATGCATAGTCAGTGTGACATATTTAAGTGTAGAAGTTCTACAGATGTTCTAGAGACATGGATAAAATATTGGACCATGATCAGGGTCACCAATGACCTCAGGAGTCTGACTACCCTAGGCTTCAGAAAGCACTTTCAGGTGATAGCTTTCTCGGCTTCTTTCAACCCTGAAATTAGAGTGAGTCCTGTTGTTTACAGGAGATTCTTACCATGTGAGTGGGAGAAAGGTCAGGTAAATAAAAATTTTTTAATATGCTGGGAGATTAATATGCTTTACTTAGGGGTATCTGAGAATAAAGGACATCTTTATGAGGGAAAACTCTGGGGCAAGAGAATAATGATATAGCTCTTGAATTCCTTTTGTTTTTTGATAATCAACAGTAACATTCAATTTTGAAGGGAGGGCACCATGCTATGATGGTCCTTTCTTGTATTCCCTGCCCTTGGTCTACGAAGGCCAGAGACTATCACTGTGTAGCAGCTGTAAATGTAAACATTAAGGTCCAGTCCGAGGCTGTGCCATTATAACACTCTGACCTCCCTGTTTTAAGCCTAGTAAGAGCTTTTGTTTTAAAACAGCATTTAACAGCAGTTGTTTTCCAAATAATGTAACATGTTTTCCCTTACTCTAATAGCTTATTTAAAGAGCTATTTTCCCAAGTTACCCAGGGATGTTGGAAATAATTTCTGCATTTCCCCTGGCTTATATTCTAGTTGTCAAAAAGTCAAAACACAAACACTAACTGAACAGACTCAGTTACATCTCAACATGGTAATTGTTAAATCACTCAGTAGGAAGAAAAAAAAAAAAAGTCACACAAGGAGTTATTGTTATGCATATGCATTTTTAATGTCTGTTTCTCTGTATAACCTTAAATTACAATGCAGGTTAAATTTCCCTGGCTGATTTATAAGCATAATGTAAACTCTAGACACAGTTAATGATATTGCCATGTAAAACTGTTCTGTTGCAAACTAAAGACCTTGCTTAGCACTGCAAAGCTCTGGGCTCATTTCAATGTGATCATTGAGGCACTATGCAGAGATTATGCATTTATTGTATTTTTTTCATGAATTCATGAATGAATAATAAGTTCAACAAACAAGAGTTTCCTACTGGGAATGTCAAACAAATCATTCTGCAAAGTGCTCTGAATTTCAATCAGTCACTCTCCATAACACTTATCCCGCTGAGGTCTTCAGTTTCAGCAGAGTCAGCACTTGGAAACACTACAAACAGTCATGGTAGGAGACACAGGGTCCAAGAGTGCAAAAGACAGCACACCATCAGGCTGTCCTGTTGTTTTTACCCCGGCTGGGCCTCCTTGCTGAGGTCCCTACTGGTTACCTCTGTATTGGTAGAGACCTAGAACATTGGTGAATCATATTCCTATAATCTTGCTTCCACCATACCCCCGCTGTTACCCAGAAGCTGGAATCTAGAAGCTTTAATGGATAGCTTAGTGGAGGAGAAGTGTCCACTTGAGGTGAATGGACAAGACAGAGCAACATTACTTACATGTGGAATCTAAAATATGATACAAATTAACTTATTTACAAAACAGAAACAGACTTACAGACATAGAAAACAAACTTATGATTACCAAAGGGGAAAGGGGAGGGGCAGGGATAAATTAGCATTTTGGGATTAGCAGACACAAACTGCTATACATAAAATAGATGAACAACAAGGACCTATAGCACAGGGAACTATATTCAATATCTTATAATGGAAAAGAATATAAAAAATAATATATATATATATATATATGAATCACTTTGCTATACACCAGAAACTAATGCAACATTGTAAATCAAGTATACTTCATTTTTTTTTTAAAGTGAAAAAAAAAAAAGAGAGAAATGGTATTGCAACATTGTGACACTTTTAAGACCCAGATGAAGATGAGTGGTGAGATTGGGTTATTGAGTGTGAAGACACCACAAAAGATTTGTTCAGAGAGCATGGCGTCTTTATTTTAGGACGTATCACTTGAAGTTCTGAAGTTGGATTTTGGTGCCTCTGTCTTGTGGAATCCTTATTTTTATTTTAAAGGGTTCACCACTACTCTTCTGGGGTCTTGATTTATATTGACGTGGGGGAAGGAGAGGCTTAAAGAAGAGGACAATCCTTTATTTGGAATTGTTTGTCCAAGGGTAGTTTTAGGACAGATAACTCTTTATATGGAGCTGTTTCCTCTTTCTGTCCTTTTGCCTACATTGAGACCTGAGGCAAATTCTCCTGCTGAAGTTGAGAACCTCCTGGGTGGGGCATGCCAGTCTGAGGTAGGGTTCCTATAGCTTGAGGTAGGATGCTCAGTCTGAAGAAACTTGCCCATATACCAAGGAAGCTTGCTCTTCATCACTACCAGATCAATTAATACCAACAAATTCTGAGTGAATTCCAAAGGCTGTGGTAGTCAGAGTTCTACTTCAACATCAAGGTTCATCTTAGCTCCCTCTTGCCCATTGAATGTTGCTAAACAGTACAATTGCTTATGTTTTATTTATAGCTTCTAAAATAAGAATCTTATTCTTACTAACTATTATTATTCTGGCCATAGGGCCCATCCTGTATCTGTGTGGATCAGATGTTGCTTGTCAATTTTCATAGTGTGTGGAGTGCCAAGCATAGTGATTACTTAATAAAAGTTGGTTCTGTTCTTCTCTTCCCTATTCTTTTACATTCATCGTACAAACAAATACCACCAGTTGCAAATTTATCAAGTTTTGTTACAAAGATGCCTTCCCCACTAGGAATCTGATATGAATAAATAACATGATTCATTGCATTTTCTGTAGAGGAAGGTGACTGGATGAAATATGATCAGCATTTCAACCTTCAGAGAAGGCTCTGGATTATTCATTTGGGGTTGGAGAGTGTTGCCCATTGAAACAGGCTCTCAGATTCCTATAATGGGCTGATTGCCTGACTGGCTGTATAGTATAAAATAGGTGACATCACCTTTGTAAGCCTCAGTTTTCTCATCTGTAAAATGCAAAGGTTGAACAGATTTGTTCCAAGGACACTTTGATAATATAGCATAGTTTTTAGAGCAAAGATTCTGCTTGATGTTCAAATTCTTGGAACCGTTACTTACCCACTCTGTGGCTCAGAGTTCTCATCTGTGATAAGGTCATTCTAAGGATCAAAAGCGCTGGTCTGTGCAGTATACAGTACTCTGCCAGGATGAATTCTGTAAATGTAAACTATTATTATTCTGATTCTGCCTTCTGTGGCTTGAATAATAATTAACAATATTTAACAATAATATCTATTGATGTTTGAGTAGTTAAAATGGGCTGAATATTATTTACATTATCTTGTGAAAATAACACAATAAATCTACAACGAACATACCATAATCATGTCCATTTTACAAGTGAGGAAATGAGGCTGAGGGCTGAGCTAGTTCCCTATGGTCTGGCAGTTAGTTAGGAGCTGGACAGGACCCCAGGCCAGCTCTGCATGCCCACCGTCCTTCCACTGTTGATTCTCACCCCACCCTCTCTCTCAGGGCTCTGCTGGAAGCAGACCAGCCTGCAAGGTTTGCTGGAAAACAAAGGCAGACGAAGTGAGGAGGGAGGCTCCTTTGCTTAGCTTGATGTCAGACTCTGAGAAATACTCTGTTGAATTGATTTCCACCAGTTTCATTGCTGACTTTGGCATTTGTTTCACGTTTAGTCAGTGTTTATCTAAACGGGTTCCAGTTCCTTTCTTCTTCTACATTAACACATGTTGACCTTGCTTCTGAATTAATTACAGTTCAGGTTGCCAGTATTGCTGCATTCCTTCTTTTCTCACACGCGTTCACGGCACTGTTTGTTACCTTCTCAACCTGCTTTTCTTCTCTTATCTCTCTTCACTGTCTCTGCTCCTTCTCAGGAATAAAAGGTGAAAGCAGCTAACTCTGGCTTACGTTGTACCCTCAGAATTTCCCGTGGTTCCCCTCTTTATTTTGTGTGTGTGTGTGTAAGAGAGAGAGAGACTGGGGGGAGGGGGAGAGATAGAGATATAGAGAGAGAAAGAGAGAGAGAGAGAGAGACTGGGGGGAGGGGGAGAGATATAGAGAGAGAAAGAGAGAGAGAGAGAGAGACTGGGGGGAGGGGGAGAGATAGAGAGAGAGAAAGAGAGAGACAGAGAGAGAGGAACTGCACTGTCCTTTCTTTAGATTACCCACCAGAAATATACTCAGTGCTTCTGTGGTGAGTGACAACATATCCATTTCTTACTTGGGAATCCAAGCAGGCCCTGAATGATGGTAAGCAAGAGATAAAATCATGGCATAGTTCTCAAAGTCCACTTAAGCCATTTATTTCTAACAAGTCTTTGAAGTCAGGATTTGATGTCTAAGGAGAGTGCATTACACTCTCTGAGGAGCGGGGAGTCCAGTGCTGCTTCAACCAGAGGCAAGCATATTTAGATAGTTGATTTATAAAGGCAAACACACTCTCGATTACTGATTACAGTGCTAGTTTTAAATTAAAATGTACATTTAATGCTTTATCAGCTCTAGTCCTCTGCCATACTTTTAATTATTCACCATAAGATTGTGACTAAAGAGGCAATTAGCAGCTAGAAAGAACATCAGGTTTATCTAAAGTGGGTTTACCTTTGAATCTCCAAATCCAATAGGTAAATTATTCTAATATTCTGCTCTCCTATCATAGCTACATAGTGAGGGAGAAGTTCATGTCTGGACCAGAGATGGAAGGGATTCCTATCTCACTTCACTTTGCAGTTCTCTCCCATTTCTCCTTCAGTAATTGATATGCACTGAGGTCCATGTGTGTTTAATATTCATAGGGACATATGGCCATCAATATAGTGAGAGCTAACGAACAGGGCACTTTATTGGGGAACAAGAGTTTGAGGTGTTCTGAACATGTTTTATCACTTATAAAAACATGTAAGGGTAAGACACATTGCAATTATTACCACTTAAGTCTAGAAATTACAAAACCACAGATCTCTATCAAACTGATTATAGATATATGAAAACCTCTCTATAAACCCCTCTTTATATCCAATGAAACATTTTTTTGTTCTATTACGGTTTGTTGAGTAGTTACTTGCTGCCGCTGCAATTGTCCCTATACTTCCGATTTTGTCTCCTCTGTCTCCCCTGTTTTAATGATCCATAGTTTTTTGTTTTTAGAATTAAAATAATCCATGCTGATTGCACCTCTAAATGTTCTTTCTGAAGTGTCTGCGCACATACGCTATCATCAGAAGTCTCTCCTTGGATGTGTATGTCCTTCAAAATGTCAGCACATTCCATTTTGATACTAGGGGTTTACTAGTTTGCCCTTAATCTGTCATCTTGTCCAAAGAACAGATTCTCATTCCTTCCTGTCAGTTGGTGTCACCACTTAGATATCCTCAGACCTCTCAAGCCCAATAAACTCAAAGTAAACCTCATGATCTCTTTCCTTTCCTTGTTCCAAACTCACTCCTCCCACTATGTTGCCTCTCTCAGTTAAAAGCCTCATCGCTTTTAACAACTGTCCTACTAGACACTTTGGGTTTGGTCACACTTCTGTCTATTTCTCCCCCGCCCCCACCCCCAGGCACACTCACGCTTCCCTTAGTTTTGAAGTCGTACCAGTTCTGTCTGTGCTCTCTTCTACCATTTCAGGTTCTTATCATCTCTTCACTGGATAACCTCAGTATTCTCCTAACAGGAGCCTCTGTGTTCAGCCCCTTCTCTCTTAAATCCATCCTTCCAATCGATGGCAGGGAAGTAGTTCTGAAATTCATTGCTCATGTCATTCCCATTCCCAACCCTTGCGATGGCTCCCCTTTGCTTCAGTCCAAACTCTAAAACAAAGCATATAGCTCTTCTCATGTCATGTTCTATTCCCAGCATATCCACATGTCCGCCCCTACACTGAACAAACTGCTCACTCTCACTGTTCTTTAAAATTAGCTTGAAATTTTATATGTCTGTGTTACTTTTTGACTAAAATGCTCTTCCACTTATCCATAGGAAACTGAAGTAAAGAGACCATGTCTGTTTTGTCCAGTGTTGACTCCCAAGAACCCACCACAGTGTTGAGTGTAGAATGAATACAGAGATGTAAACTCATTTACCGAAGGACACACAAACACAGGCAAGAAAGACCTAGTGTTTGGATCTGTTGACTCCCATCCTTCTATTTTTTTGTTCCAAAATATTTGATGATTGAAAGATTTGAGAACTCATGTTTCCCAAGTGGGGTCAAGGAGATTCATTGGCCTTTACTTGTTTAGCCCTGGGACTTTATACAGTATATATCAAATGCAAGTTGACATTTTCCGTGGGCTACAGGGAAGACATATAGGGAATACATTGGGTTTGATTCTTCTCTATGGTTCTAATATCATAAACATAACTATATTAGTGCTTCTCAGAATTTAATGTCCATCTAAATCCCCTGAGGATCTTGTTAAAATATGGATTCTGCTCTAAGAGGTCCAGTGACATCTGAGGGTCTGCATTTCTAACATATTCCCAGTGATGGCCACAGTGCTGATCCCTGGACACACACTTCAAGTAGCAAGGAGCTAGATAATTATATACAGCCCACCCGGGTTAACTAGTATTTTTCTCTTTTGCTAAGAAATTTGTTGAATTAAAAAAAATTCTCTTCTCTATATCCCATGATAGTCTACAGAAATAAAAGTTTGATTATTATAACGATATGCAGGATGAATTATCTCGAGGCAATATGATGTCAATCAAACCATAGTAGAGATTGATGATAAACATGATGGGTGGGAATCAATGTTCATCTACAACAGCTCTCTTCTTGGATCTTATTTCAGAGGAGTTTTCTAAACTGCCAATTCTCCACGCCGAGGCAGTAATCATTGGTCAATACTTCTTCAAGGAAATCCTTAGTATCGTTAATCTGAAGGAGCATCAAAACTAATCTGGAGAATGCACTGTGAAGATATCTGTAACCACATTTTAATGAAAGCATGGTTCTTTCCCATTCCTCAGGTGTCTGACTCCAAGAAGTAACTCCATCAGGGATGATGTCATCTACACTGCTTGACCTGCTCTACTCAGAGTGGCTAAATGCAGACCTTTAATTGCACTGTTACCTTATGGACTTTGATTCTAAAGAATCCAGAGTGTGACTAACCATATACAAAATCAAAAATAGATGTAACAGCTATCAGTAGTCAGTGAAACCTTTGGACCTAGACTGCAGTGCCTTTTGGCAGTGCCACTGTCGTGTAAGCTGATCTCTCATTACTGATGAGTAATGTTAAATTTGTTTTGTGTAGCTATTACACTGTATTAGTGAGTAAGGTGGGTACATATTTTAGTCATATAATCGCTACACCTCCAGGTTTTTGTTTTTTTTTAAGGAAACTGATGATAAAAGACAACATGTATAGTAAATAGTTTGGTTCATAAAGGTATTTCCATGTACTGCATTTACTCTATTTAAAAATAAGTTTTATGGAAAGTTAAAATAACACACAGTAATTTCTACTATAATTGGATTGATGCAAGGGTGAGGGTTTATTGAGCCTGGGAAGGAAGTAGTGTGATTAATTTGGGAGGAGAGTTCTATCATGTCTGGTTAATGACAGTGCTCAGAACCTTATGAACAATGTTGGATATTGAATTATTAAATTTGATGGTTGGGGAAAGATTTTAAAACTTAACAAGTCTTCTTAAGTCTTATAAGGGATCCCCAATTTCTGCAACCCATAAAAGACCAAGTACTTCCGTGACTGACATAAAAATGGTCTGTTTTGGTAATGTCTTAAAAATTAACTCCCCCCCCCCCCATATATACACTGGAGGTTTTCTGGCATGATTGTTCAAGTGTGTTGTGTTGGAACTCACTGAATTCCTGTTATAATCCTGGTTTTGAGGGAATGGTCTAGGCTGGAGCTGTGTTTGCCTGGAAGTGAAAAAGATGATGTTCAGGAAGAAACAGTTATTGCACTGTTTTTTGTTTGTTTGTTTGTTTTTTGTTTTTTTGCACTGTTTTAATTTACTAAGAATCTGTCTGGATGTTTGATATTTTGGTGTTAAGACATTTCCCAAGGTTCTGTTGGGGAAAATAGTGGATGCTGAGTGATTGACCACATCTCCTTACAGCTGGTATTTTATATCTAGATATACTTCTGGAAGTTCACTTGAGTGATTTGGTTGAACACTTTTCCTGGGTGGTGAGGTCTGGGGGAGGCTATTCTCTGCTGTGCCTGAAGGAGATAGGCTGTAGAGGGAGGTGGGGTGGAAAGCTATGTAATGCTGAAGTGTGCAGTTGGGGGCCACATATTCTGCTTTAATTTTCAGGCTTTTTCTCTGCCTTCCAGTTCTGGCTGATGGCAGTGGGGGAGGAAGTTTGACACACGTTTGGTGTGCTTCCTAAAGCATTCTGGAGGAAGAGTAAAACATCCCCTTGAAGGCATTCTCTGCAGAGCGCATTTCAGAATTAAACAATTTGAGGCTCTGTTATGACTTTCATGGAGCTATGTCTGTTTTTCTACTGAGGTCAGCATCTCCTTCTGTTCCCCAGCGAATCCAAGGGAAGTATGAGTCATCGTCAATGAAATCACTCTGGGAATAGAACAGTGTTGCCCTGTCAGACCCCAGAGTTGGGTGTTCCTGCAGATGATGTGCTGGACAACCAGATGAGCCTATGCAGATTTACAAATATATATGTGTTTTGAGTAAATATGAACGAATTAGGGTAGCTTTCATTTGGGGCCAGGCGTGAGAGCCAGGAGACCTGGAACTCTGCCATTAGTGGACTTTGTAATCTTGGGTGAGCAACTTAACGTTTTGAGGTTTCAAGTTTTCCATTTAAAAATAAGATTACGTGATCTCTAAGGTCGCTTTTGGCAAACTGGTTCTATAATTCTCCTTTAATTTACCACAAAGAGTGCTCGGCCGGAATATTCTGTGAAAACTTGTTTTTAACTTAAGATCAATCTGATGAATATCACCAATGTGCAAAATAAATCATTAACAGGTGCATATGGTATTTGTAGTGTTATTTGTTTCTTAAAGGCTAATCTTCAGTAAATTGCTTGATCATTTGGTATGCAGCATGCTCTCAGTGTATTACATACTGTATTTGTATTTTATATTTGGAAGTGCCATTGAGCATTGCATATGGTTGTTCTGAATTTGTCAATAATGTTCTGTGTGCATTCCATATGCGAACAGCCATGCGATCCTTATATGGTACAATCAATGCACACATATTTCCTAGTCTTGCACCTTCCCAAATTATACTTTTAAGATGGAAATGATGATTAGAAGAGTTCTGTATAGTAAAAAGGCTAACTTTATTTATTTATTTACTTATGTAGTTAATTGACTCTAAGGAGTATTTTTCAGCAGAAAATCTGTAATAATGTTATTAACTTTTAAGAATGTTTTTGGCTAGCAAAATGTTTAGCAAAATCATATGTATTTAACTTGTATATTATTAAATCTTATTTAAATATGACTCTTCAAATCTTATTTCAATTCTTCAAATCTCATATTTTCACAAGGGCAAATTGTTCTAATTGTGAACACAGTTATTTACACATTTTGCATATTAATACCATTTTCATTATGAAGGCTCAAAAAAGATTAAAGATAAATAATAATTCATATTCTTTTGACTTAAATGTATATGTTTTAATTTTTGTGGCATATACTAGGAAGAGCTCTATGTTGTGTGAGAAAGCATCAAGTTTTATTGTTATGAATTAGCTATGAAGTGGCCTCATTTTCAAAGAGATATTTGGGACATATGCTGGCACATTCTGTTACCAGCTAGTGATCCAAATGGAGAAAAAATTTCCATGAGAAAGGCAAGTTGTATAATGAAAAGGACCCTAATAATCCAGAGGAGACCACTAAAAACATCCCAGATCATCCAGGTTGATGATATGCATTTTGAAATGTTTTAAATCAGAAGTCTTCTCTTTGCTGTTGATCGCTGTGTTCAGTTAATGACCTCACGATTTCATTTTCTTTAGTAAAATCCTCCCTGTTCTGAAAAGCATGTTTATTTAACACAGAGAGGTCCTTCTCCCTTGCTGTCGGTTAAAGCGCATATCCTGTGTGTTCTGCTGTTAACACTCGTTTTCCTGACTCATCTTCAGGTTCAAAAAATTACGTATTTGTTTGGTAGTTTGAAAAAACGTTCCAGTATTTTTTTTCTCGTGTCTGAAATGGTTCATATTAAAGCTTTCATAATACCCTTCAGTTTCTGTGTTAAATTGATGTTTAAATTGGAAAGAAAGTGGGAGCTTTGGCAGTTGAGATAATTCACTTCATCTGGTGGCCAGCTCTGTTAACAATCACATCATATGCCAGCACTTAGACCAGATGAAAGGAGCCCTCGGGGCACTAAAACTACGTGTTAGGAGCGGAGGGAAAATACAGTTAGAGTTCTTTGTTTCATCATTTTATTCTCTAAAATGGGAAATTATTTTGACCGGAAATTTAAAGTGTTCAAAGAACAATTTAAAGGTTATGTGGTGGCTTCGCCTTGGAAGCTGAATGCAGATTTTTTGATCAGTATGCTGGACAGAAAGTGTTGCACCCCATGTCAGCAAATGACGTCTTTTATTCCCTGTGTATTGAGTGCCGTGAGGAAATGGTGATATTGTTAGCATATGAATAGTATCAAAGCCCTCCACTGGAAGATAAACCTCCATCTTCTGAAATAGATGCACGGCCTCCCCTCCTGCATTGAAGTGCCTCTCTTTCCAACAGTGTGCTCCCTGTAACCCCAGAGCGGTTTCTTCCAGAACAGGCACGTTGATATTCAGCACCCAGTTGAGCTGCTGGTGCATGACTGTACATTCCATCACTTAGGAGAAAACATTTTCACACCATATTGCCTTTCTACAGAAAGGGGAAGAAGGCTATTAGTTAAAAAAATTTTTGCTTCAGTTTATGGCGGGGTGGAATTGACATTTTCTTTACGATTTTTCTTATTATTTGTCCTAAAAATGAGAGACTGATCTAAGCCGTTGACAAGAAATAAGAGTGGATAACTGGCTCTTCGTGTCTGAAGGCAGACATGACTCTTTTCACTGTTGCTGGATTCTTCAATCAGTCCTGACATGCTGGCCAGACACAATTTAAAGATAATGCATCCATCCCGTCGTTCTCTTGCGTGCATATTATTAGAGGGTGATAAGTCCTCCTCATCAAGCCCCTTCTCTTTCCACCTGTCCTGTTGATCAACAAATCCTGCGACTACTCAAAATGGAATTTTAGTTCTGCAGCAGAATTACTGGGGCTTTTAAGAACACCAGCCAGTCAAATAGGCCCTGAGATGATAAACTGTATGACAGCCCATAACAGGGCAAGTAATTCCAGATGCCTTGGATGTTTAGTCTGTTAGCTTATGGGGACATGTAAGGAATAGTCAGTTTCCATTAATGTTCAATTTATTATTGGCCAAGATGCTTAGGGTATGATGCTGCTAGTCATTTTCTATAACAACTTTATTTATAGAGGAAGTCTTTTCTGAAACGTACATGGCTGGAACTTCATTTCTGAGCTCATATGTTATGCTGACCAAAAACGTCTGTCAAAACTTAGATCAATGTCATGGGCTATATTTTCATTTTCATTACTCTTGGAGTCCTTTTTTAAGAAAGCATGTTGCCAGCTGTTATATTAACATTCAGTGAAGTTTAGGTTAGCTCAATTCCAGCCTATGGTTTAGAAATAAGCAGAGCATAATGTTGACAAGATTGATTTCCAGTTCCTCATTCTGTGTGGTTTCTCTTGCGTGTTTAAAGACATAACTGTGTACAAAAGCAAAGAAACAACACATTTGTTTTATAAAGAGCTAAATGTACTCTTGATGGAGAGCTGTTTTGTATGTCATTGTAATAGAAGACCTTTTCTTACTTTTTGTCTCTCACTCATACACCAAGTAATTGTTCCCATAGTCTCCCTGACTGATATACATTGAGAAAGTGAATCTTGGTGAGTCAAGCTTGTCTTATTGTTAGATTCTGGATTGCTTCCAAATGGGTGGTTGGAATCGAAAGAATGAACACAAAGCCTTCTGGGACATGTTAGGAATACCAAGTACTATCTCCAGATTTTCTAATTAGTTTTCAAGACAAATGCTCAGGAAATTACAACAATGTACCTGATTCAGCTCAAATTTTAAACATAGTGGATTTTAATACGAATTAGTATTCCTACTTTTAGGTGATTCCATTTCAGGCTTCAGCTTATTTAGTTATATTTGAAGGTTCAGGTGCTTTCTTTCTTTTTTTTTTTTTAAGCCACATATTGATGAGCAAATGTCATTGTCTAAAATAGATTTTCCTCTCTGAAGAAGAGGCTGCTTCATATAAAGCTAATCCAAGAAGGTGACAAGACTCAATACTTAATTCAAAAATGGGGGGCTTCCCTGGTGGCGCAGTGGTTGAGAATCTGCCTGCTAATGCAGGGAACACGGGTTCGAGCCCTGGTCTGGGAGGATCCCACATGCCGCGGAGCGGCTGGGCCCGTGAGCCACAATTACTGAGCCTGCGTGTCTGGAGCCTGTGCTCCGCAACAAGAGAGGCCGCGATAGTGAGAGGCCCGCGCACAGCGATGAAGAGTGACCCCCACTTGCCACAACTAGTGAAAGCCCTCGCACAGAAACGAAGACCCAACATAGCCATAAATTAAAAATAAATAAATAAATAAAAATTTAAAAAAAAAAAAAAAAAAAAAAAAAATGGGTAAGTCATGGCATGGCAGAGCATAAGAGTCTGCTTGTTCTTCTAATTATTTGTTCGTAATATTCCATGGTAATAATTTATACATTTTAAATAATACTTTATGCAGAACTTGGGAGGGCAGAGATTGGAAAGAACCAAGTGATTTCACTGATAAAAAGAATAATCTTAATGATGTCAGAGTTGGATGAACTGATGGTTTTACAAGTCAGAGATTTCAAGGCATCTAAATTACCCTGAAGTTATTGTCAGCTATCCTGATTGTTTGGGATAATTGTTTGGGATTAATCCCCAGGCTGGCAAAAAAGATGATTAGAGTGGCCTGTAAAAATAAGAACTATCACACTAGCAGATTTTAAAAGATCAGTTGGCCAAGTATTGTTTTGAGACTAAATAGAGTACAGGAAAACTTCCCACCAGTGCAATTTAGAGCATCTGCCCCTCCCTTTTCTGTGAATAATGATTGAATAAGGTCATATTTGTGTACTGGAATCAGGACTTTAGTGATTTCATAATTTGCCAGCAAGTCTAGTGACTAACTTTGCAGCCTGATTAAGATCTGAAAGCATCTCTATATGTTTCATCCTGTAATATTATTAATGATCTCAACTCCCCAAATCCACCCTTCTCCTTGGTTAGGCAAGAATTCTTTTTCAAGGTCACAGAGAAATTTCAGTTTTCAAATTATGAACCTTAAAAAGTTACAGAGAGAGCGAGAGTGAGAGAGAGAGAGAGATTTTCTATGTGATGTATGTGCCTGTGGGGAGGAGCAGGATATAGTTTAATAATTTTGAAGCCACCTTCAAAGTAAATTTTTATTCAGAAGTCTACTGAGTTATTTCTAGTTCTATTATAAAGTATTTCCTTTCTATTCTTGTAAAGCATTACTATTTAACAAAGACTTAAGGATAATTTTATTTCAAAACAAGATAGCAGCCTATATATACTACCTACAATTCTTCAGGAGCAGCTGTTTTATTTATCACAACATTTAAAAAATCAGATCAATATATTTTTTGCTTTATTAAAATTGTATATTCATTGGTCAAATGAATTATTTGGGGAAATTAATGATTAGGAAAAGGGTGCAGAAACATCTATGTACTTAAGTAAATATTTTAATGTAACATATATGGCTCAAAAATATGCTATCATGATTTAAAATATACATCTTATCAATTAAGTAGAAGTTTCCCTTTGTAAAAGGGAACATTTCAAGTACTGAAGAAATGCTTTATAACAAAAATTATTTTTCTTTATTAAATAACTAGGAGGGTAGCGAGCATGGAGGATGCCAACTAGATTTCAGTGACTCAAAATCAGGCATTCATCCATTTATTCATTCACTGTAATAAACATTCATCGAGGGTAGCAGGTAAAGAGCTGAGGACAAGGTATGAAATGGCAAAAGCCCATTGATTAAGGTGAGAAATGATAAAGGATTGGATGATGATAAGGGCAAAGGAGAGGAGAAGTAAGGGGCTTCAAGAGTTGTCTAGGAGGAAGAGTGTAAGTGTAAGTCAAACTACAGAAGCCCCAACTCGGATCAGCTTGAATGTTAGAAACACTTATCTGAGATTTGTCCCATAGCTATTTATGAGGCTAGGATATTACATTATATGTGCTCAAGCAGAGGCTCCGTGGGGCTTAGCTTGGGCCTGCTCATCACGCTATTTCATTGCCCCCTGCGACTGACATTCCACTAAACACAGAGGTTGTTTGCCAGTCTCTACTGCTATCACCGTCTTTCTGTTATGAGCGAGGTGACACTGTTGGGCAAAGAGATATTCCTTCCCAAAGTACGGGCAAAAGTATTTTCGTAATTCCCCATGGTACAAAAGTCTTAATTAAAATCCTAAAATAATGCATATTATGAGACACAGGAAAAATTCCAACTGTCTAGCTCCCCATTCCTTCCTACTCCCACAGCCATGCTCCCAGAGGTAGCCATTAAAGCTCAAGAAAGTATGTTAGATTCTCAAGAGAGTAGGTTAATGCAGGAGAGTATATTAAAAGATATTAATATTCCCTCTTCTTTTGCTGTTCTGTGTACATGGACTTTTCTCTGGTTAACTTGAAGCATCACTTTGCTTTAAGGAGTAGGGTTAGAATTTTTACAGTAGCAATGCAAAGAGTCTATATTCAGCTTCTGATACTTACAAGGGATGCTTGAGTTCAAAGCAAAGTGATGGACTTGGAATCTAGCGATCTCTGAGAGAGACAGAAACTTCCCAAATTCTTTTACTTACCTCTCTAACATATCAAAAGGCAGGCTTAGTGGATAAGACCATAGAAAATTATATACCTAAAGTAGTGCAAAGGACGACCAGAGCAGAGAGAGCAAATGTTCCAAACATGCTCCTCTTCTTCCTGTGGGGTGGTTGCTGGATACAGGAGACCAAAGTGGCAGATGTGACTTGATCTGTACTCTCTGGGCTTTTCACTGCAGTGCGGAGATCATGCTGAATAGGTTAAGGGGAGTGCTTGTTCCTTGACTGGGGCAGTAGAAGAAGGTGTTTGTAAGCCTCATGAACCAATTTGGGTTATGGTGACACCAAGATAAATTCAGTGGCCCAGCCTGTTTAGGAAGAAGAAGTCAAAGTTTATTTTCCAAGCACTCCTGAGTTCCCAGAAGAGATACGGAAGCTGGTTGAGCTGAAAGGCAGTGGGCTCTGGCCTATTGTGGCAAGTGGTCAGGTGCCCCAGCAGCAGAAGCCATGGTGTTCAGAAGCTATGATGGCCAGGACCCAAGTGGGGCACAAAGAAGAGGATCGGAGAGTTCCTCATGCCATTTAACAACTGGGGTAAGGCCACACTAGTCAGGAGCACCAGCAGGGCTGGCCCTCATCCAGCCAAAAGATACCAGGCACAGACAATGGGAGCAGATTCTAGAGCACCTGGAGACAGAAAGAGGTGATCTACTGCAACTAGCAGTCCCAGGCTCTCCCAACCCTGGTACTCAGTAGTTGAGATGAACAAGAGGAGAATGCTGGTGGATCCAAGGACTCTATTTTGCCCTCCATCACATTGCCTTGAAGTACAGATGACACACTTTTCTTTTCCCTAACTGCCTGCCATCTTGGAGAAGCAGAGGAAAGGAGAGGAAATCAAAAGGGTGAAGTTTTACTAAAGGAGCTTTAAAATTATTGCACTGGGTTGAATTTACTGTTTTGGACTAATATACAGGTTCTGCCGCTGACCAGGTGGGGATGCAGGAGGATCATGGGATTACCTATCTATAAGAAATAAAGAAGCTGCTTTGAGCATCTGAATGCACTTTGAGTAAACTAACTGGATGTTGGATTGAATCCTGAATTGATTCTGTGTCTTCTAAATGCTTTTTCTCATATATCCCATTTTTGCCTTTTTATTCTACACCCTGGGACATTTACTTAAATTTTTCTTCTATAATTTCTGTCAATTTTTTATTTTGAAGCTAATATTTTTGATTTTGAGGACTATTTTCTTGTTCTCTGATATTTCCTATCATAGCAGCTTCTGCTTTTATTTTATTTCATTTGTAATGGATATAATGTTCTCTCAAATCCCTGCTGTTCCCAATGAGAGTTTTTAAACAATTCTCTTTTGTACTGTGAACTGTCTTTGGTTCTTCTGAGGTCACTTGTTCTCTTTGTTCATCCTGGCCCTTCTCTCTTCTAATGTTTACAGATCCAGGTAGAAGACATCAAAAAACCTAGATTTAGCTTCTGAACCTCCAGTTGGGCCCCTTTAATTAATTTCTCATCAAGTGTTAGAGCTCTCAGCCCAGCTGTTTGATCAGTCCATGGCTATGTTCTTACAGTTTGATGTGAAGGAGGTAAATACAGGAGAGGACGGGCTCAATGATCAAACTCATGTCTCCAATTGTTTTCTATACTCTCATGATTTCCAAAATTATATTTCAGTCCAAATCTCTCTGCTGAGATTCTGATGTATATATCAATTGTGTACTGGACATTTCCACTTGGGTGGAGAGACCTTAAATTTAACCTGCCCAGACTTAATTAATCATCAGCCCACCTCTCCCAGTCTCCTTCTCTTCTTCCTCCCATATATGTTATCTCAGTGCATGGCCTGACCATCCACTTGGTGTTCCAAGCTAAAAACCTGGGTGTCATTCTCAACTCTTTTCTCTTCATTCAATCAGCCATCCAGTTCTATCAATTCAGCTTCCTGAATACCTCTTGAATCTGTCCACTTCTTTTATCTCCATTTCCCATAAGACATGTGTACATCCTGACCACTATAATTACCCATTTGAATGATCACAGCATCTCTTTACCTGGTCTTCCTCCTCCCAGTCTTTATATACTCAGTTCTTTCTCCAGAGTGACCTTCTAAGATGAAAAATCTCATTTATCATTCCAAACTTATCATCACCCATTTCAATGACTGTCTATTGATCTGAGGGTAAAACTTGAGCATCTTACTCTGGCTTGTAAAACCCTTGATGATCTGACCCCTCGTCACCTAGCCGGTTGATCTTTCACTATACCCTACCTCACCTTCTGTAATCTAGTCATACTGAGCCTCTTGCAGGACTCAGAATGCATTTTGCTCTCTCTTACTCTGATACCATTATTCAAGAGCTGTACAGTGGAAGTGGGGCTTATGAAATTGAAAAGAAAAGCCTAAAGTTACAAGAGGAAGTTGAAGAGAGAGTTTCAAAATAGGGTAGAGGGATCATGAGCGCCAAATGAAGCAGAGAGGGCAAGTAAGGTAAGGATGAAAAAGTGCCAGTTAGTTTTTACAAGAAGAAACCCACTGTGAAATAAGAAATTGTCTTTACTTGTTAAACTGGAACCACTGATCAGTAACTCTTTCATTTTCAAATTAATTGTTAGAGTCTCTGTTTGAAATAGAAAATTACTAAATGGTATTCACTAACTGTAGTGAATATCATTTAGTAATTGTCTTTATTTGAAAATAGACAATTACTAAATGGTATTCACTAACTGTAAAATTAAAAGATGGTCATTTTGTGAACTTATTGAAATCAATTTTGTGAAAGCAATGATAATGGAAGCAGATTGGTATGGATTAAAAAGAGGATGTAAGGTGAGGAGGTGGAGATAGCTTTTGTAGACAACTCTTCTAATGTATAGGACTCTGGTGAGAAGGAATGAAACAAGATGGTGATTAAAGTCCAGATAGAGTGTTTATTGTGTATGTGTATCTGTGTGTGTGTGTTAAGGCGGTATAGATGTGTTTATATGCTGGCAAGAAGTCAAAGGCATGCTAGATCCTCAGATTGACTCCTTTATGCCTGTATTCCCAGTTTTCCAGACACACCCAGAGACTTCTCAACTCCAGGGAGAGGCATAGTGTAGGTTTTTGTTGGGACCTTCTTCTCCCCTAACATCGCTTACATTTCTGCTGACTTAATGGACCTCAGCTCTGGATGGCAGGATGTAGCCTCCTCCTCCTCTTCATGCACTCCCTGCAGGAGTCAAATTCCTGTTGTCCATGTGGGAAGTGAGGGACTGTCTTCCATCTGGTCATCACTTGCTTTACTCCGTTACCTTTCCCACTCTCCTGGATTCATCACTTGGGTCTCAGCTTGCTTTGCCAGTGTCCCTACTTAAAATAGATTTTAGCTAAAGGTTTGGGGATAGTAGAGAGTCCATACCACATGGATAGCAAACATCTATTAACAGTATTCTTGGAAATGTATCTACAGTTCCTGCAAGACCATGCCCTGCTGTGTAATCTGGCTCTGCCATGTTGTTGGGTTCCCTCTTTTTTGACACTTCTTCCAGTTTCCCTTTCAGGGTCCCAGTTCCTTTCCTAAAGCACTGGTGGATACCTCCAAATGCTCTACTACATCACACAGAGTAACTTAAGTCTTCCTTTTCTAAACTTCTTCCATCTGCATAGCAGGCCCATACTTCAGATGCTAATAGTCTATTAAGGTAGTTTCCTAAAGAAAAGTACTTGTCTCTCTTAGAGGAATACCGTAGTCTTTCTCAGCCAATTGATTCAGAAAAGTAGTTGTCTCTCTTAGAGGAATACCATAGTCTTTCTCAGCCAATTGATTCAAATGACAGCCATAGTTAATAATAACATTTTTGTATCTATACATATATTTCTTTCTATCTATCTATCCATCCATCTATCGATCTTGGAAATATTAGGTAAGGATACCAAAGAAGAAAGTCATCCTTGTTGTGTACTTACTATTAAAATTTACTTTAATTAATACAGATCAGCTGGGACAACATTATAATTAGAATCTTTAAAAGCACGTGCATATAATTTCACTATTTAGTTTTAGAATTATTACATAATTACCTGACTTCCTCAAATCAAAAAAAATTCCAGATGTGGCTATTCATTATTTTCTCATATATATTTTCAAAATAAAATGGTAAGTTAACCCTTCTCCCATCCCTAATAACGCCACATTAAACTTAAAGAAATAAGAGACTTTATACAATCAAAGTCTGAAATTTCATTTCAGAGGAAAGGCATGTTGAAAGTTCTCTAAACTAGAAAACTCCCTATTGTCACAAAGTGTCCAAAAACAATTTGGAAACTGGAGGATTATTTTAGGAAATTTGAATATAGGAATTACCTGTAGAAGAAAGGGGTGTTAAAGTGGGAAAAGTTGTTATAACTCAAGTCAGGACACAGTGAATGTTGTTATATGGCAAAGTGATACTGGCCCTCTGGCAGAGTTTTCCAATAACAGAAGAGGGTTAGAATTCCAGCTTCTCTGACCTTTAGTCTTCTCACTGCTCCATACCTTCTGCTTGACAAAGCAGATGAGAAATAAGTGCAGGGTAATTTGTTCAAATACCTGACCATTTTTATGGGAGGAAAGTTCCATTTGATTATACTCTTGTTTGAATGATGTTTTTAAACAAAACAAAGACACAATCTTATAAACAACGAAAATAACTGTGTATAAGTTAACAATCTTTATGTTTTACAGATTCGACCAAGAAGAAACTTAAACTGTTCTGTGCATCTCTTATTTATTCAAAAATGAAGGCTTCCATTTCAATCCAATTGCTTGGTATTTGGAATTGAATGAGCCATGAGAAATTTCAGTGAAGCAGACTGATTTTGACTAAATAATAAAAACGATTTTGTTGAAAGAATATCAGAGTATGCTCTGGCATTGGACCCATCATTTTAAAACAACTTCATATTGATATCTATTTTTATTTTTTTAATTAAATAAATTAATTGAAGTATAGTTGATTTACAATGTTGTGTTAGTTTCAGGTGTATAGCAAAGTGATTCAGTTATACACATATATGTATCTATTCTTTTTCAGATTCTTTTCCCTTATAGGTTAATTTAAAATATTGAGTATAGTTCCCTGTGCTATACAGTAGGTTCTTGTTGGTTATCTATTTTATATACAGTAGTGTGTATATGCTAATGCCAAACTCCTAATTTATCTCTCCCCTATATCTATTTTTAAAGGGACATGTTTTTGGTATGTTCTTGGATTATAACAAAATTGTTCACATGAGTAGAAGTTACATAGATATGTTGATTAAACCAGGTGGGTTCTAAGGTTCCCTGAACTGTTACTGGCTAAGTTTTAAATTTTTTGATAATGTGTTGCCATTTTCTTCTTGACATAGTTCTAACACTGTTTTATTTCTTAGCTTTGACTCATTTTGTTATCAGAGCCTGGGAACGTAGAGAGGAAAGCAAAGGAGTTAATGCATTATAAGCTGTGAGTTTATTCATACACTGCCTGACTCACCCTCCAACTATTCCTCTCCCAAGAGGGATTTATTGCTATTACAGTCAGTACTAAAACAAGCTGGGGTTTCAGATGCTTTGGTATCCACATATCTAAATAATAGTAATTATTTTGCTTCTAGCTTTCTCTAATGTTATTTGGTTTTGAGAGCTAATGGTATTTCTATTTTATTCCACAGTAAACATCAGTTTCACCAAATCGTTAGGGTTGTGTCCTAGAGTTATAAAAGTATTGATTTTTATGTAAACCAGCAGAAAATGCTAACAAATCATATAAAATGTTTGATAGTTTATTGGGGCTTTTCTGATAGCCACTTTACTTTCTGGCAGGCAGCATAAAGATTGGAGATATCGGGTTAGGGGTGGGTTGAAAGAGCAACTGGGAGGGAAGGAGTGATGATAAATGCCTTGACATTCTTTCACACTAAATAAGAAGTTATGTCATATTCACAATGCTAAAGGGTGACAGAAATATTGTGCAGCTTAAATGATTAGTCAGGGGCTTGTGTTCCTAGATTATATGATTTAGTAGCCATGCATTGGGTTTTACTACAGACAATGTACTTTGAAAAGTCAACCAATAAAAAGAAAACGTAGAATAACTGACACTTTTGGCTATAGCTTCTATTTCATTATGCCTAGTAACTTTAAAAATACAGAAGCACAAGTGTTAAAGTGAAGAAGTTAATATATATGGGGAACCCTGAAATAGTCCTACTATTTTAGAAAATTAAGTTCGGAGTATCTACTGTGGGAATTCAATAAAACTTTTGGCCTTCAATATAAGAAAGACCATAAATCAATGAAGTTTAAATAGTTCTGCTCTCTTGAACACCTGCTTATCTGTCTTGAGAAAATTCTGTAGTGTTTTAACCATCATTTTATGACATTAAAAAGTAATGCTCACTATTGCAGTACTTGGAAAGGCTATTAAAGTTAAGGGTATGTCAGCCATTCCATTATAAACCCTGATTTCCAGGAGTTTAATATAACCCAGACATCGCATGTAATAAACCTTAATGCAGGAATCTGAAACTTGGATCATTATTTTCTCTGTTTAAAGGCCAATTGCCCCACAAAGACTGTCTCTAGCCATGGCAAATATCTTTAAGATAAGTTATAATTTTAAAAATTCACCAAATGCTATTTTTTTCCTTCCTGTGATAGTTTACCTCTAATTTAAGATAAGCACTCAGAAAGGAAGGCTGTGTGTAAAATAGCTTTTGAATGAAGTTAATGTACGTGCTTGCAGAGGAGCCCCGCCCCCTACCCCCAACAGAATTTTGTGCTTCTTCCCACAGAGAAGAACATTTTGGTCCATAAATATGGTACATTTTCTACAGTTGCTGTAACAAATTACCACAAACTTAGTTGCTTACAACACGATAAATTTGTTCTCTTGAGGTTCTGGAAGTCGGAAGTCTGAAATCAGTTTCACTGGGCTAATGTCAAAAGTGTCAGCAGGGCTGGTTCCTTCTGGAGGCTCTGAGGGGAGAATAGGTTTCCTTGCCTTTTTCAGCTCCTAGTAGCTGCCTCTGTTCCTTGGCTTAAGGTCCCTTCCTCCATCTCCAAAGCACATCAATCCAATCTCTGCTTCCATTAGAGGATAATGGAGTAATAAGCATTTCATAGGGAGATAGTATGAAAAATATCTTTAATTGACGAGGGTATGAACTCTTACGGATCCTGAGTGATAATGCTGGAGGAGAATGAAAGGGAAACTTCAGAAGTTGGCATGCCTCAAAAGCTGGACATGGACTTCAGTTTTCTTCAGCATTGTGAATTAGTTGCAAGAAAAACCCTCAGAGGGAATGTATATGTACTATATAAATATTTAAATTGGAGTATAGTTGATTTACAATGTTGTGTTAGTTTCAGGTGTACAGCAAAGTGATTCAGTTATACATATACATATATTCATTGTTTTTCAGATTCTTTTCCCATATAGGTTATTACAGAATATTGAGGAGAATTCCCTGTGCTATACAGTAGGTCCTTGTTGGTTATCTATTTTATATATAGTAATGTGTGTATGTTAATCCCAAGCTCCTAATTTATCTCTCCCCCCCATGTTTCCCCTTTGGTAACCGTAAGTTTGTTTTTGAAGTCTGTGAATCTGTTTTATAAATAAGTACATTTGTATCATTTTTAAAAATTAGATTCCACATATGAGTGATATCATATGATATTTATCTTTCTCTGTTTGACTTACTTCACTTAGTATGATAATCTCTAGGTCTATCTATGTTGCTGCCAATGGCATTATTTCGTTCTTTTTTATGGCTGAATAATATTCCATTGTATATATATTTTTAAAATTTTTTTATTAATTTTTATTGGAGTATGGTTGCTTTGTAATGCTGTGTTAGCCTCCACTGCACAACAAAATAAATCAGCCATACACATACAGATATCCCCTCCCTTTTGGACTTCCCTCCCATTTAGGTTACCACAGTGCATCAGGTAGAGTTCCCTGTGCTATACAGTATGTTCCCATCAGTTGTCTATTTTATACATAGTATCAATTATGTATATGTGTCAATCCCAGTCTCCCAATTCCTCCCTCCCCCTCCCCTTTCCCCCTTGGTATCCATGCATTTGTTCTCTATGTCTATGTCTCTATTTCTGCTTTGCAAATAAGATCATCTATATCATTTTTCTAGATTCCACATATATGTGTTATTATACGATATTTGCTTTTCTCTTTCTGACTTCCTTCACTCTCTATGACACTCTCTAGGTCCATCCATGTCTCTACAAATGACCCAATTTTGTTCCTTTTTATGGCTGAGTAATATTCCATTGTATATATGTACTACATCTTCTTTATCCATTCCTCTGTTGCTGGACATTTAGGTTGCTTCCATGTCCTGGCTATTGTAAATAGTGCTGCTATGAACACTGGGGTGCATGTGTTTTTTTGAATATGGTTTTCTCTGGGTGTATGCCCAGTAGTGGGATTGTTGGGTCATATGGTAATTCTATTTTTAGTTTTTTAAGGAACCTCCATACTGTTTTCCATAGTGGCTGTATCAATTTACATTCCCACCAACAGCATATGAGGGTTCCCTTTTCTCCACACCCTCTCCAGCATTTAGTGCTTGTAGATTTTTTGATGATGGCCATTCTGACCAGTGTGAGGTGATACCTCGTTGTAGTTTTGATTTGCATTTCTCTAATAATTAGTGATGTTGAGCATCTTTTCATGTGTTTGTTGGCCATCTGTATGTCTTCTTTGGAGAAATGTCTATTTAGGTCTTCTGCCCATTATTTGATTATGTTGTTTGTTTTTTTGATATTGAGCTGTATGAGCTGCTTGTATATTTTGAAGATTAATCCTTTGTCCGTCGCCTCATTTGCAAATATTTTCTCCCATTCTGAGGATTGTCTTTTTGTCTTGTTTATGGTTTCCTTTGCTGTGCATTGTATATATATTTTGAAATTAAGTTTAGCTTGACATGCATTTCAAAGTAAATCTGAGTTTCACATATCTGACCTACACATAGAAATGACTGACCTAGGCCCACCTGGAACTGGGAAGCAAGGAGTATGTTTTGGAGGCATGAAGAAGAAGAAGGATGTAGAGAAACAGTTCTGTTTCTTGCTGGCTGATCATCTGTGATGTTGGGCAGGCTAATATGTGGTGGTCAGCAGCCTTAATGGGTGGCATCAGAGTCCTCCTCCAAAAGTGAGAGAGTTATTTTTTGATGGATGCTGGGTGGCTAATAGTTACTAGATTTGTAATGGGAGGAGGTGCGTGGAGATAAGTGTTCTTTGACCTGTTGTATTCCTTTCTCCCTCTCTGTTACAGGATGTATTTTCCCAAAGAAATCATGTTGTAAAGAAGATTAAAAAAAGGAGCTTAGGACCCCAGACCAGCTTGCCAACATTGCATTGTTAATCCCTGGGGTAGCCAAAACATATTTTTTTTTAGGAAACAAAGTGTAAGAAGTGTAAGAACATAAGTGGTAAAAGGCAAGTGGATCAGTTCAAAAAATAAGTGTGTACTAAATTAATTTCTACTTCATGATGATTTAAATGTTTTTCTTTTTCTACTGAAAAATCAACCACTCTGTATTGTTGTTTCTTTGAGTAAAGTATTTTCTAAAGAATGAGTAACCAATTAAAGAACAAACTTTTGGAGGGCTATAGACCTCCAAAAGTTTGTAGTCTCAGGACCAGCCTCATGCTCGATAACTCACTAGGACTCACAGGACTCAGAAAGGCTGTTATACTCATAGTTGTGATGTATTACAGAGAAAAGATACAGATCAAAATCAGCAAAGGGGAAAAGCACATGGATGATGTCCAGGAGAAACCAGGCACAAGCTTCCAGGTGTCTGCTCCTAGTGGAGTTGCATAGGGACATGATTGATTCTCCCAGCAATGATGTGTGACAACATGTGTGAAGTGTTGCTAATTGGGGAAGCTCACCTAAGCCTTGGTGTCCAGGTATTTTATTGGGGGTCAGTCACATAGGCATGTAGCACCTGTGTGACTTACCTTAGCTACTTAGTCCTCCTGCCCCCATTCCTCCCTCCCACACCCCCAGGTCAAACTGATATAGCATGGCCTAGGGCCTCAAGCCCAGAGAAAGAGGCATTCACATTTTAGTATAAACTATCTGGTTAACTGATACAGTGGGGTCCAAGACCTCAGGCACACTTCTTTTAGATAAGCTATGTTTGGTGTCATTTTTCTTTTGGAAGCATCTGTATACCAGTCAAGTAAGGCATTCCATTGTGTCCGAGGGGTTTAAGATCTTCTCTTTTCATGGGTGCTCCTTAAGGTAGGTTTATCTAAGTCAAAGTTTCCCCAAAGTGGCTGCTGCAATTCCAAATGATCCAAAAGCTTACCCATTTTCCAAGAAAACACAACATCCTGGTCCTTAGTGGCTATACCTATAGGAAGCAGGAGCTTTTGAGGGAGGTGGAGAAAGAGTTTTTGACCAGGTGGAACCCATTTTGCCTTTAGAATTCCCTAAGACGTCTTAACTATAAGGGGCCCTGTTTTCCAACAGCTGTTCCCAACCACAGGGAATCACATGTTTTCTCCTCTTTTGAACAGAATAGGATGACTTACCAAGAAGTATCACCAAACAAAATATGGGAATTTACAATAAAGTCAGAGAGCTCAAAACACAAAGACAGAGAGGACCTTCGAGATGGCAGAGGAGTAAGATGTGGAGATCACTTCCTCCCCACAAGTACATCAAATATACATCTACATGTGGAACAACTCCCACACAACACCTACTGAATGCTGGCAGAAGACCTCAGACTTCTGAAAAGGAAAGAAACTCCCCACGTACCTGGGTAGGGCAAAAGAAAAAAGAAAAAACAGAGACAAAAGAATAGGAATGGGACCTGCATCTCTGGGAGGGAGCTGTGAAGGAGGAAAAGTTTCCACACACTAGGAAGCCCCTTCACTGGTGGAGATGGGGGATGGGCGGTGGGGGGGAAGCTTCAGAGCCATGGAGGAGAGCGTAGCAACAGGGGTGTAGAGGGCAAAGCGGAGAGATTCCCACACAGAGGATCGGTGCCAACCAGCACTCACCAGCCCAAGAGGCTTGTCTGATCACCTGCCGGGACGGATGGAGGCTGGGAGTTGAGGCTTCAGCTTCAGAGGTAGGATCCCAGGGAGAGGACTGGGGTTGGCTGTGTGAACACAGCTTGAAGGGGGCTAGTGTGCCACAGCTAGCCAGGAGGGAGTCTGGGAAAAAGCCTGGAACTGCCTAAGAGTCAAGAGACCATTGTTTTGGGGTGTGTGAGGAGAGGGGATTCAGAGCACCGCATAACGAGCTACAGAGACAGTCGTGAGCCATGGCTATCAGCGCAGACACCAGAGACGGTCATGAAATGCTAACGCTGCTGCTGTAGCCACCAAGAATCTTGTGTGCAAGCACAGGTCACAGTCCACACCACCCCTCCCGGGGGTCTGTGCAGCCTGCCACGGCCAGCGTCCCATGATCCAGGGACAACTTCCCTGGGAGAACACACGGCATGCCTCAGGCTATTGCAACATCATGCTGACCTCTGCCGCCTCAGGCTCGCCCCGCATTCTGTACCCCTTCCTCCCACCTTGCATGAGTGAACCAGAGCCCCCAAATCAGCCACTCCTTTAACCCCCTCCTGTTTGGGTGAAGAACAGACGCCAGAGGTGACCTACATGCAGAGACGGGGCCAAATCCAAAGCTGAACCCCAGGAGCTGTGTGAACAAAGAAGAGAAAGGAAAATTTCTCTGTGAGCCTCAGGAGCAGCGGATTAAATCTCCACAATCAACTTGATGTACCCTGCATCTGTGGAATACCTGAATAGACAATGAATCATCCCAAAATTGAGGCGGTGGACTTTGGGGGCAACTGTAGACTAGGGGTTTGCTTTCTGCATCTAATTTGTTTCTAGTTTTATGTTTATCTCAGTTTAGTATTTAGAGCTTATTATCATTGGTAGATTTGTTTATTGATTTGGATGCTTTCTTCCTTTATATATATATATATTTATATATATTTTTTCCTTTTGCCTTTTTGTGAGTGTGTATGTGTATGCTTCTTTGTGTGAGTTTGTCTGTATTGGTTTGTTTTTTACCATTTGTCGTAAGGTTCTTTCTCTCTGTATTTTTAGTACAGTTTTTAGTGCTTGTTATCATTGGTGGATTTCTTTATTGGTTTTGTTGCTCCCTCTCTTTTTTTTTAAGTTACTGTTTAATTTTTTTATTTTAATAATATTTTTTTATTTTTTATTTTAATAACATTATTTTATTATTTTTTTCATTCTTTCATTTTCTTTCTTTTTACCCTTTTCTTCTGAGCCATGTGGCTGACAGGGTCTTGGTGCTCTGGCCAGGTGTCAGGCCTAAGTCTCTGAAGTGGGAGAGCCGAGTTCAGGACATTGGTCCACCAGAGAGCTCTGATCCCCTTGTAATATCAGTCGGTGAGAGCTCTCCCAGAGATCTCCCTCTCAACACTAAGACACAGCTCCACTCAACAACCAGGAAGCTACAGTGCTGGATACCCCATGCCAAACAACTAGCAAGACAGGAACATAACCCCACCCATTAGCAGAGAGGCTGCCTAAAATCATAATAAGGTCACAGACACGCCAAAACACACCACTGGACGTGGTCCTATCCACCAAAAAGAAAAGATCCAACCCAATCCACCAGAACACAGGCACCAGAACCCTCCACCAGGAAGCCTAAACAAGACACTGAACCAACCTTACCCACTGGGGGCAGACACCAAAAGCAGCGGGAACTACGAACCTGCAGCCGGAGAAGAGGAGATCCCAAACACAGTAAGTAAAGCAAAATAAGACAGGGAAATATGCAGCAGATGAAGGAGCAAGGTAAAAACCCACCAGACCAAACAAATGAAGAGGAAATAGGCAGTCTACCTGAAAAATAATTCAGAGTAATGACAGTAAAGATGATCCAAAATCTTGGAAAGAGAATGGAGAAAATAAAAGAAACATTTAACAAGGACCTAGAAGAACTAAAGAGCAACAAACAATGATGAACAACACAATAAATGAAATTCAAAATTCTCTAGAAGGAATTAATAGAATAACTGAGGCAGAAGAACGGATAAGTGACCCGGAAGATAAAATAGTGGAAATAACTGCCGCAGAGCAAAATAAAGAAAAAAGAATGAAAAGAATTGAGAACAGTCTCAGAGACCTCTGGGACAACATTAAACGCACCAACATTCGAATTATAGGGGTCCCAGAAGAAGAAGAGAAAAAGAAAGGGACTGAGAAAATATTTGAAGAGATTATAGTTGAAAACTTCTCTAATATGGAAACGAAATAGTCAGTCACGTCCAGGAATTACAGGGAGTCCCATACAGGATAAATCCAAAGAGAAATACACCAAGACACATATTAATCAAACTATCAAAAATTAAATACAAAGGAAAAATATTAAAAGCAGCAAGGGAAAAGCAACAAATAACATACAAGGGAATCCCCATAAGGTTAACAGCTGATTTTTCAGCAGAAACTCTGCAAGCCAGAAGGGAGCGGCAGGACATATTTAAAGTGATGAAAGAGAAAAACCTACAACCAAGATTACTCTACCCAGCAAGGATCTCATTCATATTCGATGGAGAAATTACAAACTTTACAGACAAGCAAAAGCTAACAGAATTCAGCACCACCAAACCACCGTTACAACAAATGCTAAAGGAACTTCTCTAGGCAGGAAACACAAGAGAAAGAAAAGACCTACAAAAACAAACCCAAAACAATTAAGAAAATGGTAATAGGAACATACATATCGATAATTACCTTAAATGTAAATGGATTAAATGCTCCAACCAAAAGACATAGACTGGCTGAATGGATACAGAAACAAGACCCATATATATGCTGTCTACAAGAGACCCACTTCAGACTTAGGGAGACATTCAGACGGAAAGTGAGAGGATGGAAAAAGATATTGCATGCAAATGGAAATCAAAAGAAAGCTGCAGTAGAAATTCTCAGACAAAATAGACTTTAAAAGAAAGACTATTACAGGAGACAAAGAAGGACACTACATAATGATCAAGGGATCAATCCAAGAAGAAGACATAACAATTTTAAATATTTATGCACCCAACATAGGAGCACCTCAATACATACGGCAAATGCTAACAGCCATAAAAGGGGAAATCAACAGTAGCACAATCATAGTAGGGGACTTTAACACCCCACTTTCACCAATGGACAGATCATCCAAAATGAAAATATATAAGGAAACACAAGCTTTAAATGACACATTAAACAAGATGGACTTAATTGATATTATAGGACATTCCATCCAAAACCAACAGAATACACTTTCTTCTCAAGTGCTCATGGAACATTCTCCAGGATAGATCGCATCTTGGGTCACAAATCAAGCCTTGGTAAATTTAAGAAAGTTGAAATCTTATCAAGTATCTTTTCCAACCACAGCGCTATAAGACTAGATATCCATTACAGGAAAAAAAACTGTAAAAAATACAAACACATGGAGGCTAAACAATACAATACTACATAACCAAGAGATCACTGAAGAAATCCAAGAGGAAATCAAAAAATACATAGAAACAAATGACAATGAAAACATGATGACCCAAAACCTATGGGGATGCAGCAAAAGCAGTTCTAAGAGGGCAGTTTATAGCAAAAAAAAAATCCTACCTGAAGAAACAAGAAAAATCTCAAATAAACAACCTAACCTTACACCTAAAGCAATTAGAGAAAGAAGAACAAAAACCCCCCAAAGTTAGCAGAAGGAAAGAAATCATAAAGATCGGATCAGAAATAAATGAAAAAGAAATGAAGGAAACAATAGCAAAGATCAATAAAAGTAAAAGCTGGTTCTTTGAGAAGATAAACAAGATTGATAAACCATTAGCCAGACTCATCAAGAAAAAAAGCGAGAAGACTCAAATCAACAGAATTAGAAATGAAAAAGGAGAAGTAACAACTGACACTGCAGAAATACAAAGGATCATGAGAGATTACTACAGGCAACTGTATGCCAATAAAATGGAAAACCTGGAAGAAATGGACAAATTCTTAGAAAAGCACAACCTTCTGAGACTGAACCAGAAAGAAATGGAAAGTATAAACAGACCAATCACAAGCACTGAAATTGAAACTGATTAAAAATCTTCCAACAAACAAAAGCCCAGGACCAGATGGCTTCCCAGGCGAATTCTATCAAACATTTAGAGAAGAGCTAACACCTCTCCTTCTCAAACTCTTCCAAAATATAGCAGAGGGAGGATCACTCCCAAACACAATCTACGAAGCCACCATCACCCTGATACCAAAACCAGACACAGATGTCACAGAAAAAGAAAGTTACAGGTCAATATCACTGATGAACATAGATGCAAAAATACTCAACAAAATACTAGCAAACAGAATCCAACAACATATTAAGAGGATGATACACCATGATCAAGTGGGGTTTATCCCAGGAATGCAAGGATTCTTCAATAGATGCAAATCAATCAATGTGATACACCATATTAACAAATTGAAGGAGAAAAACCATATGATGATCTCAATAGATGCAGAAAAAGCTCTTGACAAAATTCAACACCCATTTAAAAAAAACTCTCCAGAAAGTAGGCATAGAGGGATCTCACTTCAACATAATAAAGGCCATGTATGACAAACCCACAGCCAACATCATTGTCAAAGGTGAAAAACTGAAACCATTTCCTCTAAGATCAGGAACAAGACAAGGTTGCCCACTCTCACCAATATTATTCAACATAGTTTTGGAAGTTTTAGCCACAGCAATCAGAGAAGAGAAATAAATAAAAGGAGTTCAAATTGGAAAAGAAGAGGTAAAACTGTCAATGTTTGCAGATAACATGGTACAATACACAGAGAATCCTAACGATGCTACCAGAAAACTACTAGAGCTAATCAATGAATTTGGTAAAGTAGCAGGATACAAAATTAATGCACAGAAATCCCTTGCATTCCTATACACTAATGATGAAAAATCTGAAAGAGAAATTAAGGAAACACTCCCATTTACCATTGCAACAAAAAGAATAAAATACCTAGGAATAAACCTACATAAGGAGACAAAAGACCTGTATGCAGAAAACTATAAGATGCTGATGAAAGAAATTAAAGATGATACAAACAGATGGAGAGATACACCATATTCTTGGATTGGCGGAATCAACATTGTGAAAAAGGGTATACTTCCCAAAGCAATCTACAGATTCAATGCAATCCCTATGAAACTACCAATGTTATTTTTCACAGAACTAGAACATAAAATTTCACAATTTGTATGGAAACACAAAAGACCCTGAATAACCAAAGCACTCTTGAGAAAAAAAACAGAGCTGGAGGAATCAGGCCCCAGACTTCAGACTATACTACAAAGCTACAATAATCAAGACAGTATGGTACTGGCACAAAAACAGAAATATAGATCAATGGAACAGGATAGAAAGCCTAGAGATAAACCCACTCACGTATGGCCACCTTATCTTTCATAAAAGAGGCAAGAATATTCAATGGAGAAAAGATAGCCTCTTCAATAAGTGGTGCTGGGAAATGGACAGCTACATGTAAAAGAATGAAATTAGAACACTCCCTAACACCATACACAAAAATAAACTCAAAATGGATTAAAGACCTAAATGTAAGGCCAGACACTATAAATCTCTCAGAGGAAAACATAGGCAGGACACTCTATGATATAAATTATAGCAAGATCCTTTTTGACCCACCTCCTAGAGAAATGGAAATAAAAACAAAAATAAGCAAATGGGACCTAATGAAACTTAAAAGCTTTTGCACAGCAAAGGAAACCATAAACAAGACCAAAAGACAACCCTCAGAATGGGAGAAAATATTTGCAAATGAAGCAACTGACAAAGGATTAATCTCCAAGATTTACAAGCAGCTCATGAAGCTCAATATCAAGAATACAAACAACCCAATCCAAAAATGGGCAGAAGATCTAAATAGACATTTCTCCAAAGAAGATATACCAATTGCCAACAAATACATGAAAGGATGGTCAATATCACTAATCATTAGATAAATGCAAATCAAAACTACAATGAGGTATCACCTCACACCAGTCAGAATGGCCATCATCAAAAAATCTACAAACAATAAATGCTGGAGAGGGTGTGGAGAGAAAAGGGAACCCTCTTGCACTGTTGGTGGGAATGTAAATTGATACAGCCACTAGGGAGAACAGTATGGAGGTTCCTTAAAAAACTAAAATAGAACTACCATACAACCCAGCTATCCCACTACTTGGCATATACCCTGAGAAAACCATAATTCAAAAAGAGTCATGTACCACAATGTTCATTGCAGCTCTATTTACAATAGCCAGGACATGGAAGCAACCTAAGTGTCCATTGACAGATGAATGGATAAAGAAGATGTGGCACATGTATAAAATGGAATATTACTCAGCCATAAAAAGAAATGAAATTGAGTTATTTGTAGTGAAGGTGGGTGGACCTAGAGTCTGTCATACAGAGTGAAATAAGTCAGAAAGAGAAAAACAAATACCATATGCTAACACATATATATGGAATCTATATTAAAAAATTGGTTTTGAAGAACCTAGGGGCAGGATACAATAAAGACACAGACATAGAGAATGGACTTGAGGATACGGGGATGGGGAAGGGTAAGCTGGGATGAAGTGAGAGAGTGGCATTGACATATATACAGTACGAAATGTAAAATAGATACCTAGTGGGAAGCAGCTGCATAGCACAGGAAGATCAGCTCAGTGTTTTGTGACCGCCTAGAGGGGTGGGATAGGGAGGGTGGGAGGGAGACTCAAAAGGGAGGGGAAATGGGGATATATGTATATGTATAGCTGACTCATTTTGTTATAAAGCAGAAACTAACACACCATTGTAAAGCAATTATACTCCAACAAAGATGTTAAATAAATAAATAAATAAAAATGCAGTACAATACCCCTCCACCCCCCCAAAAAAAAACCCACAAAGACAGTGGAGCTCAGATCCAAGAGAGCCTCTAACTCCTGGGTCTGTGAGAAAGCAGTGAGTCAATGGGCTCTTTGGGTACTGACACCTGGTTGCTGACTGGCCTCAGAATCGTTGGGAGTTTCCTTCAGGTCCTCCTTCTGATGCCAGAAACTGTAAAAATACAGGAATAGCAAAATTAAACCCACCAAATCAATAAATAGTATTTAGTAAGAATTTATTGTCCATATAAGAAAATTTTGTAAACTGGGAGCCTTCAAATTCAAAGACTGATATGAAGCTCAGGGGCTTGAAGTAACAGGATGGTTTATAAAGTGAAAATGAGGAAGCTGTTTACCCTTTCCAATGATTGGTTATTATGACGAGGGTTTCCAGACAGCAGGGGATAGGTTAAAAGTGATTACCTCGAATCATTTTTAGGAAGATGACTTAAATTTCTTTGATGATTGTCAGAGACATTTATAAAAATAACCTAAGTTTCACTTATGTTCATGCAATAAGATAGGTTTAGTTTTGTTTACATGGGTTAAATGGTTTTGTCTGCTCCGGGAATTTTCAAGTCCGATCTCCATTTTGTATTTAATTGTAACATAGGGTATCTGGTCCCTGTTATTCCACGTTGGCCCAGAGCAGAAATGTCTGATAATGTTTTAAAGCATGTAAATGCTTCCATTTAAAAGAGTATTACATACAATTCAATGGCTTATTTAGCAATTATCCCAATTTATTTCTTTTTAAAATTTACATTCTCTTAACTAATCTAATAATTCCATCTGAGAAAACATTATGTAGAAAGATTTTCTTTCCCTTTACATCAGGAAAAGAAAGAATGCCCCCAAAGATTCAAGGCAGACATAGAATAACTAAACATTCTACCGTGGTTTAAAAAAAAAAAAAAAAAAAGATTAAGGAAGACAATTTAGGTGATACAAAAATGTTTTATTTAACACTTCATGAAGTGGACAATCTTTTTTCAGAGAACTGCAAAATGGAGAGGAAAGCAGGAAACTTTTACAGGATAAGGAATTTAAAACAAGGAAGAGACAGATAGAAAATATCTGATTGGCTGGGACCACGTAGTCAACCTTGTTTGAGGTGAGAACGCCCAGAGTTGGCTTGGTGTTTGGGGATTGGCTGAAGGCATACACTGCGTTTCCGGTCGCGTGAAGCGTTTACAAGCACAGGGAAGTGTTTGCTGACGCGGCACCACGGGCAGAAGCCGCTCCATCTTGGGCCTAGAAAGTTATTTCAACAACAGAAAAAGATTTGCTTGTGCTGCCCTTCATGCTTCCTCCCTTCTCCTTTCTCCTCATCTCACCTGGTGCTTTATTGACTTGGAAAACAATGCTAGAAAGAGCCAGTTGAGCCCTTTCTGTGTGAAAGGTGGAAGGACCAGCCTCCGCTCTCTCATGGAAAAAAGTAGGTGAAATGATAAGAATATATTTATCAGGCATGTGAATTGTAATGTCTCGGTTTGGTAAGGAAGTAAGTGGATTAAACTTTGTTGCTCCTAAGGTAGGCTCTCGGATGGAAGACCCTCTGCTCTTAACTTGAAATTGGCTTGGTTTGGCGGGTAATTCAACCCCTCTGGCTTATGCTATTATTACAGGATTGGGTTAGTGTGTTACAGTGTAAGCCTAAGGGGTTATGTCTGTGATTGTACCCTAATGTCATGAATTTAGAGTTGTTTGAAGTTCACGGCTTATTTTATTAGAAAAATACCTGGGCTTTGGGAGAGAGCCAGCATTTCTCAAGTTTCATGTATTGTTGTAATGGACGCATTTTCTCCCTTGTAAATATCAGCGGCATAGATTTTATTGGTATTCACCAACTTTTCAATCCAGAGAGCCCTGGATTCAGCACAGATGTCTGGTTCTTATGACTGTCACGGGAGTGTACCAAGTGACACGGCATCATCCAGTTACCATGAGCCTTTAATACCTCACCCCAAAAGGAAACTTAGTACTGCAGTCTAAAAGTCTCCCAACTACTGCATCTGGCACTCCTTAAGTCCTGTGGGCTTTTCCTTCTCGTCTCGAGGGAATTTGGCACTGAAATAGCTTCCATTCCATGCCAGACAGGAAAACACATCATTTTGGATCAGAATAACTTGCTTTCTTTTGTCAAGGATTATTATATATTTTTTAAATCACAAACATCTGTCAGCAATATGAAACCCGCAGAATTTATAAAAGGCATTTCCTTAAGGGCTGTTGTGTGTGATGACTCCTTATTGGTCTGACATACTTTAACCGAGGCATCTTTCTGCGTTTATTTACTTTTAAGTTTCAATATATTGTGCATAGGCTATTTTTGGAGCCACTGTGAGGAAACTACTCATATGGAATGCATTTCTCAGGAAGACCATGTGTTTTCAGTGTTGAATTAAACAAAGCCTTGCCCCTTATGCTAATGGGGAAGGAGCCATCTCCCTCTGTCTCTCCAGACTCTCTCTCCACTCCTTGTATCCTGAGCCAGGGAGACAGCTGTTTTCTCCCGAACATGGGAGGAGAGGATGAATACTAAACTGTGGTATCTGGCTGCCTGTCAGAACAATAGGAAACTGCACACCTGTCAGCTCTTGGCAAGCAGGGCTGGTAAAATGACTAACGTTGTTTTCCTAGCTCTCTCTTCTTGACAAGCACACCACTGGCTACATTTCTCTCTCCTTCAGTTCACAAAGGCTTAGATTTCTCCCTTGAGGCACTGGGAGGAATTAAGCAGTTTTACTACTGCTTCTAATAAACAGCTTCCTTTAGACAAGGTGGATTTTCTTGCAGGATGTGGTTTATGGCCACCTCTCCACCCCCTTTCCCACACTGGTCCCCTCACCCTCCCAGGAGCACTGATAACAAGGGTTCTTTCTCCCTTTGTAATTACTGCTTTGCATCTGTAAGCTTTTTTCTTCTGCAGCCTCACTTGGCTTCCTAGAGGCAATCCGAAAGCCCCTTCAGCTAATGGCTCATTTAGCAATCAATTTGTCAAATAATGTTCCCAGATGTTTTTCTGATGGAGCAGCATGCAGTGCAGGTAATGACTGAGTGAGTGATCATTTATGATAGGTGACGGGATCAAGGCATTGCCTTGCCAGGCTGCTCAGGAGTTGGGGGGTTACTGGTCACCCAGAGAGAGAACATGCTCCTTTTTGTTTTTAAAACATTAAACCAGCCCTGTGATTCCATTGCCTCTGAGTCATGGGCTTGCAGCTTAAGTAGTTCCTTATATCCACAGCTGGAAGAGTCACACAGGTATGAGACCTAGAGGAATGTAAAAATAGTGTTTCCCTTAACTCGGTGCTTCTTGATTTTTGAGCTTTGACCATAACTCTGGAGCTGGGAACATAAAAAGAGCAGAAAAACGTAACACATGTAATAATATCATAGTGGTTTGCAACTGTCTTCATACCTGTGGACATTTTCCAGAGTCAAACACAATTCAGAATCAGTCAAAAGAAACACTTATTTTATCAGAAATGTGGAAAACTTTGTAGCTATTAATGCGGAATGATCTGTCAAAGATCCAGAAGAATGGAATCCAACTGAACTTTAACTACCAAAGCCAAGACAGGACTGCTGAGCTGAGCAGTCTGAGATTCCCGCAGCTGCACTAGCTATGCTTTCTTTCATGGTCCTGAATTGTTTCCATTACCCTGAAAAGGGTTATAAAACCTACAATCAATTTAGTTTCTGGGGCATTGTGTTTTGAATACCATTTAATAGGGTGTGACAAAAACACATAATTTCTCCACATGTTCTTACATTGCAAGCAGATCTTAGGTGGTGCTCGGCAGTGCACCAGATCATACAAGCAGTACCGGGAGCTTTGGAATTGGAAATAAAGGAAGAGCAACAGACAGCCAGAACGTTCAGCGCATGAGAATTTTAAATTTACTAGTTGACCACAATCACCAAAATCTTTATTCTCTGCTTTCAGCTCAGTTTGGCGTTAGCCAGAGGTAAACAAATTTAATTATTTCATACCTGAAAAGGAAAATCATGTTTCAGAATGGAAAAGATGAGCTTGAACACAGGGGGACAAGAATACATTTAATAAGAACGTTAAGGAGAGATGGGTTGAATCTGATCTGCAGCTGTGGATGTTGGAGGATAAGGATTTCTGTTCCTTTTGATGAGCAGGAATTGAACTGCTCTTCCAACTCGATGCCCCAAACCTTTTCTTTTTCCTTCTCAAGTGAGCAGGCTCATTTATTTTAATGAGAGTTTTTGACTAAAGAGAGAGACCAGTGTGGCTCTGCCACTGCTCCTAATCCATTTAGGCACTGCCTGAATGTCTCTCTTTTATGGTTGTGTTGTCTTCTCCCACTGCATCAGGTTACTGAGGAATAGGATCTGCTGGTGCTTGTTAAAATTGCTAAATTTGCATACTCTGGAAATTTCATTATTTGGCATACTCGTGATGTGGGTATTTTAGGTGACTTACAGCATACAGGAACGCTCATTGCTCAGCTGTAATAGACAACCTATGGGAGCAGGTGAGCCAAATACTTGTCAGAGTTGTTCCTCAGTGGCAGCAGCTCTGTTTCAGAGCAGGTGTAATGTACCCTTCCTTTTGTATATTTTGATCTGCATGTGGAGATCTTACTCCTACTGGGCAAGAAATAGCTGAGCCAGTATCTCCTTTACTTGACCTTTGTGTCTGTGATTCTAGGATGCTGGAAGTTTTTATAAACCTAGCTAGCTGTTCAAGTTTTATTTGGAAATTTGACTAGGATGTGTGAAAAGCTTTTCCAGGCAAATTGGTTTACTATTTACTAAACACTGTATTAGCACTTTATATAGATAGCTAATTTATTCCTCAAAAGAGGAATATGTGTTAGGTGTTACTATCTCTATTTTATAAATGAAGAATCTGAAGGTTAGAGAGATTTTTAAAAATTGGCAACACAAGCTGTGATGTGAACTTTTCCAAATTTCATGCTGTTACAGGCTTTCATTAAAAATATGTTGTAGGCCTTCCCTGGTGGCGCAGTGGTTGAGAATCTGCCTGCCAATGCAGGGGACACGGGTTCGAGCCCTGGTCTGGGAAGATCCCACATGCCGCGGAGCGACTGGGCCCGTGAGCCACAATTACTGAGCCTGCGCGTCTGGAGCCTGTGCTCCGCAACAAGAGAGGCCACGGTAATGAGAGGCCCGCGCACCGTGATGAAGAGTGGCCCCCACTTGCTGCAACTAGAGAAAGCCCTCGCACAGAAACGAAGACCCAACACAGCCAAAAATAAATAAATAAATAAATAATCCCAAAAGTTAAAAAAAAAAAAAAAATGTTGTAAAAATTTCAAACAATTCAAAAATGTCAAAGAGAGTTAATCTCCTATATTTATGCTAATGAAATTTTAGTGACTATGTTTTCAATTACCTAACCATGCATATATACACCTTATACTATTGGTCTGAAATTTCATATAAATGAGATCATAATAAACTTTGTAACTTGTTTTTTTAAGAAATAATATGTTATGGATATATTTTTCAGTAAATATCTATGCCATCATTTAAAAAGCTGTGTAGGGACTTCCCTGGTGGCACAGTGGTTAAGAATCCACCTGCCAAGGCGGGTTCGAGCCGTGGTCCCGGAAGATCCCACGTGCCGCGGAGCAACTAAGCCCATGCGCCACAACTACTGAGCCTGCGCTCTAGAGCCTGCGAGCCACAACTACTGAGCCCACGTGCCACAACTACTGAAGCCCGTGGGCCTAAAGCCCATGCTCCGCAACAAGAGAAGCCACTGCAGTGAGAAGCCTGCACACTGCAACGAAGAGTAGCTCCTGCTCGCCACAACTAGAGAAAGCCCACACGCAGCAACGAAGACCCAACGTAGCCAAAAATAAATAAATTTAAAAAAAGAAAAAAAAAGCTGTGTAATATTACAATGTATATATCAACCGAATTTATGTAACCAATTCTAGGCTGATGGACATATAAGTTGTTTTCAAAGTTTCACTATTATATATAATGTTTAAATCAATATCTTTGTGCATACCTCTTCCCTTTTTCAGTTATGTTTTAACATCTCTCTCTCTCCTTTTTTTTTTTAGAATTTCTGTCACTGGGTTGAAGACTGCATGCATTCAAATGTTGAGGTAGGTTATAAATATATAATTAATGAAGATCATAGGCTCTGGAATCAGTCTGCCTGGGTTTGAACGTCAATTCTTTCACTTAATCGGCGTTAATTTAGTAAAATCCTTAATTCTCCATCTCAGTTTTGTCATTTTTAAAATAGGGAGGATAATAAACCAGTATTTTAAGTTTGTTGTGAGAATGAAATGACATGGATGCAGAGCAGGTAATGTAGTGCCCAGTGTCTGATGCATCATATAGAGTAAGTGGTTCATTACTGATCACTCTTTTGTTGTTGTTGTTGGATATATTTTGTAAAACTATTTCCTAGAAAAGATTTACCAATTTATATTCCCACCAACAGTCTGAGACTGCCCATTTTCACATACTGTGTCTGTCACTGGGCTTATTTAACCTTTCAGATCTTTACTATGGTAATATCACCTCTTTCCTCCTCCCCACAAAAAAACAAAAAAAACAAAAACAAAACCCGGCAAATTGCATTCCTGGGATAAACTTGACTAGTTCATGGTTTATTATCCTTTTTATATGGTGCTGAATCGAATTTGCTAATATTAAGGATTTTTGTCTTTGTTCGTGAGGTAGTTTGGTCTGTAGTTTCCTTTCCCTACAAAATCAAATGCCTTTGATTTTGGTATCAAACTAGTACTGGCATATTCTTGCTGTGATTTTTTGAAAGATTGTGTGTATTATTGGTATTGTTTCTTCTTTAAAATGTTTGATAGAACTCACCAGTGAAACCATCTTAGTGAATTTTCTTTGTGGGAAGATACAAATTTAATAGATATAGAAATACTCGTATTTTCAGTTCCTTCTGGATTAGTTTTGGTAAGTTGCTTTTACAAGGAACTAGTCCATCTCATAAATTAGCACTTACTATAATTTTTTCCTTTTAATATATGCTGGATCTTATGAGGTATCTTTATCAATCTAAACATTGGTATTCTGTGTTTTCCCTTTTTTTTAATCAGTCTTTCTAGAGGACTATCATTTTATTAGTCATTTCAAAGAACCAATTTTGGCTTTGTTAATTTTTTTCTGTTTATTTCATTGATTTCTGCTCCACTTTATTTTTGTTCTTCTGCTTACATTAGCTTTAATTTGCTATTCTTTTTCTTTCTTAAGGTAGGTCATTATTTCAAATTTTTCTTCTTTTTAAAACTATAAATTTTATTCAAAGCTCTATTTCAGCTGCATACCACAAATTGATATATAATATTTTCATTATCCACTTCAAAATATATTCTAATTTTTCTTGTGATTTCTTCATTGACCCATTGGTTATTTAGAAATGTGTATCTTAATTTCCAAATATTTGGGACTTTTCTAGAAATCATATTGCTACTGTTATTTTCTAATATACTTCCACGTTGTTGATCATATGCTACAAGATTTCAAATGATGTTTATTGGACTTTTTATGCCCAGCATGTGGTTTAACCTAGTGAATCTATCATGTGCACTTGAAAAGATGTTGTTGGGTGTCGTGTTATATCAATGTCAATTAAGTTAAATTAGTTGATAGTGTTGTTCATATCTTTTATATCTTCTACACACTTTCTGATTATTTTTCTCATCATTACTTGATAGAATGGTTTTAAATCTCCAGCTATAGTTGTGAAATTTTTGTGTTTCTTTTTAGTTCTTTCATTCTTTGCTTCATGTAGTTTGAATCTCTCTTATTAGGTGCATATGTCTTTGGATTTATTATGTTTTTTTGATATATTGATATTCCTATATCGGTGAAATATTATTACTCACATATTAATATGTGAAATGCTCCTCTTTATCTCTAATAATACTCTGTTTTGAAGTCTACTTAATCAATGCTAAAATAGTCACACTAGCTTTCTTATGTTTCCTATTTGCATGGAATATGTTTTTCATAATTTTATTTAATAACTGTCTCTGTCTTTATATTTAAAGAATATTTCTTATGAATAGAATATAGGGGGTCTTGTTGACTTTTTATCCATTTTGATAACCTCTGTATTTAAATAGAATGTTTAGTTCAGTTACATTTAATGTAATTAATGTTTGGTTTTTTTCAATTTAGTTTTAATTTTATATTATAGTTGATTTACAGTGTTGTGTTTCAGGTATACATAAAAGTGATTCAGTTATACATGTACATATATCCATTCTTTTTTGGATTCTTTTCCCATATAGGTTATTACAGAATATTGAGTAGAGTTCCCTGTGCTATATAGTAGGTCCTTGTTGATTACCTATTTTATATATAGTAGTGTGTATATGTTAATCCCAAATTCCTAATTTATCCCTACCCCACCTTTTCTCTTTGGTAACCGTAAGTTTGTTTTCAGAGTCTGTGAGTCTGTTTCTGTTTTGTAAATAAGTTCACTTGTATCTCATTTTTTTTAGATTCCACACATAAGTGATATCATATGATATTTGTCTTTGACTTACTTCACTTAGTATGATAATCTGTAGGTCCATCCATGTTGTTGTAGATGGCATTATTTCCTTCTTTTTTATGGCTGAGTAATATTCCATTGTATATATGTACCACATCTTCTTGATACATTTGATTTTAAATCTGTCATCTTGCTATTTGGTTATTTGTTACATCTGTATTTTCTTTTTTAAAATTCTTCTGTCTCTCCTTTTCTGTTGTCTTATTAGTTAATTGACCACATTTCATTTCCTCTATTAACTTTTTAGCCATACTTCTAAGTTTTTATTGGTTGCTTTCAGGATTAACATATGCATAATTATTATAATCTACTTACAATTAATATTATACTCTTTTACTTAAAAAAGTAAGAAGCTTACAATTGCATAATGGTGTTTACATCCATCCATTGTGCAAACGATGACATATATTTTAATTCTAAATCAGTTATGACCTCTCACAGTACAACATTATTATTTGTTTCAAACAGTTGCCTTTAATACAATTCGAAGAGGAAAAAAGAGACTATCTTTTATATTTTCCTATATAGTTACCATTTCCAGTGCTCTTCATTCCTTCCCTTGGATCTGAATATCAACCTGGCATCATTTCTCTTCAGCCTGAAGAGGTTCCTTTAACTTTTCTTATAGTTTAGGTCTACCCATGAGAAACTCCCTCAGCTTTCATTTTAAAGTTGCCTTTGTTTTACCTTTATTTTTGAAGGTTATTTTTGCTATATGTACATTTCTGAGTTGACATATTTTCTTTTTTTCAGCACTTCAGTGTAACTACACTGTCTTCTGACCTCTGTTTTGATGACAAATAGCATTCATTTGTGTATTATATTGCAAGTAATGTGTCTTATCTTTTTGGATTTTAATATTTTATCTTAAAAGTTAAAAAATTATGATGTGCCTATGTCTCATTTTGTTTTTTATTCTTTTTATAGCTTGATGAGATTCTTAAATTTGAAGGTTGATGTTTTTCATCACACTTTGCATATTCTCAATCATAGTTTTCTCAGAGTCAAAGTTTATTGACTCTTCAATATGTGGTCTCTAATCTTCGGTTAAACCCATTTAGTTAATTTCACATCCATTTATTTCTTTTTTTATAGTTTCCATTTTCTGCTGATATTTCCCATCTATTCACTTAATATGTCTATCTTTTACTTTTAACTCTTTGACAATAATAGCTGTTAAGCCCCTTTCTACTAATTCCAACCTCTAGGCCTTCTTGGCATCTGTTTCTATTGACTTTTCCCTCCTTTAATATAGAATTCATTTTTTAGAGAGGTTTTAGAAACAGCAAAAGTGAGCGGAAAGTACAAAGATTTTCCATGAAGCCCATGCCCCACACATTAACAGCCTCCCCAACTATGAATATTTCACATAAAAGTAGGACATTTGTTGCAGCTGATAAACCTACATTGGCACATCACTATCACCCAAAGTTCATAGTTTACATCAGGGTTAGTTTCTGGTGTCATACATTCTTTGGGTTTGGATAAATGTATAATGACATGTATCCACCATTATAGTATTATGCAGAATAGTTTCACTGCCTTAAAAACCCTCTGTGCTCTACCTATTCAGCTTTCCCCCAGCAACCACTGAACATTTTACTGTCCCCACAGTTTTGCCTTTTCCAGAATGTCACATAGTTGGAATCCTGCTGTATGTAGCCTTTTCGAATTGGCTTTTTTTACTTAGTAATATTCATTTAAGATTCTTCCATGTGTTTTCATGGCTTGTTAGTTCATTTCTTTTTAGAGATGAATAATATTCCATTGTCTGGATGTACCACAGTTTATTTATCCATTCACCTACTGAAGAGCATCTTGATTGCTTCCAAGTTTAGGAAATGATAAATAAAGCTGCTATAAACATTCATGGGTAGGCTTTGGTATGGACATAAGTTTTTATCTCATTTGCATAAATATCAAGGAGCACAGTTGCTGGATCATATGGTAAGAGTATATTTAACTTTGTAAGAAACCACCAAACTGCCTTCCAAAGTATCTGTACCATTTTGCATTTATACCGGCAATGAATGAAAGTTCTGTTGCTCCACATACTTGCCAGCATTTGGTGGTATCAGTGTTCTGGATTTTGGCCATTCTAATAGGCAGGAAGTGATATCTCATTTTAATATCTGTTTCCCTCATGGCATATGATGTGGAACATCGTTTCATATGCTTGTTTGCCACCTGTATATCTTCAGATGTCTGTTAAGGTTTTGGTCAATTTAAAAAAAGTTTTTTTTTTCTTAGTGTTGAGTTTTAAGGATTTTTTTGTATATTTTGGATGACAGCCCTGTATCAGTTGTGTCCTTTACAAATACTTTCTTCTAGTATGTGGTTTCTTTTCTCATTCTCTTGACATTGTCTTTTTTCTTAATTTTTTTTTTTTTTTTTTTTTTTTTTGCTGTGCTGCACAGATTGTGGGATTTTAGTTCCCTGATCAGGAATTGAACCCGGGCCCTTGCAGAGAGTGCAGAATCCTCTCCACTGGCCCGCCAGGGAATTTCCTTGACATTGTCTTTTGCAAAGCTTATTAACTGTCTCTTTCATGGATCATGTTTTTGGTGTTGTATATAAAATGTCATAGCCATACCCAAGGTAATCTAGATTTTCTCCCATGTTTTCTTCCAGAAATTTTGTAGATTTGCTTTTTACATTTAGGTCTCTCATCCATTTTCAGTTCATTTTTGTGGTATGTTTAAGGTCTGTGTCTACATTGATTTTTTTTTTTTGGCACGTGTATGTTCAGTTGGTCCAGCATCATTTGTTGAGAAGACTATCTTTGCTCCATTATAGTGCCTTTGCTCCTTGGGTCTATTTCTGGGCTCTCTATTCTGTTCCATTGGTCTATTTGTCTTTTCTTTTGCCAGTACTACATTACAAAGTTACAGTCTTGAATACTGTAACTTTATAGTAAGTGTTGGATATTGCAGATCTTTTGCCTCTCCATGTAAACATTAGAAATAATTTGTTGATATCCACAAAATAACTTGATAGAATTTTGATTTAGATTGCATTGAATCTATAGATCATGTTATGAAGAACTGACATCTTGACAATTTTCCTACCCTTGGAATCCATGGTATTCCATTTCATAAAATGGAATATCTCACCATTTATTCAGTTCTTTGATTTCTCTCATGAGGGTTTTGTAGTTTTCTTCATATAGATTTTGTACATATATTGTTAGATTTATACCTGAAGATTTCATTTTTGGCAGTGCTAATATAAACAGTATTGCATTTTTAATTTTAAATTTTACGTGGTCATTGCTTGTATAGGAAAATGAATGACTTTTGTATATTAACTTTTTATCCCAAAACTTTACTATAATCACTTATTAGCTCCAAAAGGGTTTTTTGTTGTTGTTTTGTTTTTTGGTCAATTATTTGAGATTTTCTACATTTATGATTATGTCATCTGTAAATAGAAACGGTTTTATTTCTTCCTTCTTTATATATATATATGCTTTTTATTTCCTTCTCTTGTCTTATTTCATTAGATAGGACTTCTAGTACAATGTTGAAGTCGAGTAATAAGATGGATATCCTTGCCTTGGTCCTGATATAAGTAGGAACTTCTAGTTTCTTAACATTAAGTATGATATTAGCTGTAGGTTTTTCGTAGATGCTCTTGATCAAGTTGAGGAAGTCCTCTCCTATTCCTAGCTTGCTGAGGGTTTTTATAATGAATGAGTATTGGATTTTTGAAATGCTTTTTCTGCATCTATTGATTTTGAACCAGGCTTGCATACATGGGATAAAACTCACTTGGTTGTGGTATGTAGTTCTTTTTGTACATTGTTGGATTCAATTTGGTAATTTTTTTTGAGGATTTTTACATGTATGTTCACGAGCAATACTGGTCTGTAGTTTTCTTTTTTTTTAATATCTTTGTCTGGTCTGGTATGAGGGTAATTTTGGCCTCATAGACTAAGTTAGGAAGTATTCTCTCTGCCAATCTTCTGAAAGAGATTGTAGAGAATTGATATAATTTCTTCCTTAAATATTTGGTAGAATTCATCTAGGCCTCATGCTTTCTCTTTCGGGAATAATAACCTTTTGGAAGGTTATTAATTATCTATTCAATATCTTTAACAGATATAGGCCTATTCGTATTATCTGTTTATTCTTGTGTCCATTTGGGAAGGTCGTATCTTTCAAGGAATAAGTCCGTTTCATCTAGCTTATAAAATTTGTGGACATAGAGTTGTTCATAGTATTCCTTTATTGTCTTTTTTATGTCATTGAGATCTGTAGTGATGTCCCATCTTTGATTTCTGATATTAGAATTTGTGTCATCTCTCTTTCTTCTTAGTGAACCTAGGTGAAGGCTTATCAATTTCATTGATCTTTTCAAAGAAACAGATTTTATTTCTTCTGCTTACTTTGAATTTAATTTGCTCTTCTTTTGCTAGTTGCCTAAGATGAGAGCTTAGATTATTGATTTTAGATCTTTCTTCTTTTCAAATATATGCACTCAATGTTATAAAATTTCTGCTAAGCACTACTTTCACTGAATTCCACAAATTTTGATAAATTTTATTTTTATTTTCATGTTTAGTGTTTTTAAATTTGAGATTTCATCTTCAACCCATTGTGTTATTTAGAGGTGTGTTGTTTAATCTCCAAGTATTTGGGGATTTTCCTGCTATCTTTCTATTATTGATTTATAGTTTAATTCCATTGTGCTCTGAGAACAGAGATAGTATAATTTTTTTTTTAAAGCTGTTATGATGTGTTTTATGGCCCACAATGTGGTCTCTCTTGGTGAACATTCCATGTGAGCTTGAGAAAAAGGTGTATTATGCTGATTCAGGAAGGAGTGGTGTACAAATGTCAGTTATATCCAGTTGATTGATCATCCTCTTAAGTTCAACTATGTCCTTAGTGATTTTCTGCCTACTATATCCATTTCTGATAGAGTGGTGTTGAAGTCCCCAACTGTCATAGTGAACTAATTTATTTCTCCTTGCAGGTCTGTCAGTTTTTGCCTCATGTATTTTGACACTCAATTGCTAGACACATACACGTTAAGCATTATATCTTCTTGGAGAATTGACCATTTTATCATTATGTAGTGCCCTCTTTACCCTGATAACTTTCTTTACTCTGAAATCTGCTATGTCTGAAATTAATATAGCTACTCCCACTTTCTCCCACATATATATATATATATGTTCATTTCATCCCTTTACTTTTAATCTATATATGTACTTTTAAGTGGGTTCTTGTAGACAGCATGTGATTGGGTCTTATTTTTTAATCCACTCTGATAATCCCAATACAATTCTAATACCAATACAATTAATTGGTTTTTGTATCATTGATATTTTAAGTGATTATGAATACTGTTCCATGATGTGCAAACTGAAGGCTTTTAGTAATGTGGTGGTAAGGTGTGGAGGTAGGGAAGCATTCGTTTGTCCTAAGATTATATCTCAGGTTTTTAGTGAGCCAGTAGCCTTGGGCTGTGAACTTCGTAAGTGCCTATCAGTTTTTTCCCAGCCTTAGGTGGCAGCAAATGACTGAGGGTACTGAAATCTGGTATTTCCCTTCCCCCGTGTGAAAAGCAAGAGCTGGCTGGAGTTGAGTATTTCCTTCCCCCAGGTTAGTTAGGCTCTGATAAAACCCCAGTGGGTTAGGCTCTGGTAAGATAGTTTATCTTGAGGAGGACAGGGGTGGTTAAAAATTACAGAATGCTCTGGCATATTATTTCAAAATGGCTACTTGCTCCCTCCCCATGCCAGAAGCCCAAGAGGATTTTTCTTCGATATTTACTGTAAAAACCTGGTAGGTCTACAGGAAGTAAAACTCAAAAAAGTGTGGGAGTCCCCACCCTAGAGTTTTTAGTCCTCAGACGTGTTTACACTGAGCCTCTGGCAATTCATCAATTACAGTTCAGTTTTTCCTATCCCAGCACTGGTTCTCATGGAGGTTTCTCTTCGTGAGTTTATGCTCTAGTAAGTTATGATTCTCTGTAACCACCTGTTTGTCTCTCCAATTTTGGGGACAGCAGTTTGCCCCGTGACTTGACTTCCAAGATGGATCTAAGAAGAATTGTTTTTTCAGTTTGTTCAGTTTTTAACTTGTTAGGATGCAGTAGAGACTTGTAAGTTACTTACATGCTAGCCTAGAAACTGGAAGTCCTCTATTGACTATTTTATTTCTCAATTTTTGGTCATATTTTCTTTTCTCTTCATGTCTAGTTGTTTTTTTATTATATGGTGGAAATTATAATCATACAATGTAGGGGGAATGTTGAATTTTGTTCATGAAGGCAATGAAATCCTAGCATATCCTCTTGATCTTGTCAGGGTTTGTTTTTTGATTTGCTTGTATGGGTATGTTTTGGTTTCTCTCTTAATCCTAAATCATGGTCCTACTCTAGACTGTGGTCATTATTACTAATGTATGATCTTTTGTGGTCTCTTATGAATGCCTGAAGTGGTCAAGAAGATCATTCTCTTCTGGCATGGCCAGAATTTAAACATGTTCTAACTTTGCAGAATCTCAGACTACTTTGCTTGGGTTCCACTTCTTGTTCCGTGGTCCAGAGAAGGATCCAAAACAGAAAAGCAAGGTAACAAAGGGCTCACCTCACATATTTTTCTTTTGTCCATAGTCACAATTTAGTGTTGCCTGTTGTTGAGTACCGAAAAACAGTGACCTCATGAATTTTGTCTGATTCTACAGTGTGCGAGCATGGCTAATACCTTTCATTCTGTCTTAACTGGATGAAGTCCAACACCTTCTTTTATTTATGTTAGCTTTACTGTGTTTTAATATGTGTAATGAAGACACCTCTATCTCTTCTCCCAAAACATTATCATTGCTTTAATTGTTTGTAGATATTCTCTCATAAGTATTACTCTAGGTAACATTGCCAAGTTTGGAAACATTCTATTGGGATTTTGATTGGGATTGTATTAAATTTTGGCTTAATTTAGGGAGAATTCACATTTTTTTCAATATACTTTTTCTTAAATAGCAAGAGTTTATATCCTTACATTAAATCAAGTTTCCTTTAATATTCCTCAATCACTTTTAATAATTGTGCAAACATAGCTTCTACACATTTAAGTTTATTATAAGAAAAATATATTGTTTTTGTTGCTATTGTGGATATTCTTTATTCTGTTTTATATTCTAAATCTCCATCATTTATATGAAATAAGTAGTTTTTTAAAAATTTTAACTTTAACCAATCTTTGAACTCTCATTCTTTTCTAGTTTTCTAGCAGATCATTCTGTGTTTTCTACATATGCCATCTAGGTACAAACAATATTTTTTGCTCTACCTTATTTATATCTTATTTATATTGTCTAATTATAGAAGATAGTACTTCCAGAATATTGTAATCTAAAAGCATTCTTATTATCACCAAAAATTTAATGGTATTTCAAAATTTAGCATCATGTCCCAGAAATAAACCCATTCACCTATGGTCAATTAACCTATGACAAAGGAGGCAAGAATATACAATGGAGAAAAGACAGTCTCTTCAACAAGTGGTGCTGGAAAAACTGGACAGCTACATGTAAAAGAATGAGATTAGAATATTTCCTCATACCATATACAAAAAGTCAAAATGGATTAAAGACCTAAATGTAAGACCTAAAACCACAAAACTTCTAGAAGAGTACATAAAGAGCCCACTCTTTGACATAAATTGTAGCAATAGTTTTTTGAATCTTTCTCCTAAGGCAAAAGAAATAAAAGCAAAAATAAACAAATGGTACCTAATTAAACTTAAAAGCTTTTGCACAGCAAAGGAAACCACTGACGAAATGAACTGAATGGGAGAAAATATTTGCAAATGATATAAGGTAATGGGTTAATATCCAAAATATATAAAGAGTCATATAACTCAATATCAAAAAACCTACAAACAGTCTTTTCAAAAAATGGGCACAAGACATGAATAGACATTTTTCCAGAGAAGACATTCAGATGGCCAACAGGTACATGAAAAGATGCTCAACATCACTAAGCATCAGAGAAACGCAAATCAAAACCACAATGAGATATCACCTCACACCTCTCAGAATGGCTATCATCATAAAGTTCACTAATAACAAGTGTTGGTGAGGGTGTGGAGGAATGGGAACCCTTGTACATTGTTTGTGGGAATGTAAATTGGTGCATACCGTGGAAAACAGTATGGAGAGTTCTCAGAAAGCTAAAAATAGGATTACCATATGATCCAGCAGTTCCACTCCTTGGGTATATATCTGAAGAAAACAAAAACACTAATTCAAAAACATACATGCACCCCAACGTTCCTAGTAGCATTATTTACAATAGGCAAGATATAGAAGCAACCCAAGTGTCCATCAACAGATGAAGGGATATAGAAGATATGGTATATGGTATGTATATATATGTATATATATATATATATATATATATATATATATACACACACACACACACACACACACACACACACACACAATGGAATATTATTCAGCCATTAAGAAGAACAAAATCCTGCCATTTGCAACAGTGCGGATGGACCTAGGGAGTATTATGTTTTGTGAAATAAGTCAGACACAGAAAGACAAAGTTAGCACTTTTATGTAAGTTATCACTTACATGTGGAATCTAAAAAACAAAACGAAAACTGACTCACAGATAAAGAAAACAAACTAGTGGTTACCAGTGGTGAGAGGGAAGGGAGAGGGACAAGATACAGGTATGGGATTAAGAGATACAAACTACTATGTATAAAATAGATAAGTAACAGGGATATATTACAAAGCACAGGGAAATATAGTCATTATCTTGTAATAACTGTAAATGGAGTATCATCTGTAAAAATATTGAATCACTGTGCTGTACACCTGAAACTAAAAAAATATTATAGATCAACTATACTCCAGTAAATAAAACAACTTGAATTTAAGAAAAAAAATTTAAGCATCATGATGTCTTAACTTAGGAACCTAATTATACCCTTTTTATTAATTTTTAAAATTAAATTTTGACAAATATTTAATATCTAATACCTCTTCGGCCTCCATAAATATTGCCCTATAGTTTTGCTTCATTGGATTACTAATTTGGTGATTAATATGATTAGACATTTCAAATATTTAATCTCCTTGCATTTTCAGTGAACCTCACTAGATTATGCTGGCTTATAAAAAGTATTTTGCTGGCCCTATTTGCTAAGTATTTTTTCCTAAGTAAATTTTTGGCCAACAATATACAAGTAAGTTTAATTTATTTTATTTTTGTTTGCTAACATTTTCAGATCTGTGTTATGCTGATTTATTGTCTGAAAAAGTTAAAATGGAATGGGCAGTTTTTCTGTTTTTGATATATTGACAGAAATCAACTCCAAAGTCATTTGCGCCTGATATTTATTGTTGATCGTGGTGATAGTAAGGAGTGGGGTAAATAACTCTTAGACAACTCACAATTTCTTCCTTGTTAATACTTTCAGCTTTCTAACCCTTTGTAAATCAGTTTCATAAAATATAGTTTCCTAAAAGTCATCCATTTCATCCAAGTTTTGAATACATTAGCATATGATTGTGCAATATATTATCTTGTGCTATGTTTAATAACTTTTTTTTAAAAAGAAATGATGCTCATTGTAGGAAAAGAAGCAGCAAATACAGAGTATACAGAGTCATGTAGATACAACTTCTTAATTTCATGACCCAGGAGTAACCTCTGTTACTATTTTAGGCATATTTCCTTCCAACATTTGTTCTTTAAAACCTGTACTATTTACCTCCATAGTTTGTGCCACCTCTAGGAAAGGGGTGATGACTTGGTTGGACAGAGAACATTAGATTTCCTCCCTTGTGGGGTTTTGAGAGCTGGAGGTGGATGTGAGAGTGTGCTGATCTAGCCCACACTGGGACAAACACAGGAAAAAGGAGAACATGCTCTGTACAAAGACTAGAGAAATGGATGGACAGTGGGAAGTTTGACATCTAATGCAGTGAGCTTAGAAATAAGTTCTTGTGCAGAGTAAAGGCTCTGTAGTACAGTGTAGGAAAAAATATGGCAAATGAATTTGAGTGGCAGAACCACTGTGTTACACAGAGGGAGAGGCACTTTTGAATGATTTATGAATTCTGATAAAGAGGTGGTAAGTGTTCAGAGTTGATTCACATGGAAAAGTCAGATTCTTTGGCTTCCTCTAATGGTTTTTAGGGTTTCATACATTTAGATGCTCTTCCAAGCAATGAGAGAAGCTGTTCTTAGTCAGGTATTCCAAGTAAATACATTTAAGTGAACTTGGAGATTGAGGCAGATTTGGGACATTGAGTCAGTTGTCTGTTTTTAGCTCTGTGATTTATAGTGTCTTTATATCTCTAAGTGTAGAGTCAAGTGCCTTCATATAATGCCATTTGCTGGTTTAATGACTTCAGTTGGATTTCCACTTCCTGAGTTGATATATTTTCTTTCTTTAACATACTGAGAGATAGTGAGATGGAATACTGAGGGCAGACAAGCAAATGCATGTTCCTTTCCAATAAGTAACTATACTAGCCAAAGCTAAGAGAAAATAAGATTGGAAAAAATGTTTTTCAGAGTATGTGAAAAAGGAGAAGTAGAGAGTTAGCTGTACTGAAATGAATGAAGCACAGGCTTTTGGAGTATAGAGAACTTCACAAATAGAAAACTTAGGTTGGTGTTTCTATTCTGATATGAACTAGCTGTGTGCTCTTACAATCCCTTAATTTCTGAGCCCTGATTCTTCCTCAGTAATTGAAGATAATAGTCAATCATTTGCCAGAGAACTTGAGTTTCAACTTAGATAAAGAATATGAACTAAATTTATATACTGTAACTATTATTTATTGAGTGAGTACCTTCTGTATTCGGGCCACACCTCTGCTAGCAGTTGGTGCTAGAACAATAAATGAGACAGAAATCCCTGTGCTTAAGGGGAAGTATAAGAGTCCCTTGGGGGAGCTTATGGTTCACAAGTTACTAATACTTCAGGACAGGGAAAGACAGTCTTCCATTTCAGCAAATATCAAAACAATATATGTTCTTTAGAAGAAAAGGAAGTATAGAAAAGTATAAAGGAGAAAGGGGGAAAAAAACTAAAAATCTACCACTGAAATTAGTATTTTTATCATGATGTAATCATCATTCCATGAATCTCTGTGAATACACAAAATTGAAAGTTGGATAGACAGATACAGGCAAAAAGATAATAGATCCCACTAATTATGTGAAAATACAATCTTATATATTTAAAAATGAAATTATTCAATTTTATTTGAATCTAAATGAAAAATGCAAAACTAAAATGATAGCAAACAAATTGATGAAACTCCAAACATTTTTTTTTTCCATTGCAAATGACAAAGAATTCTCCAAGATCTTGCTAGGGTTAAGGTGCAAGATTATGTACATTCAGAAATTCAAGTCATTTTTTTCAAACTTTATGTTTCAAATTTAGTAATAGATTTTTTAATTATGAAGGTTGAGAAAGTAAGCACCTTCTCAACTTTGTTATGCCTTTTCTCCCCCTGTTCCCAAATTTTGCTTTATTTTATAGTTATACTGCTAATACTCTTGTCTACAATCATAATTTCTACAATTGTTTAGTCATAGTTCTATATTGAATGCTCATTGAATTCTATATTGATGCTCATCTATATAGGGTGCTATATTGATGCTCGTTATCAGTCCTTTAATAATTTCCAATTTCTTTGTTTTGATTGATCTCTTGGCTGAATGGATACCACAGAAAATCCAGTTGAAGGCATCAGAGAGCTACTTAGGAATCACAGAGCTCCTAGGCAGCCAAGACGTGCAGGGCCAAGAGCCTGGAGAGAATGAGGGGCAGGAAAAGGAGACCTACACTCAGCAGTTTTTCTAATGAGGTATTTGCTAAGTTTTTAAGCTGCAAAGGTGCAAGGCTAAGATGAATGGAATTTTTGGCATTCTCAGTGTGCCAAGGGAAACAAGAAACTGGAGATTATGACCTGACAGGAGGAGGGACCCTAGTAAACACTCCAGATCATCTGTTGAGATCCCCGAAGAGCCAAATGCTAGAAATGAAGGCAGACCAGAGGCCAAAACCTTGTGAAGACTGTGATGCAGCCTGGGGTAGGTCAGTCCATGATTATATTAAAATAAAATTCTCCATTTCACCTGCTCACTAGAGGTTAGGGTGAGCTCAGTCTGGAGGAAGATAGTATTTTCCAGAGCTTCTATTACTTTTCATTTTAATTTCATGTATCTTTCATATATAATGTTACTCTCTTAAAAAAAAAACTGCCACATGCACCAAAAAACAAGACCTAGAAAACAAATGATAAAAATAGACTCAGAGAAGTCCCAGCACATTATCAAGCACAGACATTATCATAACTGTGATTAATATGTTCAGAAAAATATATGGCAAGATGGAGAATTTCACCGGAGAAGAGAATCTATTTAAAAAATCAAATGGAAAAACTTGAACACTAGAAATGTCTCAAAGGAATAATCTATAATCTCCATTAGAGTTTGAGATCTGAATCAATTCTTCCCTGTCTTTAATGGAAATCCCCTTTGTTCCCTTTTAACCTATTTTCTATTTATTTTTTCAGAGTGGTCATTCCTGTCATTCTCTATGAAAAAGAGTATAAATATCCTTCAGTATGTTTCAAGACAGTCACAGTTCAGTACCAAGCATATTAGACTTGTGATACTTCATTCTGTTATGGAAGAAAATTTAAAATCTCACATTGTATGACTGAACATATGGTAGAGAGATATTTTCTTGAAGAATCATTTTTAACTTTCCGGAAGCACATGCTAACATTTGGAAGTCCTTGCTTCTCAAAAGCCATTTTTCAATTATGGAATTATATATTTTATTTTTTAAAGCCTAATTTTTAATATAAACATTACTAAGGTGACATAGTAGATAATTTAGAAATCTTGCAAAGAAGTAGTAATTACAAATTCTAAATTTATTCATAATCGTATATACTTTCTTCTGGTGCCTGATAGATTTCTGTGTAAAGCCTAGAAAAAAAAAAATAATAGCAGGGGTAACACTGTAGCATCTGACTGTTGATAATGTTGATATCTATAGTCATCATCCAAAAGTATCTTTGACTAATTATTTGTAATTCATTCATCCAGCCAACATCTGCTGAGTATCTGTTATTAGACTGTCTTTGCTTTTGAGAAATTTGAAACCTAGTGGTAGAGGCAGACATTTTTAATTTTAAAAAGTACCACAAAGGTGGTAAGTGTGAGTTTGAGCAGGAATGCTTCATCTTATTGAGGCTGAGTGTGGATGCGGGGAAGGAATTTTCAGAGAAGTCTTCACAGTAGAGGGAGTGTTGAAGGTGTCTAGGTTAATAGGAGTCCAGCAAGCAGAAAAGGGGAAAGAGCATGTGCAAAGAACAGAGTGGGGTTCTTTGTACTTGGTGGGGTTTTGTTTGTTTGTTTTAGTGTTTGTAAAGAATACTAGACACAGTCACTCTTGCCTTCCAGGAAATGATAATTTAATGGCCTCACAGAGTCTCCAGAAAAACACCCCCCCTTAGCTTGGCCAGCGCTTGTTTTATAAAGACGGAGCTCAGGTTTCCATCTATGGACCAGCTGTGTTCTGTTCTTTCCAGCTCCTCCTTCCATCATCTGGTCCCAGGATCTGTGCAAAGATCTCATTATTCCCAGAAGCCGCTTCCTCATAAAGCTCAATTCAGGGATGAAGAAGTCTGGAGGGCAGACTCTTTCCTCCCAACCCCAAGGCTTCCAGCGCTGAATCAGGCATTCCTAGTACAAGTTAGGAAGACACAGTGAAAAACTGCCAGAGGAAAAAAGAGTGGGTAGAACAAACATGTGAATGGACATCTTACAAGCTCAGTGTACATCAAAACACCTGAAAGGCCTATTAAAACGCAGATTTCTAGGCCTCAGAGTTTCCTGTATGGTAGGTGTGGAGTGAGACCAGGGATGAGTTCCCAGATGCTGCTCATTGCTGCTGGTCCAGTAAGCACACTCTGAGAACTGCTGCCTTACAGAAGGTAAACTTTCCTTGTCTGTGGGGGGTGGGTGGGAAAGGACTGAATTAAACAACAATAACACAACAGTACTTTGATATTTCACCTAGGCTAATGTTCACAGATTTGGTAATTCTTCAAAATTATGTGATATCATTATAGTTTACTTTGGAAAAGTAAGGTGTTAGAGAATGGTAAGGCTTGAGCAGTCTTGACAGATGCGATATAGAATGGCTCCAAATTTAGAAGCTTGAAAATTATGAACCTGAAAATAAGAGGGAAGGATAATACAGATTACCTTATGAAGGAAAAAAACCCAAATAGTCTTTAAAACTTAACATTTTCCTGTTTAGTTTTCCTCGTTGGATCAGTCTGTTCTTAATAAACAGAAATTTAGAAACAGAAACTCTAATAATGTGAGCAGTAGCTATCATCATTTTTGGATGTCTAACCTCCCTAAGTTCATATTAAACAAAAAATTGTGCATTTCTGTATTGGATAGGGCTGTGGTTCTCAGCTCTGTCTGAACACTAGAAATACCTGAGAGAATCTGGGTTTAATGAATCTGTGGTCCAGGTGTTGACATTCTGTTTAAAACTCAGCAGGTACTTCTAATTTGTGTCAGGGGTTGAGGGTCACTGGTGTACTTATTGAGCTGGGGTAACCTATATTTCATGGGTTGAGATTTTACTAATTACTTTCCTGCTAAAGCCCACATCAACTAATACCTGTATGAGGGTTTTTTATTTTACGTATGCCTTAATGAACCCAAATTCCCCAACTTTGGTAAATAACACTTTGAAATAACGCTATGTTCCATTCATTGCCAGTTGGTAGGAAATTATATTTTTTCTTTCTAATGAGTTTCATTATACATGCAGATTAGGAATAAATTTTTAAAACTGTAAGTCATGGCAATGGAGAAACCAGGCAGAGTATGTTCCAGCAACATGACAAAAGTGATGGAAGTTTTCAGAAACTAGCTGGCAGCAATTTCACTGCCAAAGAGCCACAGATCATGTTAACGCCTTGTTGGTTGTCATCCTGTTAGTTAAATTGAAGGGAGTTTTTGATTAAGGGCACAGTCCAACCTAGATCAAAGTGGAAATGACTATTGACACTTGGGTTCTTTTTAAGAAAGGAGAGTTTGATTAGTCACTCATAAACTTGACTGACCACATAGAAGCATATAAATTACTTGGTGAAACAGCTTCTCATTTAGAATCAGAGGGATTACAAGAGAAACCTCACCAATTAATGGTTTGTGCTAGTTGCTAAATTCAGGATTTATTTTCCTCAGGTCCCCAGATTTAATAAACACAAGTAAAGGATGTCCAATTAAATATGAGCTTCATATAAACAACATGTAATTTTAATATAATTAAATCTTAAATATTGCATGGGGCATACATATTCTAAAAATTACTCATTTTTTTATTTGAAATTCACATTTACCTGGGCATCTTGTATTTTACCTAGCAAGTGTAAATCTTACTCTGTCTTCCAAAGGGGTTTTGGCAGGATTGTGTAACAAAAAAGGTCTGTCTTGAGACTACTGTCTTAGAAAAATTAGATCTGACCCTCACTTCCCTCTTCTTCCCCTTGTAAATTATCATAACAGCAAAGTACACTCCTCTGTTTTATTATTGTGAAGCTAGGAAAGCAAAGTGTAGGAAAGATACACCCAATACACCCAATGAACAGAGGTAAGTAAAACTCTCTTCCTATTTTTCCATTGTTTGTCCTTCATGTTTATCAAAATCTCCCCAAACTTGACCTTCCCCTTGTCTCTGAGTTTATCACCCTTTATGATTTCATTGTCTCCTTTCTTTCTCAGCCTGGATTCCATGATTCTTCTTTGATACCTCATTCTTAACAACAATCTCAAATTGTTCTTTCTTGTGGTCCATCTACTCATAGACCCTCACTGCTGGAGGGAACGAGTTATAATATCAGAATGACCTGGGGAACTTTTTCTAGCTAGACAACCCTGCTCTCCTGATAGAAAAGCCTCCCTGATAGAAAAGCCTGGTCTAGTGCCAATGGGTGGGAGAAAACCAGGCTATTCCTCTCAAGTCTTCATAGGGTGAAAAACCTGATGGTCTATGTCTAGTTTGCCTTTTTGGAAAGTGTTTCCAAGAAGAAGGCACAAACAGCCCTCCCAGCAAATATGTAGTTCTTTAGTTGTTCCTCTTTAGCTCTATTCTATTAAAAGGAATCAAAAGGTAGTGTAGACCTGAAATGAATATACTCTTATATGTCGATGATATCCCAATTTAAAAAGGGGGAGTTAATTTTTTCTTCTGTTATCTCAGTGGCCACACTTGCCTGCATTCAGAGCACTTGCCACAAATCACGTGATGCTTCCAGTCACCATGGCGCGGCTGAGTGCATTCCCTAGCTAGGGGTTGCCGGTGCCCATGCACGTGATCACTGCAGACCAAGAAGTGATAGGAAACAGCTTTAAAGTATCTTTAGTGCCTGCTAACCAGTTCAAAATCATGGTCACAAAATAAAAGTTGGAGACTCTCCAACCTCACACCCGCACTCTAGAACAAACCCAAATTATTATGGGTTTAGATTTGGACACATATTTACAATGAAAAAATACATTGCAAATTGCTTATTTTTAATATTAGGATTTCTTTATTTACCCTTTGAACAGTGGGAATTTTTTGTAAATACTGAAATGGTAAAACGTTGTTTAAGAAAAGTTAACCTTTAAAATCATGTATTTTCTTGGATACTTTATTTACTTGTGTGTATTGCATGTAACTGTTCCTGTCTTCATGACGTGTGAAAACTCATTTACTCTCAGTTGAGCTAAAGCAATTTGAAGCTCAAGAGAATGACATTTGGCTGTGCTTGTCAGACAAGCTAGTTGACTATGTAAAAACACTTAGTTTGAATGCAGAGTTTTCTCCGGGGAGGAGCAAAAACAATGATTGAAATCACTGTCATGTTTCAGTCATGGAGTTGGTCATTTGGAGGCAGATAAACTTATCAGGGATTCCTGAGCGGCAGTTAGCAAAGGCCCAGCTGACTCGTCCTTGGAAATGGGAAAGGTGAGAGGAGTGGTTCAGCAAGTGCCCCTAGCACCTGGGACTTTCCCTCTTTGGAAAGTGGGCTTCCGTCTTGTGGTGGAGTTGACACCACACCAAAAACACCTCATTACTGTGGTGTGATTAAGGTCATGCCCTCGAGTCACTTCATTCCAGTCTCCAGTTTTCACTGAAAAGTAAAACACCCTCAGTGAGTCTTCGTGAGGAGGAAAAACCTGGCTTCAGCTTTCCTTCCCACAGAGCCCGTGACTGCCAGGCCTGAGCGCCAAGGTAATTGTCTGTCTGTCTGAGGCTGCTTGCAGCTGCCTGGGTGGTGATAAATGCTGACACCTCGAGGTCAGAACTTCCCCTCGAGGTGTGTTGCAGAATCCCTGACAGAAAGAAACAGCAGCTCAGTACAAGAGGGAGGGGTCCTTGCAGGTGGGTCTGGCTGAGGGGCCTCCGGGCATTTCTCAGCCTGTACAGGAGGTTGAGTGGTAAGCTTGCTGGAAGAGACGTGGAGAAAGTTACATGAAATCTGGGCTTTGCGGCTCCCAGAGCAGCTTTGCAGCGCTGTAGGAAGGAAAGAAAGTGCTGTGCTAGCTGAGGGGTCCTTGTGCCCAACAGGATACAAATGAGCGCTCCTAAATGGCCCAAGAGTATTTGTCATTGGTGCTAGGGGTTGTGAGGATGGCAAAGGACACACGGGGCTGCTGGGACCACAAACAAAGGCTAAGCTAGAGAGTTGCATGTGTGTGTGTATCTGTGTTTCAAAAATGAGGGATAAATTAGGTGTTTGGGATTAACAGATACACACTATATATAAAATAGACAAACAACAAGGACCTACTGTATAGCACAGGGAATTATAGTCAATATCCTGTAATAACCAGTAATGGAACAGAATCTGAAAAAGAATAGATATTTATTATATATTAAATATATAACTGAATCACTTTGCTGACCACCTGAAACTAACACAACATTGTAAATCAACTATACCTCAAGGAAAGATAAATTTAAAAAATGAATCTTTGAAAACCAATCTTAATCTTAAAAAAAATTCTAACGTGGGAAGGCATTTGAGTCTAGTTTGCTTTAGTTGTTTGAGGTTGGTAAGGTCAGTAATAATACAGGGAAAGTTAATGGAAGGAAGTGTCACTTAAATACCTATTAATTAGGGAGTGGTTCCAAAATCTGAAATCTAGTGATTTTTGGGGGGTATGAGTATAAATTGGGACCACAAGATTCTTTATCTCCTGGGAGAGAGTTCTCTCTTTATTTCTAATGTATATATATTGATATGTGTATTTATCTATACACACACACACATATGATAAATGTATATATTTACCATTATCCATATAAACAACATTGGAAACTAAGGGATTGAGAAGGAATTCGTGTTGCTGATGTAAAATAAGTCTTGTAAGAAAATGATTTGATGAGAGCCAAGTGTGTCAGTTTGCCATAAGAAGCCAAGAGGTCAAACTATGTAATTTATGGTTTAGCACAGCATTCTTTAATATGTATTATATGGTCTTCTGTCTGTCAGTGAAGTTTTACAATGTACAATCACAAATTTGTGTCCTAAAATATATAGACGAGTGTATATATGCACACACACACACACACACACACACACACAAAAGGCAATGTTTATGGTGGAGTCGTGGCTTATGTTGGGATCATGTTCTGAGGTCAACAAGTAAAACAGAAATCATGAATTATAAACTTAGCCCTGGAAAGCTTTGAAGTTGCTCATAAAAACAGTAGGTACAATTTTGTTTTTACAGTAACACTTGTACATGCTGAAGTGTAAGTGTGCATAGAATAAGCTGACTGAAGAAAGGAAAAATATGAAATTTTCATGCTGATATTTGGGTATTCAAACTATTCCACTTGGCATAGACAGCAGGCAGCAAAAACAGCTTTCAAGTCCCTCCTGGGATGAGGGGGTACATGATTTTAAGGGATTTTTGCTTTCTGGCCTTTTATCTTAATAGTAGTCTTCTGTACTCCTAATAAATACGTTTTCCTGTAATGATGAGGATTAGAAAAGATACAGGGATCTCAACTCATGGGGGTTGAGTTCCAGAGTCTGTGCAGAAGGTAGAGTATATGATGCAATTCCACTTTATTTTGAGAAAATAAACTTCAAGTTGAGTTGATTTCATGTTATAAGTCGTTTTCATTACATTGTGTCTACCTGCACTTATTCTTTTTGTCTTGGTAAGTGGAAAGAAGATGGGTTTCATCTCCTTAAGTCAATACCAGTTAATTGGTTTACTGTATCTGGTAAATTCTATTTACCGTAAAACTGATTTTTATAGAAAGTGATATCAGTCTCTTTTACAATTCAGTTTGCTTATGTGGTATGTGTTGGGATGTTTGTGTGCGTGTGTGCGTGTGTGTGTGGTGAGAGTCTGAGTGTATCAAGACATCTTGTACAAACCTCTGTCAATGCTTGAGTGTGAGGGAGATACAGACACGTCTGGAATTTCTTACACCCTGTGGGAGTGGGTCCAGCAGAAACCTCATAATAGGAAGACAAAGGAACTTTGTGTGAAAATTCAACCTGCAGGAGGAAGGCGTGTGGCACGGGGCACTTGGCCCAGTAAGAAAGGCTTAGTTGTGGTAGTAGTGGGGACAGATCTGAGGACAGCATGGCATTTTTCACTCAGGTTTGTCTCAGCCCAACCCTTCATGGACTTTTTTCTGACTCCCAGGAAGTGGACTGTTTTACTAGAAACTCTGTAAGAGATGTGGCTCAAACAGCACTGCCTTGGTAGCCCTTTAAGAGGGGCAACTCAAAAGGCAGAATGGGGCAGAAGCTGTGACCATTTGTGCCATGACGCCCGACACAACCAGCGGGATCAGAATTGTTAATGAGCACATGTCTGTATCTGGGGACTTCCAGAAATTGGTGAGTGTACAAAGCAGAGAAATTTGAATTATTACTGTTAATGTGACCACATCTGTACGCACAGACAAGTTGAGGCTGAGAGAAGATTTCTTTTTACCTCTATTATTAAACATCCCACTGTTAATTATTTATTTACATAACCACTCCCCTACTAAGGCTCTGCAGGCCAGGCCTATGTTTTATTCATCTTTGTTTTTCTAGAGTCTAGCCTTTGCCCCTGGTACACAGTAGGGGCTCACCAAGTGGTGGTGCTATTTTGTTTTAAGATGAAGGAGTGATTTCTTTGTTTGTATTTGTTGATTATGAAAATAACTATCTGAGATATAAAATTATTGGGTGAGGAGGAAGAGGAAGAGGAGAAGGATGGGTTCTGACTTTGTTTCCACCTTTGAGCATCTTCCTTTACAGGCTCTTGCCCTGGGCACGAATAAAGTAGCAGATAGAGATTCCTGCCTGAGAGGAGAATGCCAAATTAGAAATTGGGGAGGAACCTCAAAATATCCCATTAGATCAGAGCAGTCGTGTTTTCATACAGAGGTTGGATAAAGGAGAAAAGAGTATTTCAGCTAGAGGCTTTGAAGGGCTGACAATGAGTGCAGCACAATATAAAGCTCAGTTTATTGTGTCTGAATGAATGCACTGGCATTTCTAGACTGTAACCTATACATCTGTTTTACGGGGGGAGGGGATGAGTGAGGGAGAGAGAGAGGAGAGAGGAGAGAAGAGAGAGGAGAGAGGAGAGAGGAGGGATTAGGGTTGTAAAAATAGAACCAGTGTGAGGGGCTGAAGAAAGGGATGTTAGCAATGACCTGGCTCAGCCACTTAGGCAGCTCTGCCACATTCCTCAGAACAAACAGCTATTAAAATCCAAGTGCACAAAGCCTGTAGCAGGCTTGGTAATGACAAGCTCTGTCAGCACACTGTAATTAACACGGGGTGGTATAATTTATAAGGAATGCACTGTACAGTTTAACGCCAACATAGAGGGGGGAATATCTCTTGTTAGCCTGCAGAATCAAAAGTAGCCTCATCCCTTGATGCCAGCGTCTTTCTTTCCAAATGGGCTTTAATTTATTTATTTTTTTAACTCACAAAAGCCTTTGTCACACCAAGTTAGTTTTGCGCAAGGCACAAGCGAGCCTTGGAGGTGACCCTTCACCTCCCCTCCCCCTCCCATATTAATCAAGAAGGACAGTCTCAGCAGACTGTCTTTACTGTACATAATTAAGCAGTTCTGAATGCTCAGGGAAACTCAAATGGGATGGCACGGAGCCTGGTAATATGACAGTTAATGGGATGAGACTAGCACTTATTCTGCCTCTATAATAAGCAAAGGCTTTTTGCTTTCCAACTGAGGATGGGAAGAGAAGGAAGCAGTCACAAAAGATAATAACAGTGACAACGTGGGGCTGTTAGGCTCCTCTCTGTACCTTTTATGATTGTCGCCAAAAAGGAAAGTGCACCCGAACTGGAAGGGATTACCTCTTAATTATCCTTGCTCGGTGGCTGCAATAAGCAAAGGCTTTTACTTCTGTATAGCTGTGGTGTGAGAAGCATTCCCAGAAAATAACTCTAATGGGAAGGTTTATACCTCTTTACTCTTCTTCCTGCCTCCTGCAAGCCTTTAAGCTAGTTGAAATATTGCCTTAATCCTACTTCTTTGGTGATGCAGATGTTTAAGAAAATGATGTGTTATTTTCCTTTTGGAGGATGGTCAACATAAGTGTGTGTCATAAAGGACCATTTGCTAGGTCTGTGGCTTTCCTCTGCTGACCTGCACACACACACAAATAGCATCTTTCCTTCCCCTAAAGAAAGAAACTGGGTAAAATTACCTTCAAGCAAGAAAAAATATGGTGACTGAAACCACCCAAAATGGTTATTTTTAGCTGTGTAAGCTTGGTACCACAAATTAAAAAGGCTCGTTGGCTTTGTCCATTGAACAACTTGGTAAAAAAAAAAAAATCTCTTTGTGCTGTATGAGCTGTGGGAATAACTGGCATAATGCAGTCATTAAATGATCCCGCCAAAGAGAAAACATATCAAACATTCATCTGAGAGGCAGCCGTGCAGCGCCAGGATTCTGTACTCTTGTGTTAGGAGACATCCCTGGGATGCAGAAATCTAAAGGAACAAAAACCGGCCCTGTATTCAGGAATGAGTCCAAGTGACTACTCGGAATCACTTAGGATGTAATTGTCTATAGAAAGATACTGAAAAGGGATCGCTTAGTATTACGGTTTCCAGGGAGGAAGGGGGTGGGGTGGCCCGACAGTCTAGGATTTGTAAAAAGCTGAGATTTGGAGTTTGGGCTTGTATTTTAGGCTCTGCTGCTGACCTTCTGCGTTTCCTTTAGAAAGTGCCTTGATTTCCTGAAGGATAAAGGAGAAAAACCTCATTCAGTGATTTGAGGCTTTCAAATGAGAGGGAGTCATCAGTAGCCTGCCTAATCAGCATTCCAAATTCTCTTTCTTTAGGGATTGTGTTATGAGATTAGAGATGGCATTTGGCTCCTGAGAGTGTTTTCTCTGGGTTTAGCGGAGAATGCAGGTGTTTTGCTCTAGAAGCTGCGTCTGGAAACAGTGAGAAACACTCTGTTTTGGAAAGGTAACAATTTGGAGAACTGAAAACCTTCACTTCCTTTCCATAAGGATGAACAGAAGTCCTTTCATTCACATCCATCAGATTTTATTTCAGACTCAGAAACCTTTTCAGTTCAGCAGAAATCTCAGCATATGTTATCCTGCTCCAAAACAGCAAACGGTGGCTTAAAATACATTCATGCATTTCAAATGCTTGCTCTCAAAACAATATATATATATATATGTACACACACACACACACACACACACACACACATTTCTACTCACATGGCTCCCATTTCAGCAATTTTGTAGGGTTTTTTTTTTTCCCTTCTTCTTCTTCCCTTTGCTCTAAACTGTGCAAACATGAAGCACATGTAAAGAGAATTCAAGAGCATTTTGTAATTCTTGAAAGGTTAATTGCACTATTTATAGACCAAACTGTAAAGCAACAACCCTCCGCATGACCCTTCGGGGTCACCGTAGTAATAGCAACCTCAGTGGAGCCCTGACCAGTCATGAATTACTGTCTGTGATACTGAGAATGCTGACAGTTCAATCACAGCACTGTTTCAATAGAGAACTCCGTATATTTAAAGCGCTGATACTGTTTTCCCTCTAAATGACAGCCTTGACAGATGGGCCAAAAGCACCGCAGACGTTTGAACAAGGAAATAGAGAGGGAGCCCGCTGGAAGCTTGGCTTCACGCAGCCAGCCGAGAATGATGAATAAAGTGTGATTGTGTCTGACAGGTAGTAATATAACTATTCATTCACCATAGCACACCTGGAGCACACTGTATTAAATGGTACAAGTTGGAGAGATTCTGGGACCAGAAGAGGAAGTGTGAATCCCAGGCTGAGTTTAGGTACAGCAAGACAAGAGGTCAGGGGTCAAGCAATATCAACCACCTCAGAGAAGGCTGGAATTAAATTATTTGCTTACTAAAGCGTTTTCGCTGACACGTTGCCAGGATCATTACTTCAGCACGTCTGAACACTTCAAATAAAAGCAGCCTTTCCTCTCTCTCCCTCCCTCCCTGACAACTCCAGTTATTTCTTCTCTCATCTGAAGTCTCTTTCTCTGTTGCTGCTGGTGTTGCCGCTGCTGCAAACCCTCGTCGGAGAACAGTCGAGAGAAAGGTTGACCGGTCAAAGGGTCATCGCCCCTGGTACAAGCAGCCCCTCCTGACCCCAGCGCGGTTCTGCTTGGACCAGGGCGTGGAGGCCAGTCATTGAGAGTCACATAACCGGTGGACGTTCGCCCAGGTGCGAAGCAGGAGCTGAGGACCTGACAGGGGGAGAGGGTTGTGTCTGCAGACATTTGCCTTTTGCCCGGAAAGTCAGCAAAAACCCTGAGAGGCTGCTGACTATTCAAAGAATTATTTGCAAAGCAAAGCGCGGGACGGGGGCGCAGGGTTCCCAGAGAGTAGGGCTTTTTTCCAGAACTTGCGACCTCTTCTCCAACCTTCCACTGCACACATGGCTAAATATTTCTCCACTTGCCTTAGCCTTCATTTCTAATTACCATGTCTGACTGTCATGTTCTGAAAGCTTTATTCCCAGGAAGTATTGTCTCATCGTAAAACAAGATTGAGCACGCTCTCAAATCTGCCATGACTTTACTTACGTGCGTCTTATATAATAACACCTACAGGAGGAACGTAAAACGTCAGAGCTTAGGTAGTGCTCTATTTTATAATGTGTGTGTGTGTGAGAAAGAGAGAGAGAGAGAGAGAATATACACACAAATTGTGTGATTAGAGGCTCCCTAATAAACAAGGAGCCTGTATTGGACCCTAGCTTGTTTCTAAGATCCTTGGGAAAGGAAACACTTGGTGGTGGCTTTTACATGAGCGAATGTTCATCAACTGCCACCTCAGATTAGTTGTGCTTGTCACTTTCTTTATTCACAGGACCCCGTGAAGGCCAGGAAGGTTACACTGCTGCCATGGCTGTGCTATTTGGAGGGTCCCTCTGGGAGCCGAGATGCTGGTCACTTTTGTCTCCCCGCATTCCATTTTCTCTTCTTGTCTTTGTGGCTGATTTGGCTGGTCTGAAGCTGATTCCCTGACAGCAGGGTCACTGCCTAGGCAGAAAGCTCTGTGTACCCGACTTCACCATTTAAGCTTTTCCTTTCTCATGAAAATCCCATTTTTAATAGGTGGAGTTTTCTTTTCCCAGCCTACTGCAGGGTGAAACTGTGGGCTTGACACTTGGAAAGGATTTTGCATGTGACCTCTCTGATTAGCTATGAAAAACAACGTCCAGTTAGAAGTGCCCCCGCCCCCAGCCCTGACAAGCCAGGTTTTTTGTTTCCTTCACACCCTTCTTCTTCTCCAACTGGTATTCCTCAGCTCTTTTGAAATCCTGTTGGTTACTGGGTTATGGACATACCTTTTTCTGTGTCTTCATCTGTATCTACAAATCCATATATATTTTATCTGTGTCATCTCAAGAAAGAATATTTAACAGCTGTTGGCTCTAATCTGGCCTCAAAAGAATGCATTTTTGGGAACTGGGCAAAGTGCAGAATCCTATCTGGCAGGTCTCTTAAGAGAACTCAATTGAAAACTTACAATAAAACTTCACTTTTTTTTTTTTTTTAACCTCTCAGTAAGATTTCTCCTCCCCATTAGTCTTCCTTGTGGGCATTTAGTATATATACTTTTAAAAGCATAAACCAAATGTTTCTCTAAATGCCTCTCTGCCTTCTTTTTAAATGGACTCTAGTGTATGTAGTGAATTGAGCACAGTCATTGTGTGGCCTTGTATCTAATGCATATCCTTTTAAACTCTAGTTGAGAGGCTGCACAATGCTTAGTGCTGCCAATAAGGGGAAAGGGACTGTTTTGCAAAATAAGCAAATTGGATTATCCAGTGTATAAATAGGCACTCAGTCTTTTTTTCCCATGTAAATCAGGAAAAGCAATTTGCTTGTGTGGAAAAAGCCAGCACCACTACTCACACCTCCCCCATCCTGGCTGGCATTGGGAGTTCATTATAGGTGAGGAAAAGGAATTTGTTAGCACCCATATGGGCTGGAGACAGTAATTAACTAATTTGTTTCCATTTTTCTGCAGTTTAAACATAGGTATTATGAAAAAATATTCTTTTGAATAACCCAAAATCTTTTGTGTTACATTCATATGAAGACAATATAATGAACAACTGGGTTTCTAGATTCTTCAGACTCCATTAAAGAAAAAAAACTACATGCAAATTTGCCCAATAACTTATAACTTGTGATTAGTGAGAGTCAGACTTGGGCATCACGAAGATGAATTAAACTTGGTTTCTTTTAGGAAACAGTGGGTCAGGGTTGCCATGGTGTAAATTGGGCATTATTTGAAATGAGATGCCCTATCACTTCATCTGTGCATTGAAGAAAATTGCTGATTTTTTTTTTTGCATTTTTTTTTTTTAATATTTATTTATGGCTGTGTTGGGTCTTCGTTTCTGCGCGAGGGCTTTCTCTAGTTGCGACAAGTGGGGGCCACTCTTCATCGCGGTGCGCGGGCCTCTCACTATCGCGGCCTCTCTTGTTGCGGAGCACAGGCTCCAGACGCGCAGGCTCAGCAATTGTGGCTCACGGGCCTAGCTGCTCCGAGGCATGTGGGATCTTCCCAGACCAGGGCTCGAACCCGTGTCCCCTGCATTGGCAGGCAGATTCTCAACCATTGCGCCACCAGGGAAGCCCGAAAATTGCTGATTTTTAAGAACTGTTTTCATCTTTTTAGAGTAAACCTGAAATGTAGTCAAAATTAGTATTAGCAACTGAATGGTCTTGGACACCATGCTGGTTAGGGCTCCTTTAATTATGGCTAAAAAGGTGAAATTACAGCATAGTAGAGCTAAGAGAAACTTAGCAGTCATTTTGTCCTCTTCTTGTTCTAAGCGTGAAGTGGCAAAGCTCAAAGTTATAATGCTGCATGGTGGTTGGAACAAGCCAGCAGCCACGTCTGCGACGTCTCTGTGGACCGTAGCGATGAAGAGATGAGCCACAAATTACCAACCTATCCAGAGAAATGTTACACACAATGGCTGTAGAAAACAGTTTAAAATGTTTAGTTAGGAGTTTGCTTAAAATGTATAATGAGCCTACGTTGTGATCCACACTTATTCTCACCTGCTTTCTCTCTTAACCATGTCACAGTTAGGCATTTGATTTTTAATTCTTTCTTTTTTTAAAAAAATTTTCATTGAAATATAGTTGATTTACAATGTCATATTAGTTTCAGGTGTACAGAAAAGTGATTGAGCTATACGTGTGTGTGTGTGTGTGTGTATATATATATATATATATATATATATATAAAATATATAAATTCTTTTTTTTACATTCTTTTCCATCATAGGTTATTACAAGATATTGAGTATAGTTCCCTGTGCTATACAGTAGGCCCTTGTTGGTTATCTATTTTATATAGAGTAGTGTGTGTATGTTTATCCCAACCTCCTAATTTATCCCTCCCCCCACCCCCATTTTTTATTCTTTCTATTCTTCCATCCCATTAGTCTGGTTGTCAGTCCTGGGTAGCTAAGCACAAAAAAATGAGGAAAGAAAACCACTGAAGTTTCTAAACAGGTGATCTTCAAAAAAAAAAAAAAGAGAGAGAAGAAGAAAAGAAGGTGAGTATGGGGTGTAGGGCAGATGTATAAATTATTAATCTTTGTATTCTTATTTACGGTACGTGGCTAGCTTGGGTAGGTTTTCTAATTTCCATTGCAGAATTTTACATAGGTGCAGCCCATGGCCGCTGCATCTAAGCATTCTGTATGTGAACGCCAATTAGGGATGCTTCCTGGCCGCCTCTCTCAGTGTGCTGCTCCTCATGTTTGATGTCTTGAGCAGTATTTGTAATCAAAGATTATGATTGGTGCACACAGTTCTGAGGAAGTGGTGTTTATAGCACTCCCCACATCAAGGGCAGCGGCCTCTGAAGCAAACCACGGTGTCCCCAGGCAGAATGAAGTCAGGACTGTAAAAACAAACTGAGCAGACAGCCAATAAAAAGGCAAAATCACATCTCTCCATAGTTTTAATTTACGGGGGCAAATTATAGGGGATAAACTGGAAAAAAAACCAAACAGATTTAATGAGGCATTTTGCTTAATATTGTATTTTAAAGTGCAAATGGCATGCTTGTAATGGGGGAGAGAGAAGGGGGGAAAAACTGGTAAAAGAGCATTGTGCTAAAGCCTGCAGGTAAATATTAGGCTTCAAGATGAAAAGCTGCGTTTTGGAAAAGTGTTATTGATTGGAATTTTCTCTGCAAGTACCATTTTAGGACACATCTATAGGATTTATTCCATACAATAGAGGCTTGCAGTCACCGTGTCAGGATCCGCCTTGCTTGGGCATCAGACTTCAATTAGATAATGACCATGGCAGGGAGTGAATAGCCAGAGAGTCATTCATCTTCCTCTGTACATGACACAGTGTAACGGGTGTTTCTGACAATCAGTGCACATTGAATTAGGTCATTGCTGAGTTTGTCGGGCTTTGAAAGAGTCTGTGCATTTACATGTGATGATTTCACCAGCCCTTTTCTCTTCCCTCTCCCTCTTTGCAAACAGCATCTATTGTTCGGGAGCCCGTATTGTAGTGGGGATCTGAATTTATGTCCACGGATTATAAGCAAGCGTTGCCACCACAGTCCATAATCAGCTCATGAGCATTCTGCTCATGTGAGCCTGTGTGAATACAATTTTCAATGGCCTAATGTGACAGGTAATCATAAATTAGTATTTGCTTTAAAACAACAGCAGAGTACACAGCCTGCATGCTTAAGGAGAATGACTCAGTAAGTAGTCCAGCTCTGTAATGAAGTGGGAGCTCATTAAACAGATGCTATCTATTTCACTGAGCTGTACAAGCAACAAACAAACCAAATGGAAATGTTTCAACAGAACACTGCAGTCAACCAGGACAAGTTCAGGTTCATTAGCTGTGGCACCATCTATAGGAATTAGTCACAGTAATAATTAAATAGTTGCTTGCTAATTTATCATTTTACATTTGCTACTACATTTGCATAATGTGTTGTGTCCCCTCCCTCATCTCTGGTTACATTAAAATGCCCTCATCTGCATGTAAAAACTGAAAACTGTGTGATTAAAAGAAAAAAAAAAAGGCATCAGAAGCACCCATATTTGGCAGTTGGCTGGTGATGACCTTGTTGTTTGCTTCAAATATTTAAGCTGTGTCTCTAATATTGGAATCGTGTCGCTTTAACAGGCTGCACTTAGGAGGCCATCCTGGGAGGAGAGAAAGACCCAGACCTGTCTTTAAGCAACTAGGTGGTGAGTTGGGTGAAGTAGGAACTCAGCAGCCAGTATTGCTAAATTAACCTGCTGTTAGAAAGAGCTTGGCATGCAACTCTGTAATTTCAATGTCCAAAAATAACAAAGCCATGGAGTGAGACTTAATGCCCTACAGAGATCAGGAATGGTTGCTCTGTGGGTTCCCTGGGGCCGTGTTGAGATGATCTGTCCTAATTGAGAAACAAAGTCATATGGTCTCTTTCATGTGAAGCACAGTCACTTAAAGCTGATGGAAAGTACCAAATTTCACTAGTTACAGAAGGATTTAGGTTTTTAGAGGGAGCTACTCAAAACCGTAGTGATCAGCACTAAAATGTCCATGAAGCCACAGGATTCAGGGGGCGAGGGACGGGGAGATTGTCAGGGGTGGGGGGGGGTGGCGGGTCGGGATGGGGCAGGGAGAGCCAAATTAGAACTAGAGAGAGATGCTGCTTCTTATATATTGTGTCTGGGTTTGGGTTGGTTGATGAGGTGGTGATAAATTATTCAGTGGAACAACACAGAACAAAGACAATTTTTCAGGGTTTTCATTAATTATCCCTCATTGTTATTGATATGAGGTCCCTTTATAATGTAAAATAAATTACTGAATACTTTCTTTGTGTTCTTAATTCTCTTTCTCAGGGAACTCGGGTTTCACTAGAAGCCTAGAAATTGTGTTTTGGATTGGAATAGGGATCTGCAAAGCTAGGGATTCCTGAGAGATAGAAACCAAGAGTGAGGCAGACCCCAAAAGCAAATTTTACTTCTTGTTTCTGTTTGATCAAAGTTGGAGCACAGACAGAGAACATAGTCTTTTTCTCCCCTCTTCATCTTTGTTGTGACCATTTGGAAACCCCATCTTTTTAGCAGTGTAAACTGATTAGGTATTCTGAGATTTTAAAATCCTTGTGAGTGTGTGTGTGTCTAAAATCTACCTTCTTGGTGTGCTGTGAGAGAAGGTGAAGACATTTGGAGAACATTAGTGGCCAATTAAAAATGAAGATGTGTAAACTGAGGAGAGACGAGAAGCGCATTATGTTTATGATAGAACAAACAGGCAGTGGAAACTGCCATTCAGTTTGTTGGCAAGGGCCATTAGAGCTTTCTCAGGAAATCAAAACATACGCCTCGTTGTAAAGAGTCTCAGAATATGCATATTGCCTCTGTTTTGTCAGTAAATTTAGGGTAGTAGAACATGAATTTTTTAAAAATGGTAAAAAATTCATAGAGCGGTCATTCAAACATTTTATCTGTTCATCAGCATCTTTTCCTTTCAGGAATCATCACTCCTTTGCACAGAGAGGCTAAAAAGCGCATGGTCTCATATCCCAATCCCCAGGGGTAGGCACACTACCTGGGCTGGTCACCAGAGTACTCCATTCCCTGGCCCCAGTGATTGGCTCAGGGATGGTCACGTGACCCAACAGGCCAATTAGAACCTTTCCTGAGAGTTTTGCTGGAGCTTTTGGAAAGTCCATTTCCTTGGGGACCGCTACCTATAAAGTTTTGAGCTGCCATGAGCTATTCTTAACCCTGTGTGGAAAGGCCTTTTCTGAAAATGCATCCAATGTGGAGAAAAACCAAAAGGAGAGACAGAGAAATATTTTTTTCTTCTTTCTTAAGCCATTTTGTGACTGTTTGCTAGGACTTGTAACTGGAAGAGTCCTGAATAACATAACATACTTACCCAAACCTTCATTTTATGATGGAAACTGAGGCACAGTTGGTATAAAGGCATCATCTATTAACTTGTAGCCCAGTCCCTTTTTCTCTTGTGCTGAAATCAGCATATTTTAGATTAGTTCTGTGGTCTGAATGAGTCCTTGTAAGTAATTTAGTGACTACTTATAATATGAAATAGTATTATCTCATATTATAGTAATCAGTAAAAATATCTATAATACTACTAAACAAAGATGTAGTATTTGAAGCAACATATTCTTGGGGTCATTTTCAGAAAACCAAATCTTCCCTGTCCTTAGCTCAGACTCATCTTCAACATCTCCAAACTGGCTTCTGCCCTTTTCATGCCATCTTTATCTCCTTAACTTCTCAGCCTGACTCAGAGCTGTCTTCCTCCAGAAGACTTCTCCATTTCCACAGCCTTGGGGAGCCAATCCACCTATTGTGTGGTTCATCATTTCCTTCTAAGTCTTTTCACGCTTGTTGCTTTACATTTTCCCCCCTGTGTTTATTTGACTACTATCAGTTCCCTCTACCACTAGACTTAAGCTCTTTGAGGGCAGTAATTGTATTTGCTTTTCTCCACCACAGTGTATCCCCAGACTTACATAGTACTTAGAACAAGCAGGAGATATATCTATATAGATATATCCACATCTATCTAGCTAGCTAGCTAGCTAGCTATCTGTCTGTCTGTCTATAATGAATAACTGTGTTATAATAAGAGATATATTTGGTCTTTGTCCTTGGTTCCTGGGACAGTGATCCTAAAACCCATGGAATTTCCTTAGTGATAAGAGTGTCTTTTGTTATTTTTAAGGAGCCTCTTTTGATCATATCTGAGTTTATGTTAATGAGATGACTTAGGATGGGGCCCCTATATACTCTCAAGATGGAAGTCCTGTGATTAGAAAGTCCTAGTGATTAGAACGTTGTAATTTTCAGCCCCACTCACCCAGCTCGAGGAAGGGGAGAGGGTCCTGAAAATTAAGGTCTGTAAGAACTCTTGAACAATGAGATTTTATGAACTTCCAAATTGACAAACATATCGATGTGCTGGGAGGGTGGTGCACCCCAACTCCACAGAGACAGAAGCTCCTGTGCTCAGGGCCTTTCCAAACCTCACCCTATGTACCTCTTCGTCTGGCTGTTTATTTGTAGCCTTTTATTAAACTGTTACACATAAATAATATGTCTTCCTGAGCTCTGTGAGCTGTTCTAGTAAATTACTGAACCTGAGGAGGGGGTCCTGGGAACCTCCAATTTATAGCCAGTTAGTCAGAAGGGGACTTGGGACTGGTGACTAGTATCTGAAGTGGGTACAGTTTTGTGGGACTTAATCTTTAACCCGTAGGGTCTGTGCTAACTCGGGGTAGTATCAGAATTGAACTGAATTCTTGGATAAAAAATTGGTGTCAGAGAATTGGAATATTGGTTGGTGTCAGAGAAAACACCCCCAACAGACTGATCACATAAAATTTCTAGATGAAAATCAATAAGCTACAATTGATGTTTTATTAAACAATTTTTACATTTTTCAAATATGGTTAATAACCGCACTGTGATTCAAATAACCGCACTGTGATTCAAATAACCGCACTGTGATAATGGTGATCTTTTGAATGCCAAAGTTTAGTTAATATGCAACTTGGGAGATATTGATGGGCAATGTCAGTGATATTTTATAATAGTTGCTGTAAGATAGATCAAGTATCTCAAAGTAAGAAGGCTTGAAGGATGCTATTAACTCAACCTCCGGCTGGGTGAATATTCTAGGAAATAGAATTGGCATTGATCTGAGTGTTTTATTACTGAATTTTTAAAAGGTCACTTCAAATAACTAACCTTTACTTCCTAAGAAAATATATAAGGTTACTTGATTAGAGCTAAAGAGTAACTTATTTTGACTGTTTGGTAGAAAGAACAGGCAAGGAGTTTGGAAGGCCTGAAGTGTGTTTAAGCTTAGGCTTAGTTCTGACAGTGCTATAATTCTGAGTTTCCCATTCATAAAATTTGGATTAATATTGCCTTACTATCACTTCCTATATCTTCACGGACATTAGGAAAATAAGTTGGCCTTCAGCAATAATTTTAACTTCAAATTAAAGATAACCAGTGAATACAGAATGTTTCATTCTCCTTGTGTCTGTCTCTGCCACCACATGACAACTATGCACTAGAAGAATAGAAGTTCTGTTTAGATTCTAAAAATGTGATAGAGGGGCATAAAATTCCTTCTCTACCTTACTTGGAATGTTGCTTCTGAGGACACTCCAGTGACTGTCATACTGAATCAACACCTTGGTTAAGTCCCTTGTCTTTCCCTATTTCAGGACTCTAATCATAAGATGGGATAGGACCATATTAAGGGGAATTTCCCTGCAGTATGTGTTGTGCTGGGAGTGGTGAGTTAGCATTTGAAAAATAAATTAATAAGTAAATAAATTGATAAATAAATTAAATAAAAATAAATAAATTGAATGATGATTGACTACAAAACACAGCACCACTTGTACTGGATAGAATCAAATATTATTTTATCTTAAGGGCCAGGGTCTTGCAGTCCCTGCCAGGTTTCCTTAGTACTAATTTAGGGCCCATTTGAGAGAATAAGAGAAAGCACTAGAGCAGGGGTCATGATTAATACCTTGAACAGCTGTATATGACTGGAAGGATGGAAATACCTTCATCATTCTTGGTCTGGTTATATGTTTTCATTTTTAATCATCTCCAAATGCTTCTTTTTTTTTTTTTTTAAAGAAACTACATTTATTGGTCTCATAAGAGGTATATAATATGGTGATAATCACCACTTTTGACAGATCTAAATTCTCTAAATAGCTGACATTTAATCTATAGGCTGTGAATTCAGTCATCATTGCCAAAGAGAAATCAGCAACTTGAAGGAAGGTAGAGTATCTTTAACTGGTCAGTTAGTTTAATTGAACTAGGGACACCATTTAATTTTCTTTTGTTGGAGGAAAAATATTTCCATTGAAGAATTTGCATGAGTACTTTATAAACATTTCTAGACCAGGAATTTTGGAAGAAGACAAGTAGACTTGATATCATTAAATACATTTAGTAACTGGTCAAGTATTTTACAGGTCTGAAAGTACTTCCTACTTAGAAACCTGGTTCTACTTTTATGGAATAAATTCATGCAAGAAAGAGTCTGCACACATAGTGGGTGGGTTCATGTCTAGTAGTGCATTTCAAAACATGAACAAACCATGTGCAAGATAAGCCACTATTGACTACACTTTCTTATCTGCAATCTGTATTATTTTCTTGATGCTTCCACACAGCAAATATCTTTACCTGCAATTTGCCTAACGGCTAATATATTTTCTTGTAAGTGCAAAATTTGCATAGTAACCCTGTGATTTAGTTCTCTATTTTTCCATATATTGAACTTGTTTAAGTGCTTTGAAAAGTTTGCAGTGATGATTATTTGGATGTGATCAGTTTTGTATTAATCAGGTATGATGCCTATGCAAGCAGTTTGAATTCCTAATTCTCTTAATTATATTTGTTATAGATTATGAAATTGCCTCATTTGATAATTTTACTTTGAGACCATGTTGAAAAATAACTAGGATGATCAATTCTGTTTAATACTTTCCCTTTAGTAAATTATTAGAATAAAATGATAACCAATAATAACTCAAGATATCTAAGATGATTCTTTTTATTGAAGTCATGTGTTTGTCCTTACTTAGAAAAAAACATCTCACTTGTTCAGGATTGATATCTCACTCCATTTGATTGATTGATTGATAGATATAGATGGATGGATGGATAGATATTGGCGACTGAATTTTTGAGTTACCCAGCAACATAGAACTTCTTTGCTTTGATAGCATATTACTGCTCTCTCTGTTTACCTTTAGAGGGTGACTTATATGTGAATATATTCCAGAGGAAAATCAGTGTCTCCATTTCTTTGGCCAAGTTTTGTAATGTCATTTCTTGTTCCTTAAAAAAAGCCACAAATTACCTTATGTCCTAAGAAAGAAGATGGAGCTTTTGGTCTTATGATGTCATCTGAAAGACCCTAGCCAATCAATTTTGTGCTACCCAAGTTATCTGCCTTCAAAGGGTGAAGGACTGAGTTGAAGCTTTTGAGATTGCAATCTCTGGTTCCAGGGAAACTTGAGTATTTTGACCCTGAGGTCTCTACTGCTAAGCCAGTCCTCTAGCATCTGACAGTTCATATTTGTTGAATTCCATAACCTTGATCCTTGTCCTGTTCCCCTGTGAAATGTGTCATCATTTTTGTTTGCTCCTAAAATGAATAGCACATGAGGCAAAATATATCTGTTTCTCAGTAGCAGTCAAGCCACAGGAATTCTGAAACTTGGGTGACTGAAATGGCATTTTCAAGGTGCCGGATGTGTCTACCTTAATAGCTTTCACATGGCAAGTCTGCCTAACCTCACAGTATAAGCCTTTTGTAGCAGTTACTGGCAATTTTTATATACATGTAGATGACTTTTCCAAATACACTGGATTTCAGTTCCTTAACTTCCTTTCTTCCAATTATCTTGACCACTACCCTAATTCACTTCAAGGGGGGATACTGAAGAACTTCTCATTATCAATATCTACCACTTTTCCATATTCACAGTTTGAAGTCTCTCCCTCTTCAACTATAGCCTACTATCTTTCAACTTCACTCCTTCTGGTATCATGACTGCAAAAAATATTTTCTCTCCAGGACCTATTGCCCACTGTTCCTTCCATTTCATAATCCTTCACTTGCCCTCTTATGTCCTTATTTGCATCCTCAATTAGATTAGGTTGTGTGGTCCACCATTAGAATCATCCTTTGCATACATGCTCAACTCCCTTCAACTTCTTACTTTGCATAATCACCTAGCAAAGCCCCATCCCTCGTTACATCCAACTCTGACTAATCCAAGCCGGCACCTGTTCATCTAAACGTGCCTTGGAGAAAAAACAAGCAAACTACTATGCTTCCTATTGTCACTTTAAATTCATGCCATCTCAAGTTGGTTCTGAGTGTTACTTGGCAATCCTACTGCATTTCATTCTCCCACTTCATGGATGGCTGTTTTATACCTTTTTTCCTCACAGTTACAACTCTCACTTCCCTATTATCACTATCATCTGTCAACTATGTTTTCTATTTATCTGAGAAAACAGAAGCAGAGTATTTCTTTGAGCCCCTACCACTATGTCATTCCATCTACCAGCATCTGTGCCCATATACTCTGCTTTCCAGGCTATTATTATGGATGAAATGTCCTTCCTCTCCCATTCTTCCATTTGTGGACCAGATTCCATTCCTTGTCATTCATCATTTCAGAATTCTTCTACTATTTCTCTTGCATCACCATTCTTTACCCTCTATATTCAGTCACTTACCTCAGCACATACTATTCTTTTAAATTTAATTTTTGTTTTACACTATAGTTGATTTACAATGTTGTGTTAGTTTCAGGTGTACAGCAAAGTGATTCAGTTATACATACACATATATCCATTCGTTTTAAGATTCTTTTTCCATATTACATATAGATTCTTTTTCCATATTAAAGAAAATTGGGTAGAATTCCCTGTGCTGTACAGTACGTCCTTGTTGATTATCTATTTTATTTTATTTTTTAAACATCTTTATTGGAGTATAATTGCTTTACAATGTTGGGTTAGTTTCTGCTGTATAACAAAGTGAATCAGCTATGTGTACACATGTATCCCCATATGCCCTCCCTCTTGCGTCTCCCTCCCACCCTCCCTATCCCACCCCTCTAGCTGGTCAAAAAGCACCGAGCTGATCTCCCTGTGCTATGCAGCTGCTTCCCACTAGCTATCTAGTTTACATTTGGTAGTGTATATATGTCAATGCCACTCTCTCACGTCGTCCCAGCTTACCCTCCCCCCTCCCCATGTCCTCAAGTCCATTCTCTATGTCTGCGTCTTTATTCCTGTCCCACCCATAGGTTCTTCAGAACCTTTTTTTTTTTTTTTTTTTTTAGATTCCATATATATGTGTTAGCATATAGTACTAGTTTTTCTCTTTCTGACTTCCTTCACTCTGTATGACAGACTCTAGGTCCATCCACCTCATTACAAATAACTCAGTTTTGTTTCTTTTTATGGCTGAGTAATAATCCATTTTATATATGTGCCACATCTTCTTTATCCATTCATCTGTTAAGGGACACTTAGGTTGCTTCCGTGTCCTGGATATTGTAAATAGTGCTGCAGTGAACATTGTGCTACATGACTCTTTTTGAATTATGGTTTTCTCAGGGTATATGCCCAGTAGTGGGATTGCTGGGTCATATGGTAGTTCTACTTTTAGTTTTTTAAGGAACCTCCATACTGTTCTCCATAGTGGCTGTATCAATTTACATTCCCACCAACAGTGCAAGAGGGTTCCTTTTCTCCACACACTCTCCAGCATTTATTTTTTGTAGATTTTTAATTTTGCCTTATCATTTAATATCTATATTTTAATGTATTGAATAGTTCTATACTTCTGACTATTATTTTTTTAAAAACTACATCATTTTTTTTTAATATCTTTATTGGAGTATAATTGCTTTACAATGGTGTGCTAGTTTCTGCTTTATAACAAAGTGAATCAGTTATACATATACATAAGTTCCCATATCTCTTCCCTCTTGCGTCTCCCTCCCTCCCACCCTCCCTATCCCACCCCTCTAGGTGGTCACAAAGCACGGAGCTGATCTCCCTGTGCTATGCGGCTGCTTCCCACTAGCTATCTATTTTACGTTTGGTAGTGTATATATGTCCATGCCACTCTCTCACTTTGTCACAGCTTACCCTTCCCCCTCCCCATATCCTCAAGTCCATTCTCTAGTAGGTCTGTGTCTTTATTGCCGTCTTACCCCTAGGTTCTTCATGACCTTTTTTTTTTCTTTCTTAGATTCCATATATATGTGTTAGCATACTGTATTTGTTTTTCTCTTTCTGACTTACTTCACTCTGTATGACAGACTCTAGGTCCATCCAACTCACTACAAATAACTCAATTTCGTTTCTTTTTATGGCTGAATAATATTCCATTGTATATATGTGCTACATCTTCTTTATCCATTCATCTGTTGATGGACATTTAGGTTGCTTCCATGTCCTGGCTATTGTAAATAGAGCTGCAATGAACATTTTGGTACATGACTCTTTTTGAATTATGGTTTTCTCAGGGTATATGCCAAGTAGTGGGATTGCTGGGTGGTATGGTAATTCTATTTTTGGTTTTTTAACAAACCTCCATACTGTTCTCCATAGTGGCTGTATCAATTTACATTCCCACCAACAGTGCAAGAGGGTTCCCTTTTCTCCACACCCTCTCCAGCATTTATTGTTTGTAGATTTTTTGATGAGGGCCATTCTGACTGGTGTGAGATATCTCATTGTAGTTTTGATTTGCATTTCTCTAATGATTAATGATGTTGAGCATTCTTTCATGTGTTTGTTGGCAATCTGTATATCTTCTTTGGGGAAATGTCTATTTAGGTCTTCTGCCCATTTTTGGATTGGGTTGTTTGTTTTTTTGTTATTGAGCTGCATGAGCTGCTTTTAAATTTTGGAGATTAAGCCTTTGTCAGTTGCTTCATTTGCAAATATTTTCTCCCATTCTGTGTGTTGTCTTTTTGTCTTGTTTATGGTTTCCTTTGCTGTGCAAAAGCTTTTAAGTTTCATTAGGTCCCATTTGTTTATTTTTGTTTTTATTTCCATTTCTCTAGGAGGTGGGTCAAAAAGGATCTTGCTGTGATTTATGTCATAGAGTGTTCTGCCTATGTTTTCCTCTAAGAGTTTGATAGTGTCTGGCCTTACATTTAGGTCTTTAATCCATTTTGAGTTTATTTTTGTGTATGGTGTTAGGGAGTGTTCTAATTTCATTCTTTTACATGTAGCTGTCCAGTTTTCCGAACACCACTTATTGAAGAGACTGTCTTTTCTCCATTGTATATCCTTGCCTCCTTTGTCATAGATTAGTTGACCATAGGTGTGTGGGTTTATCTCTGGGCTTTCTATCCTGTTCCATTGATCTATATTTCTGTTTTTGTGCCAGTACTGTATTGTCTTGATTACTGTAGCTTTGTAGTATAGTCTGAAGTCTGGGAGCCTGATTCCTCCAGCTCTATTTTTCTTTCTGAAAATTGATTTGGCTATTTGGGGTCTTTTGTGTTTCCATACAAATTGTGAATTTTTTTGTTCTAGTACTGTGAAAAGTGCCATTGGTAGTTTGATAGGGATTGCATTGAATCTGCAGATTGCTTTGGGTAGTATACTCATTTTCACAATGTTGATTCTGCCAATCCAAGAACATGGTGTATCTCTCCATCTGTTTGTATCATCTTTAATTTCTTTTATCAGTGTCTTATAGTTTTCTGCATACAGGTCTTTTCTGTCCTTAGGTAGGTTTATTCCTAGGTATTTTATTCTTTTTGTTGCAATGGTAAATGGAAGTGTTTCCTTAATTTCTCTTTCAGATTTTTCATCATTAGTGTATAGGAATGCAAGAGATTTCTGTGCATTAATTTTGTATCCTGCTACTTTACCAAATTCTTTGATTAGCTCTAGTAGGTTTCTGGTAGCATCTTTAGGATTCTCTATGTATATTATCATGTCCTCTGCAAACACTGACAGTTTTACTTCCTTTCCGATTTGAATTCCTTTTATTTATTTTTCTTCTCTGATTGCTGTGGCTAACACTTCCAAAACTATGTTGAATAATAGTAGTGAGAGTGGGCAACCTTGTCTTGTTCCTGATCTTAGTGGAAATGGTTTCAGTTTTTCACCTTTGAGAATGATGTTGGCTGTGGTTTTGTCATATATGGCCTTTATTATGCTGAGGTAAGTTACCTCTATACCTACTCTCTGGAGAGTATTTATCATAAATGGGTGTTGGATTTTGTCAAAAGCTTTTTCTCCATCTATTGAGATGATCATATGGTTTTTCTCCTTCAATTTGTTAATATGGTGTATCACATTGATTGATTTGCGTATATTGAAGAATCCTTGCATTCCTGGGATAAACCCCACTTGATCATGGTGTATGATCCTTTTAATGTGGTGTTGGATTCTGTTTGCTAGTATTTTGTAGAGGATTTTTGCACCTATGTTCATCAGTAATATTGGCCTGTAGTTTTCTTTTTTTGTGACCTCTGTCTGGTTTTGGTATCAGGGTGATGGTGGCCTCATAGAATGAGTTTGGGAGTGTTCCTCCCTCTGCTATATTTTGGGAAAGTTTGAGAAGGATAGGTGTTAGCGCGTCTCTAAATGTTTGGTAGATTTCACCTGTGAAACCATCTGGTCCTGGGCTTTTGTTTGTTGGAAGATTTTTAATCACAGTATCAATTTCAGTGCTTGTGATTGGTCTGTTTATATTATCTATCTCTTCCTGGTTTAGTCTCAGAAGGTTGTGCTTTTCTAAGAATTGTCCATTTCTTCCAGGTTGTCCATTCCATTGGTATATCATTGCTTGTAATAAATCTCTCATGATCCTTTGTATTTCTGCAGTGTCAGTTATTACTTATCCGTTTTCATTTCTCATTCTGTTGATTTGAGCCTTCTCCCATTTTTTCTTGATGAGTCTGGCTAATGGTTTATCAATTTTGTTTATCTTCTCAAAGAACCAGCTTTTACTTTTATTGATCTTCACTATTGTTTCCTTCATTTCTTTTTCTTTTATTTCTGATCTCATCTTTATGATTTCTTTCCTTCTGCTAACTTTGGGGTTTTTTGTTCTTCTTTCTCTAATTGCTTTAGGTGTAAGGTTAGGTTTGTTTATTTGAGGTGTTTCTTGTTTCTTGAGGTAGGATTGTATTGCTATAAACTTCCCTCTTAGAACTGCTTTTGCTGCATCCCATAGGTTTCGGGTCGTCGTGTGTTCATTGTCATTTGTTTCTTGGTATTTTTTAATTTCCTCTTTGATTTCTTCAGTGATCTCTGGTTATTTAGTAGCATATTGTTTAGCCTCCATATGTTTCTATTTTTTACAGTTTTGTCCCTGTAATTGATATCTAGTCTTACAGTGTTGTTGTTGGAAAAGATACTTGATACAATTTCAATTTTCTTAAATTTACCAAGGTCTGATTTGTGACCCAAGATATGATCTATCCTGGAGAATGTTCCATGAGCACTTGAGAAGAAAGTGTATTCTGTTGTTTTTGGAAAGGAATGTCCTATAAATATCAATTAAGTCCATCCTGTTTAATGTGTCATTTAAAGCTTGTGTTTCCTTATTTATTTTCATTTTGGATGATCTGTCCATTGGTGAAAGTGGGATGTTAAAGTCCCCTACTATTATTGTGTTACTGACAATTTTTCCTTTTATGGCTCTTAGCATTTGCCTTATGTATTCAGGTGCTCCTATGTTGGGTGCATAAATATTTACAATTTTCATATCTTCTTCTTGTATTGATCCCTTGATCATTATGTAGTACCCTTCTTTGTCTCTTGTAATAGTCTTTCTTTTAAAGTCTACTTTTTCTGATATGAGAATTGCTACTCCAACTTTCTTTTGATTTCCATTTGCATGGAATATCTTTTTCCACCCTTTCATTTTCAGTCTGTATGTGTCTCTAGATCTGAAGTGGGTCTCTTGTAGACAGCATATATATGGGTCTTGTTTTTGTATACATTCAGCCAGTCTATGTCTTTTGGTTGGAGCATTTAATCCATTTACATTTAAGGTAATTATCAATAAGTATGTTCCTATTACCATTTTCTTAATTGTTTTGGGTTTGTTATTGTAGCTCTTTTCTTTCTCTTGAGTTTCCTACCTAGAGAAGTTCCCTTAGCATTTATTGTAAAGCTTGTTTGGTGGTCCTGAATTCTCTTAGCTTTTGCTTATCTATAAAAGCTTTCATTTCTCTGTCAAATCTGAATGAGATCCTTGCTGGGTAGAGTAATCTTGGTTGTAGGTATTTCTCTTTCATCACTTTAAATATGTACTGCCACTGGCCTGCAGAGTTTCTGCTGGAAGATGAGCTGTTAACCTTATGGGGATTCCCTTGTATGTTATTTGTTGCTTTTCCCTTGCTGCTTTTAATATTTTTTCTTTGTATTTAATTTTTGATAGTTTTATTAATATGTGTCTTGGTGTGTTTCTCCTTGGATTTATTTGGATGGGACTCTCTGCGCTTCCTGGACTTGATTGACTATTTCCTTTCCCATATTAGGGAAGTTTTCAACTATAATCTCTTCAAATATTTTCTCAGTCCCTTTCTTTTTCTCTTCTTCTTCTGGGACCTCTAAAATTCGAATGTTGGTGCATTTAATGTTGTCCCAGAGGTCTCTAAAACTGTCCTCAATTCTTTTCATTCTTTTTCTCTTTACTCTGCTCTGTGGTAGATATTTCCACTCTTTTATCTTCTAGGTCAGTTATCCGTTCTTCTTCCTCAGTTATTCTGCTATTGATTCCTTCTAGAGAATTTTAAATTTCATTTATTGTGTTGTTCATCATTGTTTGTTTGCTCTTTAGTTCTTCTAGGTTCTTGTCAAACATTTCTTGTGTTTTCTCCATTCTATTTCCAAGATTTTGGATCATCTTTACTATCATTACTCTGAATGCTTTTTCAGGTAGACTACCTATTTCCTCTTCATTTGTTTGGTCGGGTGGGTTTTTACCTTGCTCCTTCATCTGCTGTGTATTTCTCTATCTTCTCCTTTTACTTAACTTACTGTGTTTGGGGTCTCCTTTTCACAGGCAGCACGTTCATAGTTCCCATTGTTTTTGGTGTCTGCTCCCAGTGGGTAAGGTTGGTTCAGTAGGTTGTGTAGGCTTCCTGGTGGAGGGGACTGGTGCCTGTGTTCTGGTGGATGAGGCTAGATCTTGTTTCTCTGATGGGCAGGACTGCATTCGGTGGTGTGTTTTGGGGTGTCTGTGAGCTTATTATGATTTTAGGCAGCCTCTCTGCTAGTGGGTGGGGTTGTCTTCCTAGTTGTTTGTGATGGGGTGTCCAGCACTGGAGCTTGTTGGTTGTTGAGTGGAGCTGGGTCTTAGCGTGAGATGGAGATCTCTGAGAGAGCTCTTGCCAATTGATATTACGTGGGGCTGGGAGGCCTCTGGTGGTCCAATGTCTGGAACTTGGCTCTCCCACCTCAGAGGCTCAGGCATGACACCCAGCCAGAGCACCAAGACCTTGTCAGCCACACGGCTTTTGGGAAGTCTGAGGTCTTCTGCCAGCCTTCAGTAGGTGTTCTGTAGGAGTTATTCTACATATAGATGTACTTTTGATATACTTGTGGGGAGGAAGGTGATCTCCACGTCTTACTCCTCCACAGTCTTGAAAGTCCTCTCTTGTACCATACAGAAAAGTAACTCCAGGTGAATCAAGCTCAACTAATAAATCACCCACTAACAACACAGAATATCTTCATTATCTCGGAGTAGGGAAAGATGTGAGCTATGTTCATTTTCTGCTGCTCCTGGGTGAATTCTGAGAACTGTGAAGAATAAGCTTGGAGTGAATCACAACCTGCTCCTTTCTGAGATTTTCTGCATCTGTTCTGAAGCTCTGATGAGGGTGGTCCTTCTTAGATGGACTGTTCTTCCAAGTGTGACTCCTGTCCCCACCTTCCTGCCACAAAAGAGCTGCTTTTTTCCAGAGATGCTGGGACTTAAGCCTCAGGCGCGAACCCTCCGAGCCTGCAAGTCGGAAAGGGCGGAAGTTGATATCGATTTTACATATAGTAGTGTGTATATGTTAATCCTAAACTCCTAATTTATCCCTCCCCCGACTTTTTCCCATTGGTAACCATAAGTTTGTTATTGAAGGCTGTGAATCAGTTTCTGTTTTGTAAATAAGTTCATTTATATAATTTTTTTCAGATTCCACATATAAGTGATATCATATGATATTTGTCTTTGTCTGACTTACTTCACTTAGTATGATCATCTCTAGGTCTATCCATGTTGCTGCAAATGGCAATATTTCATTTTTTTATGGCTGAGTAATATTCCATTGTATCTATGTACCACAACTTCTTTATCCTTTGCTCTGTCAAAGGACATTTAGGTTGCTTCCATGTGTTGGCTATTTTAAATAGTGCTGCAGTGAATATTGGCGTGCATGTATCCTTTGGAACAATGGTTTTCTCTGGATATATGCCGAGGAGTGGGATTGCTGGATCATATGGTAGTTCTATATTTCCTTTTCAAGGGAACCTCCATACTGTTCTCCATAATGGTTGTACCAATTTACATTGCCATCAACAGTGTAGGAGGATTCCCTTTTCTCTGCACCGTGTCCAACATATATTGTTTGTGGACTTTTTGATGATGGCCATTCTGACCAGTGTGAGGTGATACCTCATTGTAGTTTTGATTTGGATTTCTCTAATAATTACAGGTGTTGAGCATCTTTTCATGTGCTTTTTGACCATCTGTATGTCTTCTTTGGAGAAATGTTTATTTAGTTCTTCTGCCCATTTTTTTTTATTGGGTTGTTTGTTTTTTTTCATATAGAGCTACATGAGCTGTTTGTATATTTTGGAGATTAATTCCTTGTCAGTCACTTCATTTGTGAATATTTTCTCCCATTCTGTGGGTTGTCTTTTCATTTTGTTTATGGTTTCCTTTACTGTGCAAAAGCTTTTAAGTTTCATTAGGTCCCATTTGTTTATTTTTGTTTTTATTTTCATTTCTCTAGGAGGTGGATCAAAAAAGGTCTTGCTGCGATTTACGTCAAAGAGTGTTCTGCCTATGTTTTCCTCTAAGAGTTTTAAAATATCTGGTCTTACATTTAGGTCTTTAATCCATTTTAAGTTTATTTTTGTGTATGGTGTTAGAGCATGTTCCAATTTCATTCTTTTACATATAGCTGTCCAGTTTTCTCAGCACTACTTACTGAAGAGACTGTCTTTTCTCCATTGTATATTCTTGCCTCCTTTCTCGTAGATGGACTGTAGGTGAGTGGGTTTATTTCTGGGCTTTCTTTCCTGTTCCATTAATCTATATATCTGTACCAATACCATACTGTTTTGATGACTGTAGCCTTGTTGTATAGTCTGAAGTCAGGGAGCCTGATTCCTCCAGCTCCGTTTTTCTTTCTCAGTATTGCTTTGGCTATTCGGGTTTTTTTATGTCTCCATACAGATTAAAAATTTTTTTGTTCTAGTTCTGTGAAAAATGCCATTGGTCATTTCATAGGGATTACATTGAATCTGTAGGTTACCTTCAGTAGTATACTAATTTTGACAATATTGATTCTTCCAATCCAAGATCATGGTATATCTTTCCATCTGTTTGTGTCATCTTCAGTTTCTTTCATCATGGTCTTATAGTTTTCAGAGTACAGGTCTTTTGCTTCCTTAGATGGGTTTATTCCTAGGTATATATTCTTTTTGATGCAGTGTTAAATGGGAACATTTCCTTATTTTCTCTTTCTGATCTTTCGTTGTTAGTGTATAGGAATGCAAAAAATTTCTGTATATTTTGTATCCTACAACTTTACTGAATTCATTGTTGAGCTCTAGTAGTTTTCTGGTAGCATCTTTAGGATTTTCTATGTATAGTATCATGTCATTTGTAAAGTGACAGTATTACTTCTTCTTTTCCAAACTGGATCCCTTTTATTTCTTTTTCTTCCCTGATTGCCATGACTAGGACTTCCAAAACTATGTTGAATAAGAGTGGTGAGAGTGGACATCCTTGTCTTGTTCCTGATATTAGAAGAAATGCTTTCAGTTTTTCAGCATTGAGTATGATGTTGGCTGTGGGTTTGTCATATATGGCCTCTATTATGTTGAGGTAAGTTCCCTCTATGTCCATTTTCTGAAGAGTTTTTATGATAAATTGGTGTCGAATTTTGTCAAAAACTTTTTCTGCATCTATTGAGATGATCATGTGGTTTTTATTCTTCAGTTTGTTAATGTGGTGTATCACAGTGATTGATTTGTGGCTATTGACAAATCCTTGCATCCCTGGAATAAATCCCACTTGATCATGGTGTATGATACTTTTGATGTATTGTTGGATTTGGTTTGCTAGTATTTTGTTGAAGAGTTTTGCATCTATGTTCATCAGTGATATTGGCCTGCAATTTTCTTTGTCTGTGGTATCTTTGGTTTTCGTATCAGGGTGATGGTGATTTCATAGAAAGAGTTTGGGAATGTTCCTTCCTCTGCAATTTTTTGGACGAGTTTGAGAAGGATAGGTATTAACTCTTCTCTAAATGTTTGATAGAATTCACCTATGAAGCCGTCTGGTCCTCGACTTCGGTTTGTTAGAAATTTTTAAATCACAGTTTCAATTTCAGTATGAGTGATTGGTCTGTTCATATTTTCTGTTTCTTCCTGGTTCAGTCTTGGAAGATTGTACCTTTCTAAGAATTTGTCCATTTCTTCCAGGTTGTCCATTTTATTGGCATATAGTTGCTTGTAGTAATTTCATGATCCTTTGTATTTCTGCAGTGTCAGTTGTTACTTTTCCTTTTTCATTTCTAATTCTGTTGATTTGAGGCTTCTCCCTTTTTTTCTTGACGAGTCTGGCTAATGGTTTATCAGTTTTGTTTATCTTCTCAAAGAACCAGCTTTTAGTTTTATTGATCTTTGCTACTGTTTTCTTTATTTCTATTTCATTTATTTCTGCTCTGATCTTTATGATTTCTTTCCTTCTACTAACTTTGGGTTTTGTTTGTTCTTCTTTCTCTAGTTCCTTTAGGTGTAAGGTTAGATTGTTTATGTGAGATTTTTCTTGTTTCTTGAGGTAGGATTGAATTGCTATAAAATTCCCTCTTAGAACTGCTCTTGCTGCATCCCATACGTTTTGGATTGTCTTGTTTTCGTTGTCATTTGTCTCTAGGTATTTTTTGATTTCCTCTTTGATTTCTTCAGTGATCTCTTGGTTATTTAGTAACATATTGTTTAGCCTCCATGTGTTTTTTTTTTTTACATTTTTTTCCCTGTAATTTATTTCTAGTCTCATAGTGTTTTGTTCAGAAAAGATGCTTGATATGATTTCAGTTTTCTTAAATTTACTGAGGCTTGATTTGTGACCCATGATGTGATCTATCCTGGAGAATATTCTATGTGCACTTGAGAAGAAATTGTAATCTGCTGTTTTCCGATGGAATGTCCTATAAATATCAATTAAATCTATCTGGTCTATTTTGTCATTTAAAGCTTGTATTTCCATATTAATTTTCTGTGTGGATGATCTGTCCATTGGTGTAAGTGAGGTGTTAAATTCCCCCACTATTTTTCTGTTACTGTTGATTTCCTCTTTATAGCTGTTAGCATTTGCCTTATGTATTGAGGTGCTCCTATGTTGGGTGCATATATATTTATAATTGTTATATCTTCTTCTTAGATTGATCCCTTGATCATTATGTAGTGTCCTTCCTTGCCTCTTGTAACATTCTTTATTTTAAAGTCTATTTTATCTGATATGAGTATTGCTACTCCAGCTTTCTTTTGATTTCCATTTGCATGGAATATCTTTTTCCATCCCCTCACTTTCAGTCTGTATGTGTCCCTAGGTCTGAAATGGGTCTCTTGTAGACAGCATATATATGGGTCTTGTTTTTGTATCCATTCAGCAAGCCTGTGTCTTTTGGTTGGAGCATTTAATCCATTCACATTTTAGGTAATTATCAATATCTATGTTCATGTTACCATTTTCTTCTTTGTTTTGGGTTTGTGTTTTGTAGGTCCTTCTCTTCTCTTGTGTTTCCCACTTAGAGAAGTTCCTTTAGCATTTGTCGTAGAGCTGATTTGGTGGTGCTGAATTCTCTTAGGTTTTGCTTACCTGTAATGCTTTTGATTTCTCCGTCGAATCTGATGAGATCCTTGCTGGGTAGAGTAATCTTGGTTGTAGGTTCTTCCCTTTCATCACTTTAAATATATCTTGCCACTCCCTTCTGGCTTGTAGAGTTTCTGCTGAGAAATCAGCTGTTAACCTCATGGGAGTTTCCTTGTTTATTATTTGTTTTTTTTTCCTTGTTTTAATAATTTTTTTTGTCTTTAATTTTTGTCAGTTTGATTACTGTGTGTCTTGGCGTGTTTCTCCTTGGGTGTATCCTGCCTGTGACTCTATGTGCTTCCTGGACTTGGGTGGCTATTTCATTTGCCATGTTAGGGAAGTTTTCGTTTATAACCTCTTGAAATATTTTCTTGGGTCCTTTCTCTCTCTCTTCTCCTTCTGGGACCCCTATAATTCGAATGTTGGTGCATTTAATGTTGTCCCAGAGGTCTCTTAGACTGTCTTCATTTCTTTTCATTCTTTTCTCTTTATTCTGTTCCGTGGCAGTGGATTCCACCATTCTGTCTTCCAGGTCACTTATCCATTCTTCTGCCTCAGTTATTCTGCTATTGATTCCTTCTAGTGTATTTTTCATTTCAGTTATTGTATTGTTCATCTCTGTTTGTTTGTTCTTTAATTCTTCTAGGTGTTTGTTCTTTAATTCTTCTAGGTCTTTGTTAAACATTTCTTGCATCTTCTGAGTCTTTGCCTCCCTTCTTTTTCCGAGGTCCTGGATCATCTTCACTATCATTATTCTGAATTCTTTTTCTGGAAGGTTTCCTATCTCCCTTTCATTTAGTTGTTTTTCTGGGGTTTTATCTTGTTCCTTCATCTGGTATATAGTCCTCTGCCTTTTCATTTTGTCTGTCTTTCTGTGAATGTGGTTTTTCTTCCACAGGCTGCAGGATTGTAGTTCTTCTTGCTTCTACTGTCTACCCTATGGTGGATGAGGCTCTCTAAGAGGCTTGTGCAAGTGTCCTGATGGGAGGGACTTGTGGTGGGCAAAGCTCAGTAAAACTTTAATCTGCTTGTCTGCTGATGGGTGGGGCTGAGTTCCTTCCCTGTTGGTTGTTTGCCGTGAGCTGACCCAGCACTGGATGCTACAGGCTCTCTGGTGGGGCTAATGGCAGACTCTGCGAAGGCTCACACCAAGGAGTACTTCCCAGAACTTCTGCTGCCAGTGTCCGTGTCTCCTCAGTGAGCCACAGCCACCCCCCACCTCTGCAGGAGACCCTCCAACACTAGCAGGTAGGTCTGGTTCAGTGTCCTATGGGGGTCACTGCTCCTTCCCCCTGGGTCCTGATGTACACACTACTGTGTGTGTGTCCTCCAAGAGTGGAGTCTCTGTTTCCACCCGTCCTGTCGAAGTTCTGCAATCAAATCCCGCTAGCCTTCAAAGTGTGATTCTCTGGGAATTCCTCCTCCCATTGCTAGACCTCCAGGTTGGGAAGCCTGATGTGGGGCTCAGAACCTTCACTCCAGTGGGTGGACTTCTGTGGTGTAATTGTTCTCCAGTTTGTGAGTCACCAGCCCAGTGGTTATGGGATTTGATTTTATTGTGATTGTGCCCCCCTACCGTCTCCTTGCAGGTTCTTTGTCTTTGGATGTGGGGTATCTTTTTTGGTGAGTTCCAGTGTCTTCCTGTTGATGATTATTCAGCAGTTAGCTGTGATTCCAGTGCTCTCACAAGAGGGAGTGAGTGTGCGTCCTTCTACTCTGCCATCTTGAACCAATCCCCAGCATTTTGTATTATTAGTTTTATGGATTTTAGCCATACTGATATGTATGTAATGGTATCACTGTGTTGTTTTAATTTGCAATTTATCTAATGACATTAGATGGTGACCATCTTTTTTAAAATAATTATTTGCCATCTCTGTATCTTTTTTTTGGTGAGATATCCGTACAGATCTTTTACTCATTTTAAGATTGGGTCGGTTGTTTTCTCTTCGTTGAGTGTTAAGAGCTCTTCATATATTTTGTATACCAGCCCTTTATCAGAAATATGGTTTACAAAAATTTTCTCCTAGTCTGTGCCTCGTCTCTTGATTCTCTTTAAAGATGTCTTTCACAGAAGTTTTAAATCTTAACAAAGTCCACCAAACCCAAGCTTACCTAGATTTTCTCCTATGTTGTCCTATAGAACCTTTACAGTTTTACATTTAGGTCTATGACTTATTTTGAGTAAAATTTTATGAAGGATGTAAGGACTGTTTCAAGATTCACTTTAATTGGTATATGGATGTCTAATTGTTCTGGCATCATTTGTTGAAAGGGCTATCCTTCTAATGAATTGCGTTTACTCCTTTTTCAAAGATCAGTTGACTATACTTGTATGTGTGTATTTCTGGGATATGTTGTTCTATTGATCAATTTATTATTTCACCAATATTCTGTCTTTATAGCTTTATAGTAAGTCTTTTTTAATTTAATTTTTTATTGAAGTATAGTTGATTTATAATGTGCAAATTTCTGCTGTACAGCAAAGAGACTCAGTTATACACATTTATATACATTCTTTTTTAATATTCTTTTCCATTATGGTTTATCCAAGGAGATTAGATATACTTCCCTGTGCTATAGAGTAGGACGTTGTTGTTTATCCATTCTAAATGTAATAGTTTGCATCTACTAACCCCCAACTCCCAGTCCATCCCTCTCCCTCCCATCTCCCCCAGCAACCACAAGTCTGTTCTCTATGTCTGTGAGTCTGTTTCTGTTTCATAGATAGGTTCATTTGTGCCATATTTTAGATTCCACATATAAGCGATATCATATGGTATTTGTCTTTCTCTTTCTGACTTACTTCACTTAGTATGATAATCTCTAGATCCATCCATTTTGGTGCAAATGGCATTATTTCATTCTTTTTTATGGCTGAGTAATATTCCATTGTATATATGTACCACATCTTCTTTATCCATTCATCTGTCGATGGACATTTGGTTGTTTTCATATCTTGGCTATTGTGAATTGTGCTGCTATGACATAGGGTGCGTGTATCTTTGAATTATAGTTTTTCCAAGTGTATGCCCAGGAGTGGGATGGCTGGATCATATGGTAACTCTGTTTTTAGTTTTCTGAGGACCCTCCATACTCTTTTCCATAGTGGCTGCACCAACTTACATTCCCATGAACAGTGTAGGAAGATTCCCTTTTCTCCATACCCTCTCTAGCATTTGTTATTTGTAGACTTTTAAATGATGGTCATTCTGACTGGTGTGAGGTGCTACCTCAATATAGTTTCGATTTGCATTTCTCTAATAATTAGTGATGTTGAGCTCTTTTCATGTGCCTACTGGCCATTTGTATGTCTTCTCTAGAGAAATGTCTAGGAAGGTCTCCTGTCCATTTTTTGATCGGGTTGTTTGTTTTTTTGTTGTTGAGTTGTATGAGCTGTTTGTGTATTTTGGAGATTAAGCCCTTATTTGTTTAATCATTTGCAAATATTTTTTTCCCTTCTGTAAGTTGTCTTTTCATTTTGTTTATGGTTTCTTTTGCTATGCAAAAGCTTTTAAGTTTGATTAAGTCCAATTTGTTTGTTTTTATTTTTATTTCTATAGCCTTGGGAGGCTGACCTAAGAAAACATTGGCACGATTTATGTCAGAGAATGTTTTGCCTATGCTCTCTCCTAGGAGTTTTATGGTGTCATGTCTTATGTTTAAGTCTTTAAGCTATTTTGAGTTTACTTTTGTACATGGTGTGTGTTCTAACATCATTGATTTACATACAGCTGTCCAACTTTCCCAGCACCACTTGCAGAAGAGACTATCTTTTCCCCATTTTATTTTCTTGCCTACTTTGTCAAAGATTAATTGACCATAGATGTGTGGGTTTATTTCTGGGCTCTGTATTCTGTTCCATTGATCCATATGTTGGTTTTTGTACCAGTACCACACTGTTTTAATTATTGTAGCTTTATAGTATTGTCTGAAGATGGGAGAGTTATGCCTCCTGCTTTTTTTCCCCCTCAGGATTGCTCTGGCAATTCTGGGTCTTTTTGGTTCCATATAAATTTTTAGATTATGTGTTGTAATTCTGTGAAAAATATCATGGGTAATTTAATAAGGATCGCATTAAATCTGTAGAGTGCTTTGGGTATTATTGCCATTTTAACAATATTAATTATTCCAATCCAAGAGCATGGGATATCTTTCCATTTTTTTGAATCCTCTTTAATTTCCTTTATTAATGTTTTATAGTTCTCAGAATATTAGTCTTTCACCTCCTTGGTCAGGTTTATTCATAGGTATTTTAGAAAAGTATTGTTTTTTTTTTACATTCCCTTTCTGATATTTCATTGTTAGTGTAAAGAAATGCAAGCGGGCTTCACTGGTGGCGCAGTGGTTGAGAATCTGCCTGCCAATGCAGGGGACACAGGTTCGAGCCCTGGTCTGGGAAGATCCCACATGCCGTGGAGCAACTAGGCCCATGAGCCACAACTACTGAGCCTGTGCGACTGGAGCCTGTGCTCTGCAACAAGAGAGGCCGCAATAGTGAGAGGCCCGCGCACCGCGATGAAGAGTGGCCCCCGCTCGCCACAGCTAGAGAAAGCCCACGCACAGAAACGAAGACCCGACCCAGCCAAAAATAAATAAATAAATAAAATGCAGGAATATTTAAAAAAAAAAAGAAATGCAAGCAATTTCTGAATGTTAATCTTGTATTCTACTTTGATGAATTCATTTATTAGATCTAGTAGTTTTTGTGTGGAGTCCTTAGGGTGTTATATATATATAGTATAATGTTATCTACATATCATGAGAATTTTACCTCTTCCCTTCCAATTTGGATACCTTTTATTTCTTTTTCTTGTCTGATTGCTGTGGCTAGGACTTCCAATACTATGTTGAATAGAAGTGGTGAAAGTGGGCATCCTTGTCTTGTTCCAGATTTTATCAGGAAGGGTTTCAGCTTCTCACCGTTGAATGTTATATAGGCTGTGGTTTGTCAAAAATGGCTTTTGTTATGTTGAGATATGTTCCCTCAATACCCACTTCAGTAAGAGTTTTTATCATGAATGGATGTTGAATTTTGTCAAATACTTTTTTGCATCTATTGAGATGATCACGTGGTTTTTGACTTTTCTTTTGTTTATGTGGGGTATTACCTTGATTTGTGTATGTTGCACCATCCTTATGAACTTAGGATGAATCCCACTTGTTTGCAGTGTATAACGTTTTTTAATGTGCTGTTGGATTCGGTTTGCTAATATTTTGTTGAGAATTTTTGCATATATATTCATCAATGATGTTGGCCTATAATTTTCTTTTCTGGTGGTATCTTTGTCTGGTTTTGGTATCAGGGTGATGGTGGCTTCATAGAATGTCTTTGGGAGTGTTCCCTCCTCTTCAACCTTTTGGAAGAGTTTGAGGAACATTGGTGTAAGTTCTTCTTTGTATGGTTGGTAGAATTCACCTGTGAAGCAATCTCCTTCTGAACTTTTGTTTTTAGGGAGTTTTGTTTTTTTTTTTAAACAGATTCTATTTCACTTCTAGTGATCAGTCTGTTCAAATTACCTATTTCTTCTTTTTTTTTTTTTTTTAAAGTACTTGAACTGTGTTTTTTCATTTTTTTAATTTATTTTTTATTTATTTATTTATGGCTGTGTTGGGTCTTCGTTTCTGTGCGAGGGCTTTCTCTAGTTGCGGCAAGCGGGGGCCACTCTTCATCGTGGTGCGCGGGCCTCTCACTATCGCGACCTCTCTTCTTGCGGAGCACAGGCTCCAGACGCGCAGGCTCAGTAGTTGTGACTCATGGCTTAGTTGCTCCATGGCATGTGGGATCTTCCCAGACCAGGGCTCGAACCCGTGTCCCCTGCATTGGCAGGCAGATTCTCAACCACTGCGCCACCAGGGAAACCCATACCTATTTCTTCTTGATTCAGTTTTGGTGGGCTGTATGTTTCTAGAAAGTTGTCCATTTCTTCTAGGTTGTCAAATTTGTTGGCATGAATTGTCCATCGTATTCTCTTATTATTTTTTTTTTTTTTGCATTTCTGTGGTATTGGTTGAGATTTCTCCATTTTCATTTCTTATTGTGTTTATTTGGGTTCTCTCTATTTTCTTCTTGGGGAGCCTGGCCAGAGGTTTGTCAATTTTGTTTACCCTTTCAAAGAACCAGCTCTTGGTTTTATTTTTTTCTATTTTTTAAAAATCTTTATTTTACTTATTTCCTCCCTGAACTTTATTATTTTCTTCTTTCTGCTGACTTCAGGTTTTGTTTTCTAATTCTTTTAGGTGGTATGTTAGGTCGTTTGAGATTTTAATTGTTTGTTTTTTTTTTTTTTTGAGGAGGGTGTGTATCACTATAAGCTTCCCTCTAAGAACTGCCTTTGCTGCATCCTGTAGATTTTGTATGTTTGTGTTTTCATTGTCATTTGTCTGAAGGTATTTTTTAATTTTCTTTTCGATTTCCTTATTGACCCATTGGTTTTTTAGTAACATGATGTTTATTCTCCATGTAATGTTTTTTTCTCATTTCTTTTCCTGTGGTTGATTTCTAGTTTCATGCTGTTGTGGTCAGAGAAGATGCTTGAAATAATTTCTATACTCTTAAATTTGTTGAGGTTAGTTTTGTGACCTAATATGTGGTCAGTCCTAGAGAATGTTGTATATGCACTTGAAATGAATGTGTATTCTGGTTTTTTTGGATGTAATGTCCTGAAAATATCAATTAAGTCTAACTGTTCTATTGTATCATTTAAGATCTCCGTTGCCTTATTGATTTTCTGTCAAGAGGATTGGTCCATTGATGCGAGTGGGGTGTTAAAGTCTCCTACTAATATTGTATTCCAATCAATCCCTCCCTTTATGTCTTTTATTATTTGTTTTATACATTTGGGTGCTCCTATATTAGGTACATATATGTTGATGAGTGTAAAATCCTCTTCTTGTATTGATCCTTTTACCATTATATAGTGTCCTTCTTTATCTTTCTTTATTGCCTTTGTTTTAAAGTCTATTTTGTCTGATGTGAGTATTGAAACTCCTGCTTTCTTGATATTTCTGTTTGCATGAAATATCTTTTTCCATCCCCTCACTTTCAATCTATGTGTGTCCTTTGCCCTAAGGTGGATCTCTTGTAGGCAGTGTATTGTAGGCTCTTATTTTTTTATCCAGTCTCCCACTGTATATCTTTTGATTGGAGCACTCAGTCCATTGATACTTAAGGTAATTATTGATACATACATATTTATTGCCATTTGAAACATTGTTTTCCATTCTGTGTTTCTTCTTTGTTCCTTTCTTTTTTTGTTTTTCTTTTTGTGGTTTGATGATTTCTTTTTATTTTATGCTTGTGTTCTCTTCTTTTTGGTTTTTGTGAATCTATTGTATGTTTTTGATTTGTGGTTGCCCTGTTTTTCAAGTATGTTAACCCCTTCTTATATCTGCTTGCTTTAGACAGTCATACAGGCTCAAACACATTCTAAAAAAAAAAAAAAAAAAAAGGAATCTGCATTTTCTTACTCTCCCTCCCCCCCACATTTTATGATTTTGATGTCCTTTTTTTTTGGCTACACCATGCAGCTTGCAGAATCTTAGTTCCCTGACCAGGGATTGAATCCATGCCCCCTGCAGTGGAAGCATGGAGTCTTAACCACTGTGCCAGGGAAGTCCCTGGATGTCCTTTCTTACATCTTCATGTTTATCTTTTTACTGTTCCTTGTTTTTATCATCACTTTCACAAATAGATTTTTTTTTTTTGGATCTGTATACTGGCTAATTTAAATGATTTACTTTCTAATTGTGATTTCCTCCTTCCTATATCTTCTTGCTTCTTTTCTATTTAGAGAAGACTTTTCAATATTCCTTTTAAGATAGATTTAGTATTGCTGTATTCTTTTAGTTTTTGCTCATCTGAGAAATTCTTTATTTCTTCTTCTATTCTAAATGATAATCTTGCTGGGTAGAGTATTCCAGATTACTGATTTTTCCCTTTCAAGACTTTGAATATATTTTGCCACCCCCTTCTGGCCTGCAGCATTTCTGTAGAGAAATCAAATGATAGCCTTATGGGGCTTCCCTTGTAATTAAATCTTGGTTTTTCTTTTGCTGCCTTTAGAATCCTCTCTTTATCTTTAACTTTTGCCATTTTTATTGTAATATATCTTGGTGTAGGTCTGTTTGGGTTCATCTTGTTTTGGACCCTCTGTGCTTCCTGTATCTGGATGTCTGTTTCCTTCTTTAAGTTTGGGAAGTTTTCAGCCATAATTTCTTCAAATACATTTTCAATCCCCTTTTCTCTTTCTTCTCCTTCTGGAATCCCTATTATGCATAGATTGCCATGCTTTATACTATCCCATAGGTCTCTTATATTGCTTTCATTTTTTTTTAATTCAGTTTTCTGTCTGCTCTTTTGATTGGGTGATTTCCATTATTCTATCTTCGAGACCACTTATTCTTTCTTCTGCATCATTCATTCTGCCATTCATTGCTTTTAGCTCAGCTTTCATCTCGGTAAATGAATTTTCTAATTTTTCTTGGCTTCTCCTTATAATTTCTAGTTCCTTTTTATAGTAATCTGCATTTCTGTTGATAGCCTTCCTTAATTCCTTGAGTATTTACATTACCTTCTTTTTGAACTCGGTGTCTATTAGACTGAAGAGGTCTGTTTCATTGTTTATTCCTTCAGGGGAATTCTCTTGGTCTTTTAACTGGGAGTGGTTCCTCTGCTTTTTCATTTTGCTTGTATTTCTCTTGCTCTGTGAGTTTCAGAGAAACAATTATCTACTGTAGCTTTGGAGGGTTATTTATATGCGGGAATGTGCCTGCATAGCTTGTGTTGGTTTAATAATTTTTTGGCATGAGCGCTGTTTTTGGTTTGGATGCTTGCCGTCTCTTTCCTTAGCATGTGCTGGCTGTTATCCCCTTGGTAGGGGGTTTACAGGTACGTGGCCTGCACACGCTCCCAGGAAGGTGGGGGCAGCAGTTTGTGGCCAGTGGCAGGACCCTCAGCGGGGCAGTGGTCCATGCCCAACTCTGGAGCCTGAGATCGCAGTGGCGGCTTGAGCCCGGCCCCAGAGCTCATGTAGGTGGTGCCCTGATACCTGAGAGTGCATGCGTGGACAAAGAAGCTCCTATGGCAGTCCCGCCCCTCTCCTTGTGGGCCCCCCAACAAAGGTGCCCTTCCTCTCTAGTGGGCCCAGGCCTCCTCCCATACTCCTTAGGTTGTGGTGCAGCACACCCTAGCCCCCTCAGGCTGTCTCCATGAAGCCAATCCAGTCCTCTCCCAGGTTCTGACCAAACCTCAGCACCCAGCCCCAGCCTGCTCCAATGGAGGAGCTCCTTAGGCTGGAGAGTGCCAGGCAGTGGCACCTACCTTCTGTGCAGGTCTCTCTCCACTTTTCCCTCCACAAACTGGTTGCTGTACTCTCCTCTGAGGCTCTGAAGCTCCCCCTCTGTCCCGGCTGATCTTCCCGCCAGTGAGGGGACTTCCCTGTGTGTGGAGATCTTTCCTCTTTCACAGCTCCCTCCCAGGGGTGCAGGTCCCATCCCAATTCCTTTCTCTCTTGTTTTTTTCTTTTGTCCTACCCAGTTATGTGGAGATTTTCTAGCCCCTTTGGAAGTCTGCAGTCTTCTGCCAGCGTTCAGTAGATGTCCTGTGAGAATTATTCCACACGTAGATGTATTTGTGGGAGAAGGTGAGCTCCATGTCCTACTCCTCCACCATCTTGATCTGATCCCCAGCTTTATAGTAAGTCTTGAGTTGGGTAGCATCAGTCCACTGAATTTTGTTCTTTTTCTTTAATATTATGTTGGGTATACTGGGCCTTTTTTCATTTCCATATAAACTTTAAAATCAGTTTGTTGACATCCACAAAATAACTTGCTGGGATTTTGATTAGGATTACGTTGACTCTATAGATTAATTTGGAGAGGATTGACATCTTAACAATATTGAGTCTTTCTGTATGTGAACATGGACTATCTCTTCATTTAATTAGTTCTTCTTTGATATCTTTCATCAGAGTTTTATGCTTTTCTTTACGTAGATCCTGTATATATTTTGTTAGATTTATACCTATTTCATTTTTTGGTGCTAATATAAGTGGTATTGTTCTTAATTTCAAATTCTAGTTGTTCATTCTTGATACATAGGAAAGCCATATATATATATATATACACACACACACACACACACACACACACATACATACACACGCCTATAATGTACTTTGGTGGGTTAGCCTTGTATCCTGCAATTTTGCTGTAATTATTTATTAGTTTCACTTGGTGCTTTTGCGCTGTTGTTGATTCTTTGGGATTTCCTCACAGCCAGTCATGTCATCTGTGAATAAAGACAGTTTTATTTCTTCCTTCCCAATCTGTATATCTTTTATTCCTTTTTCTTGTCTTATTGCAATAGCTGTGACTTACAGTACAATAAATAGGAGTGGTGAGACGGGGCATCTTTGCTTTGTTTCCAAACTTAGGGGAAAAGTATATAGTTTGTCACATCATTAAGTATGATGTTAGCTGTGGGTTTTGTTTTTTTGTTTTTGTTTCTTTTTGGTAGATGTTCTTTATCAAGTTGAGGAATTTCCCCTCTATTACTAGTTTACTGAGAGTTTTTATCATAAGTGTTGGATTTTGTCAAACGCTTTTTCTGCATCTATTTACATGATCATATTATTCTTTAGCTGTTGTTGTGATGAATTACATTGATTTTTTTCATGTTGAACAAGCCTTGCATACTGTCCTATATTTTTATGACTTTAAAAATCTTCTATATGTAGGTGACTCCCAAACTTACATCTCTAAGCCTAGACTTATCCTTACATCAGTCATCTCCTAACATTTCTTAAACTAAACTCCAGGTCTTTGTTAACAAAAATGCTCCTCCTATAGTCTTTCTCATCTCAGTAATTATAAACTCTGTTCTTCCACTGCCTCTTCTAAAAAGGACTACAGTTCCTGACTCTTCTACAGTGGAACCCAGACTATAGTTACTGATGTTTCTGTGCTGTGGCAGCATATTTCCAGGATGCAATTGGCACTCTGGGGGAGGACAGAGACATAGAAAAGGGAGAGGCAGATGGCATGCCTGGAATCCAAGGCTCTTCTACCCAGTCATGAACAGTCAACAAAAGAGGAATTGTGTGGAGACAGAAGGATTGTAGTATTAGAGTCCCTGAGGAAGCATAAAGTTCAAAAATAGAAGTTTCAGTCACAAAGCCAGGATTCTCCTTTACTGTGTGAATCCATTAAGCTGATTCCAGCAGGAATTTTCTGCACAAGATCTTAAGTGAAGGTAGCCTATGGCAAGAAAATTATAATTAGGGAGACCATGTGTATCCTAGGATGGTCTCAATTTATACCTGTTTTAAGTCAGTTATTTATTTCCAGGGTTGTATTTCATTTAAAAAAGTGTCCCAATTTGGGTGATGCATTATTTGGTTACTTGCCTATAACCCAAGGGACATTAGAAATTTGGATAACTTCTGGAGATGGAAACTGCATATGGAAGATTTGTAGGGAGGATCCAAACCATCTTCCTGCTCACTTCAGATCCTTGTGTTGATAGCTTGGAGAAAGCATTGGGACCAGGTTGTAGTTAAAGTTTCTGGATATGAAACCTCAGCGTTATTTCAGGAGGTTATAGAGAAGCCTCTGCTAGGGAAAGAAAAGAAAAAAAGACCTGTAGTAGAATCAACTAGGGACATGTACAGAATGGGAATGTTTCTGAATCTGAGAATTCAGCATATTACAGAGAGCTGAATCTGAGGGAGGGCAGCCAGGAAGAGCCCCTGGAAGGAAGTCTAGTCTTCAAGGGAAAGAAAAAAAAATGACCTGTAGTAGAATCAACTAGGGACATGTACAGAATGGGAATGTTTCTGAATCTGAGAATTCAACATATTACAGAGAGCTGAATCTGAGGGAGGGCAGCCAGGAAGAGCCCCTGGAAGGAAGTCTAGTCTTCAAGTTAAGAATCTGATGAGAAATTAAAGGGAAGGGACAATGAGAAAGAATTGCTGATGCTACTGGACCAACTAGTTAATGCATCTCTACTGACTTTTGTGGCCTCTGACAAGGTCCTCAAAGTACACACACAAATATCAGCTTAGAAGGCATGAGGACCTCAGGAATTTGAGAGAAAGAAATCTGTGGCCTTTGTTCATTAAGTCATTTTTGAAATGGTACCATATACCCCATTTTCAAACTTGAGTTTTTAGTGCTGGTGTGGTTTTAGGAGTATGTATATTGTATACACATACATTATATACATATAATATATACACAGTATACATATAGTGTACATACAATATACAAATAAATACATATACATACAATACAAATTACAAATACAATATATACAAATACAATACAGAATACAAAAGCAAATACACAAATACATACAGTATACACACATACACTGATGGAGTATCCTCTTAAAATTGTCTGATAAAATCTCTTCTGAAATATCTTTACCTGTATTAGTAAATGCAACGAGACAGCACCGAGTGGCTATTAGGGGAACAAAATATTATAATTTATTATTGATTGAGGTCAAGAAAAAGAGCTAAATTGAGAAATTTGTAGAGTAGGAAAAAATGGTAGTAGCTCAGGAAAGGCATGATCCTTGCTCCTCCCTGAACGCCCATCCATTAAAAAGGGGAATGGGTTAGATAAAGAAGGAGAGATAAGGATTGACAACACCTGGAGAATGGGACTCAGTGGCTTCCCACCTTCTCATGGGGGTGATGTGCCTCTACCCACCACTCTGGATGATAGGGATATCCTCCCCGCCCCCATCCTGCCTCCAGAGGCATAAGGGTTAGTGCCTATGGGATCCAGGAATTGTGTCTAGGATACAGAACTATCTAATAATATCCCAAAAGTAGGGGAGAGTCTTGACAAGCAGAGGATGACCTCAGAATTCACTGTGGACCAGCAGAAGCACCCTTGTAGAGGGTAAACATTTGATTGATTATCTGAGGCAGGAAGAAGTAGGTGGAGAAAGACAGCTTATAGTCTGCATACAAGAAAAGGTAAAAAGAGATGGTCTGCTAAGCAAAATGAACACAAGTTCTCTGTTCTCACATGTTTAACCAGCAGTGGTGGCTGGAGCTGGCACTGGCTGGTGAGAGCTGATTGTGCAATCTCTTCCCAACTCCTCATTCAGTGAGATCAATAGGTAGCTTGAAATAAATCATGGTAGAAGTATTTATACCACAGAAATAGGCAAGTGATGTACACCAGAGCTTGCTTTTAAAAAAATCTTCCAGAGAACCAGATGTTAGCTATTTATCAGCACACCCCTGGGTCCTAGACTCTTTGGAAATAGAAGTCAGAAATTCACATGTCAAATTGTGTCTCATTTTATACTGAACTCTTACAGATCTGTCAACTTGCTTTGTTGACAGCAAGACTGGTTATGACCTTATTCCAGAGTGACTGAAGGAGGTCTGTCTCATTAGACTACTATGGCCCAGTATTTGATTCTGAGTCAGAGTCAAACATTTCTGCCCAGAATATGTCCTCAGACTCCAGAATAACCCTGTCATGAACTTAGTGCCCTAGGCAATTTGTTGCTTCAGAACTGTGAGATTGTTTATCCAGGGACGAGAAGGTTGGAAAAAAACAATGGTGTTGCCCTTCCTGAACTTCATTGCATGCCAGGAAGTCTGTGGTTAGTAGTCAGCCTTCTACCAGTCTCTCAGGGGATTATTTCTGAATTTCTGAAGTATTTAAAGAAACTCAAAGGCCTAAAAATTCCATATGAGTTTGATAAAATGCAATTTGATACTGATCAGATTTTGCTAGGACATCAAACCCAAGTATGTACTGATTCTGCATACATCTGTTAACGATGCTTTTGATAATATTGTTTAAAAATTGAAAAAAAGTCATTGCTACTTGTAAATGGAAGACTCACATGGACAATAAAAGAAGTGTTTAACTGTCTTAGAGTGAGTCTGTAGGACCCAGATTAATTCTATTATTTTCACACAATGAGAAATCATATGCGTTTGATATAAAGAAGAAAATACCATCCTTTATGTATGAGAGGCTAAATCAGTTGTTGAAAATATATGTATCTAGATTGACGCTTGCAGGAGACAGATGGCCTGTGGTATCTGGTATGGCAACATCTAGCTGGCTTGCGAAGTGGAGGTCATATTTTGGAAGAAGAAAAAAAAGGTGGCTAGTTTATTTATGGACCCCAAATAATTTGACAGTGAATCATTAAGGAGTTATCTGATGTAATTTGCTTTTTATTTTTTATAATTAATTGAATCTTTATTGCCACTTATAATCTTTATAACTTTTCCTTTCAAATTATAGCTACTCTAAGAATATAAGTTGAGTGAGCCAAGTAATTTCAAAAGGAATTTTTTAATTATTTATTTACTTATTCGCTTACTGGCTGGATTGATTGATTTTTTTCTTTTTAGGATTTCTTTTTTTTTTCAGTTATACATACGTATATATCTATTTTTTTCAGATTCTTATCCCTTATAGGTTATTACAAAATATCGAGTATAGTTCCCTGTGCTACACAGTAGGTCTTTTTTGGTTATCTATTTTATATATAGTAATGTGTATATGTTAATCCCAAACTCCTAATTTATCCCTCCCCACCTGTTTCCCCTTTGGTAACCATAAGTTTGTTTTCTATGTCTGTGAGTCTATTTCTGTTGTTCATTTGTATCATTTTTTTAGATTCCATGTATAAGTGATACCATGATATTTGTCTTTGTCTGACTTACTTCATTTCATATGACTATCTCTAGGTCCATCTATGTTGCTGCAAATGGCATTATTTCATTCATTATATCTTTTTTATTGCTGAGTAATATTCCATTGTGTATGTATACATATATATCTATATCTGTGTGTGTGTGTATATATATATATATATATATATATATATATATATACACACATATATATATATATATTTATATGTCTCACATCTTCTGTATCCATTCATCTGTTGATGGACATTTAGGTTGTTTCCACGTTTTAGCTATAGTAAATAGTGCTGCTATGAACACTGGGGTGCATGTATCTTTTAGAATTATGATTTTCTCTGGATATATGCCCAGGAGAGGGATTGCAGGATCATATGGTAGCCCTATAAATTTAGTCATCAGAACACACAATAATTGTTACTGGAAGCTCCTGGAACTCTGGGATTTGTCCTTGATTTTACCAACATACAGGTACTTGGAATCGCCTGAAAGTAATCAAGGGTCTCTGAGATTTCTTACTCTAAGAAGTCTGCTGGAAAGGGGGTGATGTCAAAGTTGGCAACTGTTGGTGATTCCTGCCTGCCATTAAGCCGGGTGCAATTCTTCCAAACTCAGATGGGTATGAGGGAACATGTATAGAAGCAAAGCACTGTTTTAGGTACCTGCATGCATTTTATATATCCAGTCATTTATCTTTCTCATCTTCCTTTAAAAAATGTTTTAAGAACACTTAAAAAAATTAAGATACAATACATTTAAAATAGGAAAGATTTAATGAGGTAATGAATATTAGTGAGCTGTAGTTCATGTATGTGTTCTTCACGTTCACGAGAAATGGAACACACATTCACTCTAAGCTTTCCGGTAGCCAGCGCTAAAGGCAAAATTTGATTGGCTCCATGTCTTACAATGTCTGTAAAAGTAAAACAAACCAATTGCTCAGAAAAAGCAAAGCTCTTCCTGCCACTAAGAAAGATTTCTCCTCTGGGTCCCCTTAAAGAGGACACTTCGCAAAATACCAAGCAGAATTCTCAGTAGCATCCTTGAAGAAAACTTGCTGTGAGGTTTCTGTAGGGCTCTCACAGTGTTTCCTAATGTGAGCTGATGGGGCTGTATCAAAGTGTAATTCAGGAAACAAATATACCTGGGCAAGGCCACTATGATGCAAGCAGGCCCAGAGCTATCTGATAATCTAGCTTAATGTGGGAACAGATTTTAGATTTTTAGGAGATTGGACAGAGAATGGATTGACTGAATAACCTTTAGATGATTTTCCATAAATAATAGATCACTCACATGAAATTTTGATCAATATGTAGCACAGTAAATTCAACTTTAGCTTCTTTGACAGGTATCTGGATTATAGAGATTTTAAATGCAGTATTGTGCTTCATTTTATCTTACTAACAGCCCTTGGAGTTTTATTTTGGTATGCTCATTTTAATAGAAGTCTAAACTGAGATGCAAATAAGTTTGATAGTTTGCTCAAGGTCACTTAACTAATAAGAACAGCAAATGACATTGACTTTAGGTCTTTTTACTCCAGTGTCCATTTCTTGGCATGTGAACCTTCTGCTCCTGACTCCCAAGTATTTGGTAATTGAGGAAAAGGACCCTGAAAGCAGCATCACTGGGGCCGTGAGAGCCTGCTCACTCTTGTCTTCTCCAGTCCTAGTACTGGGCCAGCTATGTCTCTAAAAGGCACATATGGCAAAGTCTAGGCTTTCCAGCTCCCCCCAGAGATATAGTATGTCTTACATAGTTCTGTTAGATAACCATTATTATAAGATCATATACACCCAGGTATATGAAAATTGCATTATCTCAAAAGTTACTCAGGATGACCTCTGAGGAAATAGAGGGTGGAGGAAACTGGTAAGTAAACAATAACAGTTGGAAAACCTAGGCTCAAGGGAGCTTTTCCAAGGTGATGTTGCTAGGGATGACCATCACACACCAACAAAGGGAAGGTGATGTATTTTCTTCAGGATGTCTCAGAGCATTTTGAAGGCTCGTGTGCTTTGTGAGTTCATGAGCCATGAGGGGCTTCCTGAATGTATTGGACACGAGACATTTCTTTACAGAGGATCCTATAGAACCGTTAGTGTGCATGGTCCATTTGGAAAATGTTAGCATACAAGTGTTTCCCCTTTGGAGCCACCTGGGGAACCTTTAAACCTACTGATTCCTGAGCCCCAAATGGATCAATTACATTGCAATCTTGGTGGTGGAAAGAGCATTGGTATTTAAAAAAAAAAAAAAACAACTCTCTGTGAGATTCTAATGCATAGCCAGGATTGAGAACAGTCTAGGGGAACTAGGTCTTCAGTAGCTGGAGACCTATTTAGCCCTGGTTCTTAAAGAATTTTTGCCTTTCTAACAAGAGAGACCATTTAGAAAGTTAATGTCAGTGTCTTTATCAACCTATTCCTCTCAAACTCAACTTAACTTTGTTTCTTTTTAGTAACCATGACCAAGTCTCCAAAGCTTAGTCTATACAACCTGTCTTGCACAGCTCCCAGTCACTCCAAGGTCAAGAGAACTCTGTCTTTTGTCCATTACTTTTCTAAACTCACTCTTGATTAGATTAGCAACTAATAACCACCTTGTTCAGGTGTTTATAGTTCTGGGATGTTATAAATCTGAGAATTATATTGCAACATTTTAACTTTCATTGGTACTGTATACAACAATTCCCTCCTTTCCTTATAACCTCCTTTATCTCTTGCCCCGGCTTTGGACATAATTGCAATAAAATTTTACACAATTTAAAAATATTTGCAGATGTGCATTATATATATCTATCACCAATTCAGGTTCTAGTATTTTATTTCAGGCTCCTTTTTACTACCATATGGTTATCTACTCACAAGATGTTGTTTTCACTGAGACCCTCACTAAGTTGACTGAGTAATAAAATATATTCTTACAAGAAAGTTTTGTTTTCAAATGCTGCTCATGGTTATCTTTCATCAAAGTCTGGAGCATAAAGGCAGGACACAGTGGAAAACATGGATTTTTAATACACCATGCTATGCCAGAACATATGGATTGGTCTGGAATAACAGTTTCAACAGATGACCTAATTTGAATCTGAATACTATGGAAGAAAAGAAAAAGGTTATAAAGATATCTGTAAATCCCTTCTCCGTATATTATGATGTGCATTCTGAATTTCAGGCTCTGAAACATTCCCGTGAACAATAGCTTATGAAATCAGCACAAGGCTAAGACATCTAACACAAAAATGCATGTCAACTGCATTGGGGGAGGACTTGGGCATAATGACAGCCTAATTGGGAAATATCAGCAAGTGGATCATCTGAGATCTTTTTAGGAAGGTTGAGACTTTCCTATAAAATGACTGAAGAGAGGGAGAATAGAGTAAATCGTTGTGTTTGTTAGATTTCGTTTGTTATGAGAGCCTTGGAAGACCTAAACTGAGTTCTTGGGGTGTGTAATTACGTCAACCACAGAGGTTGAAGTGATTTTGGCTTATAAACTCTCAAAGAACTGTAGCATCAGAATAGTGGAGAGAAATAAGAAAGCAGAAGGAACATGACAGGAAAGGGGCAATGAGTAACCTGTGCTGAGAATAGAAACCCAGTGTGAGGGAGCTGGTAAGGGTAAATCTGAATCATGATCTGGCTGAGAAACCTTTTACCGTCCGAAGCTTTGAAAAGGAACTTAAACTGTAAAGGCCAATTAAAAGGGGAAGGAGGGGGAAGGATAAATAAGGAGTTTGGGATTAAAATATACACACTACTATATATAAAATAGATAACCAACAAGGACCTACTGTATAGCACAGGGAACTATACTCAATATCTTGTAATAACCTATAATGGAAGAGAATTTTTAAAAAGAATATACATATGTATGTGTGTGCATAACTGAATCACTTTGCTGTACACCTGAAACTAACACAACATTGTAAATCAACCATATTTCAATAACATTTTTTAAAAAATATTTAAAAAAATTTTTAAGAAAAGACAGTGTGTTGTTGAATAGTCAGTTGAAAGTAAATTGAATTTAACTGAAATAAGCTCAAATTGCACACAGTTCTTCTTGAAAAGAATCAATAAACAGGCAGACATGCAGAAATGGAGGGTATAAAATGACAGTCACGGGTTTGCTTATGGACAGGGAAGCTCTGTTACCTTTTGCTAGAGAATCTGGTTAGAAGGATTTCATACTTCCTGCTATTATGGAGAGAATCTTGGGATTTCCTTGTAAAATTAAATCTTTGCATATAAAACATGCTCTTTTATTATCATTTCATGGATACCTTAGCACATATGCTAAGATGCCAGAGAAATAGTGTAAAGAAAAAATACTAAATGATCATGAAATAAAGTCAGAATATGCTACTTCTTGGGGGATGATACAGTGCCACATTTCAGCATGGCTGCAGAAATTTTAGGTTAACTGCAAAAGATAAGAAGCAAAGAAATGGGTGACTGGACAGTTAACTCTAGTATGAAATATGCGAGTCTGGTTTAGGAGTCTTGACAGATTGGAATGTTACACGTATTGAAGATCAGGATAAAAGAAAGAGAGAGAAAAAAAGATTAAATGGAACTCCTTCCCCAGAGATGGAAAAATCAGTCAATAGGTTGAAGATTAAAGAAGTAAGAAAAAGATCTATTGAAACTAAACAAGAAAAAAAGACCACATAGCATAAATCAAACTTGATATTGAATTTTTTTAACATAGTTGTCAGTCATGCTTTTTCTTTCACGTGTATTTTCCCTAAATTTGAAGAGATTATCAGAAAAAAGATGCATTTCTAGGATGAACTTCAATAGCAGATTTTTAATCCCCACATGACAAGGCAAAGCCTTAAGCATCGTGACTTTGTTTCTGCTAGGGTGTAGGTTAAAGGGAGGAGGTTAAAAGACTTCCTGATTGCTTATGAGTCATTAGGAGGCCCAGTGGTGCAAGAGTCAGAACTTGTCTTTTCCTGCCAACTCATTTCTCTTCCTCCCATTTGATAGCCACAAGGTGTGCCTTTTGTTGAGAAAACAGGTCTATTGAACCCTACAAACCACACAAAGACAGAAAGGCTGTGTTTCAGTGTATTATAGTGTTTCAGACCAAAGAAGGTTTAAGGCTCAGCTTTCCTTCTTACCCAGCAGCATGTCCTTGAGAAGATAATTAGCCTCTATTATCCCCAGCTAACAAAATGGAGGTAACAATATGTATTTCACAAGATTGTTGTAAAGATTAAATGATATCACATATATAAATCACTTGGTACAGAGAACCATAAGTGATAGCTATTATTGTTAACCTTTTAGGCTTAATGTTAAGAGGTTAATGAAGCCCAATTATAAAATTCAAAGGAATGAAAATTCTAAATTTTTACATCTGCAACTTTACCGGCTACATTAATGAGTTCTAGTATCGCGATTGCTCCTTTCCTACCATCTCATTGTGGCTTCATCTTTGTCTTTGGATGTAGGATATCTTTTTTGGTAGGTTCCAACATTTCTTTGTAAATGGTTGTTCAGCAGTTATTTGTGATTTTGGTGTTTTCGTAAGAAGAGGTGAGCTAACGTCTTTCTACTCGGCCATCTTGCCTCCTTTTTTTCTTCCATTTAATAGGTTGCCTTTTCATTTTGTTGATGGTTTCCTTTACTGTGCAAGAAGCTTTTTAGTTTGATGTTGTCACACTTGTTTGTTTTTGCTATCATTGCCTTTGCTTTTGGAGTCAGATCCAAAAAATCATTGCTAAGACCAGTGTCAAGGAGCTTATAGCCTGTGTCTTTTCTTATAGGAGTTTCATGGTTTCAGCTCTTCTGTTCAAGTCTATTATCCATTTTGAGTTATTTTATGTGTATGGTATAAGACAGTGATCCAGTGTTATTCTCTTCATATGGCCGTCCAGTTTTCCCAACACCATTTATTGAAGAAACTGTCCTTTCCCCATTGTATATTCTTGGGGAATATAATATTGTATATTATTATATTACAATATAATATTGTATATTAAAATATAGTCTATATTTTAATTAACTTGGTGGTGGATTTCTCTGAAATTCAAAATTAGTTACAGTTAATTAATAAATGAGCAGTGTTCTCAGAGTTTAACAAAAATTGTTGCAGGTGATAGTGATCTGGGACTATTTTCATTGACTCTCCAATTTGGGTAGAAAATTTTCAGGAAAATTTTTATGAATTAAAAAATGACTTAGACAGGGGTAGTTAAATATGTGGCAATCACTCTTTATTTAACATTAGTTTTAATTACTGTTTTAGTCAGCTCTGGCTGCCATAACTAAATATATATTACACTAGGTAGTTTAAACTGTGGAAATTGATTTTCTCATAGTTCTGAAAGCCCTAAGTCCAATATCAAGGTGCAGCATGGCTGGTTTCTGGTGAGGGCCTTCTTCCTACCTTGTAGATGGCTGCCTTCTTGCTGTGTCCTTGCATGGCAGGGATTGAGAAAGAAAGAGAGAAGTGGTGGGTTGGAGGGTAGGGAGTCTCTTTGGTGCCTCTTCTCATACGGGCTCTAATCCCATCATGAGGGGCCCATGCTCATAACCTGATCTAAACTTAATTATCTCCCAAAGACCCCATCTCCAAATACTACCACATTGGGGGTTAGGGCTTCAACATATGAATTTAGGTGGCAATTCAGTCCATAGCAATTACCAAGAATTTTGCATTTCTCTATAAGCATAGAACTAAGTACGGTAGGCAAAATAATGTTTGCCCCAAAGATATAACAGCCTAATCCCCAGATACTGTGAATGTGTTATCTTTCATGGCAAAAGGGACTTTGCAGATATGATCATTATGGATCTTGATATGGGAAAATTATCAGGATGGTTCCAGGGTAATCACAAGGGTCCTTAAAAATGGGAGAGGGAAGCAGAAAAAAGAGTCAGTCACTAGTGTGTGTGTGTGTGTGTGTGTGTTTGTGTGTGTGTGTAGTAATGACCTCAATTTTTACAATCATATTTTAACTTCCTATATATTGCACTTAAAATCAGATCAGGTGTCATTTATCACATTCTTGTATTTTTATGTATTATCAAATCATAACATCTTATTCACAAATATCCTTTACTATTCTTTCTTAAAGCATTATAAAACTTCCCTTCATTAGTTTTTGAGTTCAGTACTTGTCCTCTCAAGTAGAAATATATCTTGTCCTTGGACCTTCACAGAGTTTAGGCCAACTACAAAGTTAGAGGGACCACAGTAGTCAGTACAAGTCAGAACTATAGTACAGCAGCAAAAACAAGTACCCTGGGACTAAAAGGTGATACAGGCCATGCCAGGTACCTTGAGACACTCACTCCTGGAACCCAGGCATCATGACATGAGGAAGCCAAGCAACCATAGAGAGGCCACTGTCCCAGCCCTAGTCCCAGCCAAAGTCCAGCCAATGGCTAGCACCAAGTACCAGACATGTGAGTGAACAAACTTTCGGATGATTCCAGTTCCCAGTCTTTGATGTATCCCTGTTGACATCACTGGAGCTGAAATGACTTGTTCAAAAAGTCCTGACCAAACTGTAGATTAGTGAGCAAAATAAATGTCACTGCTTTAAGCAACTCATTCCATTTTGGTGTGGTTTGTCACATATACATAGAAAACTGCAATAACCTCCACATTTCTACCAAACCAAATATACATTCCTCTGTCCCTCAGTACTCATTGATACCTGGCTTTAACCTACCTTCCTGGTCTGATCTATGATGCCTCATCATTCATGCATGCACTGCTTAACTCAATCTTAGCATTGGAACCTTATACCCTTTTCCATATAGAGCCTAGTATTGTTGTTTTGTTCCATCTTTGCTCATCTCAATCCTGCCTGTTCTTCATGGTCCATAATTTAGGTCCTGCAATGCACATCTGTTGCCTTGTTTTCTTCCATATCCAAGACTACTGGTCTGGTGCCAGCAGCCTAATTTTCTTTTGAAGAAGCCACCTCTTCTTTACACCCTATCTAGAGGCTTCAGGTAAGTTAAACTTCAGCTTCTAGTCTAAGGTGGGCAAAGAGCCCAGACTTAGCCAGTTGGCATATTCCATCGTCCTACCCAGTGTGATTCATTCAAGAATGGGCACACACCCTGGGTTTGTCCAGTGAGATGAAATCCTGAGCTTTTCCCAGAAGAATCTTTCTGTAGTGCCTACTGAACCATGAGGCTGTCAGCAGCCAACATAGAGTGAAAGCCTACCTGAGAATGAAACCAACCCAGAAGAAAGCAGAGCCAAGTGTCAGATTTCTCACAGCATCACTGAAGCATCTGGACTTAGCCATGCCTGGAGCGCCATCCCTCCTTCCACCCACAGCTTCTTAGTTGTGTGAGCCAAGCAATTCTTTTTTGGCTGAAAGCCAAATAGAGTTAGATTTCTATCACTTGGTAACTATACAGTCCTGGATAGTTTAAGACCACATCTTCCTACTCAATATGGCAATTCCCGAGTGCCCATTTCACATGCGATTCTGTAGTTGGAGTTGAGGCAAAAACATTGAGTAAGACAGGGTCCATGAGGCTTAACCTTATTGTCTTTTCCTTCCAACCCTTCAGTGGAGTGCTTCATCATGCTATGCGTTTACAGCACTTCCCACAGCCATTTTGCAGTATAATTAGCTGTATGCATGCCATGATAAGCTTTGTGAAGACAAGAAACATTCACTTTATTTGAGGACATAAGAATCCATGTATGAACGTGCAGGCATATAGTGTGTACTCGGGTAGATATTATTTCCTTTCTTTCACATTGCACCTACATGCGTCTTGTTCATAGTTGAATGATATGTATATTAATCATTGTATCTAAGTAATACTAGATAGCATTTATGAAACAATTATTAGATGCCAAGCATAAGTACCATCTCAATTCTCACAGTAACATGAGGTGATACATACTATTCTTCTTCCTTTTATAGAGGTGGGAAAAATCCCAACAAATTAAAGCTTGGAAAGTTAAAAATCTTGTCCCTAGTCTCACAGCTGGTAAATGGCAGAGTGAGACTCCAACTCACGTCTCTCTCGTACCACACTGAGCTCATAGCCAGCACACCATATAAAATGCATGGGGCTTCTTGCTTGAAAAACATTCTAAATATCTGTTCTGAACAGAGGTAAATTGGTTGGGTTAAAAAGCCTTGAAAGCATGGGAAAGCAGTCCTCATTTTTGTGCCGTGGTCTTAGCCCTCAAATTAGCTGCCCAGGTTACAGAAGTGACTTAGCAACGTTTTGGGAGGTGGATAGGGTAAGTGGAAATTTGGAAGGTATTGCCATAAGGCAGATAGTAGGAGCAAACTGTCTGAGCTTTGTTCTTCCCACATCAGCCATAGATATGAAGAAAATGACAAGAGTAAAAACTGCAAAAGCCTTTTCTAAAAAGTGTTGCAAAATCGATGGCTGCCAGCCAGGAAAATGTAGTGTCCCTTGTTGTCACAAGTGCATAACAGAACGAAGAACCTCAGGCTGCAGGGAAAGATGATAGGGTTGGAAATGAAGAGCTTATGAGGAAGCAAAATGTAAAAATCTAACCAAGGGTGAATGGGAATAAAAGGTCCTTGAAAGTTTCAGGAAGACCTGTACAGAGTTCCAATGAGTTACGTGCAGGGAAATATGCTATTGGTAAAGCTGCAAGTAAGTTTCCCATCCCACCCACTCAAGGAATAAAACAGCCTCACTATTAAAATTCCGGTGGTTCTTTGGGAGAAGAAAATGCATTTGTAGGCAAACTGGAAAGGATGACCAGCCCATGTTTGTTTCTTACAGTGCAATGAAAAATTAAATATTTATTACAGATTTAAAAATACTCATGAAAAAGGCAGATTTTTTTTCATCTCAGTTTCCTCTGGGTGCTATGCAGAGCCGTTGAGAACTGCTCTCCTGAGTCATGGTCCCTTCCCCAGTCAGTCTAGTGGCCGGAGTGAGAATTGGGGACAGAAGGAGAATACTTGAGGCACTTCATGCACCCTGAGCTGTGGGAGCACCGGGGTGGGGCAAGGGTGGGAACGGAAAGGATGAACTTCTCTTAGATTGCATTTTAAATCCTTAGTTTTGACATCTGTAAAACAGGTCATGGAAACACGTTTCTCACTTGATCATTTTCAGGATTAAATGGATAACACATATAAAGTCTCTGCCGTTCCATCCCATTCACTTGTGCACTTTCCAACTAGTCTGAAAGCCCCATGAGGGCAGAGGCCAGGTCCTGCTTGCTCACTGCTGTGCCTGCAGTGCCTGGCACAGAGTCTGTGCTGAACAAATATGTGCTGGCTTGAATTGATGCCTGTTGGCTGTGTATTTAGGAAGATGCAAAACCAATTTTCTGTCTATTATGTTTATTCTAAAGCAATTTGTGTCAAGCAGATGCTTTTTCAAGAATATGAACTTTGCCCCTAAGTGATCTGAGAGATCCTGATGAGGCATGAAAATGGCCAGTTGCGTTTAATGACAGAAATGGGATCGGAGGGCCAAGAACTTCCTCCCACAAATGACAATCCTCTCTAATTAACATACTTTATCTAAAGACCATTGTCTTAATCAACAAGCATCTTAAGTGACAGTTTACATGTGGTCTTTTAAGGAGGCCATGTAGCAAGAACAAATCCTTTAAAACAAACATTGTTCTTTTTTGCATCTGTCCCCAAAAGGAAAGAGAATGAAATAGTGACTGAAATTTGCTAGGCTCTGCTTAAAATTGTTGGAATTTTGCTAACTGCCATTCTAGTTCCAGCTTCCAAAAAGTCTTCTTTGGCATGAGTGATACATATATTTGAGAAGTACATCTAAGAGATATTAATAGTATTAACAGATAAGAAAAGATAGATTTATTGAGGGCTGTGGCAGCACATATGGGTGGTGGGGGAAGGGAATGTCAGGGAACTAGTGTGTCCAAGTTGAATCTTGAGGATAAGAGAGCTAATTCATTTAATTCTTTTACAAGTTCTGTAATGAAACTCTTGTTCTTATTTCACAGATAATATAACACATCAGCTTTACGAGAGTAAGTTACTCTCTAAAATTCATACACTTTCTGCTATACCAGCATTTTACAATTTTTGTTTTGTTTTGTTTTTGGTCTGCTTATCCCTTTCATCAGATTAAATACTTGTGAAACTATTAAGGATTATTTTAATCATTTCCTAATTTTTTTTTGCATAATAAATTATTTTAAAAATTCTAAAATATTTTGTTAGATAAGTGTATGATTAATGGCCATATTATAGTGTTTACTTTCAATGTAATTTTTATCATCTTTGATATTTGTAATGTATAATAATTAACTTTGGTCCATTTAATAAATATGGCAGTATTTATTTTACTATCAAAAAGTATAAGAAAAATCATGATTTGGCTACAAATTTATAAGTTTTAGATTATCTTTAAGAGATCAAAACCATGATAAAATATAGTTATTTTAAGGATTATGACATAAACAATAGAAAAAACTGCCTTCACTTAATGTTCAGAAGTTTTGAATTTTCCATTTACAAATCAGTTAATTTTGATAATTTTCATGTTTCGTTTATAAATGACAGGATAAGCTGGAAGGTGTTAGGCTGCTATTTGCAATGATTTATCCATAAGTAAGACATTCCAGATGCTGGTAGCCTTAATTCCCAATTAAAAAAAATCTAAATCAGTTATAACTGTCACAGGGCTTTCTATTTTTAGCATTTTCTTTGTTAGCAGAGACTTCTTGCTGGTCTATATTATAAGCATACACATCTGAATTACAGATCTGGTGGGGAGCATCTTAAGGTACATGTCTCAGCTCAAGCTGCCGTGACAAAAATACCGCAAACTGGGTGGCTTAAACATAGGCACTAGCAGTCCAAGATCAAGGTGCCAGCAGCTTTGGTTCCCAGGTAAGGGCCCTCTTCCTAGCTTCCAGACGGCTGCCTTCTCACTGTGTCCTTGCAAAGTGGAGCGAAAAAGAGCTCTGGTCTTTCTCATTATTATTATAAGGGCACTAATTCTGTCATGGGGGCCCTACCCTCATGACCTCATCTGAACCTAAATATGGACCAAGGGCCACCAAATATCACTACATTGGGGGTCAGGACTTCAACATATGAATTTGGGGGGACACAAGCCTCATTCAGTTCATAACAGCATATTTGTAGAAATGTTTTGGCCCAGAGAAGGGGGGGCCCCACCTCACTCTTTGGGGTCTGTTCTGGCCTTCCTCCTAATAGGGTGAGGGTTCTGCAGGGCCAAGAGAACATGAATATTCAGAGCCCACACACTCTCTTCCAGGTTATACTGACTGCCTGGGACCCCAGAATTTCCTAACTGAACCACCTGCACGTGCTTCCAGGGCCTGCAAAGCTCTCTCCCTAGGTTGCCCCTTCTGCCTGTGAACTGCAAGGCCACTGTGAAACACCTCCTCCCAGGAGATGGCCAAGGGGTGACAGTTTTGACTTAGGGGAAGAATGGTTGGAACTTGTTAAGTGCTGGCTTGGAGTCCACAGGAACGTATACAAGATGGAATTGAGGACAGAAAGAGAAGGGAGAGAGGAGAACTGGCTCTCCCCACGCCAGTGTGTTGCAGCATCAAACTTTGAAAAGTGCAAGAAATCTGCATGCAAACCTCACCTTCCAGGTTATTAAAAAGGTGCAGAAGTTACTACGATAGAACATATTTTATTTCAGATAGGTTACATTAAATATTGCTGGATTTTTTTTCCAGAACTGCTGTACCTATTTTGACTTCTATGAGCAGTTTACATGTGTTTCCATCTCTCCACATATTCACCAACACTTGATATTATGTACTTTTCAAAATGTCTTAAATATTAAGACATTTATTTGCTGTGTGGTCTCCATTTGTACTCTTGATCTACTTTTCATGAATGTTAGGTGTGGGTCTGATGATGACTAATGCTACTCATTAACTGGTAACTAATATTACTAACAATACTAACTTTAATAATTTTTATGCATATTTAATATTATAGATATAAATTAAGCAGCATATGGCTGAGAATAAGAACTGTTATAAACTGAGTACTGGTTGAAACCATCTTGGTGGTTGGCAGTGTTGAACTGAGTGATAAACCAGCTAATTGAGTCATTTGCTCATCAGAGCTCTACTAAGTGGCCATGGGGATGAATCTGATATACCCTACGAATATCCCAAATTGCTCCATTTTGAAAGGAAGATATGTACAGAATAGTAATTTGATTCATTAGCGAAAAAGTGTTTTTTTCATTCTTAATTGCCACAGCCATTCCCTGCCTCTATTCACCTCATAGGCTGCCCCTCTAATGCACTTGTTATATGACCTGAAATTAGCACTTTTATAAGGGATGTACTATTGTTTTGTGTGTTTTAAAAACTTTACACCAAGGTCATTGAGATTTACATCACATTCTTTTTCTTTTTTTTTCTACTTAATATTCTATCCACATTGCTGTGTGGGTTGATTTACTGCTTCTAATTGCTGCATAGTGTCCATAGGATATATATCATCTTTTATTTATCCACTCCCCTAGTTATAGGCATCTAGGTAGCTTTCAGCTCTCTCTTATCACAAATAAAATATGACTATAATGAACATATCATATGTGATCCTTACTAACACATGTGAGAATTTCTTCGATGTATTTACCCCAGGAGTGGTATTGCTGATAGGGTGTAAGCATACTTATTACATTAAATATTGGTGGATTGTTTTCTAGAGCTGCTGTACCTATTTTGACTTCTATGAGCAGTTTACATGTGTTTCCATCTCTCTGTATCTTCACCAACACCTATTATCTACTTTTCAAAATTTTGCCATTGTCATGCATTCACGTGGTATCTTATCCTTTCAATCTGGTGATATTACTATTGTTTTAATTTGTATTGCTTTGCACCATCATTAACATTAAAAAAGAATAAGTGTTGGGACTTCCCTGGTGGCGCAGTGGTTAAGAATCCGCCTGCCAATGCAGGGAACACGGGTTCAATCCCTGGTCCAGGAAGATCCCACATGCCATGGAGCAACTAAGCCCATGGGCCACAACTACTGAGCCCACATGCCACAACTACTGAAGCCTGTGCACCTAGAGCCCATGCTCTGCAACAAAGAGAAGCCACCACAATGAGAAGCCCGTGCACCGCAACGAAGACCCAACGCAGCCAAAAAAAATAAGTGTTGTTACAAATTTACACATTCTTTTTCCATTCTCCTGTTTTGTACTTTGATTCAGGCTGGTTTTTGTATGTTCTTGTTCTTAATGGATAATGTAAAGTCATTTGTTCATCTAAATTTTTTGTACATGTGTCTATGTGCCAGGAATATAAAAAATAATTTGCTGATCTTGTAAAATAGGTGGTGGTGGTGGTGTGTGTGTTTAATTAACAAAAAGGACACTGAGCTCTAAATATCATTGTCTCTTGTTGTTCTTCTTCCTTAACGTTTCTCCTTCTCTCCTTCCCCCCTCCTCTTCCTTTACCTCCTCCTCTTCCATCTTCTTCCTATTCTTCTTTTCTTTTACATAACAGTATTTTAAAAATACCCATGCTGCTATATGTACAAATTATTGAATTAATTTTTCAATTTTTACTTGAGTTGTTAAGCATCTCTCTAGTTTTGCCAGTGGAATATTCTGCAGCTTAATTCCTTAGGAAAAAGTGGAGTTATTGAATAAGAGGAAGCAGAATAAAAATGAGTGGTGACAAAATTCTAGGACAATTTTCTTTTAAAGAGAGAGTATTTCTTTGGCATTGGGGGAAAAAAAAAAGTGTCTAGAACCTGGTCCTCCCTCCCTCCCTCCCTCCTTCCCTTCCTCCTTCCCTTCCATTTTTATTTACATTGGAGTAGAGTTGATTTACAATGTTGTGTTAGTTTCAAGTGTATAGCTAAGGGATTCAGTTATACATATGGATATGTCCATTCTTTATTTTTCAGATACTCTTCCCATATATGTTATTAGAGAGTATTGAGTAGAGTCCCCTGTGTTATACAGTCCTTGTTGATTATCTGTTTTATATACAGTCGTGTGTATATGTTAATCCCAAACTCCTAATTTATCCCCCCTCCACCCCCCACGTTTTCCCTTTGGTAACCATAAGTTTGTTTTTGAAGTCTGTGAGTCTGTTCCTGTTTTGTAAATAAGTTCATTTGTATCATTCTTTTTAGATTTCTCATATAAGTGATATCATATGATATTTGTCTTTCTCTAACTTACTTCACTTAGTGTGATAATCTCTAGGTCCATCCATGTTGCTCCAAATGGCATTATTTCATTCTTTTTTAGTCTGAGTAATATTCCATTGTATATATGTACTACATCTTCTTTATCCATTCATCTGTTGATGGACATTTAGTTTGCTTCCAGGTCTTGGCTATTGTAAACAGCTCTGCAATGAACATTGGGGTGCATGTATCATTTCAAACCATGTTTTTCTCTGAATATATGCCCAGGAGTGGGATTGCTGGATCACATGGTAGCTCTATTTTTAGTTTTTTAAGGAACTTCCATACTGTTCTCCATAGTGGCTGTACCAATTTACATTTCCTTTTCTGCACACCCTCTCCAGGATTTATTGCTTGTAGATTTTTTTGATGGTGGCCATTCTGACTGGTGTGAGGTGATATCTCAATTGTAGTTTTGATTTGCATTTCTCTAATAATTACTGATGTTGAGCATCTTTTCACGTGACTCTTGGCCATCTGTTGGTCTTCTTTGGAGAAATGTCTATTTAGGTCTTTTGCCCATTTTTTTATTTTTTAATTTTTTGATACTGAGTTGCATGGGCTGTTTGTAAATTAGAGACTAATCCCTGGTCGTTCATATTGTTTCCAAATATTTTCTCCCATTCTGTGGGTTGTCTTTTCATTTTGTTTATGGTTTCATTTGCTGTGCAAAAGCTATTGAGTTTAATTAGGTCCAATTTGTCTATTTTTGATTTTATTTCCATTACTCTAGGAGACAGCATGGAAAAGATATTGATTTATGTCAAAGAGTGTTCTGCCTATGTTTTCCTCTAAGAGTTTTATAATATCAGGTCTTACATTTAGGTCTTTAATCCATTTTGAGTTTATTTTTGTGTATGGTGTCAAAGAACGTTCTAATTTCATTCTTTTACATGTAGCTATCTAGTTTTCCCAGCACCATTTATTGAAGAGTCTGTCTTTCCTCCATTGTATAGTCTTGCCTCCTTTGTCATAGACTAAGTGACCATAGGTGAGTGGGTTTATTTTTGGGCTTTCTATCCTGTCCATTGATCTATGTTTTTTTTAAACTTTTGTTTTATATTGGAGTATAGTTGATTAACAATGTTGTGTCAGTTTCAGATGTACAGCAAAGCGATTCAGTTATACATATACATGTAACTATTCTTTTTCAAATTCTCTTTCCATTTAGGTTCTTGCAGAATATTGAGCAGAGTTCCCTGTGCTATACAGTAGGTCCTTGATAGTTATCCATTTAAGTATAGCAGTGTGTACAATGTTTCTGTTTCTGTGCTGGTACCATACTGTGTTGATGACTGTAGCTTTGCAGTATGTTCTGAAGTCAAGGAGCTAGATTCCTTCAGCTCCGTTTTTCTTTCTCAAGTTTGTTTTGGCTCTTCAGGGTCTTTTGTGTCTCCTTACAAATTAAAAAATTTTTTTGTTCTAGTTCTGTGAAAAATTCCCTTGGTAATTTGATCCAGATTGCATTGAGTCTGTAGATTGCCTTGGGTAGTATAGTTATTTTGACAATACTGATTTTTCCAATCCAAGAACATGGTATGTCTTTTCATCTGTATGTGTCATCTTCGATGTCTTAAATCAGCGTCTTTGACTTTTCAGAGTACAGGACTTTTGTCTCCTTAGGTAGGGTTATTCCTAGATTTTTATTCTTTTTGATGCTATGGTAAATAGGATTGTTTCTTTAATTTCCCTTTCTTATCTTTTGTTGTTAGTGTATAGAAATGCAACAGATTTCTTTGTATTAATTTTGTATCCTGCAATTTTACCAAATTCATTGATGAGCTCTAGTAATTTTCTGGTAGCATCTTTAGGATTTTCTATGTATAGTATCATGTCATCTGCAAACAGTGACAGTTTTACGTCTTTTCCAATTTGGAGTCCTTTTTGCTTTTTCTTCTCTGAATGCCATGGCTTGGACTTCTAATACTATGTTGAATACAAGTGGCGAGAGTGGACACGCTTTGTCTTGTTCCTGATCTTAGATGGAATGCTTTCAGCTTTTCACTGTTGAGTATGATGTTAGCTGTGGGTTTGTCATATATGGTCTTTATTATGTTGAGGTATGTCTCCTCTATTCCCACTTTCTGGAGAGTTTTTTTTATCATAAATGGGTGTTGGATTTTGTCAAAAGATTTTTCTGCATCTACTGAGATGATCATATGGTTTTTATTCTTCTGTTTGTTAATGTGGTATATCACACTGATTGATTTGTGGATATTGAAGAATCCTTGTATCCCTGGGTTAAATCCCACTTGATCATGGTGTATGATCCTTTTAATGTACTGTTGGATTTGGTTTGCTAGTATTTTGTTGAGTATTTTGGCATCTATGTTCATCAGTGATATTGGCCTGTAATTTTCTCTTTTTCTGTGGTATCTTTGGTTTTGGTATCAGGGTGATGGTGGCGTCATAGAATGAGTTTGGGAGTGTTCATTTCTCTAAAGTTTTTTGGAATAGTTTCAGAAGGATAGGTGTTAGCTCTCCTCTAAATGTTTGATAGAATTTGCCTGTGAAGCCATCTGGTCCTGGACTTTCGTTTGTTGGGAGTTTTTAATCAGAGTTTCAATTTCAGTACTTGTGATTGGTCTGTTTATATTTTCTATTTCTTCTTGGTTCAGTCTTGGGACATTGTACCTTTCTAAGAATTTGTCCATTTCTTCCAGGTTGTCCATTTTATTGGCATATCGTTGCTTGTAGCAGTCTCTTTGATCCTTTGTATTTCTGTGGTGTCTGTTGTAACTACTCCTTTTTCATTTCTAATTTTATTGATTAGAGCCCTGTCCCTTTTTATTTCTTGATGAGTCAGGCTGAAGGTTTATCAATTTTGTTTATCCTTTCAAAGAACCAGCTTTTAGAGTCACTGATCTTTTCTGTTGTTTTCTTCATTGTCTATTTCATTTATTTCTGCTTTGATCTTTATGATTTCTTTCCTTCTACTAGCTTTGGGTTTTGTTTGTTCTACTTTCTCTAGTTGGTCTAGATGTAGGTTTAGGTTGTTTATTTGTGATTTTTCTTGTTTCCTGAGGTAAGATTTTATTGCTATAAACGTCCCTCTTAGAATTGCTTTTGCTGCATCTCATAGGTTTTGGGTCATCATTCTTTTGTTTTCCTTGTCTCTAGCTATTTTTTGATTTTCTATTTGATTTCTTCAGTGATTCATTGGTTGTTTAGTAGCATATTGTTTAGCTTCCACATGTTTGTGTTTTCTACAGGTTTTTTTTCTTGTTATTTGTTTCTAATCTCATAGCATTGTAATGGGAAAAGATACTTGATATGTTTTCAGTTTTCTAAAATTTACTGAGGCTTGCTTTGTGGTCCAGCATGTGATCTATCCTGGAGAACATTCCTTGTGCACTTGAGAAGAATGTGTATTCTACTGCTTTTGGATGGAATGTTCTATAAATATCAATTAAGTCCATCTGGTGTAATTTGTCATTTAATGCCTGTGTTTCCTTATTAATTTTCTGTCTGAATGATCTGTCCATTGATGTAAGTGGGGTGTTAAAGTCCCCCACTTATTACTGTGTTACTGTCAATTTCTTTTTATGGCTGTTAGCATTTGACTTATATATTGAGGTGCTCCTATGTTGGGTGCATATATATTTACAACTGTTATATCTTTTTCTTGGATTGATCCCTTGATCATTATGTAGTGTCCTTCCTTGTCTCTTGTAACAGTCTTTATTTTAAAGTCTATTTTGTCTGATAAGAGTGTTACTACTCCAGCTTTCTTTTGATTTTCATTTGCATAGAATACCTTTTCCATTCCCTCACATACAGTCCGTGTGTGTCCCTAGATCTGAAGCGGGTCTCTTGTAGACAGCATACATACGGGTTTTGTTTTTGTTTGCATTCAGCCAGTCTGTGTCTTTTGGTTGGAGCATTTAATCTGTTTACATTTCAGGTAATTATCGATCTGTATGTTCTTATTGCCATTTTGTTAATTGTTTTGCATTTGTTTTTACAGGTTTTTTTCTCCCCTTCCTCTTTTGTTCTTTTGTGATTTGATGACTAACTTTAGTGTTGTGTTTGGATTACTTTTTTTTTTTTTTGTATGTATATCTCTTGTAGATTTTTGGGTTGCAGTTCCCATGAGGTTTTGATATAGCAGTCTACATATATACAAGATTGTTTTAAATTGCTGGCCTCTTAATTTCAAATGCATTTCCAGTATCCTGAATTTGTACCTCCTCTTCTCCACAATTGCCGGTTTTGATATATTTGTATGTGGATGATTTCCTTCCTTTACTATATGTTTGCCTTTACTGGTGAGCTTTCCCATTCATAATTTTCTTGTTTTTGTCGGTGGCCTTTTCTTTTCCATCTAGAGACGCTCCTTGAGTATTTGTTGTAAAGCTGGTTTGGTGGTGCTGAATTCTCTTAGCTTTTGCTTGTCTGAAAAGCTTTTGATTTCTCTATTGGATATGAAGGAGCACCTTGCTGGGTAGAATATGCTTGGTTGTAGATTTTTCCCTTTCATCACTTGAAATATATCATGCCACTCCCTTCTGGCATGCAGAGTTTCTGTGAAAAATCAGCTGATAACCTTATGGGGATTTCCTTGTATGTTATTTGTTGCTTTTTCCTTGTTGCTTTTAATATTTTCTCTTTGTCTTTAATTGTTGTCAGTTTGATTAATATGTGTCTTGGCGTTTTCCTCCTTGGGTTTATCCTATATGGGACTTTCTGGACTTGAGTGTTTCCTTTCCTTTGTTAGGGACGTTTTCAGCTAAAATCTCTTCAAATATTTTCTCAGGCCCTTTCTCTGTCTCTTTTCCTTCTGTGACCCCTATAATGCGACTGTTGGTGCATTTAATGTTGCCCCAGGGGTGTCTTAGGCTGTCTGCATTTCTTTTCCTTCTTTATTCTTTTCCACGGCAGTGATTTCCACCACTCTGTCTTCCAGCTCATGTATTCGTTCTTATGCCTCATTTATTTTGCTATTGTTTCCTTCTAGTGTATCTTGCTTTTCAGTTATTATATTGTTCACCTCTGTTTGTTTGTTCTTTTAATCTTTTAGGTCTTTGTTAAACATCTCTTGTACCGTCTCAATCTGTGCCTCCATTCTTTTTAGGAGATCTTGGGTCATCTTTACTATCATTACTCCAAATTCTTTTTCAGGTAGATTGCCTATCTCCACTTGACTTAATTGTTCTTCTGGGTTTTTATTTTGTTCCCTCATCTGGAACATATTTCTCTGCTGTCTTTTGTCTAACTTTCTCTCTTTGTGGTCTCCTTTCCACAGGCTGCAGGATTGTAGTTCCTCTTGCTTCCGGTGTCTGCCCCCTGGTTGGTGAGGTTGGTCCTGGGGCTTGTGCAGGCTTCCTGGTGGGAGGGACTGGTGCCTGCCCCCTGTGGGTGGAGCTGGGTCTATTCCCTCTGGTGGGCAGGACCATGTAAAGGGGTGTGTTTATAGGTGGCTGTGAGCTCAGTACAACTTTAGGCAGCCTGTCTGCTGATGGGTGGTGCTCTGTTCCTATCCTGCTGTTTGTTTGGCACAGGTGTCCCTGTGCTAGAGCCTGCATGCTCTTGGGTGGGGCCAGGTCTGGGAGAGCTCATGCCAATCAGTATTCTCTGGGGCCTCCACCACCAGTGTCCTTGCCCCTGCAGTGAGCTACAGCTAACCTCCGTCTCCCCTCCCCTCCCCTTGGAAACCCTGTGAGACCCACAGTTAGGTCTAGCCCAGGCTCCTATAGAGTCACTGCTTTGTGCTGGGTCCCAGTGCACATGAAATCTTTTGTGCACCCTCCAAGAGTAGAGTCTTTGTTTCCCCCAGCCCTGTGGAGCTCCTGCACTCAAGCCCCGTTGGCCTTCAAAGCCAAGTGCTCTGGGGGCTCTCCCTCCTGATGCCAGACTCTCAGGCTGTGAAGCCTGACTGGGGCTCAGAACTCTCACTCGTGTGGGAGAACCTCAGTGATATAATTATTTTGAAGTTTGTGTGTTGCCCACGCAGCAGGTATGGGATTTGATTATATCATGAAAGTGCTCCGCCTACCATCTTGTTGTGGCTTCGTCTTTGTCTTTGGATGTAGACTGTCTTCTTTGGTAGGTTTGAGTCTTTTTTTGATCGTCACTCAACAGTTAGTTGTGATTTGGGTGTTTTCATTAGAGGAGATAAGCTCAAGTTCTCGTACTCTGCCATCTTGTCTGGAATCGAGAGGCTGCTTTTAGTTTGGATGCTTGCTGCCTCTTTCCTCAGGGTGTCCCCTTGATATGGGGTGTGTAGGTGTGGTGGCCCATGCACAGTTCCAGTACTGCGGGGGCAGCTATTGGCGCCCACCTGCGGGTCTCCCAGCCATAGTGGTAGCCTGTGAATACCCAGGAGAGCAGGGACAGCGATTGGCGCCTGCTCACATCTCATGTGTGCTCCCTGGATGGGGTGTGCAGCAACTGGTGCCCACTCATGGGTCTCCCAGAGGCAGCAGCCGCCCCTTACTCCTGGGACAATGGGGGGCAGCACTTGGTTCTTGCTCATGGGTCCCGTCAGCCCACGTGCCCCTGGGACAGTAGGGACAACACTTGCTTGCGTGTCCTACAGCAGTGGTGATGGCCCACACACTCCTGGGACAGCTGAGGCAGCAACTGGGGCCTGCTTTCAGGTCTCTTGGCAATGGCGGTGTCCTGTGCCCACCTGTGGAACCTATGATGGTGGCGGCAGCTCATTCCTACACCTGGAGTTCAGCTTCTGTAGGTGGTGTCCTGTTGCCTAAGAGCGTGAGCATAGGGAAAGAAGCTCCTTATGGCAGTCCCGTCCCTCTCCTCGTGCACCCCCCAACAATGGCACCTTGCCTTTCTGGCAGGCTCAGGCTTATTCCAAGTGCACCCTCAGTTGCCACACTCCAGCCTCTTCAGGCTGTCTCTGCACAGCCAATCCCAGTTCTCTCCCTGGGTCTGACCTCTGAAGCCTGTGCTTTAGCTCCCAGCCCCCTCCTGCACCAGTGGATGAGCATCTCAGGCTGGAGAGCACAGTGTAGCAGTATCATCTGTGCAGGTCACTCATTGTTTTGCCTTCCACAAACTGGTTGCTGTGATCTCCTCTGAGGCTCCGAAGCTCCCCCTCCATCCAGGCTGGTCTCCCCGCTGGTGAGGGGATTTCCCAGAGTGCGGGAGCATTTCTTCCTTCACAGCTCCCTCCCTGGTGCACAAGTCCCATCCCAATTCCTTTCTTTTTTTTTTTTTTTGTCCTACCTGCTGGTTATGTGGAAGTTTTCTTGCCCTTTTGGAAGGCTGAGGTCTTCTGCCAGTGTTCAGTAGATGTTCTGTGTGAATTGTTCCACTTGTAGATATATTTTTGATGTATATGTGGGAGGAGGTGAGCTCCATGTCCTACTCCTATACCATATTGATTCCTCCCCCTGGTCATTCACTTCTTATAGCTAGGTAAGCTCTCTGATAGGAAAACAAGATCAACATGATAGCTACCACAACTAAGAGCTTCAAGTTTGTATTAACATCTCTCTACCTCATTTGAGAGAAGAATGCCCCAGCATGTTCCCCAGGAAAAGGTTTGATGTTGAGTCAGAACTTGATGATGCAGTCAAATTACACATTTATGTTCATTTATAGTCAACTCTGCTTTTTCTGTTTTCATGTCCTTGCCATAGGCCTTTAATTTGGGTGATAAATATATAGGGATTTTTTTTTAATGCTATCTGCCTTTTATACTACTGCTTATTCAGTTGACTTTCAAGCTGTATTTTTCACCAGTAACCAGGAAGAGTTTTGAGGGTGGACAGGGGAAGGGTATTTCCAGATCTGCTAGGTAGTTATCAATTTGTGGGTGGCACAATTTTGAAACCTAAAACTATTCTGCAAGGTAAGAACCCCACCAGGGGATAATCAGGAACTTGAGGAGGTATTTTTTGGAAAAGTAGAAATTATACCGCTAGAATGGAGTTTCTTTTCTGAATGTTGCCAGAACAACTTGACCTTGAGGACAAGGTTCATTAACTTAAAGTATTGTCTCCATTAAAACTCGATCTTTTTGCAACTGATGCAAACATCTATTTCACTTGTGACGTCTCTTCTGTGCCTTCCAGGGGCTCCACTGAATCGAGTTTCACTTTAGGACAGAGACAGAATCATGTTCCACATAAATGCAAACCAAAGAGCCACACTGACACTGCTTAAGAAGATGTGCGTGCCATGATTTGGAATCTCATCTGTGTTTAAGTAAGTTTGTCACACTGACTCATGTGATAGGTGATCTCTTGTCATATGCTTCTTTCTTATTGCTAAATTATACTGCTCCAGTAATAAAGAGAAATTCCTTTTTGACCAGTGTGACAACACTGAAGGGACCAGCAAAAGCCAGACACAGAAAAGCAGGTCTTTTAAGTACATAAGAATCTTAATCAATTACAGATGAAATCTTCCTGGGTTCAGCATATTGTTTTGATGGTCTCAGGAAAAACCATTTCAATTAACGTTCCTTTATTTATAACTAGTTTGAAGAACGTAGTACTTGGATGAAAATCTGCATGGTCCACTAATTTTCTATGGTAACATCCACTTGCTTTTTCTGCCTCCTAGCAGTCCTCATCTACAATTTATCATCTTACCTATCATGAGCTGAGGAAAAAAAAGGCATCAACCTTCACTAAACATGTGTTTTCTCTAAGCTCTGCTCATTAATAAATACTAATATGAAACAAACAGAAAAAATACCCAAAGAAGCAAAATGGATAGTCAGTGTAGGCTCATCTCAAATCCATGTTTAGATCATCTGTCTGTGAGTTTATTTTCATGACTACTGTAAAAAAATTTGTTTCTTTATGTTGGTAAATCATGGTAGAAGTTCTTGGGTGTCTGAATGAATCAGGCAGGGCTTGCCTTACATTGCCTCAGGGGACATGATTCCAGGGTGATGTTCAGGATCCCTCCTCTGCTGATTTCCTTGCCCCCATCCTGTTAGCTGCTACGTAAGATTTAGCAATAACATTCCTTGTTTAGCATGAATGTGTTTATCAGATATTTCCTTGAGGGGAGTGTTTTTGAAGGTTAAAAGAGGAAGAGGTAGTTCAAAGATATTGGTAAAGCTTAGAGGCTGCCAGACAACCCTCCTGCCTAGAGCTGGCACTAGACCTTAACTGAGGTGGCCTCATGCTCCAACTTGTTTCTTTTGCTTTTTGCCAAAGGTTCACGTGGTGGTGATGGAAATGGAATGGAACTTAGAATTTTCAAGCCCTGGATTCAAGTTTTGGCTCCCATCTAATATGTTGTCTCCTCATCTACAAAATGAGAATATTCCTTACTTTACAGGGTGAGTCAATCCAACACAGTGTGATGAAAGGTAAGACTAGTATTATTAACAAGTCCACAAAAATATTCCCTATTATTAAAGTTTCCTCTTGGAAATGGTTGTGTCTTCAGCACTACACTACAGAGAATTCCTCTTTCCTCAGGGTGCATCACAAGTTCCCCTTTACCTCCTTAGCGTCTTGACATACCTGGTTTGGTGTTTGACAGCTCAGGGAACTTTATTGTTATCGCTCCAGCTGTGGCTGCTGCTTGACATGTTTTACAACATAGTTCTTGGTCCACAGTAACTTGTGGGTGTTATTACCTAGAAATGGATAGGACTAGAGATGCTTTTCATTAAAAATACATATGGAGATATAGAAATATTTAAATGGCGTTCTGGGCATATAGGAGAAAGATAGTCTTATTTTCTGTCCATCTCTAATTTCTAAAGTGCATCCATAATACCAGAATTTGGGGCCACCTTAAGTCCTGCTGACTTCCTATAATGTCCCCTGAGGGACAGCTGGGGTTGTTAAAATACTGTGTGTGTTTTTAGAAAAGGACTAGCATAATTCTGTATCACCTTAATAGAAAGGTTTGCTTATTACTTTTGCAAGTGTTTTATTAATAGTGTGGTAACTCATATTGTAGATCTGGGGAAATCACATTCTTATGACTAACTGATGTAACCAGAGGTGGTTCGCAGCAATTAGACTTCCTAATATACTGACTTTCCTTAGGTTAATGAAATATTTATATGCCAGTGCCTGCATCAAATGAAAGCCTGGCTGGCTTCAGTCACTCTCTACTCAGTGTGGTCCTGGGCCAGCAGCAGCACCACCTGGGAACTTGTTAGAAATGCAGACTCACAGGCCTGCCCCAGACCTAGTAATCAGAATCTGTCTGCTGGTGATTTATATGTACATTAAAGTTCAAGAACACTCCCCCAGTAGACCTTACTCTTAGTTTTCAAAAGGGATGAAGAAGGCAAGAATTATTGCTGCTCTTGAAGAATAATCAGAATCATTAAAGTAGCTTGCTCATCTGTGTAGACCAGCACTACCAAAAGAAATATAATGTGAGCTCCATGTGTAGTTTTAAATTTACGGTCACCATAATTTAAAAAAAAAGTAAAAAGAAACAGAAAATTAATTTTAATCATATATTTTATTTAAACCAATACATCTAAAGTATTATTTCAGTGGGGAAGCAATGTGAAAAAATATTAATGAGATAGTCTACATTTTTTCTTAATAATGTTTCATAATAAATATGCACATATATACTTACAGCACATCTCAGTTTGGACTAGCCACATTTCAAGTGCTCAACAGCTACATGTAGTGAGTAGATGTCATATTGACAGAGCAATTGTAGATGATGATGTATCTACCATCCACTCCAGGGTGCACTTCAGTGCACTTCCTGGAGTGGTGTGCACATATTCCTTCCTTGATTTGTTTATTATTGGATGCCTACCATGCTTCAGACTTTGTGTTAGGTTGAAGGTAAGCAAAAGTAAGATGCACATATTTAAAAACATAATGACAGTATCACAAGATAAATACAATAGAAGAGGTCTGTGTAAACTGCTATGGAAGCATAGAAGAAAGAGCATCAAACATTGTCCAGGGCAGGAAGACAGCATCAGGCTTAAAAACTTGCACTGTGGAGACAAATACACCCATGCTTCAGAACTTACCTCAGTCCTCTGGGCTTTCACTAGGACCTAATGACAAAAGTTTTTCATAGAGTTGTTATAAGGATAAAATGATAATTGGATATAAAGTATCTGAAACATAGTATGCTCTATTGATACCATTATTAAAAGAAAGGTAAGGCTAAATTTGAGTGTTTATGGATAAGTGGAGTTCCACAGGTGTATCCTTCAGGATCCACCAATTATGAACATTTGATTTCTCTACTTTCTCTCTCTCTCTCTGTAAATGTATATATACATACACATGTATAGATCAATACTTTTATATACATATTCCGAAAATCATTGGAAAATAATTTGTAGACATTAAGACCATTTATCCCTAAATATGTCAGTATGTAGTTCCTGAGAATGAGAACATTTTCTTACATAATTAGGGGTGTAATTATCAAATTTCAGAAACTTTAAAAAACAACACTATTTTCTAATCTATAGTTCACGGTCCTTCATGGTCCAGGATTCAATCATGTGTCATATCTCTGTGGTCTCCTGGAATCAAGAATAGTTGCTCAGACTTTACTTTGGAGTGGAGAAGATGTCAGTGTATATAAAAGAACTCGACATTTTTAGAGAGAACAGGCTAGTTATTTTGTAGAATATCCCTCAATTTGGGTTTATATGATGTTTCCTCATGATTAGATTCAGGTTACATATTTTGGCAGTTCAACTAGGATTTAAAAAAATTTTTTTATTGAGGTATAACTGATTTAAAATATTATATAAATTTCAGGTATACAATTGAGTCACAATTTTTAAACCTTATACTCTATTTATAGTTATTATAAAATATTGGCTATATTCCTTCTGCTATACAATATATCCTTGTAGCTTATTTATTTTAATAGATCTTTATTGGAGTATAACTTCACAATACTGTGTTAGTTTCTGTTGTACACCAAAGTGAATCTGCATGTCCCCATATCCCCTCCCTCTTGAGCCTCCCTCCCATCCTCCCTATCCCACCCCTCTAGGTCATTGCAAAGCACCGAGCTGATCTCCTTGTGCTATGCGGCTGCTTCCCACTAGTTAACTATTTTAGATATGGCAGTGTGTATATGTCGATACTACTCTCACTTCGCCCCAGCTTCCCCCTCCCACCCTATGTCCTCAAGTCCATTCTCTATGTCTACCTCTTTATTCCTGCCCTGCAACTAGGTTCATCAGTACCATTTTTTTTTTTTTTTTTTTAGATTCCATATATATGCATTAGCGTAAGGTATTTTTCTCTTTCTGACTTCACTCTGTATGACAGACTCTAGGTCCATCCAACTCACTACAAATAACTCAATTTTGTTTCTTTTTATGGCGGAGTAATATTCCATTGTATATATGTGCCACATCTTCTTTATCCATTCATCTGTTGATGGACATTTAGGTTGGTTCCATGTCCTGGCTATTCTAATTAGTGCTGCAGTGAACATTGTGGTGCATGTCTCTTTTTGAATTATGGTTTTCTCAGGGTATATGCCCAGTATTGGGATCGCTGGGTCATATGGTAATTGTATTTTTAGTTTTTTTAAGGCACCTCCATACTGTTTTCCATAGTGATTGTATCAATTTACATTCCCACCAACAGTGCAGTAGGGTTCCCTTTTCACCACATCCTTTCCAGCATTTATTGTTTCTAGATTTTTTGAAAATGGCCATTCTGCCTGGTGTGAAGGGGATACCTCATTGTAGTTTTGATTTGCATTTCCCTACTAATTAGTGATGTTGAGCATCTTTTCATGTGCCTCTTGGTCATCTGTATGTCTTCCTTGGTGAAATGTCTATTTAGGTCTTCTGCCCATTGTTTAATTGGATTGTTTGTTGTTTTGATATTGAGTTCCATGAGCTTTTTGTATATTTTGGAGATTAATCCTGTGTCTGTTGTTTCATTTGCAAATATCTTCTCCCATTCTGAGGGTTGTCTTTTCATCTTGTTTATGGTTTCCTTTGCTGTGCAAAAGCTTTGAAGTTTCATTAGGTCCCATTGTTTATTTTTGTTTTTATTTCTCTTACTCTAGGAGGTGGGTCAAAAAAGATCTTGCTGTGGTTTATGTTAAAGAGTGTTTTCCCTATGTTTTCCTCTAAGAGTTTTACAGTGTCCAGTCTTACATTTAACTCTTTAATCCATTTTGAGTTTATTTTTGTGTATGGTGTTAGGTAGCGTTCTAATTTCATTCTTTTCCATGTAGATGTCCAGTTTTCCCAGCACCACTTATTGAAGAGGCTGTCTTTTCTCCATTGTGTGTTCTTGCCTCCTTTGTTGTATATTAGGTGGCCATATGTGCGTGGGCTAATCTCTGGGCATTCTATCCTGTACCACTGATCTATACTTCTGTTTTTGTGCCAGTACTATACTGTCTCAATTACTGTAGCTTTGTGGTATAGTTTGAACTCAGGGAGCCTGATTCTTCCAAGTCTGTTGTTCTTCTCAAGATTGCTTGGGCTATTCAGGGTCTTTTGTGTTTCCAAAAATTTTTTGTTCTAATTCTGTGAAGAATGCCATTGGTAGTTTGATAAGGATTGCACTGAATCTGTTGATTGCTTTGGGTAGTATAGTCATTTTCACAATATTGATTCTTCCAATCCAAGAACATGGTATATTTCTCCATCTGTTTATGTCATCTTTGATTTCTTTCATCAGTGTTTTATAGTCTTCTGAGTACAAGTCTTTTGCCTCCTTACCGAGGTTTATTCCTAGGTATCTTATTCTTTTTGTTGTGATGGTAAATGGGATTGTTTCCTTAATTTCTCTTTCTGATTTTTTTGTTGTTGGTGTATAGGAATGCCAGAGGTTTCTGTGCATTAACTTTGTATCCTGCAACCTTACCAAATTCATTGATTAGTTCTAGTAGTTTTCTGGTGGCATCTTTAGGGTTTTCTATGTTTAATATCATGTCATCTGCAAACAGTGACAGTTTTACTTCTTTTCCAATTTGTATTCCTTTTCTTCTCTGAATGTGGTGGAAAGGACTGCCAAAACTATGTTGAATGAGAGTGGCAAGAGTGGACATCTTTGTCTTGTTCCTGATCTTAGAGGAAATGGTTTCAGCTTGTCACCTTTGAAAATGATGTTGGCTGTGGGTTTGTTGTATATAGCCTTTATTATGTTGAGATAGGTTCCTTCTATGCCCATTTTCTGAAGAGTTTTTAATGATAAACTGGTGTCGAATTTTGTCAAAAGGTTTTTCTGTATCTGTTGAGAGGATCATATGGTGTTTATTCCTTAATTTGTTAATGTGGTGTATCACACTGATTGATTTGCGTATAATGAAGAATCCTTGCATTCTGGGATAAATCCCACTTGATCATGGTGTATGATCCTTTTAATGTGTTGCTGGGTTCTGCTTGCTAGTATTTTGTTCAGGATTTTTGCATCTATGTTCATCAGTGATATTGGTCTATAATTTTCTTTCTTTTTTTTTTAAATTTTAATTTTTATTTATTTATTTATTTATTTATGGCTGCGTTGGGTCTTCCTTTCTGTGCGAGGGCTTTCTCTAGTTGTGGCAAGCGGGGGCCACTCTTCATCGCGGTGCGCAGGCCTTTCACTGTCGCGGCCTCTCATGTTGCGGGGCACAGGCTCCAGACGCGCAGGCTCAGTAATTGTGGCTCACCGGCCCAGCCACTCCACGGCATGTGGGATCTTCCCAGACCAGGGCTTGAACCCATGTCCCCTGCACTGGCAGGCAGGCTCTCAACCACTGCGCCACCAGGGAAGCCCTATAATTTTCTTTTTTTGTGATATCTTTTCTGGTTTTGGTATCGGTGATGGTGGCTTTGTAGAATGAATTTGGGAGTGTTTCTCCCTCTGCAGTTGTTTGGAAGAGTTTGAGAAGGATGGGTGTTAGCTCTTCTCTAAATGTTTGATAGAATTCACCAGTGAAGCCATTTGGTCTTTGGCTTTTGTTTGTTGGAAGATTTTTAATTACAGTTTCAATTTCATTACTTGTGATAAGTCTGTTTATATTTTCTATTTCTTCCTGGTTCAGTCTTGGAAAAGTGTACCTTTCCAGGAATTTGTCCATTTCTTCATGGTTGTCCATTTTATTGGCATATAGTTGTTTGTACTAGTCTCTTATAATCCCTTGTATTTCTGTGGTGTCAGTTGTGATTTCTCCTTGTTCATTTCTAACTTTATTGAGTTGCGTCCTCTCCCTTTTTTTCTTGATGAGTCTGGCTAAGGGTTTATCAATCAAGTTTGTTTATCTTCTCAAAGAACCAGCTTTTAGTTTTATTGATCTTTGCTATTGTTTTGTTTCTATTTCATTTATTTCTGCTCTGATCTTTATGATTTCTTTCCTTCTACTGACTTTGGGTTTTCTCTGTTCTTTCTCTAGTTGTTTAAGTGTAGGGTTAGATTTTTTATTTGAGATTTTTCTTGTTTCTTGAGGAGAGACTGAATTGCTATAAATTTCTGTCTTAGTACTGCTTCTGCGGTGTCCCACAGGTTTTGGGTCATTGTGTTTTCATTGTCATTTGTTTCTAAGTATTTTTTTATTTCTTCAGTGATCTCTTGGTTATTTAGTAGCACACTGTTTAGCCTCCATGTATGTGTGTTTTTTACAGTTTTTTTCCTGTAATGATTTCCAATCTCATAGTGTTGTGGTCAGAAAAGATGCTTGATATGATTTCAATTTTCTTAAATTTTCCAAGGCTTGATTTGTGACTCAAGATGTGATGTATCCTGGAGAATGTTCTGTGTGCACTTGAGAAGAAGGTGGTGTATTCTGCCACTTTCGGGTGGAATGTTCTATAAATATCAATTAATTCTAGGTGGTCTATGGTGTCATTTAAAGCTTGTGTTTTCTTTTTTATTTTCTGTTCAGATGATCTCTCCATTGGTGTAAGTGGGGTGTTAAAGTCCCCTGCTATTATTGTGTTACTGTCGATTTCTCCTTTCATGGTTGTTAGCATTTGCCTTAGGTATTGAGGTGCTCCTATGTTGGGTGCAAAAACATTTATAATTGTTGTATCTTCTTCTTGGATTGATCCTTTGATCATGTAGTGTCCCTCCTTATCTCTTGTAACAGTCCTTATTTTAGAGTCTATTTTATCTGATACAAGTATTGGTACTCCAGCTTTCTTTTGATTTCCATTTGCATGGAATATCTTTTTCCATCCCCTCACTTTCAGTCTGTATGTGTCCCTAGGTCTGAAGGGGGGGGGTCTCTTGTAGACAACATATATATGGGTCTTGTTTTTGTATCCATTCAGCCAGTCTGTGTCTTTTGGTTGGGGCATTTAATCCATTTATATTTAAGGTTCTTATTGATATGTATGTTCCTATTACCATTTTCTTGTTTTGGGTTTGTTTTTGTGGGTCTTTTCTTCTCTTGTGTTTCCTGCCTAGAGAGGTTTCTTTAGCATTTGTTGTAAAGCTGGTTTTGTGGTGCTGAATTCGCTTAGCTTTTGCTTGTCTGAAAAGCTTTTGATTTCTCCATCAAATCTGAATGAGATCCTTGCTGGGTAGAGGAATCTTGGTTTTTCTCTTTCATCACTTAAAGTATATATCTTGCCATTCTCTTCTGGCCTGAAGGGTTTCTGCTGAAAAATCAGCTGATAACCTTATGCGGATTCCTTTGTATGTTATTTTTTGTATTTCCCTTGCTGCTTTTAATATTTTTTTCTTTGAATTTAATTTACATGTCTGTCTTGGTGTGTTTTTCCTAGGGTTTATCCTGTATAGGACTCTCTGTGCTTCCTGGACTTGGGTGACTATTCCCACGTTAGGGAAGTTTTCCACTATAATCTCTTCAAATATTTTCTCAGACGCTTTCTTTTTCTCTTCTTCTTCTGGGACCCCTATAATTCGAATGTTGGTGCATTTAGTGTTGTCCCAGAGGTCTCTGAGATTGTCTTCAATTCTTTTCATTCTTTATTCTGCTCCTTGTCAGTTATTTCCACCATTTTGTCTTGCAACTCACTTATTCATTCTTCTGCCTCAGTTATTGTTATTGATTGCTTCTGGTGTATTTTTCATTTCAGTTATTGTGTTGTTCACCTCTGTTTGTTTGTTAACAAACATTTCTTGTATTTTTCTCAATCCGTGCCTGCATTTTATTTCTGAGATTCTGGATCATCTCTACTGTTATTACTCTGAATTCTTTTTCAGGTAGATTGCCTGTTTCCTCTTCATTTATTTGGTCTTGTAGGTTTTTTTTACCTTGTTCCTTCATCTGTGACATATTTTTTTGCTGTCTCATTTTTTGTTTTCTTTTATGAGTGGGATTGTGTTCCTGTCTTACTGGTTGTTTGGCCTGAGGCTTCCAACACTGGAGTTTGTAGGCTGTTGGGTAGAGCTGGGTCTTGGTGCTGAGATGAGGACCTCCATGAGACCTCACTCCAATGAATATTCCCTGGTGTCTGAGGTTCTCTGTTAGTCAGTGGCTCAGACTCGGAGCTCCCACTGCAGGAGCTTCGGCCTGACCCCTGGCTCATGAACCAAGATCCTGCAAGCTGTGTGGGGAGGCAAAAAAAAAAGAAAGAACAATAACGAAGTAAAATTAGACTAGGAAACTAACAGATAGATAGATATGTTAGAAAGAATATAAAAATAAAAATATAGATGAATCGATAACCAGAAGGGACAACAGTACCACAATAGTAAAAAAGAGGAGGATGGAAAAGGCCTTGGCTGTGGAAGGCAGGGCCTATGCTTAGGACTGACAGGGCTGGAAAAGGCCCTGGGGACTGTGGGGGGTCGTGGGATTCAGGCTCAACAGAACAGAAGGGGCCCAGGTGTGCCCTCCACACCTGGTCTCTATCAGAGGGCAGGGGACCTCACCTGGGAGCCCAGCAGACTTCCTGGGCTCGAGTGGGCAGGGGCAAACACCCTCCTCTCCTGCTCCTCTGGTCCCAGAGGGCCCCTCCTGCCTGCCTCTCCTGATCTCCCTGGCCTCCCTCCTATGCCCCCAATGACCCAAATGGCCTGGAGGGGTCTTTAGAGGGCAGGGGACTGGCCTGCAAGCTCAGCAGGCTCCCTGGGCCCAAGTGGGTGGGGCAATTGCCCTCTGCTCCTCTCCTGCTCTCCCCAGCCTCCCTCCTGTGCCCCCAGGACCACAATGAGATATCAACTCATACCTGTGAGAATGGCTATTATTATTCTAAACCAGGAAATAACAAGTGTTGGCGAGGATGTGGAGAAAAGGGAACAAACCTTTGTGCACTGTTAGTGGTAATATAAATTGGTGCAGCCACTATGGGAAACAGTATGGAGGTTCCTTAAAAAAAGTAAAAATAGAACTAATTATATGACCCAGCAATTCCACTTCTGGGTATTTATCCAAAAATTGAAAACACTAACTTGAAAAGATATATGCACTTCCATGTTCATTGTAACATTATTTACAATTGCCAAGACATGGAAACAACCTAAGTGTCCATCAATAGATGAAGGGAGAAAGAAGATGTGATGTGCATATATATATATATATATATATATATATATATATATATATATGTAATGCAATACTATTAATCCATAAAAGAAGGAAATGTGCCATTTGTGACAATATGGATGGTCCTTGAAGGCATTATGCTAAAGTAAATCAGACAGAGAAAGACAAATACTGTATGATCTCATTTATATGTGGGATCTAAAAACAGTAACAGCAGGACAGGATCAAGATGGCAGAGGACTAGGACGTGGAGCTCACCTTCTCCCACAAAAACATTAAAAATACATCTACAAGTGGAACAATTCACATAACACCTAGTGAACACCAGCAGAAGACCTCAGACTTCTGAAAGGGCAAGAAATCCTCCATGTAACGGGGTAGGACAAAGGGAAAAAGAAAAAGCAGTTAGGATGCAGCCTGCACCCCAGGGAGGGAGCTGTGTAACTATATGCCAATAAAATGGACAACCTGTAAGAAATGGACAAATCCTTAGAAAGGTACAACCTTCCAAGACTGAACTAGGAAGAAATAGAAAATATGAACAGATGAATCACAAGTACTGAAATTGAAACTGAGTTAAAAACTCCCAACAAACAAAAGTCCAGGACCAGATGGCTTCACAGGTGAATTCTGTCAAACATTTAGAGAAGAGTTAATATCTATCCTTCTCAAAATATTCCAGAAAACTGCAGAATAAGGAACACTCAAAGCTCATTCTATGAGGCCACCATCACCCTGATACAAACACCAGACAAAGATACCACACACACAAAAATTATAGGCCAATATCCCTGATGACAAAGACACCAAAATAGTCAACAAAACACTAGCGAACCGAATCCAACAATACATTAAAAGGATCATACACCATGATCAAGTGGATTTATCCCAAGGATGCAAGGATTTTTCAATACCCGCAAATCAGTCAGTGTGATACAACATATTAATAAACTGAATAAAAACCATATGATCGTCTCAATAGATGCAAAAAAACTTTTGACAAAATCCAACACCCATTTATGATAAAAACTGCAGAAATTGGGCATAGAGGGAACATACCTCAACATAATAAAGACCATATATGACAAACCCACAGCTAACAATATACTCAATGGTGAAATGCTGAAAGCATTCCCTCTAAGATCAGGAACACAACAAGCATGTCCACTATTGTCACTTTTATTCAACATAGTTCTGGAAGTCCTAGCCACAGCATTCAGAGAAGAAAAAGAAATAAAAGGAATCCAAATTGGAAAAAAGGAAAACTGTCATTGTTTGTTTGTAGATGACATGATAATACACATATAAAATCCTAAATATGCTACCAGAAAACTAGTAGAGCTCAATTTGGTAAAGTTGTAGAATACAAAATTAATACACAGAAATCTGTTGCATTTCTATACACTAACAACAAAAGAAGATAAAGAGAAATGAAAGAAACAATCCCATTTACCATCACATCAAAAAGACTAAAATACCTAGGAATAAACCTAAGGAGACAAAAGACCTGTACTCCAAAAAGTATAAGATGCTGATGAAAGAAATTGAAGATGACACAAACAGATGGAGAGATATACCACGTTCTTGGATTGGAAGAGTCAATATTGTCAAAATAACTATACTACCCAAGGCAATCTACAGATTCAATGCAATCCCTATCAAATTACCAATGGCATTTTTCACAGAACTAGAACAAAACATTTTTACAATTTGTATGAGACACAAAAGACCCCGAATAACCAAAGCAATCTTGAGAAAGAAAAACAGAGCTGGAGGAATCAGGCTCCCTGACTTCAGACTATACTACGAAGCTACAGTAATCAATACAGTATGGTACTGGCACAAAAAAGGAAATATAGATCAATGGAACAGGATAGAAAGCCCAGAGATAAACCCACGCACATATGGTCACCTTTTCTTTGACAAAGGAGACAGGAATATACAATGGAGAAAAGAGAGCCTCTTCAGTAAGTGTGCTGGGAAAACTGGACAGTTACATGTAAAAGAATGAAATTAGAAATTCTCTAACACCATATCCCAAAATAAACTAAAAGTGGATCCCAGAGCTAAATGTGAGACCAAAAACTATAAAACTCTTAGAGGAAAACACAGGCAGAACACTCTTTGATATAAATCACAGCAATATTTGTTTTTTGATCCACCTCCTACAGTAATGACTATAAAAGCAAAAATAAACAAATGGGACGTAATTAAGCTCAAAATCTTCTACTCAGCAAGGAAAACCATAAACAAAATGAAAAGACAACCCACAGAATGTGAGAAAATATTTCCAAACAAAGTGACCGATAAGGGATTAATCTCCTAAATATACAAACAGCTCGTATAGCTCTATGTCAAAAAAACAAACAACCCAATCAAAAAATGAGCAGAAGATCCAAACTGACATTTCTGCAAAGAAGACATACAGATGGCCAAAAAGCACATGAAAAGATGCTCAACATCACTAATAGAGAAATGCAAATCAAAACTACAATGAGGTATCAACTCACACCAGTAAGAATTGCCATCATCAAAATGTCTACAGGGCTTCCCTGGTGGCGCAGTGCTTGAGAATCTGCCTGTCAATGCAGGGGACACAGGTTCGAGCCCCGGTCTGGGAAGATCCCATATGCCGCGGAGCAACTAGGCCCGTGAGCCACAATTACTGAGCCTGCGCGTCTGGAGCCTGTGCTCCGCAACAAGAGAGGCCACGATAATGAGAGGCCCATGCACCGTGATGAAGAGTGGCCCCCGCTTGCCGCAACTAGAGAAAGCCCTCGCACAGAAACGAAGACCCAACACACCCATAAAAAAAAAAAAAAAAAAAAATGTCTACAAACACTAAATGAAGGAGAGGGTGTGGAGAAACATGAACCCTCCTACACTGTTGGTGGCAATGTAAATTGGTATAATCACTATGGAGAACAGCATGGTGGTTCCTTAAAAAACTAAAAATAGAGTTACCATATGATCCAGCAATCCCACTCCTGGGCATATATCTGGAGAAAACCATGGTTTGAAAGGATACATGTGCCCCAGTGTTCACTGCAGGCCTATTTACAAGAGCCAAGACATGAAAGCACCTTAATGTCCATCAACAGAGGAATGGATAAAGAAGATGTGGTATATATGGAATATTACTGAGCCATAAAAAAGAGTGAAACAGTGCCATTTGCAGCAATGTGGATGGACCTAGAGATTATCATACCAAGTGAAGTAAGTCAGACAGAGAAAGACAAATATCATATGATATCACTTATATGCAGAATCTAAAAAAAAAATGATACAAATGAACTTATGTACAAAACAGAAACAGACTCACAGACTTCAAAAACAAATTTATGGTTACCAAAGGGGAAACATGGGGAGGGGGTAGGAATAAGTCAAGAATTTGGGATTAACACACATACTACTATATATAAGATAGATAACCAACAAGGACCTATTGTATAGCACATGGAACTCTACTCAATATTCTGTTGATATATGAGAAAAGAATCTGAAAAAGAATGGATATATGTATAACTGAATCACTTTGTTGTTCACCTGAAACTAACAACATTGTAAATCAACTATACTCCAATAAAATTTTTTAAAAAATTTAAAAAAAGAAAAACAGTAACAATAACAAAAACCAAGCTCTTAGATATAGAGACTGGTAGTTGCCAGAGGTGGGGGGAATGAGTGAAGGGGGTCAAAACATAGAGACTTCCTGTAGTAACATAAATAAGTCATGCAGATATAATGTCATACGGATATAATGTATAGCATGGTGACTATAGATAATAATACTGTATTGTGTATTTGAAAGTTGCTATGAGAATCTTAGAAGTTCTCATCACAGGAAAAAAAGTGACAGATGTTAACTAGACTTATTTTTGGGGCTCATTTCCCAATATATACAAATATGGAATCACTATGGTGTATATCTGAAACTAATATAATGTAGTGTCAATTATACCTAAAAAAAAAATAGGAGAAAACAGCTGCTGTGACAAATAAGATATTATTCTCTAAGAAGATGACAATCACTCTAGCTCATTACTGAAGGTACAGCTTGCCTTGAATGAAGTATATACCTGGTTTGTTCTAGACTACACCACTATTTTGTTATGTGTCCTTTCATATGCCATTTAAGTTCTACCTTGGAATTAGTGCTTTTTGAGCTCCTAAACAGAAATGGTATTTTCCCATTTGAAAAGCTATTTTAGCAAACTATTTCAAAGTCCTTGAATAATAAGGAATAGATTTTTTAAATGTTAGTTTTATACAGGATTGTGGTTAGATCTTGCTCACAATGCAAAAGTCCCCTACATTAGATAGATCCTAATTAGTGTTTCTTAATTGCCTGATGTAGATATATTTTTATTTGAGGAAACATGTTGAAAATATTTTTCATGTGGAAAATGTGTCATTTAAGGAACTATAGAAACCACTAATCTAGCTTGATGCTTTTTATTATTTTGGAAACATTTATTTCATCCCTTAGTTACTGGCAGTTCTATTATGGTCTAGAGACAACAATAAAGATCTTATTGTTTATGCTTCATTAGAAAAAATAATAGTTCAGATATTTGACCTCAGATAATTGTAAGTCCCATTGTGGAAGCATTACATATTTTTGAAGATTATGTGTTTTTAAACCACAAGAAAGAATAAACACAATTTATCCTGGGAGCTTTTCTTTAGGATCTATAATATTTTCTGTGGATTATTTATATATACAATATATGGTTGTATTGTTATATCTCTTATTAATGCTAGTGCCATCACTAATGTTTTAATATATAACCACATGTTCATCAAGGGAGCAGTTTGTGTGTTTTACTGGCAAGGAGCACACAAAAAATTCTCCCTGCTGTTCCCCTCTATTATAAATTAATATCCACTACCAAGGGACCTCTTATGATATAAAATTGTCATCCTGTGAGTGGTATGGATGAAATTACCATGGAGGAAAGCTGAGCAGTAACCAGAGTATGAATAAGACAGCACCTATTCTGCTGTGTACTTAGGCCCCCTGGTGTCTTATATTAATTTATGAAAAATAATTTACATTGCTAACTTCTTCAAAGTTTAATACTCTGAATTATCTTTTTAGTCACAGTTTTCTCTCAATGTAAGTGCATTTTCTATACTGAGAAGCACTATTCTAAAAGCATGGAATCATTTTTGCCAGCTCCAGAGTATTCTGCAGTTTCCTCAACAGAAGATTTTATCCAGTAGTGCCTGGAGGATGGATCCTTTTAAGCGACATTGTTGTCTGCATTGCTTTTCATTTTGGCAGTAAAGGAATTACAGGAGAAGATGGATCCATAATGACAGTCCTGTGTGTTATAATGTGATGGTTGCCTGGCAACTCTACCTGTAGAAATAAATATAGGACTTGTATCTGTATTAATCGCCTCCTGTTGTCAAGGTTTATAGGTTTTTAATATATTAAGGTCAGAAAATACTTAAAAGCAAAAAGGCTTGATCATTTGATGATCCTTTGGAATTGTACGAAATTGTTGACTATCAACAAATAAGAGGTCTTGGGGAGTAAGTGTTACGCAGTGCTGTGAATAAGCCTTGACTGTATTTGAACATCTCTTAAATGAGTCTGAGCCTTACCTTGGTATCTCACATAACCAACTTCTATCTCTTCCAAGGACGTATTTTTTCACTTAAGAACATTTATTGACTATCTATCTTTAATGTGTTATGTCTGCACTAGAAATGGGCTACAGTATAAATGTAAAAAAGACAGAGAGCCCCTGGTCTTTTAGTCTAGAGTGGTGACTTTATCATCTAGTGTAGAGCATATCTGGAGAGGAATGTTCTTACCTGTAACACTCAAGGCACACGCCCATCAATACCAGCTATTCTTTTTATAACTGTTACAGAGATTAAAGTAAGCTATGGAGGAGACCTTCAAGATGGCGGAGGAGTAAGACGTGGAGATCACCTTCCTCCCCACAAATAAATCAGAAACACATCTATATGTGGAACAACTCCTACAGAACACCTACTGAACACTGGCAGAAGACCTCCGACCTCCCAAAAGGCAAGAAACTCCCCACGTACCTGAGTTAGGGCAAAAGAAAAAACAGAGACAATAGAATAGGGATGGGACTTGTACCTCTGGGAGGGAGCTGTGAAGGAAGAAAAGTTTCCACACACTAGGAAACCCCTTCGTGGGCGGAGATGGCGGGTGGCAGGGTGGAAGCTTTGGAGGCACACAGGAGAGCACAGCAACAGGGGTGCAGAGGGCAAAGCAGAAAGATTCCTGCACAGAGGATCAGTGCCGACGAGCACTCACCAGCCGGAAAGGCTTGTCTGCTCACCCGCTGGGGCGGGCGGGGGCTGGGAGCTGAAGCTCGGGCTTCGGAAGTCAGATCCCAGGGAGAGGACTGGGGTTGGCTGCGTGAACACAGCCTGAAGGGGGCTAGTGCACCACAGCTAGCTGGGAGGGAGTCCGGGAAAAACTCTGGACCTGCCCAGGAGGCAAGACACTATTGTTTTGGGGTGCGCGAGGAGAGGGGATTCAGAGCACCACCTAAGCAAGCTCCAGAGACGGGCGCGAGCCGCGGCTATCAGCACTGACACCAGAGACGGGCAGGAGATGCTAAGGCTGCTGCTGCGCCACCAAGAAGCCTGTGTGCAAGCCCAGGTCACTATCCACACCTCCCCTCCTGGGAGCCTGTGCATCCTGCCACTGCCAGGGTCCCGTGATCCAGGGACAACTTCCCGGGAGAACACAGCATGCCTCAGGCTCTTGAAATGTCATGCTGGCCTCTGCCACTGCAGGCTCGCCCTGCATTCCATACCCTGCCCTCCCCCAAGGCCTGAGTGATCCAGAGCCCCTGAATCAGCTGCTCCTTTAACCCCATCCTGTCTGAGCGAAGAACAGATGCCCTCAGGTGACCTACATGCAGAGATGGGTCCAATCCAAAGTTGAACCCCAGGAGCTGTGCGAACAAAGAAGAGAAAGGAAAATCTCTCCCAGCAGCCTCGGGAGCAGCAGATTAAATCTCCACAATCAACTTGATGTACCCTGCATCTGTGGAATACCTGAAGAGACAACGAATCATCCCAAAATTGAAGTGGTGGGCTTTGGGAGCAATGATATATATATATTTATTTTTTTCCTTTTTCTCTTTTTGTGATTGTGTATGTGTATGCTTCTTTGTGTGATTTTGTCTGTATAGCTTTGCTTTTACCATTTGTCCTAGGGTTCTGTCTGTCCTTTTTAGTATAGTTTTTAACACTTGTTATCATTGGTGGATTTGTTCTTTGGTTTGGTTGCTCTCTTCTTTCTTTTGCTTTTTCTTTTTTTATTACTTTTTACTTTTAATTTTTAATAATTATTTTTTATTTTAATAATTTTATTTTAATAACATTTTTTTCTGAGCCATGTGGCTGACTGACAGGGTCTTGGTGCTCTGACTGGGAGTCAGGCCTGTGCCTCTGAGGTGGGAGAGCTGAGTTCAGGACATTGGACCACCAGAGACCTCCCAGCTCCACGTACAATCAAATGGCGAAAGCTCTCCCACAGATCTCCATCTCAACACTAAGAAGCAGCTCCACTCAACAACCAGCAAGCCACAGTGCTGGACACCCTATGCCAAAAAACTAGCAAGACAGGAACACAACCCCACCCATTAGCAGAGAGGCTGCCTAAAATCATAAGTTCACAGACACTCCAAAACACACTACCAGAAGTGGTCCTACCCACCAGAAAGACAGGATCCAGCCTCATCCAGCAGAACACAGGCACCAGTCCCCTCTACCAGGAAGCCTACACAACCCACTGAATCAACCCTAGCCACTGGGGGCAGACACCAAAAACAACGGGAACTACAAACCTGCAGCCTGCGAAAAAGAAAGGAGACCCCCCCCCCCAAACACAGTAAGTTAAGCAAAATGAGGAGACAGAGAAACACACAGCAGATGAAGGAACAAGGTAAAAACCCACCAGACCAAATAAATGAAGAGGAAATAGGCAGTCTACCTGAAAAAGAATTCAGAGGAATGATAGGAAACATGATCCAAAATCTTGGAAATAGAATGGAGAAAATACAAGAAACGTTTAACAAGGACCTAGAAGAACTAAAGAGAAAAAAGACAATGATGAACAACACAATAAATGAAATTAAAAATTCTCTAGAAGGAATCAATAGCAGAATAAGTGAGGCAGAAGAATGGATAAGTGACCTGGAAGATAAAATAGTGGAAATAACTACTGCAGAACAGAATAAAGAAAAAAGAATTGAGGACAGTCTCAGAGACCTCTGGGACAATATTAAACACACCAACATTCAAATTATAGGGGTCCCAGAAGAAGAAGAGAAAAAGAAAGGGACTGAGAAAATAGTTGAAGAGATTATAGTTGAAAACTTCCCTAATATGGGAAAGGAAATAGTTAATCAAGTCCAGGAAGGGCAGAGAGAACCATACAGGATAAATCCAAGGAGAAAAACACCAAGCCACATACATATCAAACTATCAAAAATTAAAAACAAAGAAAAAATATTAAAAGCAGCAAGGGAAAAACAAAAAATAACACACAAGGGAATCCCCATAAGGTTAACAGCTGATCTTTCAGCAGAAACTCTGCAAGCCAGAAGAGTGGCAGGACATAGTTAAAGTGATGAAAGGGAAAAACCTACAACCAAGATTACTCTACCCAGCAAGGATCTCATTCAGATTCAACAGAGAAATTAAAACCCTTACAGACAAGCAAAAGCTAAGAGAATTCAGCAGCACCAAACCAGCTTTACAACAAATGCTAAAGGAACTTCTCTAGGCAAGAAACACAAGAGAAGGAAAACACCTACAATAACAAACCCAAAACAAATAAGAAAATGGTAATAGGAACATACATATCTATAATTGCCTTAAATGTAAATGGTTAAATGCTCCAACCAAAAGATATAGACTGGCTGAATGGATACAAAAACAAGACCCATATATATGCTGTCTACAAGAGTCCAACTTCAGACCTAGGGACACATACAGACTGAAAGTGAGAGGATGGAAAAAGATATTCCATGAAAATGGAAATCAAAAGAATGCTGGAGTAGCAATTCTCCTATCAGACAAAATAGACTTTAAAAGAAAGACTATTACAAGAGACAAAGAAGGGTACTACATAATGATCAAGGGATCAATCCAAGAAGAAGATATAACAATTGTAGATATTTATGCACCCAACATAGGAGCACCTCGATACATAAGGCAAATGCTAACAGCCATAAAAGGGGAATTCGACAGTAACACAATCACAGTAGGGGACTTTAACATCCCACTTTCACCAATGGACAGATCATCCAAAATGAAAATAAATAAGGAAATACAAGCTTTAAATGATACACTAAACAAGATGGACTTAATTGGTATTTATAGGACAATCCATCCAAAACCAACAGAATACATTTTCTTCTCAAGTGCTCATGGAACATTCTCCAGGATAGGTCATACCTTGGGTCACAAATCAAGCCTTGATAAATTTAAGAAAATTGAAATCGTATCAAGTATCTTTTCTGACTACAACACTGTGAGACGAGATATCAATTACAGGAAAAAAATCTCTAAAAAATACAAACACATGGAGGCTAAACAATACACTACTTAATAACCAAGAGATCCCTGAAGAAATCAAAGAGGAAATCAAAAAATACCTAGAAACAAATGACAATGAAGACACAACGACCCAAAACCTATGGGATGCCACAAAAGCAGTTCTAAGAGGGAAGTTTATAGCAATACAATCCTACCTCAAGAAACAAGAAACATCTCATATAAACAACCTAACCTTGCACCTAAAGCAATTAGAGAAAGAAGAACAGAAAACCCCCAAAGTTGGCAGAAAGAAAGAAATCATAAAGATCAGATCAGAAATAAATGAAAAAGAAATGAAGGCAACAAAAGCAAAGATCAATAAAACTAAAAGCTGGTTCTTTGAGAAGATAAACAAAACTGATAAACCATTAGCCAGACTCGTCAAGAAAAAAAGGGAGAAGCCTCAAATCAACAGAATTAGAAATGAATAAGGAAAAGTAACAACTGACACTGCAGAAATACAAAGGATCATGAAATTACTACAAGCAACTATATGCCAATTAAATGGACAACCTGGAAGAAATGGACAAATTCTTAGAAAAGCACAACCTTCCAAGACTGAACCTGGAAGAAACAGAAAATATAAACAGACCAATCACAAGCACTGAAATTGAGACTGTGATTAAAAACCTTCCAACAAACAAAAGCCCAGGACCAGATGGCTTCACAGGCGAATTCTATCAAACATTTAGAGAAGAGCTAACACCTATCCTTCTCAAACTCTTCCAAAATATAGCAGAGGGAGGAACACTCCCAAACTCATTCTACGAGGCCACCATCACCCTGATACCAAAACCAGACAAAGATGTCACAAAGTAAAGAAACTACAGGCCAATATCACTGATGAACATAGATGCAAAAATCCTCAACAAAATACTAGCAAACAGAATCCAACAGCACATTAAAAGGATCATACACCATGATCAAGTGGGGTTTATCCCAGGAATGCAAGGATTCTTCAATATATGCAAATCAATCAATGTGATACACCATATTAACAAACTGAAGGAGAAAAACTATATGATCATCTCAACAGATGCAGAAAGAGCTTTCAACAAAATTCAACACCATATATGATAAAAACCCTCCAGAAAGTAGGCATAGAGGGAACTTACCTCAACATAATAAAGGCCATATATGACAAACCCACAGCCAACATCATCCTCAATGGTGAAAAACTGAAACCATTTCCACTAAGATCAGGAACAAGACAAGGTTGCCCACTCTCACCACTATTATTCAACATAGTTTTGGAAGTGTTAGCGACAGCAATCAGAGAAGAAAAAGAAATAAAAGGAATCCAAATTGGAAAAGAAGAAGTAAAGCTGTCACTGCTTGCAGGTGACATGAGAGTACACATAGAGAATCCTAAAGACTCTACCAGAAACCTATTAGAGCTAATCAATGAATTTGGTAATGTATCGGGATACAAAATTAATGTACAGAAATCTCTTGCATTCCTATACACTAATGGTGAAAAATCTGAAAGAGAAATTAAGGAAACACTCCCATTTACCATTGCAACAAAAAGAATAAAATACCTAGGAATAAACCTACATAAGGAGACAAAAGACCTGTATGCATAAAATTATAAGACCCTGATGAAAGAAATTAAAGATGATACAGTTGGAGAGATACACCATGTTTCTGGATTGGAAGAATCAACATTGTGAAAATGACTATACTGCCCAAAGCAATCTACAGATTCAGTGCAATCCCTATCAAGTTACCAATGGCATTTTTCACAGAACTAGAACAAAAAGTTTCACAATATGTATGGAAACACAAAAGACCCCAAATAGCCAAAGCAATCTTGAGAAAGAAAAATGGAGCTGGAGGAATCTGGCTCCCAGACTTCAGACTATACTACAAAGCTACAGTAATCGAGACAGTATGGTACTGGCACAAAAACAGAAATATAGACCCATGGAACAGGATAGAAAGCCCAGGGGTAAATCCACGCACATATGGTCACCTCATTTTTGGCAATAATGTACAATGGAATAAAGACAGCCTCTTCAATAAGTGGTGCTGAGAAAACTGGACAGGTACATGTAAAAGAATGAAATTACAACACTCCCTAACATCATACACAAAAATAAACTCAAAATGGATTAAAGGCCTAAATGTAAGGCCAGACACTATCAAACTCTTAGAGGAAAACATAGGCAGAACACTCTATGACATAAATCACAGCAAGATCCTTTTTGACCCACTTCCTAGAGAAATGGAAATAAAAACAAAAATAAACAAATGGGACCTAATGAAACTTAAAAGCTTTTGCACAGCAAAGGAAACCATAAACAAGATGAAAACAGAACCCTCAGAATGGGAAAATTTATTTGCAAATGAAGCAACTGTCAAAGGATTAATCTCCAAAAAATACAAGCAGCTCATGCAGCTCAATATCAAACAACCAGTCCAAAAATGGGCAGAAGACCTAAATAGACATTTCTCCCAAGAAGATATACAGATTGTCAACAAGCACATGAAAAGATGCTCAACATCACTAATTATTAGAGAAATGCAAATCAAAACTACAATAAGAGACATCACCTCACACCAGTCAGAATGGCCATCATCAGAAAATCTACAAACAATAAATGCTGGAGAGGGTGTGGAGAAAAGGGAACCCTCTTGCACTGTTGGTGGGAATGTAAATTGATACAGCCACTATGGAGAACAGCATGGAGGTTCCTTAAAAAACTAAAACTAGAACTACCATACGATCCAGCAATCCCACTACTGGGCATATACCCTGAGAAAACCATAATTCAAAAAGAGTCATGTATCACAATGTTCATCGCAGCACTATTTACAATAGCCAGAACATGGAAGCAATCTAAGTGTCCATCGACAGATGAATGGATAAAGAAGATGTGGCACATATATACAATGGAATATTACTCAGCAATAAACAAAATTGAGTTATTTGTAGTGAGGTGGAAGGACCTAGAGACTGTCACACAGAATGAAGTAAGTTAGAAAGAGAAAAACAAATACTGTATGCTAACACATATACATGGAGTCTAAAAAAACAAACAAACATGGTTCTGAAGAACTTAGGGGCAGGACAGGAATAAAGACACAGTCATAGAGAATGGACTTGAGGCCACAGGGAGGGGGAAGGGTAAGCTGGGATGAAGTGAGAGAGGGTCATGGACATATATACACTACCAAATGTAAAATAGATAGCTAGTGGGAAGCAGCAGCATAGCACAGGGAGATCAGCTTAGTGCTTTGTGACCACCTAGAGGGGTGGGATAGGGAGGGTGGGAGGGAGACACAATAGGGAGGACATATGGGGATATATGTACATGTGTAGCTGATTCACCTTGTTATAGAGCAGAAATTAACACACCCTTGTAAAGCAATTATACTGCAACAAAGATGTTAAAAAATAAAGTAAGCTATGGATTGTGCCCAATGCCCAGCTCACTGCTTGTGGCTCCAGTACAAGCTTCCTTCTTCCACGCTTTCTCAAGAGTGTGACATAACATAGGTTATCAACACTGTTCTTGTCATCCCTAAATCTTCTCTCTTCTTTTCCTATGCCCCAGATTATACTTTCAAAGTCTTTACTGTTTTTGACTTCAGTATAACTTTATTTTGATCCCGTCAATGATACCCCCTCTATTTAAATCAGGATCTCACAGAAAAGCTGTAAGGGAAAACTGGCTAAAAGATGGCATATTTTACTGATGAGAAAACTCTTAGGGATAGGGGAGTGCCTCAAATTCTAGAAATAGACAGTCTCAAGATGAAATATATTAAGTTGTGTTTTCGAGGCATAGGCTGAGAACCTATATTGCTAATGATATGAAACATCACCTTTTATCATTCCAAACTGTTCCAAATAGTGACATTTTGTCAATAACCTTCAATACAGTCATTATTTTAGTTGGCTGAGGAAGTCAAAAAGTAGTCACTGCTTTGATCTTGTTATAATCATATAAATGGTAAGCCTTTTTAGTGGTCACCAGAAGACTCATGACTTCCATCAGTTGATTTTATCCCAAATCAGTACATCTGATCATAAGGAATAAAGGGATGAGAGAACAGAGCTGAATAAAAATTATCTGTCTCCCCCACCTCTGTCATTTGCTGAGACAGCACAACATTTTCTGCCATAGCTCATTAAGAAAGCACACATTTATGAGGTATGTGACTGAATCCACTGGCATTCAGTTGGGGAAACCAAAGCAATGTAGTATGGGATAAAGCTTCATTACAGGAATGAAATCTTGTGCAACTGTCAGAGAAGCTAGGGAAGTAAGGATCCAGAAGAGAGAAATGAAGAAGATCAGAGAAAAGTCAGCAACCCGCTCTCCTGAATCACTAAGTCAGAGCTTGCAGGGGTATCTGGGAAGCAGGTGTTGCCAGTTGCCACTGTAGGGCAGCAAATGGGAGCTGGGGAAGAGCCTATGAAAAGCTATCACCTGTGGTGGCAACTGCTTCTGGAGGTGTTCAGGCAAATGTCTTGTGATAAGCGTGGAACCTCTGCTGATCAGCAGTGCTACCATTAAAAAGTAAAAGCTGGACAGGGACTCTGTGTCTTATTCCTCTTTTTATCACTATGCTCAGCTCAGAACCTACAGTGGGAGGACAAGAGGACATGGGAAGAGAAAGTAGGGCTGGCTATAGCTACAACTTTGTACTTCTTTTGGTCATGCCATAAAATGACTGATGAGTGATTAGTCTTGAAAGTGGATCTTCCAGGACATGATTGTCTGCTCCTTCTCATCTCCCAGCTATAGCACACACCCCTTGTAGCACAGATGGCTAACCAGTTAGCCTTTTCATGCCTACTCTATTACTGTGTTGTTATACTCACAAGTTCCACTGTGCTAGTCATGAGGAACACAGAGATGGACATAAATTGCTCACTATTTAAGCTTTTAAGAGAGTAGCAATCTGGTGGGAGAAGGATGACATAAAGTCATGGAAGGTTAAATATTATTAGTGATAGAAAATAAAAATGAGATTTTAACACATTCCACATTTACAGGAGGAAAATTCACTGTGGGTCAGCACTGTGAAGAAGAGTTCTTGGAGGAGGTGGCAAATGAGAAAGCCTTGAAGACCAGGAGAGAGAGACAGGATGAGTTCAGCACCTATGATCATTGCCAGTCAGCCTTGGGAACAAAGAAAGCATGTGTGATCTCAGATGTTACCATTGGCAGAGGTTAAACTAGTCAAAATATTTAATTCTGCACAAGAAGAAAAAAATTTTAAGGACTAAAATCAGAGTAAATCAGGAAAGAAAAGTAGGACAAAGGTTATACAATTAGAAAATGAAAGAGAAATAGTAGATACCTATTTTGAATCTTTATAAAAAAAATCAATAAAAATGACAACATATATACCTGAAAATGACTGTGTATTATGGTGGGAACCATGTTTTTCCTGTGTTTGAGACATTCTGTCTTTGAATGATTAATGTTTCAAGTGTGGGTTCCCTTTCAGAATGAAACTGTAATATTGGATCAGCATACAATTTTTTGGATCAGAATTACAGTTGTTAAAAGTCCTGTACCTTAATTGTCAATTCAGGAAAATAAACTCCAGAAACAACCCTGCAGAATAAAGTAGGTCACAGGTTATAAATGAGATCAAAGGCCACAAAATGGGTCATTGTTGAGGATAATAGTTCCTTTCCTTCAATAGTATTTCCTTAAGAACCATCCTAATGCATAATTTGTCTTTAATTTCTCCTTAATTCTATCTTTTCTCTCTTTGTAATAAGGCCTAGATCATCTTCACAAGAGATCAGCAAATTGACTACTATTCTCTCTCTATCAAAAAGCAGACATATCAAATGCTATGTTTTTCTCTGGCATAATTCAATTTGGATTGTAGTTTAAACCCACATAGAGATTACTATTATGGAATAAATTGTATCCTCCTAAAATTCACATGTTTAAGTCCTAACCCCCATTACCTCAGAATATGACTCACAGTATTTGGTGATAAGGTCTTTAAAGAGACAAATTAAAATGAGGTCATAAGGGTGGCTCTAATCCAATATGACTGATGTCCTTATAAGAAGAGATTAGGGTAAAGACAAGGAAAAGTGCTACAGTAATTACACAAAAGAACATGATAAAGAAGTCAAAGCATACTGATACCAAAGACATCAATCAAAACACACAAAAGAGACAGCAGAATAAGAAATAAGAAACAACAGATCTATAAAATAACCAGAAAAACAACTCAGTGGCAATAGTAAGTCCTTACCTATCAATAATTACTTTAAATGCAAATGATAAAATTCTCCAATTAACAGACATAGAATGGCTGAATGGATTTAAAAAAGACACAAGAGCCAACAATATGCTGCCTATAAGAGACCCACCTTGGCCTTAAAGACACACATAGACTAAAAGTGAAAGGATAGAAAAAGACATTTCAAGCAAATGGTAGCAACAACAACAAAAAAAGGCAGGGATAGGCTATACTTAGACAAAATAGACTATAAGCTAAAGGAGACAAATAAGGTAATTATATAATGATACAGGAGTTAATACATTAATAAGATATAAAAGTTGTAAATATCTACATGCCTAACACTGGCACACCTCAACATATAAAGCAAAATCTACCAGAGCTAAAAGGATAAATAAACAGTAATACTGTAATAGTTGGGGACTTTAATACCCCACTCTCAACAATGGATAGATCATCCAGACAGAGAATCAATAAGAAAATAATGGATTTGAACATACTGTAGATCAAGGCCCTAACAGACATATAAAGAACAGCAGAATACATACTTTTCTCAACTGCACATGGAACATCTTCTGGGACATACCATATGTTAGGCCACAAAACAAGTATTAGCAAATTCAGGAAGACTGAAATCATACCAAGTATCTTCTCTGACTACAATGGCATGAAGCTAGCAATCAATAACAAGAGGAAACCGGAAATTCATGAACAAATGGAAATTAAACAACACTCTCCTGAATAACCAATGGATCAAAGAAGAAATTAAAGAGAAAAAAAGTGTCTTGAGACAAAGGCAAATGGAAATACAACATATCAAAACTTGTGGGGGCTTCCCTGGTGGAACAGTGGTTGAGAGTCTGCCTGCCAATGCAGGGGACACGGGTTCGAGCCCTGGTCTGGGAAGATCCCACGTGCCACGGAGCAACTATGCCCGTGAGCCACAATTACTGAGCCTGCGCATCTGGAGCCTGTGCTCCGCAACGAGAGAGGCCACGATAGTGAGAGGCCCACGAACCGCAATGAAGAGTGGCCCCCACTTGCTGCCAACTAGAGAAAGCCCTCGCACAGAAATGAAGACCCAACACAGCCATAAATAAATAAATAAACCCAAAGTTAAAAAAACAAAACAAAACAAAAAAAACAAACTTGTGGGATGCAGCAAAAGCAGTTCTAAGATAGAAGTTCATAGTAATAAATACCTACATTGAGAAGCAAGAAAGATGATAAATAAATAAACAAACAACCTAACTCTATACCTTAAGGAACTAGAGAAAGAAGAACAAACTACGCCCAAAGTTAGAAGAAAGGAAATAATGAAAGATCAGAAGAGTAATAAATGAAATTAGAGAACAAACAATAGAAAAGATTAACCAAACTAAAAGTTATTTCTTTGAAAAAATACATAAAATCGACAAATCCTTAATTAGACTATCCAAGGAAAAAAGAGAAAGGACTCAAATCAACAAATTTATAAATGAAAAAGGAGACATTACAACTGATACCAAAGAAACATAAAGGATAAGAAGTAACTGTGAACAAATATACAACAAACTGGACAAACTTGATGACCGGGAAAAATTCTTAGAAACATATGACTTACCCAGACTGAATCAGGAAGAAATAGAAAATCTGAATAGACCAATACTGCTAAGGAGACTGAATCACTAATCAAAAATCTCCCAATGAAGAAAAGCCCCAGACTAGAAGCCTTCAGTGGTAATTTTTACCAAACAATTAAAGAAGAATTAACACCAATCCTTCTCAAACTCAAGAAATAAAAGAGGAAGAAACACTCCCAAACTCCTTTTATCCTGATACCAAAACTAGAAAAGAAAACTATAGGCCAATATCCCTAATAAATATGCATGAAAAAATTCTCAAAAAAATACTAGCTAACCAAATTCAGCAACACACAAGGAAGGATCATAGACTATGATCAAATGGGATTTATCCCTGGAATGCAAGGATTGTTCAACATTTGCAAATTAATCAATATACATCATATTAATAGAATTAAAGAAAAGAACCATATGATCATCTCAAAAGGTGCAGAAAAAACATTTGACAAAATTCAACATTCACTCCTGATAAAAAACTCTCAACTAATTAGGCACAGAAGGAACATATCTCAACATAATAAAGGCCATATATGACAAACCCTCAGCTAACGTCATACTTAATGGTGAAAGTCTGAAAGCTTTTTCTCTAAGGTCAGGAAAAAGACAAGGGTGCCCATTTTTACCACTCCTATTCGACACAGTACTAGAAGTCACAGATAGAGCAATTAGGCAAGATAAAGAAAGAAAAGGTATCAGAATTGGAAAGGAAAAGGTAAAATTGTCTCTATTTGCAGATGACATGATTTTATATATAGACCTGAATAGACGTTTTCCAAAGAAGACATGCAGATGGCCGTTACATGAAAAGATGCTCAATATCACTAATCATCAGAGAAATGCAAATCAAAACCACAATGATAAATTGCCTCATACCTGTTAGAATGGCTATCCTGAAAAAGACAATTATGACAAGTGTTGGTGAGGATGTGGAAAAAAAGGGAACCCCCATGCACTGTTGGTAGGAATGTAAATTAGTGCAACTACTATGAAAATCAGTATGAAGATTCCTCAGAAAATTAAAAATAGAATTACCATATGATCCAACAATTCCACTTCTGGGTATTTATCTGAAGAAAACAAAATCACTAACTCAAAAAGATATATGCACCCCAAAGTTCGATGCAGCATTACTTACAATAGCCAAATAAGGAAGCAATCTAAGTGTCCATCAATGGATGAACGGATAAAGAAAATGTGATGTGCACACACACACACACACACACACACACACTAGAATACTAAGCCATAAAAAGGAATGAAATCTTGCCATTTGTGACAACATGGATGAACCTTGAAGATATACTGCTAAGTGAAATAAGTCAGACAGAGAAAGACAAATACCATATGACCTCACTTATGTGAATATAGGAAGAAAAAAAAAAACCCAAACTGAGCTCATAGATAAAGAACAGACTGGTGGTTGCCAGCCATGGGGGTTTGCAGAAGTAGGCGAAGGGGTCAAAAGGTACAAACTTCCAGTTATAAAATAAAGAAGTCATGCATATGTAATGTACAATATGGTGATTATAGTTAATAATACTGTATTGTGTATTTGAAAGTTGCTAAGAGTAAATCTTAAAAGTTCTCATTTCACACACACACAAAAGTGTAACTGTGGGATTATGGGTGTTCACTATAATTACTGAGGTGATCATTTCACAATATATGCAAATTCTGAATCATTATGTATATCTGAAACTAATATAATGTTATGTTGTCAATTATATTTCAATTAAATATTATTAAAAAAGAGTCATCTGATAGAATAACAAACAAGTGAGGTGATGTTGATGAAAGCACTTTGTAAACTGTAAAGCACCAAACAAATAGTTATTGAGTGACAACAAAAAATAATGCATGCTGGTATCACAGATAAAGACTAAATTGATAACTGCATACAGTTACATATTTATTTATATCAATAAATATATATTGATATATATTGATAACTGCAGTTATATTTTTATATCAATAAATATTTGTCACAATTTTGTAACAATTAGATGGTCACAGAGGAATCACAAAACCCACTGACAATATTGTAGAATGTTATAGTTTCAAAAATGCAAAAATTTGTGCAAAAAATGGTTGCCTGAATTGCTACCCAGTATCAGAACCTCCATGATTATTAGCCAATTTTCTTTTTTCCTGCTATGTGTATCAGGGAATTTCTTTCCCCGGCACTTCATTTCTTCAGCTCAAAAGCATGACCTCTGACTTTCTGAGCAGCTGTGCAAAAATTTCTAAGATCAATAAGGGAAAACATCACAAGTAATGGCAGGTGGATGGGACAGTGTAGTCGAAGGTTGACAGAAATACAGCCCCTAGTCAGTTCATTGCTCTGTAACAGAGGGCTCAGTTACTAACAGAACTAATCTCCTCTAAAGGGTATTCTGGCAGAAATACTTCTCTTTAAAAAAATTTCTGATGTGTGATGGTGATATGAAAGTGAGGGGGGGCGGCAGAGTGAAGACCCTAAATATTTGCTACTATCTGTCAGAAATGGTGGTCTGAGAGAACCGTGTTATTGGGGAAAGTAAATCTCTAACCATTGCTTTGACCACAGAGGCCAGAGGTGTTTGTTTCAAGACACTGAGTACAGAGTTGAGGTCTGGTATTTTGCTGGTGACTGCTGAAGAGGAGGGATTTGGCTTCTGGCAGAACATAAAGCCAAGCTGACAACAAAGCTTTCCTTTCAAGCTATCCAAATGAACACATTTCTAATCTGAAATTCAAATACTTGACAACAGAGAGCCTGTGAGCTGGGCTTTGAACAGGAAATTGCTTCATGGTTTTAGCATAATGAATTAGGCAGTTAGACTAAATCCATTTAGTAGGAAAAGAATGCTTTCACATGCTGTCTGAAAGAAATGAGGGGGGAACCTTCTTAATTTCCCAAATTTCTCAGGACTTAGAGACACAAATGCTCCATGTAAATTGTATCTGTTCTGTTCTATGATTGGTATGTAAAAAAGCCATGCTCGCCCCAGTATTCAGAAATCATCTTTGTTAGAAAATGCTGGGCTTTTGAATGTTGGGGAAACCGAAGGTGATGAATAAAGTTTAGGATGTTCTCATCCTTATTGTGTCCTGTACTTCCCAGGATGATGGGGAGTGCATTAATTCTGAAACCCTGTCTTAGTCACTGGCAGTGTTAATTCGAACAGACACAGTATTGCAGTCTTTTAGGGAACAGGGGAGAGATGTGCAGGCAAAGAACAAGCTTGGACAGAAGAGGCAGAGGAGGACCAACACGCTCCATGGGGCAGACTCTCTCGCATTCCTCGTCATTGTGTCCAGAAACGAACCTCTAGCTCTCAGTCCTAACACAGAAGCAGGCCGGTCCTGACAACAGAGGCCGCACTGAGACTTTTAGCACAGGCATGGGAAGGACCACTATTAGGGGAAGGGGAAAGATGTTTGTCTGTGTCAGGTCCATGGAACAAGGCTGACCTTAAGAGAGCCTGATGACAGACATCCTTTGGGAAGGAGAGGACTAGAGAAAATGAAAAAACAACTACCCCCCCCCCAATAAAAAAAGAAAGCAAGAGTAATAATATATCAGTAGCATAAACAAGAAGACAGACCCTGGGAGAGTGGGTTAAGTCTTGTCCCAGGCAGGTTTGCCAGAGGAGAGCTGATCTGTAACCAAGGCCCAGCAGCATTTCCTAGCAGCACTGAATATAGACACAGTTGAGTGTGGCACTGCCTCTGAGCCTGGGCCCAACACAGCCAAGGGAAAATCGTTCTGTGTAACCAGGCTTCCACCAGAGCAGACGAATATATAACAAGGCCTGACATCTTTGCATTCACAACTTGCTAGGTAATATACCCAAACTATCTCCTGATCCCGACCGCTATGGAAACATGATGTAAATAGGTATGGTTTCTTTTTAGTCATTGTTTTCAACTTTCCTACCAGAGGCAACAGTAAAGGCCTTCCAGTTGGCCTGGTGATGAAGACACTATGACAGATTACTTTACAAAGAGATGTTTTAAAACCATTCATGTGTGCCAAGCATCTAATTCATGTTTACAGTTAAAAATAAAAAGGACTGGGGCCCAGTTTCCTCATTGCTAAGCAATCATCCTTCTTGGCAGAGGATGGGAGACCTTGGCATGTATACAGATTGGCTATATGATCACCTACTTGAAAGGACGCATGACAAATTAAGCTGAGAAATGTTGACTTTAAATGTATGAGAACGGTTCTGATCTAGAATAGTGATGACCACCCCAGAAGCAGAAAATGAATACTTAATGGACCTTATGAGTTGTACCGAAGCACCAGTTAGAACTAGTCCAGTTCATTCATGATAGTACTTCAACCCAAGGAGTGAGAGATGGGCAGAGAGGAGAGCTGGATAGTCAAGAAGCTTGCATACCTGGGTAAAGCAGGACAGAATTCCACATTTGAGCCTGCTGCTGATGAGCTTTCCTTCAGAATCCTGTTCTGGAGCCTTGGGGTAGGAGGTGCCGGCAAAGGGGCCATGTGGGCAAGCAGGCATGCACAGCAGTGGGCCCTTTCTCTTGCCTATGGAAGCCAAAATCCCTTGGAGGCAGTCTTTAATTCTGTGGCAAGAGATAAAAGTGTAAAGGCTAAGTGAGCCTGGGAGAACAGAAGGAAATTCGTGTTGAAGTAGAAAGGGTTAATAGCTGAGCTTTATTATGAGGTGGAGGGAAAGCTCCAAGAAGGGCTTATTAAATACAGGTACTTATAGATACTGAAGATATCTTTGTGGACCCCCCCCAAATTTAAGGCCAAGTGTATAAGGCTGCAAGGAGCCAGAAGCACCAGCGAAGGAAGCACATAGATGAGGATGGCTGGAAGCATCAGAGACAGTGAAGGGCTCCTTATAGTTTTCCACCCAAGGCCTTGTTAGGTAGAGGAGACTGAAGGGGGGGTGTGTCCCCCTGGGGAAGTGGGAGGGGTTTAGCCTAAAGAGGACTGATGAAAGTTCAGTATTTCTTTCAGATGTGGTGGTTTACTCTTAAAAATTCTTGAGTATTTTCAATTCCAGTGTATATTCACGTTTGCTTTGATATAAAAATGATCTAAAATGAATTACGAACAAGCTAATGTGGCCTTCAGGAAGAGGTGCCGTGCCTCTTGTGTGGTGATCCCTGGATCCCTGCCCGTGGGCTGCATCCAAGTGAGGAACGTGGACCCGGGGCCAGCACTTGACGGAATCGTTCCAAAGCAAGTTGCTCAAAGCCCAGATCTGACTGTTGTTTTCTTACCCAGTCCTAACTCAAAATAACTCAGAACAGGCAAAGTAATCTAAGGAGAGTGTCCCCTGTCTTCTAGCTCTTCAAATGCTGCCTTTAAAGAATTACCTGAAAGGAAAACTTGATAAAATGACTTCAATTTTGTCCCTACCCCAACTATGAGAGATTTAGCATCTTCTTTGGGATGACCTCTCCCCTTTCTAGTGTGTAGAATATAGTTAGAATTAAGTTGCTAACAAGAATACAAACTGACTGCAAATGCAAATTTACGCCTCCACCAGGGTTATCTTTCTCTCCTCACTCTTCTGGAGAAAACAAATTTTAACTGAGTGTTTGCAATAGGCACAGGGCAAGCCTTGCAAGTAAACTATTGAGGGAGACCCTCCAGGGTTTGCTTGTCTGTTCAGCAGGCCATTTTCCCCCTGGGCTCTGCCATGTGGCCCCTTAGCATGGGGTGTCTTGGGACCGTGTGACAGAACCCCAGCTTGGCGGGCTGTTGGAGTTTTTCCAACATCGCAACAAATCGTTCCCTCTTAAAAGAGAAAACAAAACTTAACAAGCCAGGCGAAACATTCGCCATGTATTTGTATCATTTCATTAGTGTTCATTAACGTTTTTAGTGAAACAGCTAATATTTAATGTTCACATTGGGCGCTATTAGAAGTCACTTCCTCTCCTTGATTATTTTCTTCACTTACAGAAAAGGCAGAGCCACCCTCTTATTCTTAGCCATAACCCTGAGTCAACCATATAGTCAGGGTACGACAACAGCCTCAAATGTTGCTCCTTTGTGTGCTGTCTTCATATATCACCTGTACATATTTTTCACTGTATAACTTTAACTTAATTCTTGTTTTCCTAGGCTTATTTGAAGCAAAAATACTTCTCAAATAGTCGTTTTGATGTGCTGATGTGTTTCTCAATATATTAAATCAAATAAGTATACAACTCAAACTATAAGATAGAAAAAAGTTTCCATCTGCCCCCTAAATCATCCTGTGAAACCCCAGTAACACACATAAAACAGGTAAGACCAGATTACATCATGTCCTACAGTGCCCATAAGGGATTAAACACAGAGGCGGGAGGTAGGTTGGATGGCCTATATTCTGTCAGTGGTAGCAACTCCCAGAAATGAAGTTGGGCACTGAGTTCCAAGGAGGAGGATTTGCGGCCACAGGCAGGCCTGGAAGAGAGGGAACCGGGCCTTTCTCCTGTCATTCCCAAGGGAGGCTGGGGGCTGAAGGAAGAACACGGCTGAATCCATAGGTATGTGGCGCTGGTGTGGAAGCACCGCCGTCCGACTTTTCTCCTGTTCATCCTGACTGGTGGCTGGTGCAAGGATGGAGAGAGAGAATGAATTGCTTTTGGGGGATGAAGCAGAAAGTGCCTACTGAGGGGTAGCAGGATGTGCCATAAAGATTATTTTAAACTGAAGGCAATTGAGAAGAAGCAGATAGAAGACAAGCTTTCTGCCCTCCCACTAGCTGCCTAAGAGCGCAACAAAAATTTGTAAAGGTGTCCCCCTCCTCTCTCTACCAGGAAGTAAGGGAGTTAGTCACCAGAGACAACGCTAGACCCTTATCAGCCCGGAGACAGCACCAGAGGAACCCATGTAACACGAACCTTGTTAAAACCAGCTCTCATCGGCCATTAGTTTCCCCGTAGATTCGCGTCCCACAACTTGCTGACCCCAGAAGCTCAGAGTCCTTTCCTTTGTGTTGTCACTTGTCTAAACATTTATTATAATTACTAGTATCGTTCAGATGCTATATAAGCTTAAGTTCTAACCACCCTTTTGAGTTACTCATCACGGGGTACTCCCGTAAGTACAATGCACATGCTAATAAACTTCCGTTGGTTTTTCTCTTGTTAATCTGTCTTTTGTCAATCTAATTTACAGGGCTGCAGTCAGAGAACCTACCATGAGTGGAGGAAAAAATATTTTCCCTCCCCTATACTACCTGTCTGTTAGTTTCCTCTTCATTTGAGAGTAACTGGAGAGTATTTTCTTCTTGCCCCTACTGTTGCAATAGAATGAGATATATTCGTTTTAAAAATGGATGTCTTTTTTCTTTTTGGGCAAATGAGCATTTAGGGCTGGGTAAATGATCCCTGTGTTTGTGCCTGCCGGACACGAGCACAGTAAAAGAGATGGGTGTTTTCCTGGGAGAATGTGTAGATCCTGCAAAAGTTTCTAGCTGAAGCCTAATGGTACCTTGAAAGGTCCTGAGCAGCTGGCCCAGGTGTGGCCCACAAGATTGGCCGCAGCCATGGTGCTGACCGGGCAGGGGAGCACATGAACATCACATTCAGAGTGACCCTGGAGGGCCCTGGGAAATAGGCTGCTCGTTTTGCCCAGGACCATTCCTGTTCTCCTTCCCCTTGGGATATAAGTATTGTTGGGAAAACTAAAGAAAGAGTGTGACAGTGTGAGAGCAAGGACCATGTCTTAGTATTCTCATCATTAGTTTTTCAGCAAATGATGAAGTAGATCAAAGTTATACATTTGGATGGAATGTTATTGAAGGGCCTAGCGTAGTGCCCCATGACACTGTTTTACTAATAGTTTGCTTACTTTATATGGGCCACTTTTCTGAGTTCTTTACCTATAATAATTCCCTTAATCCTCACCATAAGTTGTCTTCAATATACATTATCCCCAGTTTACAGATGGAGAAACTAAGCCCAGAGTCATATAGCTAGCTGAGGCAGAGCCTTTAAGAATGAGGGAAGCCTGGCTTCAGAACCTGTGCTCTAATGTCCTATGCTATCCCGCTTTGCTTACTAAACATAATATGGATGGATGGATGGGGCAGAGGGTGGAATAGCAGCTTATATGACTTACTGAGATTGATGCATCTGCTCTTATGTGCGACCAGAACCTTAGTGGCGCTAATTTCTCTACTTATGCTAGAAAGATTACGGGGTTTTCTTTCCCTCACGTTCAGAAATGAAATGAATGACACACATAGAAAACAAACTTATGGACACCAAAGGGGAAAGGCGGGAGGGATAAATTAGGTTGGGATTGACATATATACACTACTATATATAAAATAGATAACCAACAAGGATGTACTGTATAGCATAGGGAACTATACTCAGTATTTTGTAATAATCTATAAGGGAAAAGAATCTGAAAAAGAATATATATATATATATATATATCTGAATCACTTTGCTGTACACCTGAAACTAATAAAACATGGTAAATCAACTGTATTTCAATAAAAATTTAAAAAAGAAATGAAATGAATGGAATTTGAACTCGGGATTGCCTTTGGAGTGTTTAGGGAAAATGTTGCCAGGTTCCTTTTAACAACAACAAAAATTGTGTGAACAAGCACTATACGTTCATGAACGTTCATCGTTAAGGCATTAGTGATAAATCAGCAAATTCAGGATCTTTTTTTTTTTTTTTTAATTTTAGAAGAGCAGGCAGGATGTTAAGTAATCTGATTCTTCTTCTGTTTTCCTTGTTATATCTCCTGGTAGAAACCCATTCATAATGGTCAACTTCTTGAAATAGCATATGTGTACATCAACTTTAATATTATACATAATTGGGTTGGAGTTATTTTGATTTTTAGAAACAGTTGTCACAATTGGGTTTTCAAATTAAACCTCTGGGCTGGTATTTGGGTATTAAAATGTTAAAAGCATAATATGGCCTGATCATTCTTCTTTTAGTGACATTCAGGAACCACTATTGAAATATATCCCACTGGGTAACACCCAGTGGTTAGGCTACAGAGCTCTGGAATCAGACACCCTAAGTTGGAAAACCATTTGCAGGCTGTGTGATCTCAGGCAAAGTACTGAACCTCTCTGTGCCTTTGTTTCTTTTTGTCTAAAATGGGCTAATATGACCATGATCATGAGATGACCCATGTAATGGGATCTTAGTACAGCACCTGATACACTGTAAGCACTCAGTGGGTGTTAGGTAAAGTGCATAAGCACACATTAGATAAGTTTCATTTATGTTATACTAAGATTTCATTCAGTATTAGAAGAAGGCCTAGCCTCAGGCCTTTCACAGAATGCAAGCTCACCAGGTATTAAATTTGTATGTTAATTATCCATTGATAGCCACCTGGTGTATGCTTTTTCTGACCTACTATCTACAAAATAATCCCCCCTTAGGCCTTCCACTGAATAAAGCAGGAAAATAATCTGAGGTTGTCTCCTCTACAGTAAGTACAACTGTGGTTTGAAAATAGCCTTTCCATAATGGTACATTATTTTTTTTCTTAGCAGTTTCACTCCTGCAGTCATCTAATACCTTTGAAGCAGATTAAGCCATTAAAAGGTGTTCTAGTGTCTCATAATTGCCAGCAAAGTCTAATCAGATAGCGGTGGCTACACGAGAGCCTTCAAGAAATACTATAAGATAATTAAAACATAAAGGTTATGCAAAAGTAGCAAATCAATAGAGACAGTAAACATGGTTTATCAACAATCCTGAGAACATTTTTTCAATTCTAAAATGTAAATGGACCTGGGTTGGAGCACACAGCTAGGATGACAGATAGGATCCCGGTAACGGTTTAATTAACTCCAGTTTCCTGCATGTTAAAGGTTGCCTCAGCCCACTGGCTCATGTAACAAACCCTCTGAGGATTTCGTTAGCCAGTGTCTGATACAAGACCAGGCAGCCTTCCTTTCCTTACAGGGTTACGTTTTGCCCTACTCCTTTGGAGGCCGTATCAAAACACAGCCCTCTGTTTTCTCTATAAATACACAGATATTTTTAATTTCAGCTCAAATGGTTTGACTTTGTAATCAAGGTAAAAGAAATACACACATACGCTGCCTAAGTAATGAGAACAGTGCGTTGGGAAGAATTGCGTAATTAAAATTATATATTAAAATTCACACGTAGGTGTAGAATGTTAGAAAAACCATGGCAGCTCTCCAGATGATTCACTTGCTTTTTTAATTCTTCTATAATGTAGGCTATTTTATAATTAGCAACAGAACTCTGCCACTTGGTTAGTTCAACTGGATGAAAGGGATAATAAGGAATATTTACTATTAATGGATATTGAAACTACTACTCTGAGCAGCCCCAGTAAAGAATAGTTATTTACTGTTCTTAGCTGGCCATTTAAAATGGAATATAGCCAGTGTTTTGCTTGCAATCATGAATTTAACTAACTCTTACAGGCGAGATAAGGGTAAGCTTTATTTGAAGAATTACTCTCTGTTTTTTAAAAAATTGCTCTGAGGGCCAAGTGTTAGCTAAAAGAAAAATTCTTTTTCCAACCTGGTAGAATTAGGTTTCGCACAATTACCTTTATCATTAGTAAATAAAGGAGTTACTTAACCTCTGCCCTTGCAGAAGTTCTTGATATTTTGCTTAGGAAAGGGCAAGAGGCCCATTATGGATTATTTACTCATTTTCTTAAAAGGTTATTCTTGAAGACTGTGATTCAGAAACACATAATACATAATCTGTGTTAATAAAGATCTATTTACTCCACCATTTAAAGAAGCTGGTTATTATATGATGCTCATTAATACCATGGACAGATTTTTTTTTTTTCCAGTGTTCCCAAAGGAAGGATTATCAAGCTGTCAGTAAAGGACTCATTTTCTTTAAATTAGAAATCACCGAGGTATCCTGTGTAGAGGATATTAAAAGCAAGTGTAGTCATGCCATCTTATTGCAAGATGAGCTAGAGCTAAGTACATCGCTTATCTTTTGAAATGAAATGTCGAAAATGCCAACTACCTGCGATTTAAAAAATTTCTCTCTCTTCCAACACTTAGGCTTTTCATCCTGAAGCAGGAATCTAAGCTTGTCCTTTTAAACAATGATTTCAAGGAAGAAATTTAACACCCCCTGCTTGCAACATCCATTTTTCAATAAATCTATACTTTCTCTGCCCTCCGCCATGTTATCAGTCATCCACATCCCAGAGGAAATGCTTCAGGCTTGGGGTTAAATCAAGGTCCTATCTCCAGTGATTGTCTAGAAAGCTGTCTACATTCTCAAACAAACTTATCTGCATTATATACAGCCATAAGTGCTTCTTGCCAAGTGAAGACACTGTTGTTTTTCTCCATTGATGTCAATGGTAAGATTACTACTTGTCAGTTGAGAATTAAAAGCCACAATTACATTTCATTATAAATTGTAAATAGGTTGAACTTCACAATCAGTTTAGTTCTGTGATGCTGAAATCAACATGGGATATGGATGTCTTATATTCTTACTAAAAAAATAGGTCTAATGAGATGCGTTGTCTTCTTATTTCTCAAAATAATATTTCAAGTTATACTACTTCATACTATCTTTCTTTGATAGTTTGTTAGTTTGCTCATTTGGAAGAAGTACAGTATCTGAAAAGACCACTGTTTTACAACTTCTTGCTTAACAAACAAAAAATAGAAAAAGCACATCTGACATACATTAGTTTTATTAAATAGAAGAATTGTCTCAGACATCAAGGAAGGTTAGTCAAGGTCAAAGATAACTAAACTTTGTGATAAAAACATGCAACACATAACACGTGAACAATACACACATGTGTTCTTTTCCCCCACTTTAAACAAACCCATTTAAATGCTCTTTATAGGTAAATACTTTAAAATACATTGGGCGTTATCTCCTTTAGTGGGATAGAAATACCAACCAGCATGATTAGAAACTAAACAAAGCCCAGTTTACAAAATACGAAGGGTCCCACAATAATTTGCTATAAAATCCCTGAACTGAGAGGTAGAAGAAGGCATCACAGAGAAATACCTGAGCAGGGTGAGGGTAGCTTATCCTACCTCACCAGCTAACCACTGCATAGTTGGAGGGAGAGGAGGGATAGTTTGTATTGTATGTTTAGCCACAAAATTCACAAACTCACTCATTCAATAAATATACATCGAGTACATACTATATGCCAGGTATAGTTCTAGGCCCTGGGGATGTATGAGTTAACACAACAGACAAAGTCCGTGTCCTCATGGAGCTTATATTCTAGTGGGAGAAGTCAGATAAAGAAACACACAACTAATGAGGCACTCTGTGCTCTGGGAAAAACTGGCAGAACAGGTCTTCAGATAGTTGGATATTTTCAGGAGATTTTATGAGCCCAATTCTTGCATCTCCTCATATCTAGAAAAGCACTAAAATCATTAACAGTGACATCTGCTCCTCGTGACTAGCAGCAAATCTCTGCCAAAATGTGTGCTTGACTGCACATACCCTCCTTCACTAAACTCACATTAATATATAGACTGACCTCTCCCCCGACCTCTTCAGAGCAGTTTCTCAGAGCTGCTGGAAATTCTGTCTCCTAGGCTATATAGTCCTCATTTTGCACCAAATCATACTTAACCCACACACAAAAAAAGAGAAACACATAACTATATATATGCCTTATAAGAGTTAGTGCTATGGAGAAATCTGGGGTGGGGGCGGGCACTGTTTTGTACAAGGGGCTCAGGAAAGGTCTCGTTAGGTAAGCTGACCTTTGAGTAGAGAGCTGAAGGGAGTGAAGGGGTGGGCCCTGGGGACATGTGGGGGAAGAGAACTGCAAACAGAGACAACAGCAAGCACAAAGGCCCGGGGGTGAGTGCTCAGAAGAGTATGGAGGGGGCTTCCCTGGTGGCACAGTGGTTAAGAATCCGCCTGCCAATGCAGGGGACATGGGTTTGAGCCCTGGTCTGGGAAGATCCCACATGCCGCGGAGCAACTAAGCCCGTGCGCCACAACTACTGAACCTGCACTCTAGAGCCCGTGAGCCACAACTACGGAGCTCGTGTGCTGCAACTACTGAAGCCCGCGCATCTAGAGCCGGGCTCTGCAACAAGAGAAGACACCGCAATAAGCCCACGCACGGCAACAAAGAGTAGCTCCTGCTCGCGGCAACTAGAGAAAGCCGGCATGTAGCAACGAAGACCCAACGCAGCCAAAAATAAATAAATAAAATTAAAAAAAAAAAAAGAGCAGGGAGTCAATGTGGCATGGTTAGGGGGAAAGTGGTAGGCGATGAGGATAGAAAGGTAGTGGTGCGCCATGAGATGACCTGTGGGTATGCTGCGGGCAGGTCATGTAGCACCTTGAAGGACAATGTGAGTATCTGAGCATTGTGGAAAGAGGAGTAGTGTGATCTGATAAAGGTTTTTAGAGCATGACTATATCTGCTGTGTGGAGAAGAGACACAGGGGACAGGAGTGGAAGCAGAAAGCAGAGTCAGGGGACTATTATAATCATCTAGAGAAGAGATGATTGTGGCTTGGATTATGGCATTGACAACAGAGGAGATGAAAAATTTTAGACACATTTTGAAGGAGCCTAAAGAATTGCCTGTCAGACTGGATACAGTGTTGAGAGAAGGATGGTTGGCTCTAAGGTTTTTGGTTGGCAAACTTGGAAAAATACAATTGCCATTTACAGAGATTGGGATGACTTCCACGGGAGCAAGATTATAGGGGTGGAAGTGGCTGGTACAAGAGCTTGATGGTGGACTTAAGTTTGAGATGCCCATTAGACATCCAGGTGGAGATGTCAAGTAGAGAATTGGATATATGAGCCTAGAATTCAGGGAAGAGGTCCAGGCTGGAGATATTACTATTTTTTTCTTTTATTTTTTGGCTGAGCCGCGCAGCATGTGGAATCTTAGTTCCCTGACCAGGGATGGAATCCGTGCCCCCTGCAGTGGAAGCACGGAGTCTTAACCACTGGACTGCCAGGGAAGTCCTGGAGATGTAAATTTAAAGTCATCCAAATATAGGTAACACTTAAATCCAAGACACTAGATGAGCTCACCCAAGAAGCTGACACAGACAGAGGAGAATTCGGAATGCTGAGCTTGGAATACTCTGTGGCTAGAGTGCTGAGAGGTGGGGAAGAACCAGCAAAGAAAACAGAGGAAGATGACTGGTGAAGGCGGAGGATAACCGAGAAAGAGAATTATTCCAGAAGCCAAATGGAAATGCTTCAAGAAAGGGGTAATGCATTATGTCAATGCTGCTGATACAGAAAGTAAGAATAGAACAGAGAAGGACCACTGGGTTTGGCTCTTTGAAGGTCACTAGTGATCTCGACAAGAATGATGTCAACGCAGGGACAAGAACTAAAGCCTTATGGGAGTAGATTCAAGACAGAATGGGAAGAAAGGAGCTAGCAAGGTCCTATGTCTTGTAGGAGTTTTACTCTCAAGATGAGAAGAAAAAACAGGGAAGTACCTGGAGAGGAGCCTGGGTAGGGTTATTTTTAAGATGGGAGATATTACAGTACTTTTGTATATTGATGGAAATGATCTAGAAGGAAGGGAACACTGATGATGCATGAGAAAGGAGATAATGGCCCACATGTGCATTAGGTAAGCGCCAAACTCTATTAGTAAATTCCACTGTACAGACTGCAAATCCCTTGTGGCCTTATGAGCTCATACAATTTAATATATAGAGAAATGGGTTAGGGGTAGGACTAGATGACTCCAAAGGTCCCTAACTAGCTGACACTATGATGGTCTATGTTCACAAGTCTAAATACACACTCAAAATCAGAGGTAATAGTAACTTTATAAAGAAGAAACACAAATACATCAGAAGTAGCAAGAGTTCAGCACTCCCCTCTGCTGATAAAAGTCATTTTCAAGTAAAAAAAAAAAAAAAAAGATGATAGGATTGGTCTTACATTAAAAATGTATGTGAATATTTCAGGTCATTTACCATCCTGTAGTGTTGGTTCAGATTGAATTCAGAACCCTGAAGACATGAAGAAAGTAGTTTTTTCATGGCATTCCTGCAGCGTAAGTGTTGTTTCATGGTATCTTTGTGAGATTATTGACACAGTCCGAAGTTGTAAGTGGAATATTTTAATGAACAGAATTTTAGGGACCAATGTTGTACTGTCCTATCATGAGAGCCACAAGCTAAGTCTCTCTCTGTGTGCCTCCCCCTCCCACCTCTGAATTATTTAACCCATACTTGAAGTTATGGCCCATTTTTGTAACCATCTATTGTGGCCATCTGGTATAATCCATTACCCCTAGAGTTTGTTCCACTTTAAGATTATATACTCTTAAAGGTTCTTTCACAGTTTTTGTAATTGTCTTTTTTTAAATCAAGGAGACCACAGACTTAAGAGCACGAACAATTTCCTGCAGTTCTGTACCATGATGAGCTAGCACTTGAGTCTATTAATCCTATACTTTCTAGATGTGTTCGTTGGGCCCTTTCATTCATGTTGCTAGAAATATGTGTGTGTGTGTATGTCTATATATATGTATGCTTGAGTGCCTCAATTGAAAGGCATTTATTGTAAGAATACACAGGAAAGTAAGAAAGACAGGAAATAATTTAAACCTTTTTGTATCCAGGTATCATGAGACTACAATGCTGCTCAAGAAACTGGACAATGTTTAAAATATCCCCTGTGAATGTATAATGCCATTGACCCTCAGCAGCAAACTTCTGTTGCCCTGATCTTTGGGTCACTCTATCTCTGTCTTTGTTCTATTCGTTTCCAACAAAAGCATCTCTGTACTCCTCACCACTGGGTAGCTTGTGCATGGTTTTCCAGCCTGGGAGATTGTTTACTTCTGTATCTCTGTATTTTGGCCTACAACTCTTCTAACCACTATCCATTCTACCCAAGATAAAGGCTACGATTAATTTAATCATTTTCCTGGGTTTTCATCTACATCATTGGCTGGTTCTTCGTGGACTCATTTTCAAATCCCAGATCTTCCTGGTCATTAAATGTTGTGGTTTCATGAATATCAATCCTGGTCTCCTTTCTAACACTTTGTCCCCCAGGTGATTTCATTCAGCCATGATGTTGGCTTTGACTAATATCTATATCCCTGTGATTTCATCTGCATAACTGCTTCTCCTCCTTCAGATATCAGCTGAAATGTCACTTTCTCTAAGAAGCCACGTTCGACCAGTCCTCCCTTTCACTATGACTATGTCTTCCCTATAATCTTCTGTGACAAGGACACATTTTGACATATTTGTAGGATACACTGACCACTATCTATTTCTCCCACTACTGTAAGATTCAGGAGGGTAGAGCCTATCTCTGATTGGGTTAAGCACTGTGTTAGTTACCAGCTCCTTGCAGAGCATGGGGCATTTAGTATGATCTCAGAAATTAATGAAATACTGAATGAATCAATCTCTAACTTAGAGTTTTTTCCCTAATGAACAGAGTTCACATGCTAAACAATGTCATAAGCAGGCCCCCATGTCTGATCTATCAGTAGTGATCAGGGAAATGGAGTCACATAAACAAAGAATCTTCTCCATCCATTTTCTTTGGAAGAGGGTTTGGTGAGTGGTAGACCTGCAGACTCTTTCCCAGCACATTCTATCATCTCTATTCAGAGTTAACTATGTCCAGTTTTTCTATATAGGATTGAGTCAGCAGCTAAGAGTATAATACATATTCATCATTGTGACTCCCACTGATATACCTCCGGGAGATTAATGTATGTCAATGACTCACTATACCTTATAAATGTTAATTGACAAGATATATCAGGATAAATGTCATGGAAAAAACACACAAGATAGAATACTGTTTTATGTGTGCTTTGATTTCAGAATTTGGAGCTGCTTCGACAAAGAAGTGTTTATTTTGTTTAAAGATGTTAGACTGGAGTAGGTATGTCAATAGTCTAAGATTAAATAACCTTTTTTTCTGAGAGTTGCAAATACTCTTTTCCCAGATTACTGGGTTTAACACTATTTCTTTTTACTAAGATAATCATTAAAAATTTTTATTAGCTTTGTTTTGAACTCTATCAGCATTTGTGAACTGATTAGAATAAAAACTGTTTAATAACAAGTTAATAGTTATAACTGACTCATAGTTGATAATTAGGAAAAACACTTTCTCTTGCATTGGTATGCTGTGTTATTAACTTTCATTTTCAAGGTCATTTTTTCCCCATAAACTCCCTGGAGTAGCTTAAATATACTGCATTACATAAAAACATAAATAGTTCAAATCTAAATGCAACTAACCAATTTTATAGAATTGAATAATGTTGCTCACGTTATTAAAAAAAAAAAAGATTGTTGACAAATCCAAAGCAATATATACTATACTTGGCAGGGTGATATAAAGGGCTAAAGCTAATTACTATTTTTGGTTTTTATACAAAAAGAATAATGACTTTATTAATGACATTATTAAAAACTAAACAGTAGAGAAAGTTATATAAAATAAAAATTTTAAATCAACCACAAAACAACCATCCAGATATTACAGTGAAGTAATTTGATGAGCATAGATATATATAGATAAAAGGATATATAAATAGATCAAATTTTCTAAAAACTATATTAATGAAATTTTTTTAACTTAATGGGAAAAAGGAAAGATATATGTGAATTAATTGCTGAAACACAATTACAGGCTCTACTTCAAGGAAAAAAATTATAAAAGAACTAAAGAGACCAGAGTTCATTTCAAAAGTCAAATTCTTAAACTTTAGACAGTATTCATCCCTGACCTGCTATGAAAGATGCTGACATTTGGACATTAGCACATTACAGTTTCCCTCTCCTTCTTTCTTCCTTACCCCCTGGTTTTGGTAGTTCTGAATATTATAATGGCAAGGTTTATAACATAGTATATTCTGTAATCATATTACTCTACTTTAAAAAATCTGAATTCTGTATTTCTCTTCTACATATCTAATTCTCTATTCTTAAGTTCTGTGTTTTATTTTTTAAATTTTATTTTGTAGTTAAGTACTTGTTAAAAGAAAGTCTTGTGGGTTGTTATTTCCCATCTCCCTACTTTTGTGGGTTGTTTCTTCCCATCTCCCTACTTTCTTCTCTTTTTAAACCTAGATACCAAAAGACTTTTTTGGGTTTTTTTGAACTTCAATTCAATAATATCATTCAGTATTGCAATTTGTGTCAAACTCTGTTATTATTTTCAAGTGTCTACTAATTTTCCTGTAAGAAGAGTGTATTTTCCCAATTCTTTATCATGGTTGGCCATATGACTTGTATAGACAAATGGAATGTGAGGAGAAATGACATGGCAATATGGAGAATAAGCATGTCTAATATTTTTAAGGTATTACCTATCTGAATTTATAGTCGATGTTTCATTCTTGCAGTATTTCTATTTCTAAATATCTATTCTAAGGCAGTGCTCAACTTTATATAAGCACAGAGGTGTACAGAGGTGTTCAGTACAGCACTGTTCATTTGTAATGGTGGAGCCCTGGGAATAAGTAAATTTAAAAATATATATATAACAAACACCGTTGTATCCACTACCTAGATTCAACGATGGTTTACATGTTTTCCATATTTGCTTTATCTTTAGCTCTATGTGTATGTGTATACATTCTCATTCCCCCCACACCACACACACACACATTTTTGCTGAATCATTTGAAAGTAAGTTACAGACATCATGACACTTCACTCCTCTAAAGACCTCTAAATACTCCAGCATGCATTTCCTAATAAGGACATTCTCCAACATAACCACAGTATAATCATTATACCTAAGAAAATCAAAAATAATTTCCTAACAACATTTAACATTCAGTCTATATTTTTCATTTGTAACAGTGGAACACTGGGAATAAGTATTTATTAATACAAAGGGTAATGTTAAATGAATTGTGGGAACATCCAGAATCCAGACTACTGGGCACTAAGTTGGCACAGGTCTATATTCATTAACTTTTAAAGATTTTCAAGAAATATTGGTAAATTAGAAAAGTAAGTTGCAGAGAAAATTATACAGTAAAATTCCACATATGTGAAACACCAAATTTAAGTATTTTATGTGTTTATACATGCCTAGGAAAAGGCAGAAGAATAAATCTTAAAATGCTAAATATGGTTACTTTTGGAGTGGTGAATGTTATGGAGGCTGAGGAGTGGAGTGGAGTGGGAAGATTTTACTCTAGATACCTAGATTGTACTCTAGGTATTTATACCTATTATTACAATAGGTATACTACAATGGTAATGTATTCATGTGTTATAATGTAATAAACTAAAAGTTTTTAAAAGGAAATCTTATTGTTTAATGGATAACCCTTCACCACTGTTTTGATAGGTGAGGTGGAGAGAATTGGAATCAAAGAGGCAAAGGGAAACCATCATTTACTGAGTAGACATATGCCTGTTACCTGGCCAAGCATTCTTCTTATAGATGTTCATGGCAGTCTCTGAGATAAGATGTACAACCCCCATGTTAGAGATGAGGAAACTGAGATTCAACAATCCTTATTGACTAATACAATAATCACACTATTAGCAAATGGTAGAGTCAAGATCAAGACCCAAGATCTTTCTAACTCCCATATTGTTACACTTCATAAGACAATTGTATCTTTAGTCAACACTGGTTATGTATGTTTATTTTGTAACAACTGTGGTAAGCTATGTGTTTGGGAAGGAGTGATAAGTGGAGTGGGCAGCAGAGCTAGGATTTCCAAATTATCCTCACTTTGTCTTTTTTCTGTAGTACCCTCATATGCTTCTCCTATCTCTTTGTACTTTTGTAAGCTTTTGTACTTTTTTCCCTCCTCCTGGATTTCCATACTTGTTTATTCTTCTTTACCAGATTCCTGCAATTAAATATTCTTTGACTTTACTAGTTAATCCAGATAGCATCCCAAGAGAATTTTATGAAGTTTCTCTATCTAATTTTAACTGCTTTATTAACTTGGGTCATATAACCAAATAATTCTTCCTCTATGTACTCAGCAAGTTAATATTGAGCTGGGGTTTCCAGAAAGAGATTACAAGAGTTCATAAATTTCTTGTTATCTACTCTAAATAACCTCATAAAATCATACCAAGAATACTAACTAATGATGCTAATTTATATTAATATAAATGGAAGCATCCCAGTCTATTTTATAATTATTGGGAAATGGCTTTTGGTAATTTACATGAAGGCTTTACTGGTTCTATTTACTTACCAGAATACATTGACCAATATAATCATTTTTTAATCTCAGAAACTTAAATAGGAACAAAGGCCTTACAATTGTTGTGTGAACAGAAAAGACAATAAATAAATGGCAACGTTTGGGATGGAATGTCTAAACTCCCATCCCTTTCTTTAAGGAGTAACACTGTCTAAGTTCTGGAATTCTTCCCTTTAGGATAGAAGTATTAGAGCAGATATGGGACTAATGTTTCCCCTGAGAACTAAGCAATGACTAAGCATGCCAACCATGACTGCCTCAGTCTGACTAGAACTCAAACCTCTTATTATGCTTCTCCCCACTGAACCCCCTAAAGCTTCTCACTGACCTCAGCTTCTGTCTGTTGCATAATGGCCATGTCTTGCAATTCACTCATCCAAAGCTGCTGTATCACATTAGAGGTTGACCTCTCTTTGGCTTTTAGCCTCCAAAGTCCCAGTCATAGATAAGGGGATATAACTAAGTTTGCCTGAATTGTTTCATGTTACTTAGACAATATTAATAATCAAAATTAGTCTTTGGATGCAACATGCCCATCAATAAAAGCTATCCTGGAGTACTCTGAGTACACTAACAAATAAAACATTCTCACTCTCTGAACACTGGAATTGTTTGTGTTTTTACTGAGAAAAAAGAGAACTGTAGTAACATGTTGGAGGAAAATCACTGATACATAGGCTATCACTTGTTTTACCCTTTTCAACTCAATCCCCTAGGTTAGGTAATAAGTGACAGAACTTCAAAGAAAACCACATTCACAATATCTAGGAAATAGTCTCAAGTGGTCAAGTTGAACAGAAAGTCAACTGTGTTACTGTGAAGGATTTTAGAGATTATGTAATTCAACCCCCTTATTTTACAGATGAGGAAGCAGTGTCTCAGAAGATGAAGTAAATTGTGCAAGGCCAAAATGGATTATTAGAAGCAAAATGAAATGTGATTTAATTATCTGGCTTCTAATCTAATCCTATTCCTAAACTGCATAATGAATCATCAGTAGAGTTTGATGACTGTGAGTGGGCATTTTAAACTTGGAAAAGTATGATTTTTTGGAGTAATAACGTTGTACTGAATGGGTGCAATAATTGAGCTATATCACATAATGTGCATTTTTTCAAATATAAAATATCATAGGTGTCGTTGTACATTTATTTTGTAAATTTGTACAGGTTTAGACAATCATCCCTCAGTATCCACAGGGGATTAGTTCCAGGACCCACAAGGATATCAAAATCTGAGATGCTCAAGACCCTTATATACAATAGTGTAGCATTTACATATAACCTATGCACATCTTCTTGTATACTTTAAATAATCTCTAGATTATTTATAATACTTAATACAGTGGAACAGGATAGAAAGCCCAGAAATAAATCCACACACCTATAGTCAATTAATCTATGACAAAGATGGCAAGAATATACAATGGAGAAAAGACAGTCTCTTCAATAAGTGGTGCTGGGAAAACTGGACAGCTACATGTAAAAGAATGAAATTAGAACACTCCCTAACACCATACACAAAAATAAACTCAAGATGGATTAAAGACCTAAATGCAAGACCAGACACTATCAAACTCTTAGAGGAAAACACAGGCAGAACACTCTTCGACATAAATCACAATAACATCTTTTTTGACTCACCTCCTAGAGTAATGAAAATTAAAACAAAAATAAACAAATGGGACCTAATTAAACTTAAAAGCTTTTTCACAGTAAAGGAAACCATAAAGAAAACGAAAAGACAACCCACAGAATGGGAGAAAATATTTGCAAACAATGCGACTGACAAGGGATTAATCCCCAAAATATACAAACAGCTCACGCAGCTCAATATCAAAAAAGAAAACAACCTAATCAAAAAAATGGGCAGAAGATCTAAACAGACAATTCTCCAAAGAAGACATATAGATGGCCAAAAAGTACATGAAAAGATGCTCAACATCACTAATTATTAGAGAAATGCAAATCAAAACTGCAATGAGGTATCACCTCATACCAGTCAGAATGGACATCATCAAAAAGTCTACAAACAGTAAATGCTGGAGAGGGTGTGGATAAAAGGTAACCCTCCTACACTGTTCGTGAGAATGTAAATTGGTACAGCCACTATGGAAAATAGTATTGAGGTTCCTTAAAAAACTAAAAATAGAACTACCATATGATCCAGCAATCCCACATCTGGGCATATACCAGGAGAAAACCATACTTGAAAAAGACACATGCACCCCAATGTTCACTGCAGCACTATTTACAATAGCCAAGACGTGGAAGCGACCTAAATGTCCATCAACAAATAAATGGACAAAGACGATGTGGTACATATGTACAATGGAATATTACTCAGCCATAAAAAAGAATGGAATAATACCATTTGCAGCAACATGGATGGACCTAGAGATTATCATACTAAGCGAAGTAAGACAGAGAAAGAAAAATATCATATGATATCATTTATATGTGGACTCTAAAAAAATAATACAAATGAACTTATTTACAAAATAGAAACAGACTGACAGACTTCAAAAACAAACTTATGGTTACCAAAGGGGAAAGGTAGCGGGGAGGGATAAATTAGGAGGTTGGGATTAACAAATACACTACTACTATATAAAATAGATAATCAACAAGGATCTAGTGTATAGCACAGGGAACTCTACTCAATACTCTGTAATAACGTATATAGGAAAAGCATCTGAAAAACAATACATTTGTGTATATGTATAAGTAAATCACTTTGCTGTACATCTGAAACACAACATCGTAAATCAAGTATACTCTAAAATAAAAATTTAAAAAATCCTAATACAATGTAAATGCCATATAAATAGTTGCCCAAGCAAGGTAAATTCAAGTTTTGCCTTTTGGAACTTTCTGGAATTATTTTCCGAATATTTTTGATCCACGGTTGGTTAAATCCATGGATGTGGAATCTCCAGATTCGAAGGGCTGACTGTAATTTCATGTCTTGTATAAGACTTTGGCACCATCTATTATTCCATATATGGGCAGTTCTTAATATGAAAATCATAATCTCATTTTGCTACATTTGAACTTAAAATTTTACATTAACATATGAGTATATTTTTTCCATTTTGCAAAAACTGAAATTGAGTACCACAAAGGTTAAGAAATCGGATCTAGGATCCATATTTCACACTTTTCCTTCTGGCTTGATAATCAGGTGTAAGTTATATTAGTACTATAAAGGGGCATAAAGAATAATAAAAAAAAAACTTTGGCAGGCCAAAATATCTTTTCAGCTCTTCTTCATTTTTTCTGTATGTCCACTTTTCCCTCTCAGATTATTGAGAAATGGGAACAGTCATGGGAGAGAGACCTCAGGTTGTTTCAGCAACCACTGATGTTTCTTGGTTGTCTCACTAAGAAATCAGTTTTTCAAGGACGATTTACTGTTAATTGAAAATATTCTTTGCTGTTATAACATATGACAATTCCTTTTTTTTGATTTTTGTTTTTTTAACCAGGAAGGATATACTTTGGTTATCTGGAGAACATTAAATGGGTAACTCTAACCTAATGGATGACATCAACAGTTTAGACATTTGTCAAGACTCTTTCACTAAAATTATAGGCTCTTCTTTTTGAATAATACTATGTTACATGAAATTTCTTTATAATTTTGAGAAACTCTGGTCTTTTCAAACAAAAAAACTGATGAAGATTAGAAATACTGTAGGCTAAATCTTGAATGCAAGATAAGTAAACATCATGTGTAACTTCTGAGGCTACTTGACCACCTAATAGCTATTTATGAGCAATGACTGAATGTAACGTCCGATCAAAAGTGATTGTATCATGATTTAATTTTGAAGCTATACATGATAACCAAATAAAAAAAGGGAAATATTACAGAACATAAAATTTTGTGTATATCATTGGATTAAAAGCTAAGAATTTAATGTATGACAAAGATGTGACCTTTATATTCTATGTGAAACGCTTACTGCTTTGAAGAATCAAAGGTCTATTTTTTTACTATTAAACTTTTAAAATAACTAATATTAAAATAATTACTAATATTTATTTTTATGTTAATAAGTGGTCAAATTAGATGAGAGGAAATATTCTATTCTTGATATAATAATATTCCACATTATACTTTTATTCTAATTTTCATATATTTGACATGATATAGGTATGATATCTATCCCCATTACTTCATCTCTTCATGAGACAGCAGTATAATTTGTTTCTAGACTTGATGCAAATTGATATGCTCACTGATAGCTTACATGATTAAAGGTAGAACATAACTTTCTCATAAAACCAAATTGTGTATGATGGCTGCAGTCTTGTAAAGCATAAAGATTTGGGAATAATGCTGACAATAGGAGAAATAAGGAAATAGTCAAAATTATATCTGGTAGAAATGTGGTAATTATTTATCCATTAAAGAGCCACCTCGAGGAGGAGTCAAGATGGCGGAATAGGATGCAGGATTTGTCGCTCCTCACAAGTTCATCAAAAACACATCTACAAATGGAACAATACCCACAGAGCACCTACTGAACATTAGTGGTAGACTTCGGACAGCTAAAAGAATTAAAGAAAGAAGAAAAAGGAAAAAAAGAAAAGAGCAATCAAAAAAGAGACCAGCAACCCTGGTGGGAAGCTGAAGGTGAGGAGAGATCCCCCCATTAAGAAAGATTCCCTCATGGAGGGGAAATCAGCTGGGACAGAAATCAGCTGGACTTCGGGGGATCAAAGGAGAATGCAGAAGACGGTCTGTGGAAGGCAGTAGAAGGTAAGAACTGCACGCATGATCTACACCACAGCTCTGCGCATTCTAGCCTGAATCATGTGTCACCTGCTGGGAAGGGGAGCTGGGTGCTAGAAAGAGGGATCTGGAGTGAAGACCCAGGGAGACAGCAGCTCTTGGCTGTGAAAAGACAGCCTGAAGGGACAGGAGCAAGGGGTGCCACAACTGGGAAACTCTGTGGAAAAAGCCTGAGACAACATAGCAAGGTGTCATTGCCGAGCAGTGTGCAAGGGGCAGAGCCGCCATTATAATCCCCTTCCCCACCCACTGACTTCTGCAGGCACTGGGAGGGGCTCCCACCTGAGTGGGCCCACCTGCCACTTGGGCCAGAGTCTCCTCCGCCTGCATAGGCTCCGGAGGCCTGAGTGCCACCCATGCCAAAACCCTCCTTGGGAATCAGCCCTGGGCACCTCTTCCTGGGACGAGAGTCCGCCAAAGCTGGCAGGGTTCGAGGGCTAAAGCGTGGGGTTGGCAGAACAGACCAGGCCAGGGAGAGAAACACAGTTGGCTATGTGGATACAATAGAAGGGATGGGAGTGAGGGGACGTGTGGCCAGGAATGCCCCTAGAGGAAGCATGGTCTGCCTGGAAAGTGAGGTGCCATTGTTGAGAGGAGTGCGAAGAGGCAGGGCTGACAATGCTCCCGTATGCCAGCTCCTGATGCTGCAGGTACTAGGAGTACCCAAGTGAGCTCCAAGCAGCTGCTGCTTTCGCTCCCTCTCACCTGGGAAAGGAACAGACGCTTAAGGGTGGCACATACGCAGAAGTGGGGTCAAAACCAAAACTGAGCCTGAGGGGTGGCACAACTAAGGAAGAGAAATGCAAATCTTTCCATGCAGCAGCACAAGCTGTGAATCAAATCCCCAAGATCGGCTTGGTAAATCCTGTGTTTGTGGAATACCTGAATAGACAATGAGTGTTTCAACATCTGAGACCAGTCTAGCCTTCGCAGCACTGGACTTTGTGGGCAAATACACACGGTAATCAGGACAGATCAGAGTCTGAGCTGGTCCCACAGTGTCCACAGCAGGTCCAGAGACCTACCTAGAGGTATTGGAAGGCCTCCTAGGGAGGCGGTCTCAGGAAAATATTATTATTATTATTCTTTGTTGGTTTGTTTTGTGTACTTCGGTTGTTGGTATTGTTGCTTTTATCTTTTGTTTTCTTTTTAAAAATTTTTTTAATTTTATGTAATTTTCTTAATATACATAAAGCTTTTTAAACAATATTTTTCCCTTACTTTTTTGTTGCTTAGTGGTTTATCTTTTGTTTTTCATATTATATGTGTGTATATATATATATACACATATATATATATATATATATTCAATTGTTTTTGGTGTATATTCCATGTTTTATTCGCTTTTTTGTTGTTGTTGTGAATGTTGTTTGCTTGCCCCTGTTTCTGTTTTATTTTTCATTCTTTATTTTCATTAGTATAGTCCTTATCGACTGTTCTCATACCAGAATTCTCTTGTTTGGTTGTCTGTTCCCTTGTTTTTTTATTTTTTCTTTTCTCTGTGTGTGTGTGTTTATGTGTGTGTGCGTGTGTGTTGTGTTGCTGTTGCTACTGTTTGTTTGCTGCTATTCTTGCTATTTGCCCTGAGCTTTGTCTGTTTTTTGTTGTTGTTGTTGGGTTTTTTTTGTTTTGTTTTTCTTTTCTCTATTTTTTATCAGACTGCACTGTGCAGCTTGTGGGCTCTTGGTTCCCGGACCAGGGGTCGGGCCTGGGCCTCTGGGGTAGGAACAGAGAGTCCAGGATACTGGAACATCAGAGAATTCCTGGACTCAGAAAATATTAATCGACGTGTGCATTCCTGAAGATATCCATATCAACACCAAGACCTATCACACAACTGCCTGCAGGCTCCAGTGCTAAACACCTCACGCCAAATGACCAGCAAGACAGGAACACAGCCCCACCCATCAGCAGACAGACTGCCTAAAGTCATACTAAGCTCACAGACACCCCAAAACACACCACCTGATGCAGCCCTGCCCATGAGAGGGAAAAGACTCAACTCCACCCAACAGAGCACAGGCACCAAGCCCTCCCACCAGGAAGCCTGCACAAGCCCCTGGACCAAACTCACAGAAGGGGGCAGACAACACAAACAAGAGGAACTATGACCCTGCAGCCTGCAGAAAGGAGACCATAAACACAGCAGGTTAGACAAAATGAAACAACAGAGAAATATACTACAGACAAAGGAGCAAGGTAAAATCCCACAAAACCAAATAAATGAAGAGGAAATGGGCAAGCTATCTGAAAAAGAATTCAGAGTAATGATAATAAAGATGAACCAAGATCTAGGAAATAAAATGGAGAAAATACAAGAAACGTTTAACAAGGACCTAGAAGAACTAAAGAACAAACAATCAGTGATGAACAACACAATAACAAACGAAAAATACACAAGAAGGAATCAACAGCAGAATAACTGAGGCAGAAGAACAAGTGAGTGAGCTGGAAGACAGAATGGTGGAAATAACTGCTGAGGAACACAATAAAGAAAAAAGAATGAAAAGAATTGAGGACAGTCCCAGAGACCTCTGGGACAACATCAAACACACCAATATTCGAATGGTAGTGGCCCTAGAAGAAGAGAAAGGTAAAGGGCCTGAGAAAATATTTGAAGAGATTAGAGTTGAAAACTTCCCTAACATGGGGAAAGAAATAGTTGATCACATCCAGGAAGTACAGAGAGTTCCATACAGGATAAACCCAAGGAGAAACACGCTGAGACACATAGTAATCAAACTAATAAAAAATAAATACAAAGAAAAAAAATCAAAAGCATCAAGGGAAAAGCAACAAATAACCTAGAAGGGAATCCCCATAAGGTTAACAGCTTACTTTTCAGCAGAAACTCTGCAGGCCAGAAGGGAGGGGCAGGACATATTTATAGTGATGGAAGGGAAAAACCTACAACCAAGATTACTCTACCCAGTGAGGATCTCGTTCAGAATTGACAGAGAAATCAAAAGCTTTTCAGACAAGCAAAAGCTAAGAGAATTCAGCACCACCAAACCAGCTTTACAGCAAATGCTAAAGAAACTTCTCTAGGCGGGAAACACAAGAGAAGAAAAAGACCCACAAAAACAAACCCAAAACAATTAGGAAAATGGTAATAGGAACATACATATTGATAAGAACCTTGAATGTAAATGGATTAAATGCCCCAACCAAAAGACACAGACTAGCTGAATGGATACAAAAACAAGACCCATGTACATGCTGTCTACAAGAGGCCCACTTCAGACCTATTGATCATTTCAGTAGACACAGAAAAAGCTTTCCATAAAATCTGACACCCATTTATGATAAAAACTCTCCAGAAAGTGGGCATAGAGGGAACCTACCTCAACATAATAAAGGCTGTATATGACAAACTCACAGCAAACATTACTCTCAATGGTGAAAAACTTAAGGATTTCTTCTAAGATTAGGAACAAGACAAGGGTGCCCACTCTCACCACTATTATTCAACATAGTTTTGGAAGTCCTAGCCACAGCAATGAGAGAAGAAGAAGAAATAAAACGAATCCAAATTGGAAAAGAAGAAGTAAAACTGTCATTGTTTGCAGATGACATGATACTATATATAGAAAATCCTAAAGATGCTACCAGAAAACAACTAGAGCTAATCAATGAATTTTGTAAAGTTGCAGGATACAAAATTAATACATACAAATTTCTTGCATTCCTATATACTAACAATGAAAGGTCAGAAAGAGAAATTAAGGGAATAATCCCATTTACCACTGCAACAAAAAGAATAAAATACCTAGGAATAAACCTACCTAAGGAGGCAAGAGACCTGTATGCAGACAACTATAAGACACTCTTGAAAGCAATCAAAGACAACACACACAGATGGAGAAATATACCATGTTCTTGGATTGGAAGAATCAACATTGTGAAAATGACTCTACTACCCAAAGCAATCTACAGATTCAATGCAATCCCTAACAAATTACTAATGGCATTTTGTACAGAACTAGAACAAAATTGTTTACAATTTGTATGGAGACACAAAAGACCCCGCATAGCCAAAACAATCTTGAGAAAGAAAAATGGAGCTGGAGGAATCAGGCTCCCTGACTTCAGACTACACTACAAAGCTACAGTAATCAAGGCAGTATGGTACTGGCAGAAACACAGAAATACATATCATTGGAACAGGATAGAAAGCCCAGAGATAAACCCATGCACCTATGGTCACCTAATCTATGACAAAGAAGGCAAAAATACACAATGGAGAAAAGAAAGCCTCTTCAATAAGTGGTGCTGGGAAAACTGGAAAGCTACATGTAAAAGAATGAAATTAGAGCACTCCCTAACACCATACACAAAAATAAACTCAAAATGGATGAAAGACCTAAATGTAAAGCCAGACACTATCAAACTCTTAGAGGAAAACCTAGGCAGAACACCCTTTGACATAAATCACAATAACATCTTTTTTGCCTCACCTCCTAGAGTAATGAAAATTAAAACAAAAATAAACAAATGGGACCTAATGAAACTTAAAAGCTTTTGCACAGCAAAGGAAACCATAAACAAGATGAAAAGACAACCCTCAGAATGGGAGAAAATATTTGCAAACGAAGCAACTGACAAAGGATTAATCTCCAAGATTTACAAGCAGCTCATGGAGCTCAATATCAAAAAAACAAACAACCCAATCCAAAAATGGGCAGAAGACCTAAATAGACATTTCTCCAAAGAAGACATACAGATAGCCAACAAACACATGAAAAAATGCTCAACATCACTAATTATTAGAGAAATGCAAATCAAAACTACAATGAGGTATCACCTCACACCAGTCAGAATGGCCATCATCAAAAAATCTACAAACAATAAATGCTGGAGAGGGTGTGGAGAAAAGGGAACCCTCATACACTGTTGGTGGGAATGTAAACTGATACAGCCACTATGGAAAACAGTACAGAGTTTTCTCAAAAAACTAAAAATAGAACTACCATATGACCCAACAATCCCACTACTGGGCATATACCCAGAGAAAACCATATTCAAAAAAACACATGAACCCCAATGTTCATAGCAGCACTATTTACAATACCCAGGACATGGAAGCAATCTACATGTCCATCAACAGAGGAATGGATAAAGAAGATGTGGTATATATATACAATGGAATATTACTCAGCCATAAAAAGGAACGAAATTGTTTCATTTGTAGAGACGTGGATGGACCTAGAGAGTGTCATACAGAGTGAAGTAAGTCAGAAAGAGAAAAGCAAATATCATATAATAATGCATATATGTGGAATCTAGAAAAATGGTATAGATGATCTTACTTGCAAAGCAGAAATAGAGATACAGACTTGGAGAACAAACGTATGGTTACCAAGGGGGAAAGGGGTGGGGTAGGAGTAATTGGGAGACTGGAAATGACAAATATACATTATTGATACTATGTATAAAGTAGACAACTGATGGGAACATACTGTATAGCACAGGGTACTCTACCTAATGCACTGTGGTAACCTAAATGGGAGGGAAGTCCAAAAGGGAGGGGATATCTGTATGTGTGTGGCTGATACATTTTATTGGGCAGTGGAGGCTAACACAACATTGTAAAGCAACCATACTCCAATAAAAGTTAATGTTAAGAAAAAAAAGAGCCACCTGAGTTAATGCTAACAATTTTGCATTAATTTTTTGCTGTATAGTTTTGATGAGTTGGAAAACTCCAGTAGCCATTTCCAGTTCCTTAAAAAGTTTAAAGAATTGTCTTTTATAATCTGCTCAACTAATTACTGAGAAAATTTACAGACATATTACAATCAGTTTCACTTAAAAATTTCAGTTTTCAAATGAAAGTCTGATTGAAATAATTGACATTAAGTGCTGTGTTGAGTAGCAAACCAGTGACTTCTTAATTGACATTGAACAGGAAAAGTTTGTGAAGTGATATTAAATTAACATTTACATTAGATTAATAAAAATAGTTTGGAGGATGAGAAAAGAACTTTCCCATTAGTGGGAATTTCCATTAATAGAGTTGATATTAAATGAACTTGATAATAGTAGGCAGGGGGAAGAGATGTCTGGCTGCCTAGAAATGAGAGAAAAATCAATGAGCAGAGAAGAAACTGCTGGGAACAGCATCAACTCCAAGACAAGTGAAATGATTTTCTTTAGGAAGGTGGTTAAAGAACTAGCATGCACCGTTTAGCAAAGAAATAAAAACCAAAGATCTATTCAATAGTCCACAGACAATATTTTATAAACCACAACTTTCAAATGCTGATTATCATCATATTTTTCAAAAAACTAGTTTATAGAACAGTTTTTTTTTTAAGAGGAAATGGAAATAGGCTAGAACCATCTTAATGACTAGTCAGTCTTGTGATATTTGTTCCTCAGGTTTTCTTTATGAGTAGCAGGCTAAACTATAAAGTCTCAGATGTTTACTAACTATGGTATTTAATTACTGAACCATGTATTCTATCAGTATACTTAGGTGGTATTACCTCAGTGAAGAGAAAAAAGTAGGGAGAACTATGTTTAACCAGTGATCATCCAAATGCTTGCTCTTGCCTTGCTATGAAGAGCATGTCCAGATGTTTTGCAGATCTAATACAATTATGCTTTAAATTGCTATTAACAGCATTAGGACTATCATATGATAGAAATGATAAATAGATCATCCCAATGAGTGATAGTTTTAGCACACTGCTCATTTCCAAAAACAGAACCTTCAAAATACCAGATATTCATTTTGATAGGACTCAGCTAATCAGATATATCACCCTTAATTTTACTTCTGGAGCTAACGACACAAACAATCCTGGACAGGAGAAAACTTTTTTTGTGGTGTTGGTGAAGTCATCAACACCCATTTCCTGGGATGGTGGTATGGGTGGAGTAAGCTGGGGCGTGCAGCATCTAGTCACTCGTGTTGGTGGCCCAAGTTCTAGAGAAGGGTGGCCGGTGGTGGTGGTCACGGTGTTCTTGTTGCACTGGGCCAATGGCATGTTAGGGCTGTAGCTCTGGCTCTATGGCTTCCCTCTGTTCTGGGCCAGGTTGTCTAGTACTCCCAGCAAGCCTATGACCTATCTATTAAAGTTGCAATTGTTTCCTTTTCTCTTGAATGAGCCTGAATTAGTCTCTGTTGGTTGCAAATAAGAACCTTACTGATACAAGTAACTTGCATTTAATTATATGGGACTACAATACGTGGTGGGAATTTAATAAATATTTGTTGGGTGAATCAAAAACGTGAATAAGACTCTTGATTCTCAAATATAAATTCACCTTATCTTGACACCAGTGTCACTGCTAATAAATGTCTTTTAATGTCTTGAAATACCTTGACCAATGACAGGCAGCTTTTTGAGTGTTCTCAGTGAGAATGGCATGGAAAGCTGTAGTAACTCTCCTATGAGGAGTGGTCCCTTTGGAACTCCTCTGATCTGCATGCAGGGTCACGTGTGCAAAAGCAAATTTGGGGGTGATAAGAATGTTACCCCTCATGGAGTAATACATTTTTAAAAGTGATTTTAGTACCTCTACTTTAAAAAAATGCCTAACCTACTAGACTTAATGTTTACTTTATCAAAAACATATACAACAAAGTGGAAATTATCTATTAGAAATGAGATGCATATAAAAGAGTATCGTTTGTCCTTTTTCTCATGGTTTGCATTGCCACAAGAAACCTGCCACTAAAATTACCATCTCATATTATGTACTATTATATTTTCTGCCTCAAGTACAATTTTTCCCAGCCTGGCCATTTCATCCTCTTTATCTACTTTCTATTGTTAAAACAAAAATGAAACACTCTAATTTTTATAGCTGTTCCTGTTACTTTTAGTTACTAAACGGAAAGGACCTTGTGTTCTGAGTTTTGTGCAATTTTTCCTCACAGTGCATGCAATGACTCTATCACATATGCTAATAACCTCTTTTAGAACACGTTTGCTCATTACTGATGAATCTCTTTTCTTTTGAAGAAATACCATTTCATTATGCCATCATAAACAATCTGAAAACTGGATGGGACAGACTGTCATCAAAGAATTCAGAATAAACTTTCGAAGCTAGTAGCTGAGGATACAATAATTAGAATAAGTCCAATTACTGCTGTAGATTGTAACTATAGGTTTCAAAAAGGAGAAGTCAAGGAATATTAGAGCAATCAGGAGTCAACCACAACAGAGTGGGAACTACAGTATATGAAGTCCCTTAACAGGTGGAGGCTGGGTGATGGAGGTGGGACAGTGGGCTGTGGGGCTGGAGGAGGCGGGAGGATGCTGGGAAGTAAGAAAGTCTGGTTCCTCAAAATTTCAATGTAAGTAATATTTCTCTTGTACTTCTCCCCATATTGGGTAAAAGGAACGTTTTGACTGGGCTGGTTTCTCCAACTATAAAATTAGGACAAAAAGTCATTGGGATTTCAGATTTCGTCTAGCTCTAATTCATCTGCTATACAGAGGGTCATGGAAACTGGACATTTTTTTAAAATGTTCTCTCAGTTCAGCATAGTATTACTTATCCCTAGCCTAATCTTATAGAAGAAAAGGGAACTGAAGAAAGTATCTGAAATCCCAGTAGGCAATGCAGATCCTCCAGGTGTCCATGATTAGAATGAACTCAATACAGGGCTCTGGGATGGTAAATGTCAAATAAATAGAGCTGCACTTGTGAGTTGGTTTGATTAGACACCTAGGGGGTTCTTTTCCAGCCACTTCCCACTGGAAAGGTCAGCTAATCACAGTAATTAGGAATTCTTTTGTATTAGCCTTGTTCAGCTTGGAAAGACCAGTAATTAGTTACAACTTCAAAGGTATAGTTTCTTCACAGAGACTATCAATCTTAACCAGGGATTATTACAAAAATTTTCAAGTTTTAAGTCCTAAGCATGTTTATCTTCACTTGATCTATGGAGAGTGATTTTACAATAATGTTTTCGATACTCACTGTTAACAAAAAGAAAGACCCTGAAAACTGGACAATCTATGATGGATTAATCATGTTAAATACATGAACATTCAGATTACAATACCTGGGAAAGCTCAAGCATTTCAGATGCTGTTCTGCAAAATGTACAGTGAATCCTACATCAACATGAGTCTAAATGATAGTAATTCTTTGATGAAAGCAATTTTCTGCTGAGTTTATATGTATATGTGTGTCTGTTTAGTAAAAACACAAATTGCAAGATTTTTTTTGCAGAAAAAAATGGCGTTGGGAAATGTGAATCATTAAATATTGAGGATGGATAAACAAGGCAATGGAGTCTTGAGGAACTCCTGACAGGAAAACTCAGGGCCTCTTCTTCTGCTCTCCCCTTATTGGGAATATTCATGTTATCCTCTCTCTACTTCTGTTTACCTGCTTTGTTTTATCACCATGTGACATACTATTATGTTTTCTTTAGTTAATATGTCTCCCAAATAGAACTCAGAGGTGTTTGTTTTGTTCACTGTTTAATGCCCAAACCTGGAAGGGGCTTGGCACACAGTAGGAGCTCAAGAAATATTTATTGAATGAGAGAGGAGGAAGCAGCTGTTAATTTCCCCTTTCAAGAGCTGACTTAAAAAATACTCAAGTCTCTATTTTATCTACATATATAGGAAGTGGAAGTATGAATGTATAGACAGAGTTTTTGACAGTATTCACCTATAGCCGCTGGAACCAGGGGAAGTTGATGGGCTTGCCAAGGTAGCAGAAGGTGTTTGAATTATGAACTGAGAGCAGAAATAGCAGGCCATATGATCCAGCAATCCCATTCCTGGGCATATATCTGGAAAAAACTATAATTCAAAAAGACACATTCACCCCTATGTTCATAGCAGCACTATTCACAATAGCCAAGATATGGAAACAGCTTAAATGTCCACTGACAGATGAATGGATAAAGAAGATGTGGTAAATATATACAATGGAATAATACTCAGCCATAAAAAGAATGAAATAATGCCATCTGCAGCAACATGGATGCAACTAGAGATTATCATACTAAGTGAAGTAAGTCAGAAATAGAAAGACATATACCATATGATATCACTTATATGTGGAATCTAAAATATGGCACCAAAGAACTTATCTACAAAACAGAAACAGACTCACAGACAGAGAGAACAGACTTGTGGTTGCCAAAGGGGAAGGTCGGGCAGATGGACTCTGGGGTTAGCAGATGCAAACTATTACACATAGAATGGATGGACACCAAGGTCCTACTGTACAGCACAGGGAACTATATTCAATGTTCTGGGATAAACCATAATGGAAAAGAATATAAAAAAGAATGTGTATGTGTGTATAACTGAATCACTTTGCTGTACAGCTGAAATTAACAGAACATTGTAAATCAACTATACTTAAAAAAAAAAAATTAAAAAAAACAGAAATAGCTGGTCACTGTCTAGGAGTACTGAGGACTACCAAAGGCTGACAGGGGGGAGCAGAAATCCACCTCCACCCCCTCCATCTTCTCCTGGCCTCCATGGGTGTTAATCTAGGAAAGAGCTCTTTTCTGCTTAGGTTTTTGCCTCACTCTCTTTAGACTTGATTCCTTTGCTTCTCCAATCCATATGACAGGTACTATGCCAATAATATATTCTAGTCTTGCCACCTAAAAATAGATTTGACTGTTTTGTTTTTTATTCCAATTCCAATATTATTCTGGAAGCACTCTGATTGGCTCAGATTGGACCAGTTGGCTACCTTGGAAGAGTAATCTCATTTGATGGATAGAGTCACACTGTATTAACATCAGGATGATCAAATAATTTATCATCGAAATTGAGTTAAAATAATTATCTAGTTTTTGAAATATTATATACTGACCCACAAATTTGTTTTATTGTAATGGCATGCCCTTAAAAATAATCTTATTCCAAACTATCCAAAAAATAAATATTCTTTCCAAAAGAATGAAATGACTTATATGTCTACAGTAAAGCAAAAAGGAAAATTAAATTTTATATCAATTATTTGAACACTAAAAAATGACCATGTGGCTTTAGGATCCAGTAATTGTAGGCACTTAGTAAATAATTGCTGGATAAAGGGATGAAGAGGACTTGAATTTCAGTGAGCTTTTATTGCTTTGAGCTGCTAACTGGAGAAATTCAACAATTGTTATCAAATCCTCCATTTGAGTAAGTCTGGATTCCAGGACCTACTCAGTTGTAAAGTCTACCCTGAGAATTTGTCAACATTTCAGAAATCCTTGGAAGAGAGATAACACTTTTTCGAAACATTCCCTATAACCAACTATGTGAGGCAGGGTTTCTTGATACCACAGCTAAATGTTTCTCTTGTCTTAAAGTGCTTTCCCCTAGAACTTCCATCCTGCAAACCACTGGATAACTAACCTTCCTAAAAAGTCCATCACTACCACATTCCCCACTTATGAATTTTGTTTTGCTCTAAAGTGTCTCCCATTGGAATCAATCATCTTCTTTACTGATGATCTCAAATTATGCAAATATAGAGGGCCACCTGTACTATGCCATTTAATAAAGAAATGTGACCACTGACAACAAAATCCAATATATGACCCTAGACAGTGAATCCTGTACTGAGTTAGGAAAATGCTCTAAAAACCATTATTAGATCAACTGACAAAGCTACAACATGACAGTAGATTCAAGTATTGTACCAATATAAATTTATAAAATTAATAAATACTGAGGTTATGCAAGATAATATCCTTAATCTTAGGAAATATTACACTGTAATATTTAGGGTAAAGGGCCACGATATGGGTAGCTTACCCACAAATCAAAAAATAAAAATAAAAAGAGAGAGAGACAGAGAAAGGGGAGTGAAAGAGAATAATAAAGCCAGTTGGGCAAAATATTAACAATAAATTAATTTGGGGAAAGGGTATATGGGTGGTCCTTGTAACAATTTTATTTTAATAGCTTTTTGTACGTTTGAAATTATTTCTGAATTAGAAGTTTAAAAAATATTTTACTACAATAAAGCTACTCTGAAACATAATTATAGCATTTAAAATTTAGATCTTCTATACTGCTTGAGCTATCATCATTAGTTTTCAGTTTCTCTTTTGCTTTCCTCGAGATAATTTTCAATTTTGATCATCTTTCTGATTTAGTCATGTGCTAAATATTGAGAAATCTATTCACTGCCTGTGTCTCTCACATGCTGTTGGATGTGGCCACAGCAGAAGTTAAAGTGGAGGTCACCAAACCCATCTTGGATTATTTCAATGCAGCTCTTCATAATGATACCTCATTAACCAGTGGGAAATCCTGGACAAACACTAAACCTAATGACACGACTATTATAAACAAGGACTGTCTCAAATAAACTGAATGTAGGGATACTATAACAGGAAGGCTCCTGTGAAAGCCATGTGGATAGAACTAGAGGGAAATGATTCCCAGAACAGGGATGATGGTAAAACAATCCCAAATATTTCACTACAGATGATGAAGGTAGGGAAGGCATTAAAGGTCAAAACATCAATGTTAAGTACTCCCACTCCAGAAAATAGTTTCAAAATAGAGTTATGCTGTTTAGACAGTTGAGGGTCAGTAGAGACTAATATTTGAAACATCTGCTGGCAGTTCATATGCATTCTTTTCAGAAGTAGTAGAAATATTATGTTACACTGTCAGAAACAGATGAAAGATGACAAGTTATAGTTTGTTGTTACCGCTGGTGTAATTCCTTCATATTTCTATCTCAGTGACATTCAGTTTCATTTCTTTTTTTCTTGTGAAGTTGTAGAAGCTAAATAAGCTGTCAGGTGTCAAATGTAGAAAAGTATTTCTTCTTCTGGAGAGATGAAAGATTACTTAGAATACACCCTCAATTATACACTGTAAAATTGTAGGGATTTGCCCTCAATTATGCAATGGTTAAAGCAGAGCCTTACATAAATTTCATTCCCCGTCAAGGAAAAGAATTTTAGGATAGCTGTATCCCAGTAGGAACAGTCTTTTTGTCTAGAATGATGTCACCTGCCTAACTAATAGATAATTGTGAAACATCAGAAAGGTTGTCTATTTGTATTTTGTAGTCCCAGGATGAATAGTATCAGTGCCTTCCCCACTCCACCGCCTGGCCCTTTCATCTTTTGTTAATTTCAATCACTTTTAGTGCTTTCTCTGTGCCAGACACTGCAGTAAGTGTTTTACATATGTTTCTCATTTTATTATCCTTTTCCAAAACTGAGAGGTAGGTATCACTCTCATTTAATAGATGAGAAAAATGACACTGAATTGTGCAACATTTACTTACTTCAAAGTCAATGAGAACAAAGTATTGGCAGAACCAAGAATTGATTTACAGGTCTGACTCCGTAAGTCCTAGGCTCAAAAACCACAGTAATATTCTGCCTTCCAATAGCTCATGACCTTTATTCCTAGATCAGTAATTTCCCTTTTAAAAATGCATTTAAGGGGCTGCATTTTCCCTTTGCCAATGTCAGGAATACATTTTGACTCCCCTACAGGTGTCTTTCAGGAGTGTGTAACTGTACGGATTTCAGCAAGTCAGCCTGTTCTCCCAATGTGAATAATAATTAGGAGCCGTACTTCACTAAAAATGGGTTTATTTCTAATGCATTCTACTCTTGAAGAATTCTAAATTTACGAATGGTTTTATAACATATTAAGTTCAAAACTGTCTCTGTAACTAATTTCTAAACATCTGTCCATATCTATCTTTGGGAAATTAACAGAAAAAGTCTAATTCTTCTTCCATTTGATAAACTATCAAACATCTTAAAGAAATTTACATTTTGTGCTAATTTTTTTCTTTTCTACAAAAAAATTCTCAGACCATTGGTTGCCTATCTGGCTCTATTGACAAAATCTCATTTTTTTCCCCCCCAGAAAGGTAGAGATTAAGAAAACAATTTTAAATTCCCATTTTCTGAGATCAACTTGGGTTTTTCTTTTAATTTTAACTCCAGGAATTTCTTTCAGGGATTTCACCTCAGATTGACCCCAGATCCTTAAACAATTTTACTGGCTCTTCTCTCCCTTCTCATGAGTTAGAACATTACTGGCAGACCAAGTGTACATTTAGATATTAGTTTGCTACCTTGGTCCTTTGTCCACAGTGGGTATTACATCACCTTTGTTGAGTGGATAATGCCTGAGCTGCTGGGCTTCCATCAGTCTTCTAGCTTGAGCGGTATCACTTTACAGGGTTCTTTCTACATGTATTTCTCCTTTATTTCTTGTAATAATCCTCTGAAAGGGATGTTACTGCTCCCATTAAATAAATGTGCTTCCCATTCTTTCTTTCATTCTAAACTGAAGTTTAAAGCAATTAAGTAATTGCCCAACACCATGTAAGCCAATATTCAATATCAGCTCTTTGGATTCTGAAACTTCTTCCCTTTCCACTAGTTGTGCTTTTAAACCCCTTGAATCATTTTCTTAAATGAAGTTATAAGTGCAACTCAATGTCTAAAAGAGATAAAGGTCACACTGAACAGTAGTTTGAGTTAAATTTATCACATTTACTTACTCAAAAATCAATTAATAACAACAATGAAGCTACGCTGATGCTGAACACAACTTTTGAATTGGTAGTTATAAACATCATTTATGATCGTATCATTTCAACATATCAAATTCATTTTATTACGATTTTCATATGACCTGTAGATAAAATTTCTAATAGCTCACCTGCTACTCTGAGGATACTCTTCATTTAAACTGATTCAATAGCTTCAAAGTAGAATAATGGACTATTTTGTTTCAAAGTTCAGTCATTAAGCCTAAGAAGTGCTCACATTCCTTATTCTTGAGAGATGTGACAGGTTAAAGTGTTCTGTAATCAGACTGCTTGTCTTCAAATATTAACTCTTAGTTCTAAGAGTCTGACCTTGGCAAACTACTTAAACTTTTTGAAACTCAGTTTTCTTACCAGTAAAATGGACACATTGTTAGGGCTCTACAGACACTACCTATTACTCTTATTTATTTACTTCTTCAACATCTTTATTGGAGTATAATTGCTTTACAATGTTGTGTTAGTTTCTGCTGTATAACAAAGTGAATCAGCTATGCATATAACACATATCCCCATATCTCCTCCCTCTTGCGTCTCCCTCCCACCCTCCCTATCCCACCCGCCTAGGTGGTCACAAAGCACTGAGCTAATCTCCCTGGGCGATGCAGCTGCATCCCACTAGCTATCTATTTTACATTTGGTAGTGTATATATGTCAGTGCTACTTTCTCACTTCGTCCCAGTTTACACTTCCCCCTCCCCGTGTCCTCAAGTACATTCTCTACATCTGCGTCTTTATTCCTGTCCTGCCCCTAGGTTCATCAGAACCATTTCCTTTTCTGGATTCTATATATATATGTTAGCATATGGTATTTGTTTTTCTCTTTCTGACTTACTTCATTCTGTATGACAGGCTCTATGTCCATCCACCTCACTACAAATAACTCAATTACGTTTCTTTCTATGGCTGAGTAATAGTCCATTGTATATATGTGCCACAACTTCTTTATCCATTCATCTGTCAATGGACATTTAGGTTGCTTCCATGTCCTGGCTATTGTAAATAGTGCTGCAGTGAACATTGTGGTACATGACTCTTTTTGAATTATGGCTTTCTCAGGGTATATGCTCAGTAGTGGGATTGCTGGGTCATATGGTAGTTCTATTTTTAGTTTTTTAAGGACCTCCATACTGTTCTCCATAGTGGCTGTATCAATTTACATTCCCACAAACAGTGCAAGAGGGTTCCCTTTTCTCCACACCCTCTCTAGCATTTACTGTTTGTAGAATTTTTGATGATGGTGATTCTGACCAGTGTGAGGTGATACCTCATTGTAGTTTTGATTTGCGTTTCTCTAATGATTAGTGCTGTTGAGCATCCTTTCATGTGTTTGTTGGCAATCTGTATATCTTCTTTGGAAAAATGTTTATTTAGATCTTCTGCCCATTTTTGGATTGGGTTGTTTGTTTTTTTGATATTGAGCTGCATGAGCTGCTTGTAAATTTTGGAGATTAATCCTTTGTCATTTGCTACGATTGCAAATATTTTCTCCCATTCTGAGGGTTGTCTTTTCGTCTTGTTTATGGTTTCCTTTGCTGTGCAAAAGCTTTGAAGTTTCATTAGGTCCCAGTTGTTTATTTTTGTTTTTATTTCCATTTTTCTAGGAGGTGGATCAAAAAGGATTTTGCTGTGATTTATGTCACAGAGTGTTCTGCCTATGTTTTCCTCTAAGAGTTTTAGTGTCTGGCCTTACATTTAGGTCTTTAATCCATTTTGAGTTTATTTTTGTGTATGGTGTTAGGGAGTGTTCTAATTTCATTCTTTTACATGTAGCTGTCCAGTTTTGCCAGCACCACTTACTGAAGAGGCTGTCTTTTCTCCATTGTATATCCTTGCCTCCTTTATCAAAGATAAGGTGACCATATGTGCAAGGGTTTATCTCTGAGATTTCTATCTTGTTCCAGTGATCTATATTTCCGTTTTATGCCAGTACCATACTGTCTTGATTATTGTAGCTTTGTAGTATAGTCTGAAATCATGGAGACCAATTCCTCCAGCTCAATTTTTCTTTCTCAAGATTGCTTTGGCTATTCGGGGTCTTTTGTGTTTCCTTACAAATTGTGGTATTTTTTGTTCTAGTTCTGTGAAAAATGCCATTGGTAGTTTGATAGGGATTGCATTGAATCTGTAGATTGCTTTGGGTAGTATAGTCATTTTCACTATGTTCATTCTTCCAATCCAAGAACATGGTATATCTCTCCATCTGTTTGTATCACCTTTAATTTCTTTCATCAGTGTCTTATAGTTTTCTGCATACAGGTCTTTTGTCTCCTTAGGTAGGTTTATTCCTAGGTATTTTATTCTTTTTGTTGCAATGGTAAATGGGAGTGTTTCCTTAATTTCTCTTTCAGATTTTTCGTTAGTGTATAAGAATGCAAGAGATCTCTGTGAATTAATTTTGTATCCTGCTACTTTACCAAATGCATTGATTAGCTCTAGTAATTTTCTGGTAGCATCTTTAGGATTCTCTCTATATAGTATCATGTCATTTGCAAACAGTGATAGCTTTACTTCTTCTTTACCGATTAGGAATCCTTTTATTTCTTTTTCTCTTCTAACTGCTGTGACTAAAACTTCCAATACTATGTAAAATAATAGTGGTGAGAGTGGGCATCCTTGTCTTGTTCCTGATCTGAGAGGAAATGTTTCAGTTTTTCACATTTGAGAATGATGTTGGCTGTGGGTTTGTCATATATGGCCTTTATTATGTTGAGGTAAGTTCCCTCTATGCCTCCTCTCTGGAGAGTTTTTAATCATAAATGGGTGTTGAATTTTGTCAGAAGCTTTTTCTGCATCTATTCAGATTATCATATAGCTTTTATCTTTCAGTTTGTTAATATGGTGTATCACATTGATTGATTTGCATATACTGAAGAATCCTTGCATTCCTGGGATAAACCCCACTTGATCATGGTGTATGATCTTTTTAATGTGCTGTTGGGTTCTGTTTGCTAGTATTTTGTTGAGGATTTTTGCATCTATGTTCATCAATGATATTGGTCTGTAGTTCTCTCTTTTTGTGACATCTTTGTCTGGTTTTGGTATCGGGGTGATGGTGGCCTAGTACAATGACTTTGGGAGTGTTCCTTCCTCTGCTATATTTTGGAAGAGTTTGAGAAGGATAGGTGTTAGCTCCTCTCTAAATGTTTGATAGAATTCACCTGTGAAGCCATCTGGTCCTGGGCTTCTGTTTGTTGGAAGATTTTTAATCACAGTTTCAATTTCAGTGCTTGTGACTGGTTTGTTTATATTATCTATTTCTTCCTGCTTCAGTCTTGGGAGGTTGTGCTTTTCTAATAATTTGTCCATTTCTTCCAGGTTTTCCATTTTATTGGCATATAGTTGCTTGTAGTAATTCCTCATGATTCTTTGCATTTCTGCAGTGTCAGCTGTCATATCTCTGTTTTCATTTCTACTTCTATTGATTTGAGACTTCTCCCTTTTTTTCTTGATGACTCTGGCTAGTGTTTTATCAATTTTGTTTATCTTCTCAAAGAACCAGCTTTCAGTTTTATTGATGTTTGCTATTGTTTCCTTCATTTCTTTTTCATTTTTTTTTCATCTGATCTTTATGACTTCTTTCTTCCTGCTAACCTCAGGATTTTTTGGTTCTTCTTTCTCTAATTGCTTTAGGTGTAAGGTTAGGTTATTTATTTGACATTTTTCTTCTTTCTTGAGGTAGGATTGTATTGCTATAAACTTCCCTCTTAGAACTGCTTTTGCTGCATCTCATAGGTTTTGGGTTGTCCTGTTTTCATTGTCATTTGTTTCTAGGTATTTTTTGATTTCCTCTTTGATTTCTTCAGTGATCCCTTGGTTATTTAGTAGTGTATTGTTTAGCCTCCATGTGTCTGTATTTTTTACAGTTTTTTTCCTGTAATTGATATCTAGTCTCATAGCGTTTGGGTCAGAAAAGATACTTGATATGATTTCATTTTTCTTAAATTTACCTAGGCTTGATTTGTGACCCAAGATGTGATCTATCCTGGAGAATGCTCCATGAGCACTTGAAAAGAAAGGGTATACTGTTGTTTTTGGATGGCATGTCCTATAAATATCAATTAAGTCCATCTTGTTTAATGTGTCATTTAAAGCTTGTGTTTCCTTATTTATTTTCATTTTGGATGATCTGTCCATTGGTGAAAGTGGGGAGTTAAAGTCCCCTACTATAATTGTGTTACTGTCAATTTCCCCTTTTATGACTGTTAGCATTTGCCTTATGTATTGTGGTGCTCTTATGTTGGGTGCATAAAGATTTCCAATTGTTATATCTTCTTCTTGGATTGATCCCTTGATCATTATGTAGTGTCCTTTTTTGTCTCTTGTAATAGTCTTTATTTTAAAGTCTATTTTGTCTGATATGAGAATTCCTACTCCAGTTTTCTTTTGATTTCCATTTGCCTGGAATATCTTTTTCCATCCCCTCAGTTTCAGTCTGAATGTGTCCCTAGGTCTGAAGTGGGTCTCTTGTAGGCAGCATATATATGGGTCTTGTTTTGTATCCATTCCGCCAGTCTATGTCTTTTGGTTGGAGCAGTTATTCCATTTACATTTAAGGTAATTATCAATATGTATGTTCCTATTACCATCTTCTTAATTGTTCTGGGTTTGTTTGTGTATGTCTTTTCCTTCTCTTGTGTTTCCTGCCTAGAGAAGTTCCTTTAGCATTTGTTGTAAAGCTCTTTGGGGTGGTGCTGAATTCTGTTAGCTTTTGCTTGTCTGTAAAGGTTTTAATTTCTCTGTCAAATCTGAATGAGATCCTTGCTGGGTAGAGTAATCTTGGTTGTAGGTTTTTCCCTTTTATCACTTTAAATATGTCCTGCCACTCTCTTCTGGCTTGCAGAGTTTCTGCTGAAAGATCAGCTGTTAACCTTATGGGGATTCCCTTGTATGTTATTTGTTGCTTTTCCCAGGCTGCTTTTAATATTTTTTCTTCACATTTAATATTTGATAGTTTGAATAATATGTGTCTTGGTGTGTTTCTCCTTGGATTTATCCTGTATGGGACTCTCTGTGCTTCCTGGACTTGACTGACTATTTCCTTTTCCATGTTAGGGAAGTTTTCAACTACAGTCTCTTCAAATATTTTCTCAGACCCTTTCTTTTCCATGTTAGGGAAGTTTTCAACTACAGTCTCTTCAAATATTTTCTCAGACCCTTTCTTTTTCTCTTCTTCTTCTGGGACCCCTATAATTCAAATGTTGGTGCATTTAATGTTGTCCCAGAGGTCTGTGAGACTGTCTTCTTTGCATTCTTTTTTCTTTATTCTGCTCTGTGGTAGCTATTTCCACTATTTTATTTTCCAGGTCACTTATCCGTTCTTCTGCCTCAGTTATTCCGCTATTGGTTCCATCTACAGAATTTTTATTTTACCGATTAGGAGTTTTTCATTTCATTATGTTGTTCACCATTGTCTGTTTGCTCTTTAGTTCTTCTAGTTCCTTGTTAAAAGTTTCTTGTATTTTCTCCATTCTATGTCCAAGATTTTGGATCATCTTTACTATCATTACTCTAAATTCTTTTTCAGGTAGACTACCTATTTCCTCTTCATTTGGTTGGTCTGGTGGGTTTTTACCTTGCTCCTTCATCTGCTGCATACTTCTCTGTCTTCCTATTTTCCTTAACATACATACATTCATAACATACATAACACTCGCAGGCTGCAGGTTCGTAGTTCCCGCTGTTTTTGGTGTCTGCCCCCAGTGGGTGAGGTTGATTCATTGGCTTGCATAGGCTTCCTGGTGGAGGGGACTGCCTATGTTCTGGTGGGTGGGGCTGGACCTTGTCTTTCTGGTGGGCAGGGCAGCGTCTAATGGTGTGTTTTGGGGTGTCTGTGACCTTATGATTTTAGGCAGCCTCTCTGCTAATGGGTGGGGTTGTGTTCCTGTCTTGCTAGTTGTTTGGCATGGGGCATCCAACACCGGAGCTTGCTGGCCATTGGGTGGAGCTGGGTCTTAGTGTTGAGACGGAGATCTCTGGGAGAGCTGTTGCCAATTGATATTACTTGGGGCTGGGATGTCTCTGGTGGTCCAATGTCCTGAACTCAGCTCTCCCACCTCAGAGGCTCAGGCCTGACACCAGGCCAGAGCACCAGGACCCTGTCAGCCACACAGCTCAGAAGAAAAGGGAGAAAATTGTAGCTGTGGCACACTAGCCCCCTTCAGGCTGTGTTCACGCAGCCAACCTCAGTCCTCTCCCTGGGATCTGACCTCCGAAGCCCGAGCCTCATCTCCCAGCCCCCGCCTGCCCCGTCGGGTGAGCAGACAAGCCTCTCAGGCTGGTGAGTGCTCGTCGGCACAGATCCTCTGTGTGGGAATCTTTCTGCTTTGCCCTCTGCACCCCTATTGCTGTGTTCTCCTCTGTGGCTCCGAAGCTTTCCCTCCCACCCACCCCTTCCCTGCCAGTGAAGGGGCTTCCTAGTGTGTGGAAACTTTTCCTCCTTCACAGCTCCCTCCCAGAGGTGCAGGTCCTATTCTTTTGTGTCTGTTTTTTCTTTTTTCTTTTGCCCTATGCAGGTACGTGGGGATTTTCTTCCCTTTTGTGAAGTCTGAGGTCTTCTGCCAGCATTCAGTAGTTGTTCTGTAGGAGTTGTTCCACATGTAGATATATTTTTGATGTATTTGTGGGGAGGAAGGTGATCCCCATGTCTTACTCCTCTGCCATCTTGAAGGTCCACCTACTTTTAGATATAAATACAATGTAATATATGATAAAATACAATCTCTCCAATTTGTAAGTAATATATAAAAGTGTCTATAGTATCATCCTGACTAAATATTGATACATTCTTGTGATTGCCAGGGAACTGTTATGTTAGAATGAAACTGTTCCCTAAGCAGATCTACGTAAACCTTCTTGGGCATTATTTGAGCAGCATTAGGAACTAAAGTAGGGTATTTGATATCCAATTTTATAAGCATAAACATTCACTGAACTGCAATTTTAAAAGAGACAGTCCTGAGCTATTAACCACTCAATAAATAACACATTTACAAGTCCAGACACGTTCTCAGTACAGGAGATGAGGTTTTTATTTCAAAAGTGAGTTAAAATCAAAGTGCAAGTCAACTCATATGTTAATATATATTATGTGATAAACTGTGCTTTTTTACAGTTTTAATATGGATTAATATATAAATATGTTAATAGAAAAGTTTAAATCAAGTGATTTCTGGAACATCTTAAATACATATAGAATACAGTTTGAAAATTTCTGATCATAATATATCTTGAGGCTAGGGAGCTTCCTTATTAGTTTATTAATATTTCTTTCAAAATTGACATGTGCTTTTTTTCCCCTCTTTTTGTCACCAACAGGCTACATCTACTTTGTTTAATTGGATACATGATCAAACCTCTCTAAGCCTATTTCCTTACAGCAAAAACAGGGATATTAATACCTTATCTGAATAATAAATTAAATTATATTTATAATGTACTTAGCATTTCTCTATAACATGGTAGGTATTAATTAAATGATACCTGTTATCATTATTACCATTGTTTATTTTTTCTTATATTAGATATGTTTATGTGTTTTGAAGTGGACAAGTTAGAAACATTATTCTAAGAAGAAAATTAGAAAGGTCTCCACCATTCTGTTGCCTGTCCATAAGCAAATATAATCAATTTTACTAGCTTAGAACTGAACTTACACAAATTAAGAGAGCTAACTGTGGGAAACTGGCTTTAATTATATGTATGCAGATGGTTTTATAATTCAGAATATTGCCCATGTGGGAGAATTTGGTAGGTGAATAAAATAAGAACTTTAATGACATGATTGCTTTTTATGTGACCACAGATTTAACTAATTTAAAATGTTTGGCTCTTGGAGGATTGAACAGAGTAGAAATGCCTGGTCTGAGTCTAAATCAATTTTGCTGCAATGGAAAAGGATGGGGGAAACAGCCTCCAAACAGAAGTATAAAATCCTCCAAAAAGTTTATTTTTACCTGCTATACAAGTAACTTTTATAGGTGATGGGATCTTTTTTCTCTTATATTATTTTAAATATTTCAATAGCACCAGAGGAATGCTAAATACCAGAGCTCAAAAAAACAAGCACTCCTAAATAATAATCTAAAAAATAACTCAATTACAACATATTTTCATAAAATCAGTTTGTACAAAAACACATATTAAAATAAATGATCTGTCTCATTCTCATTCAGGAGGCATCTCACTCAGCTGGAATAAAAGTTATTTCAGACTCACACATACAGAAATCTCAGATAAATTACAAATATATGGGCACAAACAAATTAAACAGAATACACTTTATAAGTGTTTAAGGTGCTAAAATTATTTTGGAGGGTACATCTGTATATTTTTATGACATACTGTGTCACTGCCTTTTCAAATTTGAGTAAATTATAGTTTGGATACCATAATTACATTGGCTCATGTTTGATGGTTATGCTTTATAATACTCAGCCAATATTAATCGAGATTTCCTAAATTTATATCTCTGTATGAGATATACAGAGATATAAATTTATATCTCATTCCCTGTATGAGCCTGTATGAGCTTATGTGCTTTGGATAATTATACTCATCTACTGCTTTTATTATGTGGATGGATACCACTCCCTTAGTCCCATAGCTTTCATTCATCTTTCAGTATTCAGACCATGGTTTAAAATTCCCTTTTTTCCCCTTTTGGCCAATACTTGTTTTTTAACTAAGTGATACTTTCACCTTTCTGTCCACCATCCTTCCCACTCATCAAAACCAGATTGAATTTTGCTGCAGAAGAAAGATGTGTTCAATAAAACTTTGCCAAGAAGATGGTTATTGATATGTCTTTGAAAGGCAGCTGTATTGCTTATGTACCACTGGGGACTGGAGTAGTGAGACTTAAATTGCTTGTGGTACCAAGTAAAAGCAAACTGTTTTCTCTGCAACTTAAACATTTGAAATAAAGTAGTCTCCATGTCTCTCTCACATTTAAGAAAAGAGTTGTGAGTAAAGAAATGGTCCTTGGAGATAGTGTAAAGAATTAGGCTATCATTATGGAAAATGCTATCCATAGGTTCACTGAAATATTTTATGGTGATAGTCTTAAGAATGTAATTAGATTTAGAGCAAACATAGTAAAATAATTTGTAGTCAGTTTTTAAGTCTTTTAAAAATTCCTGTAAAGACATCTTTGAAAATACCAACACATATTTTAAAATCCTTAGAAAGACCATAGTTGCTCTCTATAAAATGTTTCATTTTAGGAATATTTCATTCGATGGCTTTGACGAATTTGGATATGGATTGAGATCCAAGGAAGCCATGTATAAGTCTTGGATTTTTGTAAAGGAAACTCAGTGACTTGTAAACACAGTAGGAACTCACTAAAAGTTCATTGAAAATATACAGACATATATCAGTTATATACAAAGGAGGCTTTGGGGGGAGGGGGACAAGTGAAATGCAAGGATGTGCCCCTTTAAATAGTCTAGTGGGAAATAAGAATTTCAAAATATGCTTTTGCAAATAGCAGTTATAGAAATTCTCTTTTGGTAGCCTAGTCTGAGACACAAAAATGACTTTGCTAAGGTTTTCCTGAACAGCTTTCTTGTTACGACTGAAAAACATTCTTGGCATTGTACATTTCTTCATAATCCCTAACTAAAGAATTGTCACCTCAAATGAGAGTATGTTTAGTGTAAACCAATCCAAACTGTTTATTTTCAACATTACAAATTTGTTTTCCTTTTCTACTCTCAAACAAAGTTCTTAACATGATGCATTTGTGATTTTTCACATTATTTTCATCATTACTGTCATCAATAAGAAAAAATTTTATGGAGACCCTATCTATCTTCACATTTTCATCCCATGTGCTACATACATGGGAAGATACAAAGCAGATATGGTCATGCACTGAAAGAATTTACTCTCCATTTGGGGGGAACTATGTTCTTAAATGCTACTCTTGCCTCCAGATTCTTCCCCTCTCATACCACCTTCTAAAATATCACCAGACATACAAATGAAAATTTCCTGGTAACCTGGTAAAGTGATATGCATTTATAAATATATCTTCAATCCCCTTTCCATATCTCAATGCATGTGAGAAGAAATGCAAAAAGACCCAAAAGTGAGTAAAGCCAGGGCAGTCTTTAAAACTGAACTTTGAACTGAAGACTTACTGGCTTACAGTGCTTGAGAACAATCTCCATCCAGTCACTGGATGACAACCAAGCTATGAAAACACAGGGGCAACCCCTAGGAAGCCAAACTTAAAAATAATAGTAGTTATTATTATTATTTTAAAACTTGAATAGAGATGTCACCAGCCACACAGTGTATGTGAGACAGATCTCACTGGTTTAAACCAAGCAAGTTACTAGACAAAAAAATAAAAAACGCAAACAACCAGCAACTTATTAATAAGAGCTTTGGGGGAGAATTCAGAATCCACAGTTGGAACCAATGTAGTATTTAAAATGTATAGCTTTCAACAAAATTATAACTTAAGCAAAGAATGAATAAAGTATCTACTGGGAATACAACAACAACAACAAAAAAAAACTTGGGAAAAACACTGAAAAAAAGAAGAAAAAGATCACTCTGACTATCCAAAGATGTTGGATTTAGCAGACAAAAACTTCAAAGTGGCTAATATAAATATGTGCACTAAGAAAACTAAAACACTAAGAAATCATGTTTAAAGAATTAAAAGAAAGCATGAAAATAATGAATCAAGTGAAGGAGATAAACATTTTTTTTAAAGTGGAAACTGACATTGACAAGTGCAATTAATAAAATTAAAAATGAAGTAGAGGGGCTCAACAGGAGATAGGTGATGGATGACAAGAGAATCTATAAACTAGAAGATAAATAGAAATGATCCAATTTGAAGAACAGAGGGAGAAAAGATTGAAGAAAAATGGTCAGAGCCTCCAAGACATGTGGGACCACATTGAGTGTACCAACGTATGTGTAACTGGAGACCAGAAGGAGAGGAGAGAGAAAAAGAGATGGAAAATAAAATTTGTAGAAACAATGGCTAACCTCCCAAATTTGATGAAAAAAATTAATCTACACAGCCAGTAAGTTCAACTAACCTGAAGTAGGAGAAATCAAAGAAATCTATGCCTAGGCACATTATACTGTTGAAAGTAAAAGACAAAGCAATAAATCTTAAAACCAGTAAGAGAAAAACAACTTATCACATACAGTGGTGCATCAATAAAATTAATGGCTGACTACTCAACTGAAAAGGCAGAAGCCAGGAAAAAGTGGAATTGCATATTTAAAGTGCTGAAAGAACAAAAGCTCTCAATCGAGAATTCTATAAAGCAAAACTATCTTTCAAAAATGAAGGCAAAATAGAGACAATCTTATATAAAGAAACACAGAGAGAAATAACATCCCACAGTGCCACAATAAGTAATATCTGAGGGAAGTTCTGAAGGAAGTGAGCTTCATGTACATCTGGCAGATCAGAATCCCAGGCAGTGGGAATTCCAAGTTCAAAGTCCCCAAGGAAGGGCTGTGTTCACTTTATTTGAGGAATGTAAAGGGACTAGTATGTTTGGAACAGAGTGAATGATTGGAAGAATAGAAGGGGATGGAATCAGAGAGATATGGTGGCCAGATCATATAGGGTATTTTTTGGTTACAAAAACATGACTTTTACTAGGAGAAATATTTGAAGGTTTTGAGGTGGCAGGGGGGAGATCTGACCTGAATTGACTTAGGTTTCAACAGGATTTCTGAACACTATGTTATAAATAGTTTGAGGAAGAACAGGGTTAAAGGATGAAGACCAATTAGGAACATAGTACTTTAATCCCGGCAACACTTAATGATTCCTTAAACTATGTGGTAAGGAGCAGAGATAAGAAATGACTGGATTCTTGATATGATCTGAAGGTAGAACCAGACAGGATGTGTTGATATCATGGCTGTGGGTTATGAGAGAAAAAAGTAGGTTAAGGAAGACTGAAGATTTTTGCTGGAGTATTTAGAAATATTAAGATGTGAGATAATGGGAGGAACCACTATGGGGAGGAATATAAAGAGCTACATTTTGGACAAATTAAGCTTGAGATGATTATTACATGTTTAATTGGAGACATCAAGTAGGCTACAGAATATACACACCTGTATTTCAGGAGGGAGTGAATCTAGGCTAGAAATATAAATTAGGGGGTCAGCAGAATTTGGATGGTATTTAGAGCCATGAGACTGGATGAGATAGTCACAGAGAAGAGGCTTAAGGAACACTTCAGTATGAAAAGAACAAAACTACAAGTAGGAGCCAGGAAGAAGAATTAAGGAGGAGTTGCCAAAGAATTACTTGGAAAATCAGGTGAGTGTATCCTTGAACCCAAGGAAGGAGAATGTTTAAAGAGGAGGGTACAATTAGTTGTGTGATGGGTCAAAAGGGATGAGAACTGAGAACTGCTGTAAGATTTAGCAATGTGGGCATCTTTGGCAAAATAAGAGCAGTTATATAGCTTGATGGGGGCAAAATGCTTATGGTGTAGGGTTCAGAAAGACTAAAAGAAACTAGAGCTATCCAGTACAAAGAAATATTTAAAGTTTTATTGTAATGGTAAAGAAAAATGGAGTAAAAATGTAGAGGTATAGAATGTGTTTAAACTTAAGGTGTTATCAACTTAAAATAGACGGTAATAAATGTAGGCTGTTATATGTAAACTTCATGGTAACCAAAAAGTAAAAACCTATGGTAGATACACAAAAGATAATGAGAAAGGAATCTAAGCATACCACTAAAGAAAGTCATCAAACCACAAAGGAAGAGAGCAAGAGAAGAAGAAAGGAAAAGAGAAGAACTGCACAACAGCCAGAACATAATTAATGAAATGGCAATAACTACATAATGATCACTAAATACTTTAAATGGACTAAACTCCCCTATCAAAAGACATTGAAGGGTGCAATGGATCAGAAAACAAGATATAGACCCATCTATATGTTGCCTACAAGAGATTCATTTCCTATGTAAGACACACAAAAACTGAAAGTGAAGAGATGGAAAAAAGTTGTTCCATGCAAATGGAAAAGAAAAGAAATGTGAGTAGCTATTCTTATATCAGTCAAAATAGACTTTGAACAAAGACTGCAATAAAAGAAAAAGAAGGGCATTATATAATGATAAAGGGGTCAATCCAATGAGAGGACATATTTATAATTATGCACCCAAAGAACAAGCACCTAAGTAAATAAAGCAAATATTAACAGACCCAAAGTGAGAAATAGATAGCAATACCATAATAGTGGGGGACTTTAATACACTACTTACAGCAATGGATAGATCGTCAAGACAGAAGATTAATAAGGAAATACTGGCCTTAAATGACAGTTAGACCAGATGGACTTAACAGACATATATGGAAGATTCCGTCTGAAAGCAGCAGAATACACAGTCTTCTCAAGTGCACATGGAACATGTTCCAGGACGGACCAGATGTTAGGCCACAAAACAAGTCTTAAAACATTTATAAACACTGACATCATAGCAAGCATCTTTTCAGACCACAGTGGTATGAATGAAAAATCAATTACAAAAAGAAAGCTGTAAAATTCACAATCATACGGAAATTAAACAATATGCTACTGAACAACCAATGAATTAATGAAGAAATCAAAAGAGAAATCAAAAAAATACACTGCCACAAATGAAAATGGAAATAGAACATATAAAACATATGCATGCAGCAAAAGCAGATCTAAGAGGGAAGTTCATAGCAATAATTACCTTCCTAAAGAAACAAGAAAAATCTCAAAAAAGCCCCTAAATTTTACACATCAAGGAAATAGAAAAAAAAAGAACAAATGAAGCCCAAAGTTAACAGAAGGAAGAAAATAAAGATCAGAGTGGAAATAAATGAAACAGAGAATAAAATAACAATAGAAAAGATGAATAAAACCAAGAACTGGTTCTTTGAAAAGATAAACAAAATTGACAACCCTCTATCTAGACTCACCAAGAAAAAAAAGAGAGAGGACTCAAAATAAGAAATGAAAGAGGAGAGGTTACAACTGATATCACAGAAATAAAAAGGATCATAAGAGACTTCTATAAACAATTACAGGTCAATAAACTTGACAACTTAGAAGAAGTGGATAAATTCCTAGAAACATGCAATCTTCCAGACTGATCATAAAGAAATAGACCAATTACGAGTACCAAGATTGAATTAGGGGACTTCCCTGGTGGCACAGTGGTTAAGAATCCACCTGCCAATGCAGGGGACATAGGTTCAATCCCTGGTCCGGGAAGATCTCACATGCCATGGAGCAACTAAGCCCATGCACCACAACTACTGAGCCTATGCTCTAGACCCCACAAACCACAACTACTGAGCCCACGTGCTGCAACTACTGAAGCCCACAGGCCTAGAGCCTGTGCTCTGCAACAAGAGAAGCCACTGCCATGAGAAGCCTGCACACTGCAACAAAAAGTAGCCCCTGCTCGCTGCAACTAGAGAAAGCTTGCGCACAGCAATGAAGACACAATGCAGTCAAAAAAAAAAAGAAAGATTGAATTAGTTATCAAAAACCTCCCAACAAACAAAAGTCCAAAACCAGATGGCTTCATGGTGAATTGTACCAAACATTTAAAGAATTAATACCAATCCTTCTCTAACTCTTCCAAAAAATAGAAGACGAGGGAACACTTTCAAACTCATTTTACAAGGCCAGCATTACTTTGATATGACAATCAGGCAAGGACACTACAAGAAAAGAAAATTATAGGCCAATATCAGATGAATGTAAATGTAAAAATCATCAACAAAATATTAGGAAGCCAAATTCAACAATACATTAAAAGGGTCATACACCATGATCAAATAGTATTTATTCCAGGGATGCAAGGATGTTTGAACATCTGCAAATCAACATGATATACCACATTAGCAGATAAAACACATCTGATCATCTCAATAGATGCAGAAAAAGCATTTGACAAAATTCAACATCCATTTATGATAAAAAAAAATAACTCTCAAAACAGTGGGTATAGTGAAAAAGTACCTCATCATAATGAAGTGTGTATATGACAAGCTCACAACTAATAACATACCCAAATGGTGAAAAATTGAAAGCCTTTTCTCTAAGATCAGGAACAAGACAAGGATGCCCACTCTCACCACTTTTATTCAACATAGTACTGTAAGTCCTAGTCAAAGCAATTACACAAGAAAAAGGAATGAAAGGCATCCAAATTAGAAAGGAAGAAGTAAAACCATCACTTTTGGCAGATGACATGACATTATATATAGACACCCTAAAGACTTCACACCAAAACTGTTAAAACCAATTAAAAAATTGACTGAAGTTGCAGGATATAAAATCAATATACATAAATCTGTTGTATTTCTATACAATAAAAACAAATTAACAGGGGCTTCCCTGGTGGTGCAGTGGATGGGAATCTGCCTGCCAATGCAGGGGACACGGGTTCAATCCCTGCTCTGGGAGGAGCCCACATGCCTCAGAACAGCTGGGCCTGTGTGCCACAGCTGCTGGGCCTGCATTCTAGAGCCTGTGAGCCACAAATACTGAAGCCTGCGTGCCTAGAGCCTGTGCTCTGCGATGGGCGAGGCCACCGCAATGAGAAGCCCACGCACCACAACGAGGAGTGGCCCCCACTCACCTCAGCTAGACAAAGCCTGCATGCAGTAACAAAGACCCAACACAGCCAATAAAAAAAAAAATTTAACAGAAAGAGAAATTAAGAAAATAATCCCATTTACAACTGCATCAAAAAGAATAAAATACCTAGGAATAAATTTAATGTAGGATGTGAAAGGCCTGTACATTGAAAACTATACTACATTGATGAAAGAAATTGAGGAAAGACACAAATGGTAAGATATTCTATGCTCATGGAATTGGAAGAATTAATATTCTTAAAATGTCTATACTGCCCAGAACAATCTACAGAATCAATGCAATCCCTATCAAAATTCCAACTGCACTTTTCACAGAAAGAGAATAAAGGATCCTAAAATTTGTATGGAACCAGAAAAGACTGACTAGCCAAAGTCATCTTGAGAAAGAAGAACAAAGCTGGATGCATCATGTTTCCTGTTTTCAAACTATATTACAAAGCTGTAGTAATCAAAACTATATGGTACTGGCCTAAAAACAGACACATAGATCAATGGAACAGAACAGAGAACCCCAAAATAAACCCATGCATATATGGTCAATTAATTTATAACAAAGGAGCCAAGAATATACAATGGGGAAAGAATAGTTTCTCCAATAAGTGGTGGTGGGAAAACTGGACAGCCATATGCAATAGAATGAAACTGGACCACTATCTTATACACAAAAACTAACTCAAAATGGATTAAAGACTTGAATTTAAGACCTGAAACCATAAAACTCCTGGAAGAAAACATTAGTGCTAAGCTCTTTGAAATCAGGCTTGGTGATTATTTTTTTGGATCTGACTCCAAAAGCAAAGGCAACAAAAGCAAAAATAAACAAGAGGTACGACAACAAACTAAGAGGCTTCTGTACAGCAAAGGAAACCATCAACAAAATGAAAAGGCAACCTATGGAATGGGAAAAAAATATTTGCAAATCTTATCTGATAAGGGGTTAATATCCAAAACATAAAAAGAACTCATACAACTAAATATAAAAAATCCGATTGAAAACTGAGCAGAGGATCTGAATAGACATTTTTTCCGAAAAAGACATACAGATAGCCAATAGGTACATAAAAAGATGTTCAAAATCAGTAACCATTAGGGAAATGCAAATCAATCACAATGAGACATCACCTCACACCTGGTAGAACAGCTACCATAGAAAAGACAAGAAATAACAAGTGTTGGCCAGGATGTGGAGAAAAGGAAACACTCGTGTACTGTTGGTGGGAATGTGAAGTGGTGCAGCCGCTGTGGAAAACGGTATGGAGGTTACTCAAAAATTTAAAAACAGAATTACTATATGATCCAGCAATTCCACTCCTGGATATTTATTTGAAGAAAGTGAAAAAACTATTTCCAAAAGATTTATGCATCCCCATGTTCATGCGTCATTATTTACAATAGCCAAGATATGGAAACAACTTAAGTGTCCATGGATGGATAAATGGATAAAAGAGATATGGTATATATGGAGAATGAAATACTATTAAGTCACAAAAAAGAATGAAATCTTACCATTTAGGACAATATGGATGGATTTTAAAGGCATTATACTAAGTGAAATAAGTCAGAGAAAGACCAATACCGTATGACCTCACTTACATGTAGAATCTAAAAAACAAACAAAGACAAGCTCATGAAGGGGGTCAAAAGGTACAAACTTTCAGGTATAAAGAAGTCATGGGGATGAAATGTACAGCATGGTGACTATAGTTAATGCTGTATTGCGTATTTGAAAGTTGTTAAGAGAAAAGATCGTAAAAATCCGCATCAGAAGAAAAATAATTTTTTGTAACTCTGTATGGTAACAGATGTTAATGAGGCTTATTGTGATTATTTCACAATGTATACAAATATTGAATCATTATGTTGTACACCTGAAACTAATATATGTCAATTATACTGCCAAAAAAGGGAAAAAAGAAATTGGAGCTATCTAGTACAAAAAATATTTGTTTTATTGTAAAGGGAAGGAAAGAAATGGAGTGATAGCTGGCAGGAGGTGGGGAGTGAGGTTTATAGAGAGATTTTTTTTTTTACTGGGAAAAATAACACATGTGATTGCAATTGGTAGTAATTCAGCAGAGGAGCAAAAACCTACTGATTGCTGCAGCCATCCTCTTAAACTGATGAGAGGAGATGGGAGGTCCACAAGTTTTGGACTGGTCTGATCAAGGAGTGGGGACACTTTAGCCACATTTGCAGGAATGACCATAGAGTATGTGGGTGCAGATGACAGTAGGTTGAAGAGTTCTTTTGTCACCATCCTCTGCGATAATCACTTTTTCTGATCATGAAAATCCTTGGGTCTATGTATTCTTTTGATCAATACTACCAATATTATCCTTAGAAACCAGATTAATTTATTATACAAGTCATCCTGTTTCATCAGTAGGCTCTAGGTGTACCCATACTTTCTCTACAGGAAAAATGCACACTATCTTTGATGGTTATTTTCCTTGATACACACAGGCCCCCTATGTCCGTATTTATAGGTTTATGACAATTTTCTAGATGGTTTAGTCATCCAAAATATGACCATCTAGTAAGTAGAATGTTACAATGCCAACATATTAATAACTGCTATTATTTGTATAGTGCTGTGTGGTTCAAGCATTTTCATATATGTTACCTTATTTCATCTTCAAAAAATATGAATAGTAGATGAAATAGTTATTTTTTTACTATTGCTATTTTATAGATTAGGCAACCAAAAATTGTGGCATGTCCAAGATATAAAACAAAACAAAAACAAAAAGACATTAGTAATTGGTGAATCCAGGATTCAAATCAGATATTCTGATTCCAGGAATATCAGGATATATTATGCTAGGGACCAAAATCCCATAATTCTCATTTACTTGTAAAAGCATTATAATTTTAATGTAAGTTTTCTAATTAAGGGAGGAAAAGCACCATTTATTTAGAAGAGTAAGTTTTAGCCTTTAAGTTTACCAAAATTTTGTGAAATAAAAACAACGCTTAACACATATAAAAATGGTTCTGAAGAACCTAGGAGCAGGACAGGAATAAAGACGCAGACGTAGACAATGGACTTGAGGACACAGGGAGGGGGAAGGGTAAGCTGGGACGAAGTGAGAGAGTGGCATGGACTTATATACACTACCAAATGTAAAATAGATAGCTAGTGGGAAGCAACCGCATAGCACAGGGAGATCAGCTCAGTGCTTTGTGACCACCTAGAGGGGTGGGATAGGGAGGGTGGGAGGGAGGAGATATGGGGATATATGTATATGTATAGCTGACTCACTTTGTTATAAAGCAGAAACTAGCACGCCACTGTAAAGCAATGATACTCAAATAAAGATGTTAAAAAAACCCACAAAACACTGACAGAGAAGGGTATGTGGGGTGTGAGAATGGCAATGGGAACTATGGTAAATTTTGGTAGATTTTCGGCCCAAATGCATTGCAACGTGTTTAGGAGGCTTTTGCTGTTTTCGCTGTGTCACAATCATTATAGGATGATTATTATTACAGTAGTCTTCAGGAACATTTTACCAGTGAATCCTAACAGTATTCTGATGACAAAGATGATATTTACAAAGTCAAGTAAAAACACAGAACAGTGCCCTGATTCCAATCATGAAAAAGGAAGCATGTTCTCTTGAAGCTGCAGCTGAAATTGTGAATTCCTCACAACAGTGTGTGTTCACTGCAGAACCAGAGTAAAGAGACCAGAATCCAATGTTACAGGGCTCAATGGTAAACTCTGCAGGCTACAGATTTTGTGTCACAGTCTTTTTCTAACTTCCTTCAGTCCTGAGTTGCGGGAATGATGGTCAAATTACTTACACCGGCTTATTTGACTCTTTAAGGCCAAAGGAAAAAAGATGAAATTTGTAGTAATTTTTCTTCCAGTAAGATTAAGCACCTGATTTATTACATAAGAGGTAATTTAATATGAATATTTAAACAACAGATCATTAGCACTTCATTTTTTAAGTTCTTTCACTACAGGGTGTGGCTGACAGATGATTTTTGCTCCTTGTTTTTAAATGACTGTATGGTCATTCTTTATTTCTCTTTAAGTCATATGGAAGCCAGGCACTTCTGACCCCTATGTCTTTTTCCTTCACCACAGAAACCTGGTTTGACGCATCACAAGTATTGTACAGCTTATCTGTGCTGCAGAGAGGAACCAAGGAACCGGTGAATTGTAGCTGCTTTTAAAAAAGAGTTGAAAAAAATCAATAATAAATTATCTTCCTATACAGCAGTTTAGGTTCTTTGCACGTCCCCTCTGACATGCAGATGTAGTTATAAATTGATTTAGCTGGGGACCGTAAAGAATCTCACTTGCTCTGGACTGCCTGGTGAATGTGCATTAGTGAAATAAAAATAACCCACCTTGTCAGAGGGCCTTCCTAGGGGCTGGCGAACCCAGCAAGTTATTTTTATAGTTTAATGAGCTAGGCCCTGGCTTCCACGGGGAGACACAGCAAGTGGAGTGCTTCATAATTTACTGCTGTAAAATGATCAGGATTCATGTTGTCTATAAAACATGAAAAACATTCTTCATTCCTTACCAATTAGATCATAGTTACGACTCACAGTTCCTTTGAGCTTAAAAGAAAAAATTTAACTGCTAGACATAAATGAATGCTGTGGTTAAATTAAACCCTTCAACAGCCCAAACAGGCTTGAAAGAAATGCCTTCTGGATGTTATTAACACGCATATTTAAGTGCTATTTTTAAATTTTAACTGCAAGCCATAGCAAGCACAAATATTTAGAATAGCTATTCTGGCATCATAGCATTACTTTCACATTTTTTCATCTTTACTAATTCTTTCCAATAATTATTTCACCTTTTATTATATTAAAATCTTTTTGCAGAGATAGGAAACTTGTTTTATGAGAGTAACTGTATTTGAGGAAGCAACAAACAATTAATGGCTATGTAGCTTTGTAGTAGAAAGTTCTGTACATTTATTATGTCAACAGGATCATGTGTCATTTTCCATGAGTATTCTAAAATTTCCAAGAATTGAGAATTTGAACTCAACTTTTTAAAAGGTTTGTTTATAATTATTTTAAAATATATGCTTTGTAGAAAAGTTGAAATATAACTACAAAGAAAACCATAAAAGCCATCCTTACCAAAGGAAAATTTGGATATAAAGCTCTCATGTACGTATGTGTGTGTGTGTATGTATATACAGTTGACCCTTGAACAATGCAGTTGTTAGGGATGCTTACCCCCTGCGTAGTCAAAAATCCAAGTGTAAGTCCACATTCAGCCCTCCACATCTGTGGTTCTGCATCTGCAGTGGATTCAACCAACCTCAGACATGTAGCACTGTTGTATTTATAGAAAAAAAAAATCCACATATAACGGACCTGCACAGTTCAAACCCATGTTGTCCAAGGCTCCACTATATATTTATATGGGTATATGTGTGTGAGACAGAATTTTGGTTTTCCATATTGGCTATATCACAACAACGTACTTTTTCTTACGACATTACACAACACAAGATGTGTTTGTTTGCTAGGGCTGCCATAACAAAATACCACAGACTGAACTGTTTAAAAAACAGGTATTTAATTCTGACAGTGCTGGAAACTGGAAGTCTGAGATCAAGGTGCTGGCAGGTTTGGTTTTTCCTAAGGCCTCTCTCCTTGGCTGGGAGATGGCCACCTTCTCTGTGTATCCTAACATGGCCTTTTCTCTGTATGTGCATATTCTGGTGTCTTTCTCTTCTCATAAGGACACCAGTTTTATTTGATTAGGACTCCACCCTTACAATCACATTTAACCTTAAACTACCTCTTTAAAGGCCCTATCTCCAGATATAGTCACCTTGGAGATTAGGGCTTCACTATATTCAGTTTTGTGAGTGACATAATTCAGTCCATAAAACATGACTTTAAAAGTTCACATGATATTTTACCTTACAGATGCCCTATATTTTAATAATTCTCCTGGTTTGAGACAATTAGAATTTTTGACAGATTCTGCTATTAATCATAGTACTGTTTTCTGCATTTTATATGTGTAGAAGATACATCTGCATATTTATCTACATCTTTGATAATTTCTTTAGTATATGTGCTGCTAATACTTTCATACTTGAATATAAATTACTAGAAGTGAAATTATTATGTGGGGAAATCAACATTTTAAGCCTCTTCTTCCTGCATTTATATAGTGCTTTTTGTCTTCCATGAAATCCTTGCCTATTCCAATGTCCTATAGGTATTATTCTGTTTTCTTCTAGAAACTTTATGGTTCTTGCATTTATGAACAGGCCTATCATTCATCAGGAGTTACATTTTGATATGAAGTGAGGTAGGTCTAGTGTTTCATTTATTTTTCACCATAAATATTTCCAACTGTTACAGCAGGGGTCCCCAACCCCCAGGCCATGGCCTGGTACCGGTCTGCGGCCTGTTAGGAACTGGGCTGCACAGCAGGAGATGAGTGGCCTGCGGGCGAGCGAAGCTTCATCTGCCGCTCCCTGTGGCTCCCCATCGCTCGCGTTACGGCCTGAACCATCCCGCCCACCCCCCCGCCACCCCTGCCGTCTGTGGAAAAATTGTCTTCCAAGAAACCGGTCCCTGGTAGCGAAAAGGTTGGGGACTGCTGTGTTACAGTACCTTTTGTTTAAAAGAGTTTAATTGTATTAACTTGGTGACTTGGTTGAAAGAAATCACTTGATTGTACACTTATGAGTCTATTTCTTAACTCAGTTCTGTCCCATTCATCTACATCTCTATCCTTATGTCAGTGTTTTCACTGTCTTGATTACTTATAATTTAATATTCAATCTTGAAATCAATTAATATAAATCCTACAACTTTGTTCTACTCTTCAAGATTTTGACTATTCAACTCCTTTATATCTCCCTATAATTTTTAGAACCAGCTAATTGATTTCTTTAAAAATTCTGCATTTTGATTGGTGTTAGACTTACAAATCAATTCTGAAATAATACCATGTTAACAAATCAATTCTGAAATAATACCGTGTTAATAGTGAGTCTCCTACTGCGTTGGTATAATATATCCCTCAACTTCCTTTACTCTCTCTCAGTAATGTGTTAGTCTTCAGTGTATAGAAACTGCATGTATATTGATGATTTTATTTCTAGATGATTAATGTTATGATGCTATTATAAATGATATTTTTTAAATTTCATTTTACAGTTGTTTGTTGCTAATATTATAAATAAAACAGAATTTTGTATATTAACTTGTATACTGTGACCTTGATAAGTTCACTCATTATATCTATTGGCTTTTTGGTGTGTGTTGATTTTATAGGGTTCTCTTTATATACAATCATACAATCTGTGATGGAGACAGTTTTACCTGTTTATTATCTTTATGTCTTTTCTTTTTCTTGGCTTATTGCATTGTTAGAACTGCCACTGTGATGACATTGTGAGAGTGAATATTTGTTTTGTTAGCAATTTTAGTTAAAAAATACTCAATATTTCACTATTAAGTATAATTTTAGTTACAGGTTTATCAATTATTTTTTATCCAATAGATATTAAGCTTGATTCTATTCTTAGTTTACTGAGAGTATTCCTTAAAATCATGACTGGGTATCCAAATTTCTCAAATCTTTTCTCTGTATTTATTGTGATGATGTGATCATATATTTTTTTCTCTTTTATGTTGTTAATGTGGTGAACTGCATTGTTTGATTTTCAAATGTTAAACCAAATTGCTTTTTTGGGATAAATGCCTTAGTTATGACATATCCTTTTCCAATATTGCTAGATCTGATCTGTTCATATTTAAGGATTTTTAAAATCTATGTTTATGAGGGATATTGGTTTATAGTTCTCTTTTGTAATGTCTTCATTAGGTTTTAAAATTAAAGTTGTGCTGTCCTCATAAAGTGAGTTGGGAAATGCTTCCTGTTCCTCTAAATTCTTAAAATTAGTTGCAGTTTAGTATTTTTTTCTTAAAACTTTAACAGAATTTATTTTTCAATTATGGAGTTTTCTTTGTGGGAAGGTGATTAATTTTCTTAATAGACATAGGACTATTTAGACTGTCTGTTTCTTTTTACGTTTTGATGAACTGTATTTTTCAAAGAAATTGTCCATTTCATCTAAGCTATTGAATTTATTGGCATGGTTTTGTTTAAAATGTCACCTTATTATACTTTTAATGCCTATAGGATCTGTAAAGGTGTGCTTTTTGCGGCAGATATTAATACTTCATGCAAGTTTTCTTTTTCTTAAGTCTTGCTAGAGTTTACACATCTTAAGAAGCAACTTTTAAACTTTGTTGATTTTTCTCTGTCAGTTATCAAGTTTATCACCTTTCAGTGCTATTTTTAATTTTTCTTTTCATATATTTACTTCAGGTTTAACTTTCTCTCATTTTTCTACATTCTTACCACAGAAAATTAGATCTTTGTTTTTATATGTCTTTTTTTCAAATACAGTTATTTAGAACCACAAGTTTTGTTCTAAACAGTATTTTATCTGTATCTGAGATCTTTTGTGTGTTTTCATTATCACTCAGAAATATTTTCTAATTTCTATTCTGAGTTCACCTAATGAGCTACTTAGAAGTATATTAATTTTCAAACATTTGAGAATATTCTATGTATTTTTATTAATTTCAAGTGTAGTAACATTGAGGCTTAGAACACACTTTATGATTTTATTCCTTTGAAATGCATTGTGGTCTATCTTGGTGAAAGTCCCATATGCTCATGAGAAGAATGAGTATTTTGCAGTTGGTGGCTGCGGTGTTCTACAAATGGCAGTAAGATCAGGTTGGTTGATAATGTTTCAAGTATTCTGTATCTATATTAATTTTTATCTCTTTGTTCTATCAATTACTCAGAAGGGGATGACAAAATCTACAGCTATAATTGGACATTTAACTTTCCCTTTTTTCTATCTTGTATTTGTTTCAAGTACTTTGAAGATCAAAATTAGATAAGATTGTTATATTTTATTGATGACCTTTTACCATTATGGAATGTTCCTCATTATCTCTGATAATCCTTTTGTCTGGAAGCCTATGTTATCTGATTTTAAGTAATCAATACTACCTTTTTTTATGCTTTGAGTTTGCATGGTTTATCTTTTTCCTATTGTTTTACTTCCAAACTTTTTATCTTTAAATATTGTTTGTGATACTTGTAAATAACATTGTGTTGATATTTGATTTATCCAGTTTATGGTATATTTTGATCATATGCTGGTTAGTAAATATTATCACCCTCCAGAAACGGTATACCTCTTCTTTTGTTATGCTGGTAGTATGAATGGATAAATCAATCTAATTTGTAGTTGAGTTTGCTTGGGGTTGTGTTACAGCTTTAGATAAATTTAGTGTATCACTGACCTCAAATGGATGAGGGTGAAACAGAACTTTTACTTTACCAGCACTTGGGATCTGAGCACTTGCTAGATTTCAGATATCTCTTATGTTTTACATCCTAAATGCCAGATCTTTCTCTGTTTTACAACCTGGCTGACAGCTTTGCGGCTCACTAGGGAGTTTCCTTTTCCTTTCCAGTCTGTCCTGGCTTTTGGGGCTTTGAAAGACTTCTCCCAACCCTGCTCCTCTGTCCCCAGCATTCAGAATCTGCTGTCTCCCCATTATTGAAGATTCAGTGTACCTTTGAGGGGTTTTATTCTTTCTTCTGCCCTGTTCTCAACCTTTAGCAGGTCATTGCTGGGCACTCTGTGAATGTCTGGGCACTTGGTCAGTGGGGTTCCTCTCCGTTCTCCTGCCCTACATCCTGCCTTGATTAGAGAATAGCAGCGAATTTCCAGAGTGATCTGGAAGAATTTCTCTCAACTCTCCTTTTGTATTAACAAGCTTCAACATACTACTCTCACATACTCATTTAGGTCTTTAAGAAAGAGTTATTGGTGGGTGCACATTTGTTCTATGGCTGGGGATCCTTGGTATTATAATCCATCTTGTCTGCCCACAAGACTATTAAAAGTTACTTAAAAATTTGGTGGGTTTATCCCTTTGTTTGTGGTAGATTTCTTCTCTTCCCACTACCCCAACAAAGCTGAAAACATGCATAGGTATTTTTCCACTAGGATGGGCCTATCATGTTTAAAATTTAGTTCGTTTAGATATCTTTGTGCCTTCAGCTTGGATTTTTTAAAAACTAGAATCTTGTCACTTATCCAGCTTGTTCTCATTGTTGGGATAGAAGCAACAGTCTTTTGTGGCCTTCCCTATCTTAATTGGCAGTGAAGGGTCCTGACTGGAATTTTCCTTGGAAAATTTAGTTCAGCTAATTAAGCATTATGGCAAAAATTGATACCTCAAAATACCCAAATTTACCATCTTGAAACATACCGTATCTCTCCATTTAAATGTTTACAAACTTTACCCAGTTCCCATTTTTTGTAAGAAGAAATTTTAAATGTGGTTAAAGAATATTTGAATATATGACAAACACTTGGCTACCCTAAGAAAAAAAGAAAAGACTCCAGTAAAAATCAGAAAGGAAAGAAGGGACATTACAATGAATGCCTCAGAAATAAAAAGAATCATAAAATATATGAATAATATAAAAACTATGAATAATTATATGCCAGCGAACTGGATAACTTAAAGGAAATGGACAGATCTCTAGAAACATACAATCTACCACGCTAAATTATGAAGGAATAAAAAGTCTGAAAATACCTGTAACTAGTATAAAGATTCAATCAGTAACCAAAAACCTCCCAACTAAGAAAAACTCAGGACCAGATGGTTTCACTGGTGAATTCTATTAAACATTTAAAGAAGAATTAACACCAACCCTTCTCAAACAATTCCAAAAAACTGAAGAGAAGGGAACATTTCCAAACTCATTTATGAGGCCAGCATTACCCTGACATCAAAGCCAGACAAAGATACCACAAGAACAGAAAACTATAGGGTAATATCCCTGATAAATATAGATGCAAAAATACTCAACAAAATACCAGCAAAGCAAATCCTACATCACACTATAAGGATCACACAAAACCACAACAAGATGGCCAAGTGGGATTTAACCCTAGGATATAAGGATGGCTCAACATACAAAAATCCATTAATGTGATACACCACATTAATAGAATGAATGACCAAAGTCATATTATCATCTCAACAGATGCAGAAAAAGCATTTGACAAAATTCAGCACCTTTCATGATAAAAACTCCCAAACTCAGAATAGAAGGAAAATACCCCAGCATAATAAAAGCCATGTAGGACAAGCCCACAGCTAACATCATACTCCTGATGAAAAACTGAAAGCTTTCCTATAAGGATGTCCAATATCACCGTTTCTATTCAACATAGTACTGCAAGTCTTAGCCAGAGCAATGAGGCAAGAAAAAGAAATAAAAAGCATCCAAATTGGAAAGAAAGAAGTAAAACTGTCCCTTATTGCAGATGACATGATCCTTATGTGGAAAACTCTAAAGAATCCATCAAAAAACTATTCAAACTACTGAACAAATTTAGTAAAGTTACAGGATACAAAATTAACATAAAAGAGTAATTGTGTTTCTAAACACTAACAATGAATTATCTAAAAATGAAGTTAGGAAGACAATTCCATTTACAAGAGTGCCCAAAAGAACAAAATACTTAGGAATAAACTTAACTAAGGAGGTGAAAAACTTGTATATGAGAACTACAAAACACTGATGAAAGAAATTAAGACACAAAAAAACAGAAACATATTTATGAATTGAACAAATTAATATTGTTAAAATGTCCATACTACTCAAAGTAATCTACAGATTCCATGCAATCCCTATCAGAAAAACAATTCAACAATTCATACAGAACCACAAAAGACCATCAACAGCCAGATCAATCCTGAGAAGAAAGAACAAACCTGGATACATCACACTTCCTGATTTCAAAATATATTACAAAGCTATAGGAATCAAAACAGTATGGTACTGGCATTAAAAACAGACATAAAAACCAATGGAATCAGAGTCCAGAAATACATCCAAGCACGTATGGTCAACTGATCTTTGACAAGCTTGTCAAGAATTCACAATGAGGAAAGAACAGTCTCTTCAACAAATGGTGCTAGGAAAATTCAAAATCCATATGCAAGAGAAAATTGAACCCTTAACTTACACCATGCACAAAAATCAACTCAAAATGTATTAAAGACTTAATCATATGACCTGAAATTGTAAAATTCCAAGAAGAAAACATGGGGGAAAGCTTCATGACATTGGTCTTGTCAATAATTTCATGACTATAACACAGAAACAACAGACAACAAAAGCAAAATTAGACAAGTGGAACTACATCTAACTAAAAAGCTCTGCACAACAAAGGAAGCAATCAGAAGAGTGAAAAGGCAACTTAAAGAATGGGAGAATATATCTGCAAACAATATATTTGATAAGAGGTTAATCTCCAAAATATATAAGGAACTCCTACAACTCAATAGCAAATAATGAATACCCAATTTAAAAATGGGATAATGACTTGATTCATTTCTCAAAAGAAGAAATAAATATAAATATATATAAGTAACCAACAGGTATATAAAAATGCTCAACATCACTAATCATCAGGGAAAATAAACCAAAACCATGAGATATCAACTCACACATGTCAATATGGGCATTAGCAAAAAAAGAAGTTATGTATTGGTGAAGATGTGGAGAAATCGCAACCCTTCCCCCCTTTATTGGTATGCAATATTGGTGTAATCACTACAGAAAACAGTGTGGAGTTTTGTCAAAAAATTAAAAATAGAACCACTATATTGTCCAGCAATCCCACTTCTGGATACTTATCCAAAGGAATTTAAATCAGGAACTTAACATTATTAGCACAATGTTAACTGTGGAACTATTCACAATAGCCAAGATGTGAAAACAACCTACATGTCCATGAACAAATGAATGAGGAAAATGTGTTCTATACATACAGTGGGCAGAAATTATGCAACAATATGCGAAAGCTTAAGGATATTATGCTAAGATAAATATGCCAGACACAGAAGGACAAATACTGCATGCTTCTTCTTATCTTAGGTATCTAAAATAGACTCATACAAGTGGTTGCCAGGTGCAGGGGAAAGGGATAAATGGACAGTTACTAATCAATGGGCATAAACTTTCAGCAAAGTAAGATGAACAAGCTCTAGAGATCTGAAGTACAACATTGTAACTATGGTCAACAATATCTATTGTACACTTAAAACTTGTTGAGCAGGTAGATTTCATGTTAAATGCTCTTACCACAATCAAATTAAATTTTAAAAGTTAAAAAATGTTTGAATACAATAGCATTTTTATGTGAAGAACTGCAAAAAAACAATTATTTAATAATCAATGATTAGATGAATTATTATTCATGTCAACATTGAAATATTTTGCAGCTAAGAAAGAAAATCACATTTTGAAGCTTCTATAATATAGAAAAATGTTCAGATATTTTCAACATGTGTTTATTGAGCACCCATTAAATTCCAAACACTGTAGCAGGGGCTAACTATGCACAGACTTGAAAAATACATGGCTTCTGCCTGAATGGAGCTTATAATATTGTAGAAAAGACAAAGCAGTAAACAAATATGTAATCAACAACTTTGGTGTAACAGGAAGTAAACGAAAAGGGTGCAGATCTCCATTATCAGGTGAGCTAAAAGCCGCTCTTAGCAAAGATAAAATGTAATTACAGAGATGAAGTCATGTGATTGGCAGGAACAACAGTTCAAGCAGTGGGAACAGTGTGAATGAAGAGCCTAAGAGGAGCTAGAACTTAAGACAGCTTGCTAACTAATACAATGTTCCATGATTGAAGCATATTTGGCACGTAGGGAATCATGATTTACAAGGTTGACTTGGTAGTCAGAGATTGTTCATTCATGGATTTAAAGACTTTACAAGGTTTTAAAAGTAAGGGGTTTAGATTTATTTCTTTGTTCAAGTGTTTCTTATTTAAGTGTTTAAACTTACTTTAAACATGATCTGGTTTGTCATTGCAAAAATAAAACAAAAATTTTTAGTGGAGAAGCAAGAAGAACTACAATCCTGCAGCCAGTGGAACAAAAACCACATTCACAGAAAGATAGAAAAGGTAGAGGACTATGTACCACATGAAGGAACAAGATAAGTCCCCAGAAAAACAACTAAATGAAGTGGAGATAGGCAACCTTCCAGAAAAAGAATTCAGAAAAATGATAGTGAAGATGATCCAGGACCTCGGAAAAACAGTGGAGGCAAAGACTGAGAAGATGCAAGAAATGCTTAACAAGACCTAGAAGAATTAAAGAACAAACAAACAGAGATGAACAATACAATAACTGAAATGAAAACTACACTAGAAGGAATCAATAGCAGAATAACTGAGGCAGAAGAACGGATAAGTGACCTGGAAGACAGAATGGTGCAATTCACTGCTGCGGAACAGACTAAAGAAAAAAGAATGAAAAGAAATGAAGACAGCCTAAGAGACCTCTGGGACAACATTAAACGCAACAACATTCGCATTATAGGGTTCCCAAAAGGAAAAGAGAGAGAGAAAGGACCGGAGAAAATATCTGAAGAGATAATAGTCGAAAACTTCCCTAACATGGGAAAGGAAATAGCCACCCAAGTCCAGGAAGCACAGATAGTCCCATAGAGGATAAAACCAAGGAGAAACACGCCAAGACACATAGTAATCAAATTGGCAAAAATTAAAGACAAAGAAAAATTATTGAAAGCAGCAAGGGAAAAATGACAAAATCATACAAGGGAACTCCAATAAGGCTAACAGCTGATTTCTCAGCAGAAACTCTAGAAGCCAGAAGGGAGTGGCATGATATACTTAAAGTGATGAAAGAGGAGAACCTACAACCAAGATTACTCTACCCAGTAAGGATCTCATTCAGATTTGATGGAGAAATCAAAAGCTTTACAGACAAGCAAAAGCTAAGGGAATTCATCACCACCAAACCAGCTCTACAACAAATGCTAAAGGAACTTCTCTAAGTGGGAAACACAAGAGAAGAAAAGGACCTACAAAAACAAACCCAAAACAATTAAGAAAATGGTCATAGGAACATACATATCGATAATTACCTTAAACATGAATGGATTAAATGCTCCAACCAAAAGACACAGGCTTGCTGAATGGATACAAAAACAAGACCCATATATATATGCTGTCTTACAAGAGACCCACTTCAGACCTAGGGACACATACAGACTGAAACTGAGGGGATGGAAAAAGATATTCCATGCAAATGGAAATCAAAAGAAAGCTGGAGTGGGAATACTCATATCAGATAAAATAGACTTTAAAATAAAGAATGTTACAAGAGGCAAGGAAGGACACTACATAAAGATCAAGGGATGAATCCAAGAAGAAGATATAACAATTATAAATATATATGCACCCAACAAAGGAGGACCTCAATACAAAGGCAACTGCTAACAGTAATAAAAGAGGAAGTTGACAGTAAGACAATAATAGTGGGGGACTTTAACACTCACTTACACCAATGAACAGATCATCCAAAATGAAAATAAATAAGGAAACAGAAGCTTTAAATGACACAACAGACCAGATAGATTTAACTGATATTTATAGGACATTCCATCCAAAAACAACAGGATACACTTTCTTCTCAAGTGTGCACGGAACATTCTCCAGGATAGATCATATCTTGGGTCACAAATCAAGCCTCAGTAAATTTAAGAAAATTGAAATCATATCAAGCATCTTTTCTGACCACAACGCTATGAGATTAGAAATGAATTACAGGGAAAAAAAACGTAAAAAACACAAACACATGGAGGCAAAACAATACATTACTAAATAACCAAGGGATCACTGAAGAAATCAAAGAGGAAATCAAAAAATACCTAGAGAAAAATGACAATGAAAACACGAAGATCCAAAACCTATGGGTTGCAGCAAAAGCAGCTCTAAGAGGGCAGTTTATAGCTATACAAGCCTACCTCAAGAAACAAGAAAAATCTCAAACAAACAATCTAACCTTACACCTAAAGGAACTAGAGAAAGAAGAACAAACAAAACTCAAAGTTAGCAGGAGGAAAGAAATCATAAAGATAAGAGCAGAAATAAATGAAATAAAAACAAAGAAAACAATAACAAAGATCAATAAAAGTAAAAGCTAGTTCTTTGAGAAGATAAACAAAATTGATAAACCATTAGCCAGACTCATCAAGAAAAAGAGGGAGAAGGCTCAAATCAATAAAATTAGAAATTAAAAAGGAGAAGTTACAACAGACACTACAGAAATACAAAGCATCCTAAGAGACTACTACAAGCAACTCTATGCCAATAAAATGCACAACCTGGAAGAAATGGACAAATTCTTAGAAAGGTATAACCTTCCAAGACTGAACCAGGAAGAAATAGAGAATATGAACAGACCAATCACAAGTAATGAAATTGAAACTGTGATTAAAAATCTTCCAACAAACAAAAGTCCACGACCAGATGGCTTCACAGGTGAATTCTACCAAACATTTAGAGAAGAGCTAACACCCATCCTTCTCAAACTCTTCTAAAAAACTGCAGAGGAAGAAACACTCCCAAACTCATTCTATGAGGCCACCATCACCCTGATACCAAAACCAGATAAAGATACTACAAAAAAAGAAAATTACAGACCAATATCAGTGATGAATATAGATGCAAAAATCCTCAACCAAATAGTAGCAAACAGAACTCAACAACACATTAAAAGGATCATACACCATGATCAAGTGGGATTTATCCCAGGGATGCAAGGATTCTTCAATATACGCAAATCAATCAATGTGATACACCATGTTAACAAACTGAAGAATAAAAACCATATGATCATCTTAATAGATGCAGTAAAAGCTTTTGACAAAATTCAACAACCATTTATAATAAAAACTCTCCAGAAAGTGGGCATAGAGGGAACCTACCTCAACATAATAAAGGCCATATATGACAAACCCACAGCAAACACCATTCTCAGTGGTGAAAAACTGAAAGCATTTCCTCTAAGATCAGGAACGAGACAAGGATGTCCACTCTCACCACTATTATTCAACATAGCTTTGGAAGTCCTAGACACAGCAAACAGAGAAGAAAAAGAAATAAAAGGAATACAAATTGGAAAAGAAGAAGTAAAACTGTCACTGTTTGCAGATGACATGATACTATACATAGAGAATCCTAAAGATGCCACCAGAAAACTACTAGAGCTAATCAATGAATTTGGTAAAGTCACAGGATACAAAATTAATGCACAGAAATATCTTGCATTCTTATACACTAATGATGAAAAATCTGAAAGAGGAATTAAGGCAACACTCCCATTTACCACTGCAACAAAAAGAATAAAATACCTAGGAATAAACCTACCTAGGGAGACAAAAGACCTGTATGCAGAAAACTATAAGACACCGATGAAAGAAATTAAAGATGATACCAACAGATGGAGAGTTGTACCATGTTCTTGGATTGGAAGAAGCAATATCGTGAAAATGACTATAGTACCCAAAGCAATCTGCAGATTCAATGCAATCCCTATCAAATTACCAATGGCACTTTTTACAGAACTAGAACAAAAAATCTTAAAATCTGTATGGAGACACAAAAGACCCCCAATAGCCAAAGCAGTCTTGAGGGGAAAAAACGGAGCTGGAGGAATCAGACTCCCTGACTTCAGACTATACTACAAAGCTACAGTAATCAAGACAATATGGTACTAGCACAAAAACAGACACATAGAGCAATGGAACAAGATAGAAAGCCCAGAGGTAAACCCACGCACCTATGGTCAACTAATCTATGACAAAGCAGACAAGGATACACAATGGAGAAAAGACAGTCTCTTCAATAAGTGGTGCTGGGAAATCTGGACAGCTACATGTAAAAGTATGAAATTAGAACACTCCCTAACACCATACACAAAAATAAACTCAAAATGGATTCGAGACTTAAATGTAAGACCGGACACTGTAATACTCTTAGAGGAAAACATAGGAAGAACACTCTTTGACATAAATCACAGCAAGATCTTTTTTGATCCACCTCCTAGAGTAATGGAAATAAAAACAAAATTAAACAAATTGGACCTAATGAAACTTGAAAGCTTTTGCACAGCAAAGGAAACCATAAACAAGACGAAAAGACAACCCTGAGAATGGGAGAAAATATTTGCAAACGAATCAATGGACAAAGGATTAATCTCCAAAATATATAAACAGCTCATGCAGCTCAATATTAAAAAAATAAGCAACCCAATCCAAAAATGGGCAGAAGACCTAAATAGACATTTCTTCAAAGAAGACATACAGATGGCCAAGAAGCACATGAAAAGCTGCTCAACATCCCAAATTATTAGAGAAATGCAAATCAAAACTACAATGAGGTATCACCTCACACCAGTTAGAATGGGCATCATCAGAAAATCTACAATCAACAAATGCTGGAGAGGGTGTGGAGAAAAGGGAACCTTCTTGCACTGTTGGTGGGAATGTAAATTGATACTGCCACTATGGAGGTTCCTTAAAAAACTAAAAATATGATCCAGCAATCCCACTACTGGGCATATACCCAGAGAAAACTATAATTCAACAAGACACATGCAGCCCAGTGTTCACTGCAGCACTATTTACAATAGCCAGGTCATGGAAGCAACCTAAATTGCCATCGACAGATGAATGGATAAAGAAGATGTGGTACATGTATACAATGGAATATTACTCAGCCATAAAAAGGAACGAAATTGGGTCATTTGTTGAGACGTGGATGGATCTAGAGACTGTCATACAGAGTGAGGTAAGTCAGAAAGAGAAAAACAAATATTGCATATTAACACATATGTGGAACCTAGAAAAATGGTACAGATGAACTGGTTTCCAGGGCAGAAATTGAGATACAGATGTAGAGAACGTATGGACACCACGGGGTGAAAGCGGAGGGGGAATGGGGGTGGGGGTGTGATGAATTGCGCGATTGGGATTGACATGTATACACTGATGTGTATAAAATGGATGACTAATAAGAACCTGCTGCATAAAAAAATAAATAAAATAAAACTCAAAAATTAAAAAAAAAAAGAGGTGAAATATACTCCTCTTTATCATCAGGTGACAAGCACTCAGATATATAATACATTGATATCTGCATTTCCTTTTATCCTTTACGGTCACACTCTGCCATCTGTTCCATTATATTTAATGGCAAATTCCAAGGAAACCCAAGCTGTCCAGTCTCCTTTTATTCATTCTCACATTTCATATTAACAGACATCTCTGTCTACCACTGAAACCAACCAACCCTCTTTTCTACCCAGCTCTTTGGTCCTCAGAGTCTACTACTTTCTCATAAACAACTCTCTCTCAAAAGAAAAATTTTTTTTAGTGGAGAACTGACTGAAGAGAAGCATGGGAAGTAAGGAGAGCAGAAAGGAGGCTACCTAGCAGTCCAGGTGAGGAAAAAAGTGGCACATGTAGACTGCAATCTGTTTTATAAACAGTGGCCAGATCTGACATGTGTTTTAGAAGTGCAGTGGCTAGGAGTTTATGTTAATTTGAATGAAGGCATGAAGGAGAGGGAGAAGTAGTAAGGACTGATTTCCAGCTTTGTGGCTTAAGGAGAAAAACTGATTGCAGGGTGATACTAATTTCCAATGTGGGAAAGATAGAAAGAGGAAAATTATGTTAAGAAGAAAACTACATATCAAGTCCTTTATTCTAGTTATGCTAACCTTCACATTCAAATGAGGATGCTGAGCAGGAAGTTGGATTTGAAGCTGATGGGGGGTTTGCGCTGAGGCTAACTTGGCAAGTTGTCAGTACATACATTTAAGTATGAATTCTCTGATCTCAGTGAGAGTGAAGAAGTATGCAACTACCTCCCAAAATTAGTATTATTGGCAGTGTCCCACAGGTGGTGGGATTATGATCAGATTTATTTCCTTCCTTGTAACCTTATATATTTATTGAGCACTTACACAAATATAATGGTTTAAAGGAAGATTATTAAAAATATTCAGAAAGACAATATAATCTCTAAGACTCTAGGGATAGCTGTTGTCCCTCTTTTCCCATGGTTTTCTTGACCCCCACACCTCCCTGCATATTGACTCTTCTTCTCTCACTCCACGCATTATGTTTTAATTAGAAAAAAAATGCCATTTTAAATACTGTAATCATCTGTTATCTACTGGTGTTTAGTGTTGAAGAGAATTCTGAAGCTTTTGTACTTTTTTTTTGGGGGGGGGTACTTTACACTTTTATTTGAGCTTCCTGAAATAAGTATGTATATAGCTTTTCTTTTTTTTAACATCTTTATTGGAGTATAATTGCTTTACAATGGTGTGTTAGTTTCTGCTGTGTCACAAAGTGAATCAGCTATACATATACATATATCCCCATATCCCCTCCCTCTTGCATCTCCCTCCCACCCTCCCTATCCCCACCCATCTATGGAAACACAAAAGACCCCGAATAGCCAAAGCAATCTTGAGAAAGAAAAACGGAGCTGGAGGAATCAGGGTCCCTGACTTCAGACTATAATACAAAGCTACAGTAATCAAGACAGTATGGTACTGGCACAAAAACAGAAATATACATCAATGGAACAGGATAGAAAGCCCAGAGGTAAACCCACGCACATATGGTCACCTTATCTTTGATAAAGGAGGCAAGAATATACAATGCGGAAAAGACAGCCTCTTCAATGGTGGTGCTGGGAAAACTGGACAGCTACATGTAAAAGAATGAAATTCGAACACTCCCTAACACCATACACAAAAATAAACTCAAAATGTACTTTCATTTGGATATAATTTCCCCTTCTCAGATGTTCATAGAATTATTTTTAATCTACAAACATATGTGTAATATTTCTTGGCACTTGTTCATTATTTTTTCTAGTTATTTTATTCTAGTTATTATTGAACCCATGTAAAATGGTCTGACAGCACCATGTCCCAGAGTCTGGGAAAACAATGTGAACTTGTAGGTGAACCCTGACCAGACCCTCTTCACATGATCAGCCTAATGATGGGATTACTGTTTTAGCTTTTGTCTGTGATCACCTTATATTGTGACACCTTGTGGAAAAATTTTAGGTTGAAAATGACAAACAACAAGGAAGAATTACAAAGCCAGAGCTGGGCAGGGCTTTGGTCTCACATCTAGCCTCGCCTATTCTATAGCTGGGAAAACTGGATAGAGAATTGCCCCTGTTCCCACCATGACCAGTCCAGGGCAGCTGAACACAGGCTCTGCTCCATTTTTTTGTTCATATTTTTCATGATTTTCCAGATAGAGAACTGGATTTCTGAAAATACTTAAGACTGTGCTCTGAATGCTTCATTTTAAAATTAAGGACTTTCCTGGTGGTGCAGTGGTTAAGAATCTGCCTGCCAATGCAGGGGACATGGGTTCGATCCCTGGTCCGGGAAGACCCCACATGCCATGGAGCAACTAAGCCCATGTGCCACCACTACTGAGCCTGCGCTCCAGAGCCTGAGAGCCACAACTACTGAGCCCACGTACCACAACTACTGAAACCCATACGCCTAGAGCTCGTGCTCCACAACAAGAGAAGTTAGCACGATAAGAAGCCCGTGCACCACAATGAAGAGTAGCCTCTGCTCACCGCAACTAGAGAAAGTCCGCATGCAGCAACAAAGACCCAATGCAGCCAAAAAAAAAAAAAAAAAAATTAAATGCATTCAATTCTTGATCTTCATGGCAGGTTTGCATTAGAGATCACTTCCAATACCAAGAAAAATTAGGAAGTTATGAAAAAAATTGTTTTCTCATCTACTCTTTATTTAGTACTTCATGCTATTTTATACCTATATATCTCTATATACCTATACCTACCTACACACACACACACACACACACACACACACACACACACACACAAGGCAAAGACACACCACACGCCCACACACCTTCTTGATCTTTCTTTGATGTCTTTCATCTTTTCTTTTCTTTTATTGCCTTTTCTTCTCAGTCTTCTAGAACAGGTTTGCCTTTTCACTGCATGAATTAATTTATTTGCCTTCTCTCCTGAAAGCTTGAATTTCTCTGCTTTTTTTTCTTAGTTCCTTATTCTACTTTTAAGGACTCATGTGATTAGGCTGGGTCCATAGATAATCCAGCATAATCTCCATATCTTCAAATCAACTGATTGATAACCTTAACTGCATCTGCAAAGTCCCCATTTTTTATCTAACATAACATAACCAACAAGAGGTAGAGCTCATATAGGCAAAATTTTGCCTGTCACCACACCCTTCCAAGAATACATGGAGGGGATGAGAGAAGAGAACTGTAAGAGAGAAAGATACATGTTTTAGAGAGGACTGAGTCATTCATTCTTCAACAGAAAGCAGGCATAAATTGCCTACTGTTATTTAAATTAAACTCACTATTAATAATAAGGCAACTAAGATAGTTCAGGATTATGCATATACACATGTCCTAAAAGACAAAATGTTATACAAAGGATCAGTAGTCTTAAGATCCCAACAATTTCATATGGTAGCCATCTCCTGTGGCTTTCAATCAAAAACAAGGGTGAGTAAATTATGTGGGAGAAGTGATATTCTGGATTGTCTATTCAAAATTAGAGAAGGAAGGGGAAGGTATTTGTTCAATTTTACTGAATAGTCATTAAATGAAGTGTTTAAGTAAATTAGATTTGGGGAAAGAAAGAGAAAAGCAAAAAAAAAAAAAAAAAAAAGAATTTACTAGGTGAGTACATTTCCGTGGTGCAAAGAAGCAAGTTAATTAAAACACATGCATTGTGAAGGTTCAATGTACTGGGTGTCAAGGTATACGTCTGAATTCACCTTGTTTATATAATATTGGGGCAGACAGTAAATAAGCATCTTCCTAAACTGTAGTTATATATACTAACAGTGTCTGTATTCTATTGTAGTTATCAAAAGAGGACAAAAAGCACCCCCACCACAAGGATTGTGCATACAGCATCTCTTAGAAGCTACTCATTTTTAGATTTTTTCCAATTAATCTTCATTCTAATGCTCTTTTACATTTCATCTATCTTCCATTTTTCAGTGTGATAAAAATGAAATGGTGCCAATGAAAATGGGCTAAGGTTTTCACTGCAACTTTTTTTAATAGAATAAATTGATAACTTCTGGAAAAGCTGGCAATGTAAAAGTTTGTTTATAGACTCTATTTCCACTGAAGTTGAACAAAATTACAAACAAAAAGTGAATTTTTAAAAAGGCAGAGGAAAAAAACACATGATTACTCTTGAAACTAAGGAACAACCAAAAGTATAAGGAATTTTAGTCACATAGAAAACAAATTAGATAAAATGAAATGGACACACCAAAAGCCAATACTCAACTCATTTCAAGGAAGAAATTAAGTGTTGTTGCTGAGACTACACCTTGGCTTTTCTGATCCTGCTGCATGAAAGTTTTTATCAATAAATGAAAAACAAGATGACAAGACACTATGGAAAACAGCATGGAGTCTCCTCAAAAAGTTAAAAATATAGCTACCATATGATCCAGCAGTTCCACTTTTGAGTATTTATCCCAAGAATATGAAAACACTAACTCAAAAAGATATGTACCCCCATGTTCACTGCAGCACTAATTACAATAGCAAAGACACAGAAGAAACTTAAGTGTCCACGGATGAATGTATGGATAAGGAAATTGTGGTATACACATACAATGGAATATTTTTCAGATTAAAAAAGAATGGAATCTTGCTATTTGCAACAACATGGATGGACCTCAAGAGCATTATGCTAAGTGAAATAAGTCAGACAGAGAAACATATATACTGTATGATCTCTCATATCTGGAATCTAAAAAACAAACACCAAATTCACAGAAAAAGAGATCTGGCAGGTGGTTGCCAGAGCTGGGGATGGGGTGGTGGGAGAAATTGGATAAAAAGGTAAAAAAAAGGCAAATACTGTAAATATTTGTTAAATGTTAGTTTAGCTGAAGTAAGTCTGTATATGTTTTATATAAGTGTTAAAAAGAAAAGATGATCTCATCTACTATGTAATACACTGAGCAAAGTATATACAGGTAATTTATAAACTTCTGATTGTGATGATGCCTTGAGAAAGGGAAAAAAATTAAAATAACTTTAGCTATGACATGAATCATATATTTCCATCTTTGATTACTAAATTATGACATACATCTTTAAATACTTTATAAGAAAAAAAGGTGGCTATTTTACATTGAAGTCTTTATATGATAGCTGATGTCATCTGTTATCTAAAGTACTTAATTTAAAAAAGGATTTTTAATACCTTAATGAATAATCTCAACTTAAATAAAAGATGAGACAACAAAAACAAAATGAACTGTAAAAGAATTTTGCAGGGCTAAAGAAAATACGGCCGACCCTCTATATCCACAGATGTGGAACCCACGGATACAGAGGGTTGACTGTAAGGGACTTCAGCATCTGTGGATTTTAGTACCTGCAGAGGATCATGGAACCACTGTCTGGTATGGCAGATATGTTGGAATTATTAGACAAATAATTAAAAAAGAAAACTATGATTAATATTTTAAGGCTTTGATGGAAGAAGCAGATAAAAATTCAAGAACAGATGGATAATGTAAGCAGAGAAATGTAGACTATAAGAGTAAGAAAATGCTAGCAATAAAAAATACTGAAACAGAAGAATGCTTCTTCTGGGCTCATCAGTACAATGGACACAGCTGAGTAAAGAGTCTCTGAGCTTGAGGATATAATAACAAACTTCCAAAACTGAAAAGACAAGAGAAGAAAGGCTGGAAAAAACAAAGAACAGAATATCCAAATATCCAAGAACTGTGAGAATACTTGTAGAAGAAAGAAAAAGGAAGAGAAAAAAATATTTGAGGCCATAATAACTAAAAATTTTCTCCATTTTAATATCAGACACCAAACCACAGACCCAATAAGCTTGGAGAACAACAAGCAAGATAAATGCCCTCCCAAACTACACCTAGGCATACTGTATTCAAACTTCAGAAAGTCAAACGTAAAGAAAAAAAATCTTGAAAGAAGCTAGAAGTGAAAAAATCCACCTTACCTACAGAGGAAAAAGATAAAAATTACATGAAACTTCTCCTCAAACAATAAGCCAGTAAAATATGAAGTTGAAAACACATTACATTTACTTTTACTTTAGCACCCCACAAAATGAAATACTTAGGCATAAATCTAACAAAATTCATATAAGACATATGAGAAAAACTACCCTCTGATGAAAGATACCAAAGAAGAGCTAAATAAGTGCAGAGATATTCCATGTTCATGGATAGGAAGACTCGATATTATCAAGATAGCAGTTCTTCCCAACTTGACCCATAGATTCACTCAATCTCAATCAAAATAACAACAAGTTGTGGATATTGACAAAATGACTCTAAAGTTTATATGGAGAGGCAAAAGACCCAGAAGAGCCAACATAATATTGAAGGAGAAGAACAAAATTGAAAGACTGACACTATCCAAATTCAAGACTTACTATAAAGGTATAAAGGTACAACAATCAAGACAGTGTGGTGCTGGTGAAAGAGTCAGATAAACAGATCAATGGAACAGAAATAGAAAGCCTAGAAACAGGTGTGATGAATTGGGCGATTGGGATTGACATGTATACACTGATATGTATAAAATTGATGACTAATAAGAACATGCTGTATAAAAAAATAAATAAAATAAAATTAAAAAAAAAAAAAGGAAAGCCTGGAAACAGACCCACATAAATACAGTCAACTGATATTTGACAAAGGAGCAAAGGCAATACAGTGGAGAAAAGATAGTCTTTTCAACAAGTGATACTTGGATAACTGGACTTCTACATAAAAGAAAACTAAACTATAGTCACAGAACTCACACCCTAAACAAAAATTTACTCAAAATGGATCAGAGACCTAAATGTAAAACACAAAAATATAAAACATATATATAGGTATATAAAAATATGTATTAAAATCAAATATAATATAGAACACTAATATATATAGTATAGGATAGTATAGTATATATATAGTATAGTATATTCATTTAAACAGGTGGGGATACAAAATGGTACAACCCCTTTGGAAGACAGTTTGACAGTTTCTTACAAAATTAAGCATGCTTTTTCCATATGATCCACCAATTGTGTTCATTGGAATTTACCTAAATGAACTGAAATCTCATGTCCACACAAAAACCTGCACACAGATGTTTATAAAAGTAGTACTCATAACTGCAAAAACTTAGAAGCAACTAGGATGTCCTTCAGTAGGTGAACAGATAAAGAAACTGAATCATTCAGACAATTGTATATTATTCAGTGATAAAAATAAATGAGTTATCAAGCTATGAAATGACATGGAACAATCTTAAATGCATATTACTAAGTGAGAGCAGCCAAGCTGAAAAGGCTTTAAGCTATGTGATTACAACTACATGACACTCTGGAAAACAAAGAATCAAGGAGACAGTAAGAAGTTCAGTGGTTACCAGGAGTCAGGGTGGAAGGAGAGAGGAACAGGCAGAACACAGAGGATTAGTAGACAGAACACATAGGAACAGTACAACTATTCTATATGATACTACAATGGTGGATATATTTGTGAAAGCCCATACAGTGTACAACACCAAGAATGAACTCCTATATAAACTATGACTTTGGGTGATTATGATGATGAAATAAAATTTATACTTTAAGGCAGAACAAGAAAAGTTAAACATAAAATTCTCTCTCTGTGTTTGTTTGAGACTTCTCCCTCCCTAATGTGCAGTGTGGATCTGCATTACACATTAATCAGAGCTCCTCAAAGAGGGGAGTGCGGGCTCAACTGTAAAGATCAATTTTTTTTCTTTCTTTTGACACTAGCAACGTTACTTCTTAAAAGAATAGCGTTCCTTCCCAGCTCTGTAGGGGGTCATCGTGACTTGCTATTGGCTTTGAATGTGTTTACCTGGACTATGTATCCTTGGTGAGCTTTATGTAAAATATCAGTATCCCATTTTGATGTATGATCCTTTGTCTCAAAAATGTATATGACTATGCATTTGACTTCTAACAGGTGGAACAGTTCTCAGAGCTTTCTGAGAATCAGCTTCCCGGGTTATAATCCTCAGTCTGGCTCCAATAAAATTCCCTTTTTTTCTTCTTAATAGTTAATTGAATTTTCGTCCACAATGTGTCAATGTAGGTTCATCAATTTTAACAAATGTACCACTCTCTTGGGGGATGTGATAATCAGGAAGGTTGTGTGAATGGGGGTGGGGGTGCAGGGATTATATACGAACTGTGAATCTAATACTGCTCTAAAAATAGTTTTCTAATTAAAAAAATAAGAGTCAATTGCCATTATTTCACTGCTGAGAGTGTTAGTTGTAGAAGAATTGTTTAAGTTTTCTGAAGACATATAAATAACCAGTAATAGAATTAAGGGAGGAGAGGATGGGGGGTGGAAGGATAAAAATATCAAAAATATCACAGAAAAATTAATTAAGAGAGAAAAGAAATTGTAATAGGCAACAGCAAATCTGACCCCATGTTGGATATGTTTCTTTTACTTTAACCTTTGGGCTCTGTTGCCTGTGCTTAGTCATGCTGGCTCTGCACCTTTGTAAAAGAATGTTGCCTATAGCGTGAAATATACAGCATAGCCTATCCTCAGGGCTCTGACCTTCAAGAGTCCCATTCATAGAGATAAAAAGTTGCAGAACAGAGAATAACATTTGTCTTGTTAGAGGTTTATAGGAACATCTGACCTGACATACACGGATAGCTGTAAGAACAAAGGATTCCTGCACCAAGAAGTTTGTAATAACCAACCACCCTCCTCCCCTTTTTAGTATAAAAGAAGCCTCAACTCTGACTGGGGTAAGATGGTTCTTTGGGACACTAGTCTGACATCTTCTCAGTCTGCTGGCTTTCCAAATAAAGTCGTTATTCCTTGCCTCAACACTCATTTCCTGATTTACTGGCCTGTAGTGCAGCGAGCAGAACAAGTTTGGACTCGGCAACAAAAGGAGTAAAAAGTATTCCAAAAAAGAAAATAAATTAAGAATTTAAAAGACCTAACATAACATACTGTATGGTGTAGTAAATATGTATGAATTAATGGTCACCTAATCTATGACAAAGGAGGCAAGGATATACAATGGAGAAAAGACACTCTCTTCAATAAGTGGTGCTGGGAAAACTGGACAGCTACATGTAAAAGAATGAAATTCGAATACTCCCTAACACCATACACAAAAATAAACTCAAAATGGATTAAAGACCTAAATGTAAGGCCAGACATTATAAAATGAAAACAGGTGGAACACTCTTTGACATAAATCGCAGCAGGATCTTTTTTGACCCATCTCCTAGAGGAATGCAAATGAAAACAAAAATAAACAAATGGGGCCTAATTAAACTTAAAAGCTTTTGCACAGCAAAGGAAACCATAAACAAGACAAAAAGACAAGCCTCAGAATGGGAGAAAATATCTGCAAACGCAGCAACTGACAAAGGATTAATCTCCAAGATATACAAACAGCTCATGCAGTTCAATATCCAAAAAACAAACAACCCGATCAAAAAATGGGCAGAAGACCTAAATAGACATTTCTCCAAAGAAGACATACAGATGGCCAACAAACACATAACAAGATGCTCAACATCACTAATTATTAGAGAAATGCAAATCAAAGCTACAATTACCTCCCACCCATCAGAATGGCCATCATTAAAAAATCTACAAACAATAAATGCTGGAGAGGGTGTGGAGAAAAGCAAACCCTCTTGCACTGTTGGAATGTAAACTGATATAGCCACTATGGAGAACAGTATGGAGGTTTATTAAAAACCTAAAAACAGAACTATCATATGACCCAGCAATCCCACTACTGGGCATATACCCAGAGAAAACCATAATTCAAAAAGACACATGCACCCCAATGTTCATTGCAGCACTATTTGCAATAGCCAGGACATGGAAGCAACCTAAATGTCCATCAACAGAGGAATGGATAAAGAAGATGTGGTACATATATACAATGGAATATTACTCAGCCATAAAAAGGAATGAAATTGGATCATTTGTAGAGACGTGGATGGACCTAGAGACTCTCATACAGAATGAAGTCAGAAAGAGAAAAACAAATATCGTATATTAACACATATATGTGGAATCTAGAAAAATGGTATAGATGATCTTATTTGCAAAACTGAAATAGAGACACAGACGTAGAGAACAAAGGTACGGACACCAAGGGGGGAAAGCGGGGGTGGGATGAATTGGAAGATTGGGATTGACGTATATACACTATTGATACTATGTTTAAAATAGATAACTAATGAGAACCTACTGTATAGCTCAGGAAACTCTACTCAGGGCTCTGTGGTGACCTAAATGGGAAGGAAATCCAAAAAAGAGGGGATATTTGTTAACTTATAGCTGATTTACTTTGCTGTACAGTAAAAACTAACACAACATTGGAAGCAACTATACTCCAATAAAAATTAATTATAAAAGATAAAATAAAAAACAGCAACAACAAAATACCCTATCTATTTGAAAGAAAAACATAAGAAACGACTCTTAGTTTGAGTCAAAAGAATCCAACCACTGCCAAGGCCATCGGCTATAGACACACATAAAAGAAAGTGACTCAGAAGATGGGTAAAATGCACCAGGAAAATGCAAAGAAATAAAAAGCTAAAGTCACAATATTAAAAACAGATCTGGTGGAATTCAAAGCAAAATGTCTTAAAGAGGATAACTTTTTGATGAAGGATATTGTCTAAAAGTAAGGCATATCAAAACCTTATGCACAAAATTGAATATAGTTAAAATCTAAAGAGGAAAAAAGTTGAAACCTAAGAAAAGCTTACAAAAAATAGAAGATCGGTGAAAAATACAGTCTCTGAATATATAGAACAAGTAAGGTCATTTTACTTATTGTTACATATTGAGGTCTACTCTCTGAAAACAGAATTCATCTTATTTTCAAGCAGCATCCATGGAATATTTACTAGAATTAAGCATATATTAGGCAGTGGTAACAATCAGTTTTCACAGTACATATAATATGTTGCATTTCTGTAAGTTAAAATATTATATATCTCTAAAAGTACAGGGAGCAAAATATTAACATTTATATTTGTATCTTGGGATTATGACTTATTTTTCTTCTTTACTTCTTCCAGCAAAATTTAAGTGTTTTACAATGAACTTGCATGAAATTTTTAACTTAAATGGTCAATGTTACTATAAAAAATAAACTTAGTTATTAAATAAAGTGACCCAAATAGTTTTTAAAATAAAAGTTTTCTTAAAACAAGAGTGGAAGCACACTTTTCCTAGGAAAGTTTATGAAATATTAGGAACAGAATCTCAAAGCTTTGCTATTCTGTCTAGTCAAGAGTGCCTTTAGATGTTATCATTTTGGCATGTATATTTCCTGTCTCTTTCTTTTCACATTTAGGCATATTCCAAACTCACACATGCTACTCAATCCTTTGAAGCAATGTTGATCACTGGTCCCAAGTGACTTCAGCTTTGGCTACAAACTGACTTTGTAAATACGCTTCCCAGATATGCCTAGTAAAAGAAAAATGTCAACATTCAAGTAAGATCACTTTCCTACTAATTCCTAAGCAATGCCCCTAACCAAATGCTGAAATACAAGATTCTGAGAACAGCTCATTGGTTTTTAAAGAGTAAGTATTAAAGAAAGGGAAGGTAAAAAGTAAACATTTGTTTAAAAAATATGTTTTAAAAGTTTTTACAGTTTTAAAAGTTGAAAAATAATACTGTACCCTAAATACATAATCAATTTGGTTCTTGGCTTAAAAATCACAAAAAGATTTATCTCCAAACCAAATGTACTTGTTCAGTTTTTCTTTTAGGAGGCTCCAAAGGAGTCCTAATACATAGACCATTCTTTTCCACCCAATCCTGAACACTTTTAGAAAAAGAACAAAAGTGGCACTTGAGATCAGACTCAAAAGACATGGCTTCATCCAAGTATATCAGCCCAGCAGTATCGTGAATAGCACACACCAGAATTAGGCAGAATTATCCACACAGACCCAGGCAAGTATGGATCCATAAGGTATCCCTCAGAGGATGAGCAATGGAACCTGTACTCAAATATCTTTTACCACACTCAGCCCGTTTCCTCTCACCTCTCTTAGTTGCCTTTGCTGTACCTTCCTCTTGCTTACAGTTCTAAATGTCGGCGTGCCGATCTGTTAGTCCTTGGACCACATCTATTTTTCTGACTACACTCTCTAGAGTCTAGATGATCTCATCCTGTCCCATGATTTCAACTTTGATCTCTGAGCTGATGCCAAGCTTGGGCCTTTCCTGGTGAACTCCCGGGTTATGTATCCACTCTCGTGTTCAATATCTCCACTTGGAAGTCTAACTGGCATCTTAAACTCAATGTGTCTAAAACTGAAGTCTTGATCTTTACCTTCCAACTTTACCAAAAACAGCTCCTTTCCCAATCTTGCCCACCTCAATTAACTGCAAATTCATTCTTCAGTTACTCAGATCAATATCTTTGATGTTTATCTTTGTTCTTGATGCTTACCGTTCTTAATACTGCATCTCATTTATCAGCAAATTTTGTCACCCATTCTTCAAATATGCCTAGACTCCAACTCTTTTTTTTTCTTTTGGCTGTGTTGGGTCTTCATTGCTGTGCACAGGCTTTCTCTAGTTGCGGTGAGCGGGGGCTACTCTTCGTTGCGGTAAGCGGGGGCTACTCTTCATTGCGGTGGGCAGGCTTCTCATTGCGGTGGCTTCTCTTGTTGCAGAGCACGGGCTCTAAGCACGCGGGCTTCAGTAGTTGCAGAACGTGGGGTCAGTAGTTGTGGCTTGCGGGCCCTAAAGTGCGCAGCCTCAGTAGTTGTGGTGCATGGGCTTAGTTGCTCCGCGGCATGTGGGATCTTCCCAGACCAGGTATTGAACCCGTGTCCCCTGCATTGGCAGGTGGATTCTTAACCACTGCGCCACCAGGGAAGTCCCCAGAATCCAACTCTCTCTAGCCACCTTCACTGTTAGCACCATCATCTCGGTTCTGGATTGTATCAATAACCTCTTAACTCTACTTTTGTTTCAATCTTCCCCATCCCCAAAATGAGCCTTATCACAGGAGTCAAGTGATTTTGTTAAAACACAAGTCAAATTAGGTTATTTCCCACCTACTTCCCAGCTACTCTGTTTCCTTGCTCTTCCTCAAACTCTGGAGGCCATCTCTGCTTCAGGCCCTTGGCATGTTTGCAGAAGGTTCTGCTTGGAATGCTCTAATTCCAGACATCTACATGCCTCCCTCCCGTACTTCCTTCTGGTATTAATTACAATCACCTTCTCAGTAAGGCCTTCCCTGTACTTCCTATCTAAAATTTCAGCTCCCTCCCATCTAGATAGTTCTTCTCTGCTTTTTTAACACTTGTCACTTTAAAAACACTTATTATGTTTATTTTCTGTGTCTCTTATCTGAATGTAAGGGATTTTTGTCTGTTTTCTTCACAGCTGTAACTCCAGTGCCCAGAACAATGTCTGATATACATAAGCACTCAATACTATTTATTAAATGAATGAATGGGTTAGCTCACATCTACAAGGAAGAAGGGCTGAACTGAGCCAAGCAAGCCTAGTTTTTTTTCCCCCCAAATTTACCATCTTATCAGAACTGCCCTTCCCTAAAGCACAGTGAGTGAAGGAGCAAAAGGGGGGCCATGGGTGTTATAGAGCAAGGAGCTCCAAGAACAAAGAAGGAACACAAGGAGTGAGGAACAGGTGTTCTGTAACACTTTCTTTGTTTCCATATTCTGAATTAAAAACTAAAGTAATGTTGCAGTTATAATCCCAGAAACTCTAAAACAGGTCTTCTTACTACGGTCTGAGCGCCAAATCTGGCCTGCAACCTGTTTTCTGTATGGCTCTTGACTTGAGAATTTTTTTTCACATTTTGAAAGGATCAGAAATATAAGGAAAAGAAGGAGAGCATCCTCCTACTCAAATCTCAAAACTTCTCCAAGGGGGGCTTCCCTGGTGGCGCAGTGGTTGAGAATCTGCCTGCCAATGCGGGGGACGCGGGTTTGAGCCCTGGTCTGGGAAGATCCCACATGCCGCAGAGCAACTGGGCCCGTGAGCCACAACTGCTGAGCCTGCGCGTCTGGAGCCTGTGCTCCGCAACAAGAGAGGCCGCGATAGTGAGAGGCCTGCGCACCGCGATGAAGAGTGGCCCCCACTTGCCGCAACTAGAGAAAGCCCTCGCACAGAAACGAAGACCCAACACAGCCATAAATAAATAAAGTTAAAAAATAAAAAAAATAAAAAAAAAAAAAACTTCTCCAAGCAAGAGAGCTTAACTTTTGAGTTTAATTTTGTTTCGTTTCTTATATAAGAGATGTCATTTGTGCAATCAGTGCCATGCCAAGAAACAAACAATACACACAAACTACTGTCTTCGGGAAGCATCGAAGGATTCTGAAATGGAAAGACATTCTGCATTTATCCCCAGTCTCGGTGAGAAAAACAGGGCCTCCTCCTGACATATTCCCAGGCCCTGAGTGCAGAGCAGTAGGGTCGAATCTGTTCTCTGCATTTTCTTCCAGCTGGATATGTCAGGTGCTCTCGGCAAGGGCACTGTAAAGAACAGGCTACCACTGCAGTGCGTTTGGGAAATGGTGTTCGAGAGACAGTAAAAGGGGCCCTGGCTTAAAGTATATTAAGGGATCACAGGACTACATCTTGACTGCATTTTCAGACCTTTTGATTCAAAGACACACTTCTTATCTCCCAAGGGGTGAGGCCAACCTACCAGAGAACACAGGCAGTGCCTCACAAATAAGGTTGCCGACTGCACGTCAGGCACGATGAGTAAGAACACCGTGAGGGGCTCCTTCACTGCCTGCAATGCAGAGTCAAATGGGTCAGGGAGGAAACTCAGGGCGTCTGTGCTGAGCCACAGCCTAAATGTCAAGGCCAACCTGCATCACGGTGGCACTGAAGTGCTTCATGGTCCACCTGGGGCTACACTGGGAACGGGACGTACATTATGCTCACTCTGCCTGGCAGCTTTGCTTGCCTACTCCCTTTGGATATTTCATTTACATCCTTTTCCATAGAGTAATAGGAGGCCAGAGGGTGTGAGCAGCTGTGAGCAAAGGGAATACCAAGCTGATACACATACATACATCACTGAAGTAACAGGTTTTACCTACATGTATAGTGAAGACTCACAGCAACCTCGTCCCATTTTATACCCATTATGTTTGTACGTGTCACTTTCCTAATAGGATTTGAGATGATTAAAGGGCATGCGTACCATACAAGTTACTATAAATTCTCAAAATTGTGAAAAGGACAAGAAAGCAAATATGGCAAATCTGAAGCCTGTAAACAGCTGTTGTGATCAACTTTCCAATTACCTTCAGTTTGCTGTTAGCCAACTCACCTTTCCTGGTAGAGCCACATGGGCCTAGCACCTAGTCAACTGCCATTAAGCCATGAATGAATTGCCGTACAACAGTCTTCTCATTCTTTTCTGTACCCAATTGCCCAGGAAACTCATGGAACAGATTCCCTCCAGAAACGTCCCAGCTTTCTAATTAAATGCTTCTCTAAATTTAATCAATGTTTATTTTGCCAGTGAAAATTTTACTAGGAAATGGTGTAAATGGAAGCACATTTTATCACAGATTGCCAACTAATAAATAGACCAATGGTCAGAGAGGAAAATTCTAAATATCTGTGGGCTGCCTTTTTGCTTATTGTATTTTTCCAATTCTTTTTAAACTTACTTGGTAACCAAAGATCCTTTGAGTTGTGTGTGTATGTGATTCACTTCCATCAGCCCCCTGCGGTTTAATTGGACTGCTTTCTCACCTTACATATCCTATTCACTCACTCCCCATGCTCTTGCCTTCTCTCCTGCAGAAACAAAGGAAGATGGGTGAAGATTTCTTTGAAGTCGTTTCAGCTCCCATGAGAGTGTATATGCTATCTCGTTATCAAAAACAAACAAACAAAATCACTGTAGTCCAACTGCAGACATAGCCAAGCAAGTGAACCAGCACAGATACCGTTCCATAAACCAAATATATAATAGACAAGACCTACTTATTGCTCAATGAACTGGACTCCAAGGGCTTTGGGCCTTACCTCTGTTCTTTAAAATCATGTTTGATTTAATCAACAGATGACAGCAGCAGGGTAGATGTCAATAATCCTGATATTTAACATTACCCACACTCAAATTGTGAGAGCTGTTACCTATGCATTATTTCTATGGGTCTTTTTTCTTTACAGGACACTTTGTGATGGTATGGAACCATGCTGTCTTGCCTGTTTTCAGACCTCCAGACTCACATATACCACAGCTTATTCAACAAGTCCATTCTGGTATCTAAAACGCACCTCATATCTCAACGTATTCCAGAATGAATCATCACGTCCCCACCACATTTTGTCCTCGTTCAGTGGTCCTACGCCAATGAATCACACTTCCCTCCATTCAGCCGCACAAGCCCCACACCCAGGAATTGTTTGAGAACACCCTAACCCTCACACCAAGTCAAATCCATCAAAATATCCTGTTTAACCTCCTAAATAGTTCCCAAATATACTGTTTTCCCCTTAATTCCACATCATCCTTGTCTTTGATACCACAATTTCTAATATTTGTTCTGTTACACTGCCAGTCTGTTTTTGACAAAGTAGCCGGGATTATCATTTAAAAATGAAACTCTGATCAGGGCACTTAACAGCTGCATTCCACTCAAAATGCTAAAAATCCAGCAGTGGTTTTCTCCATTGCTCTTAGGATCAAGACCAACATCCTTAACACATTATTCATGGCTCCTACATGGGTCAGCCCTGCCTATATCTCAAGTTTCACCCCATTTCTCACTCTCTCTCACGATCCAGCCATACTTCCATTTTCTCTTCCTTTAGTCCTTCCAACTCCCTATTCTCATTTTTGCCATAGGACCTTTATACATGGCAGTAGTTCTACCCGGAATGCCCTCTCTCCACCCTAAGGCTTTCTGAATAACTAAGTCTCACCATTCAAGTCTTAGCCAAATGTCCCTTCCTCAATGAAGCTTTCTCTAAGCCCTCAGGCTAAGACACATTCCTTTCTTATACTCTCCTCTATTCTTCCCTTTAGATCACTTGTCTGAGTTTGTCATGATATTCTTCGTATCAAGGGTATGATTTCTAAATTAATATTTGTCTCTCCCATGAGACTAAACTCCATAAGACAAGGAGATGTGGTGTTTAAAAGTTACCTCTCTATGCCAGTATCCAATGGTGTATCTACCAGTGCATCTTTTAGGCATCAATTGGCTGACTGACCAAGTAACAATTTTAAGACAAATTTGTGAATTTTGACTATAATTATAGAAGTAGAGTCTATGGATTATGTTTTCAGACTCTATATATTTAAGAAGTATCTCGATGTAATTTTGATCTAGCCATGCTTGGAAACCACTGTTAAAGGAAAACTATTTCTTTACTTACAACACTTGATACCAGATGTGCAGTATTTTTTTCTCCCCACACCAACTAATTTTCCAACTCTTCCAACACCAACTGGGGGTCCTATAATTTATTCAATTCTGACACTAATTACCTGGAGTTAGTGCCAGTCTCTACAGCTTTAAAGGCTCAGTCCCAAAAGACAGCCCTCACTTCTGATGCCACTCACAAGTAATGGGTCCCAGGGGACCCACATTTCTGTCTAACGTGGCTACAAAGTCAGGAGTTCCCACAATCACCCCCACTCAGAATGGCTCACAAAATTCAGGGAAACATTTATTTACTATTATTTATTATAAAGGAAAAAGATGAACAGGCAGATGAAGGAATACATAGTGCAAGGTCTAGCAGGCTTCCAATCACAGAAGCTTCTGTCCCTACAGGGACAGAGTATACAAGCTTCCTGGCATATGGATATGTTCACCAGCTCAGAAGTTTTCCAAACCCCATAGTTGAGGGATTTTTATAGAGATGTCATCACATAGGCATGATCAATTATTAACTCGATCCCCAGCCCCTCTCCCTTCTCTGGGGACTAGGCTGTGGGGTTGAAAGTTCCAAGCTTCTAAGCATGGCTTGGTCTTTCTGGTGACCAGCCCCCATCCTAAAGCTATCCAGGAGCTCACCAAGAGTCACCTCATTAGAACAAAAGATTCTCTTAACACCCAAGAAATTCCAAGGGATTTAGGAGCTCTTTATAAAACCCTATCAACCCCATCACTCAGGAAAGTACAAGGGTTTTAGGAACTCTGTGTCAGGAACTGGGGTCAAAGACTAAATATTAGAACACATGATGCCCCTAGCCTTCCTATCATTCAGGAAATTACAAGGGTGTTTGAAGCTCTGTGTCAGCAACTGAGGTCAGAGACCAAATACATATTTCTTATGTCACAACTGTCTTAGAAAATGTCTAGCTCACATAATGCGAGAAGGTTTCAAATAACTTCCCAGGAGGTAATTATCTGAACTCTGCCAGGCATTCTAAGGTTGAGGCGGGGAAATGGTACCATAGGGGAGTCACTACTTAAAAAGCTATATATTTCATTTGGGAAGCATTCATTGTTAGAAAACTTCATTAAATGGTGCCAGCACCATAAATCTCATTTTGCTGATCCCAGATTTTCTAGGGAGTTTCACAGAAGAAGTCTAATCTGCCTTCTGGAGGTCAGTCCGTCAAATATTGGAAGTGTTTGTACTATACTACAAATATTTTTTAACTACACCGAACATAAGCAGGTCCTTTAATAGTTCCTTAAATGACATGGTTTCCAGGTGCTAACCCTTTCCAGATGCACTCCAGTTTTCCACTGTCTCTCCTAAAATCATCACTCAGAATAGATCATACTTCAGAATGTTCTGATCAATGCAGACTTTAGCAAACCTACTCTCTTCATAGTTCCAAACTATGAAGCCATCTTGTACCTGTGGGGTACAAAGAAATCAAGTTATTTACTCAAATGAATGTAGTTAGTAATAGAGATGGGAATAGGACTTAAGTAGCCTAATTCCACAATTTTATTTATTTTTATGTCTTCTTCCTAACAGTATGAACATTTAGCATCAAATATATCTGGTAAATGTCAACACAATTTCCTTCATTAAACACAAAATTCAGGGGTCAAGTATCTTTCAACTTTCTTCTCTTTGCCATATTCTCTGATTGTTTCTGCACATCACTCATCAGTGATTCTTGATGATAAGCTATGGTATTTATCATCATCTCTACAACTACTCCCTGTAATGTCATGAGTTTAAGTGGGATTGAAAGTGATCACTGAGGTGAGATTACACTGACCTCTTAATACTGTCTTTCACAGTTTAACCTCACTGTATTGTTCAATCTCATTGAATTGTAGCTATAGTTGTTAGATGTGGCAATATCCACACCATTTGCATTAGGAAAAGAGTTTTAATATTTTACTGTTTCCAGTACTTTCCTTGGAGTCATTACTTTATTTTGAAGGATACTTGGAGAGTGTTTTAGAAAGTATTTCTTTTACTTCTTTCCAGGAAGAACTTCAGTAAATTTTTACACTATTAAAATGACAGAATGGTGGTATGAAAAGAAAACTGAATTTGAATTTAGGAAACCCCAATTTCAATTTGAATTCTTCTATTATATGTAGTTGTATGACATTGAAGAATTCACTTAACCTTTCTGAGCCTCAGTTTTCATTAAACAAATAAAGGATTTTATGTCAAAATACTATGAGAAAAATATATGATATGAATTTAAGACATTAATACTATTAAGAAAAAAATGTTAACATGTTAGGGATATGTAAGAAACTTCTGAGTTCCCAGAGGACATAGTTGCTTACGTACTCTTATCTCTCCACTTCCTCCATAAAACAAACATTCAGACCAACAAGTATGGCAAACAAAGCTGTTCAGAACCCACACTTAGAGCCTGAATCGGGATCAGAAACTACAACAGACTTTCACATGTGTAAGTAGGGAAATCAATACCTGCACACAGCAGAGCAAGCTCTAGAGCTCACCCCAGAGACAACAGGTGGCAACATGGGGGTGCTGTGCGGGAGAGAAGAAGCATCAGACGCCTTGTATGACAGACAACAGATCAAAATTATCTCCCAGGAAGAGAGACTCACACCCTAAATGCCATCTTAGAACATTGAGAACATGAGACCTGGTGGATTGGGACACTGGCTGCTGAAGAATGTGCCAGAGCAGAGATGGAAACCTTGCAAGGGCCCCACTGCAGGGAATGGCAGATGACTAAGAAGGGGAAGAGCACCATTGGAGGACTGGGAGTGAAAGGAAAGAAGGAAACAAGCCCTGAAAATTAGGAGATCTTCAGAAATTAAAAAAAAAAAAAAATCACAAAATCAGAAGACATAAAATATCCCTCACCTACCCAAACCAAGCACTACTAATTTTAAAATGACAACACAGTATACAAAGAGAAGGGTATCCACACAGTAACAGACATTGTGGGCCAAACATACTGCTCAGCCCTGCCTACATACCCCATTATTGCTGATACAGAAGAAGACAAGACATTTCAAAATTAGCATAAATTGGCAGACGGCATCCATTCAAAGGTATTGTAAATAGAAAAGTTTTTACCTATTAGCAGGTAAAAACTACAACATAACAGCACAACCTGACTAAATGTTCTTTTTTTTTTTTTAAAGATTTTTTTTTGATGTGGACCATTTTTAAAGTCTTTACTGAATTTGTTACAATATTGCTTCTGTTTTATGTTTTCTGGTTTTTTGGCCATGACGCATGTGGGATCTTAGCTCCCCGACCAGGGATCGAACCTGCACCACCTGCATTGGAAGGCAAAGTCTTAACCACTGGACCACCAGGGAAGTACCCTGACTAAATATCCTTAAGCAAATATTTGTACGTGTAAATAAAATACGTCAAATCAGAAACTCAAAAATGAAGAACCAAAATGGGCATACACACACACATACTCCACACACAGAAGATATGAGTGACTAAACTCAAGAAAGAAAAATATAAAATCAAATTGAAAATAAAGACTAAATTATAAGATGTCCAAGGGAGACTAGATTCAACTGAAAATATAACATTGGATGTTGAAAAAAAGATAATATAGCAAAAAGATGGAAAATTAAAAAATGAAGAAGAATCAAAGACAGTGAAAGATATAAGATAGATGATCCAACATATATATATATAACTACAATTTAAGAAGAAAAGCAAAAAAAAAAAAAATTAAGCTAGTCAGTTTTAAGATATATCCTAAGTAAAACTATTAAACATTAAAAATAAAGAAAAAATCTTCTACCTTTCCAGGTAAAAAGACTAATTTACTTAAAAAAAATCAGGTTGGCATCACACTTTTTAACAGTAACATATAAAAGCAAGACACTGGGAGAGCAATAGCTTAAAGAAACTCAAAAGAGAAAGTATGAGCCAAAAATCTTATATCCAGCCAAGCTCTTCTTCAAGTAACAAGGGAACAGACAATGTAGCCTGCAAACACCTGAGGAATACTGTCCTCATGAACAATTCCTGAGACCCTATGAGAGGACAAGCTCTATCTGACCAAAACACACAGGGGGAACATCAGCCATAGGACTAATAGTGAGCATTGAATATGCTTAATTATAGATCCAAGGTTCAAGCAAATGTGGGGGGCAAAGGTAGAAGATAGTGTGTAAAAGTTATGAATTCTGACCTAGTAGGAATAATTCAACAAAAAATCAGAGGAGAAAGAGACAGAAAAAGAAATTAGATAAGCTCATTGACTGTCATGTAATAAGTAGGAGTTGAAGATATCACTTAAAGTTGTCAAAACAAAGAGAAAGTATCTAAATAAGGGAAAAGAGGACTAAGAATATCATACAAATTATGAACATAAAAGTAACCAGTAGCACAAAAATACAGATCTTCCTAATGAAGAGAGCACTGTAGAAAAAGGGGCAAAGAAAACAGGGCATAGAGAGAAAGAAAAACAGTAAATATAGCCTATAATTTGTAAATATATGCAATATAAAACATAAAAAGAATGATCAAGCTGAGACCAAACATATTTGTGATATAAGTAACACAAAATTGGCTTACCTCACCTGTTTTTAAAAATTGAGATTGATTTACAAAGCAAAACCCTAATATATGTCAAATACAAAAAAAAAACATATTTAAAAATAAATAATTCTAAAATGTTAACAGTAAAAGGATGGGTAAATGTATGCAATGAAAATACAAACAGTAAGAAAGCAGGGATGGCAACCCTGACAGTAAACAAGGGAGAATTCAGACCAAAAATCAGCAATTGTGATTAAGGCTTTTATAATGCTAAGAATATCAATTCGCAATAAATATATAACAATTACAAATATATATGAACTAAACAGAAACTCGTCAGTAATAATAAGGACTTTTTATTTCTTTCACTTCATATCAAGCCTGCAAAGGATCCTTCTCACTCCCAAGTCAATCAGCAATTCTCAACTTTTGTTTTACACTGGAATTATCTGAGGACCTTTAGAAACACTGATGGCTATGGCCTCACACCCAGAAATTCTGATTTAATTGGATTGTAATATACCTAGGCCGTAAGAACATTAACTTTCCCAGATGGTTCTAATGTGCTTAGAAGATGGAAAACCACTGAAATAGAGGAACAAGGATTGGAAAAATAGTAAAATGACCTCTCTACAATGAGAAAATAATATTCACAACAGCAAGCAAGTAGATACTTAGAAATAAACTTAACAACAAATGTGCAAAAATGATGAGAACAGTTGAAGAAAAAGGCATTTCTTCATCTTGAAAAGGATGTAGAGCCATTGCGTATACTGTGATTGTCACTAAGAGAATATATCAATTTAATGCAGTCCCTATAAACACACCAAGTCTTCTGAGAGCTAGACCAGTTAAATCTAACATCCATATAAAACCAGACATGTGTATAGCTAGGAAACTCCAAAAAAAAAAACAAAGCATACATGGGTGTTGAATTTTGTTGAAAGCTTTCTCTGCATCTATTGAGATGATCATATGGCTTTTCTCCTTCAATTTGTTAATATGGTGTATCACATTGATTGATTTGCGTATATTGAAGAATCCTTGCATTCCTGGGATAAACCCCACTTGATCATGGTGTATGATCCTTTTAATGTGCTGTTGGATTCTGTTTGCTAGTATTCTGCTGAGGATTTTTGCATCTATGTTCATCAGTTATATTGGTCTGCAGTTTTCTTTTTTTGTGACATCTTTGTCTGGTTTTGGTATCAGGGTGATGGTGGCCTCGTAGAATGAGTTTGGGAGTGTTCCTCCCTCTGCTATATTTTGGAAGAGTTTGAGAAGGATAGGTGTTAGCTCTTCTCTAAATGTTTGATAGAATTCGCCTGTGGAGCCATCTGGTCCTGGACTTTTGTTTGTTGGAAGATTTTTAATCACAGTTTCAATTTCAGTACTTGTGATAGGTCTGTTCATATTTTCTATTTCTTCCTGGTTCACACTCAGAAGGTTGTGCATTTCTAGGAATTTGTCCATTTCTTCCAGGTTGTCCATTTTATTGGCATATAGTTGCTAGTAGTAATCTCTCAGGATCCTTTGTATTTCTGCAGTGTCAGTTGTTACTTCTCCTTTTTCATTTCTAATTCTGTTGAGGCTTCTCCCTTTTTTTCGTGATGAGTCTGGTTAATGGTTTATCAATTTTGTTTATCTTCTCAAAGAATCAGCTTTTAGTTTTACTGATCTTTGCTATCGTTTCCTTCATTTCTTTTTCATTTATTTCTGATCTGATCTTTATGATTTCTTTCCTTCTGCTAACTTTTGGGATTTTTTGTTCTTCTTTCTCTAATTGCTTTAGGTGTAAGGTTAGCTTGTTTATTTGAGATGTTTCTTGTTTCTTAAGGTAGGAATGTATTGCTATAAACTGCCCTCTTAGAACTGCTTTTGCTGCATCCCATAGGTTTTGGGTCATAGTTTTTTCATTGTCATTTGTTTCTAGGTATTTTTTGATTTCCTCTTTCATTTCTTCAGTGATCTCTTGGTTATTAAGTAGTGAATTGTTCAGCCTCCATGTGTTTGTATTTTTTACAGATTTTTTCCTGTAATTGATATCTGGCCTCACAGCACTGTGGTCAGAAAAGATACCTGATACGATTTCAGTTTTCTTAAATTTACCAAGGCTTGACTTGTGACCCAAGATATGATCTATCCTGGAGAATGTTCCATGAGCACTTGAGAAGAAAGTGTATCCTGTTGTTTTTGGATGGAATGTCCAATAAATATCAATTAAGTCCATCTTGTTTAATGTATCATTTAAAGCTTGTGTTTCCTTATTTATTTTCATTTTAGATGATCTGTCCATTGGTGAAAGTGGGGTGTTAAAGTCCCCTACTATGATTGTGTTACTGTCGATTTCCCCTTTTATGGCTGTTAGCATTTGCCTTATGTATTGAGGTGCTATGTTGGGTTCATAAAAATTTACAATTGTTATATCTTCTTCTTAGATTGATCCCTTGATCATTGTGTAGCGCCCTTCTTTGTCTCTTGTAATAATCTTTGTTTTAAAGTCTATTTTGTGTGAGATGAGAATTGCTACTCCAGCTTTCTTTTGATTTCCATTTGCATGGAATATCTTATTCTGTCCCTTCACTTTCAGTCTGTATGTGTCCCTAGGTCTGAAGTGGGTCTCTTGTAGACAGCATATATACGGGTCTTGTTTTTGTATCCATTCAGCAAGTCTATGTCTTTTAGTAGGAGTATTTAATCCATTTACATTTAAGGTAATTATCAATATGTATGTTCCTATTACCATTTTCTTAACTGTTTTGGGTTTGTTATTTTAGGTATTTTCCTTCTCTTGTGTTTCCTGCCTAGAGAAGTTCCTTTAGCATTTGTTGTAGACCTGGTTTGGTTGTGCTGAACTCTCTTAGCTTTTGCTTGTCTGCAAAGGTTTTAATTTCTCCATCAAGTCTGAAATTCAACACCCATTTATGATAAAAACCCTCCAGAAAGTAGGCATAGAGGGAACTTTCCTCAACAAAATAAAGGCCATATATGACAAACCCACAGCCAACATCGTCCTCAATGGTGAAAAACTGAAACCATTTCCCCTAAGATCAGGAACAAGACAAGGTTGCCCACTCTCACCAATATTATTCAACATAGTTTTGGAAGCTTCAGCCACAGCAATCAGAGAAGACAAAGAAATAAAAGGAATCCCAATTAGAAAAGAAGAAGTAAAGCTGTCACTGTTTGCAGGTGACATGATACTATATACAGAGAATCCTAAAGATGCTACCAGAAAACTACTAGAGCTAATCAATGCATTTGGTAAAGTAGCAGGATACCAAATTAATGCACAGAAATCTCTTGCATTACTTTACACTAATGATGAAAAATCTGAAAGTGAAATTAAGAAAATACTCCCATTTACCATTGCAACAAAAAGAATAAAATACCTAGGAATAAACCTACCTAAGGAGACAAAAGACCTGTATGCAAAAATTATAAGGCACTGATGAAAGAAATTAAAGATGATACAAATAGATGGAGAGATATACCATGTCCTTGGATTGGAAGAAACAACATTGTGAAAATGGCTATACTACCCAAAGCAATCTACAGATTCAATGCAATCCCTATCAAACTACCACTGGCATTTTTCACAGAACTAGAACAAAAAATTTCACAATTTGTATGGAAACACAAAAGACCCCGTATAGCCAAAGCAATCTTGAGAAAGAAAAACGGAGATGGAGGAATCAGGCTCCCAGACTTCAGACTATACTACAAAGCTACAGTAATCAAGACAGTATGGTACCAGCACAAAAACAGAAATATAGTTCAATGGAACAGGATAGAAAGCCCAGAGATAAACCCACACACATATGGTCACCTTATCTTTGATAAAGGAGGCAAGAATATACATTGGAGAAAAGACAGCCTCTTTGATAAGTGGTGCTGGGAAAACTGGACAGCTACATGTAAAAGAATGAAATTAGAACACTTGCTAACACCATACACAAAAGTAAACTCAAAATGGATTAAAGACCTAAATGTAAGGCCAGACACTATCAAACTCTTAGAGGAAAACATAGGCAGAACACTCTATGGCATAAATCACAGCAAGATCCTTTTTGGCCCACCTCCTAGAGAAATGGAAATAAAAACAAAAATAAACAAATGGGACCTAATGAAACTTAAAAGCTTTTGCACAGCAAAGGAACCCATAAACAAGACGACAAGACAACCCTCAGAATGGGAGAAAATATTTGCAAATGAAGCAACTGACAAAGGATTAATCTCCAAAATTTACAAGCAGCTCATGCAGCTCAATATCAAAAAAACAAACAACCCAATCCAAAAATGGGCAGAAGACCTAAATAGACATTTCCCCAAAGAAGATAAATGGACTGCCAACACACATGAAAGAATGCTCAACATCATTAATCATTAGAGAAATGCAAATCAAAACTACAATGCAGTATCATCTCACAACGGTCAGAATGGCCATCATCAAAAAATCTACAAAAAATAAATGCTGGAGAGAGTGTGGAGAAAAGGGAACCCTCTTGCAGTGTTGGTGGGGATGTAAATTGATACAGCCACTATGGAGAACTGTATGGAGGTTCCTTAAAAAACTAAAAATAGAACTACCATACGACCCAGCAATCTCACTACTGGGCATATACCCTGAGAAAACCATAATTCAAAAAGAGTCATGTACCACATTGTTCATTGCAGCTCCATTTACAATAGCCAGGATACGGAAGCAACCTAAGTGTCCATTGACAGATGAATGGATAAAGAAGATGTGGCACATATATACAGTGGAATATTACTCAGCCATAAAAAGAAACGAGATTGAGTTATTTGTAGTGAGGTGGATGGACCTAGACTCTGTCATACAGAGTGAAGTAAGTCTGAAAGAGAAAAACAAATACCGTATGCTAACACATACACATGGAATCTTAAAAAAAAAAAAAAATGGTCATGAAGAACCTAGGGGTAAGACGGGAATAAAGACGCAGACCTACTTGGAATGGACTTGAGGACACTGGGAGGGGGAAGGGTAAGCTGGGATGAAGTGAGAGAGTGGCATGGACATATATACACTACCAAATGTAAAAGAGATAGCTAGTGGGAAGCAGTCGCATAGCACAGGGAGATCAGCTCAGTGCTTTGTGACCCGCTAGAAGGGTGGGATAGGGAGGGTGGGAGGGAGGGAGACGCAAGAGGGAAGAGATATGGGGATATATGTATATGTATAACTGATTCACTTTGTTATAAAGCAGAAACTAACACACCATTGTAAAGCAATTATACTCCAATAAAAATGTCAAAAAAGAAAAAAGTAGCAAGGGTTGACTAGCCCTAATATGTAAAACATATTATCAAAACACTAATTAAAACTGTGTGGTACTGGTGCATGAATTGACAGACTGACCAGTAGAACAGAACAGGAAGTTCAAAAACAGACTCCAAAATATGTAGCAATTTAGTGAGTGATAAGGAAGGCATATCAAATGGCTGGGAGGAAAGATGGACTTTACAATACATGTTCTTGAGACATCTGAAAAATGGTAATTTTGGACTCATACTTTATACTAAATGGACAAGAGATCCAAATGTAAAAACTGATGTTTAAGTACTAGCATAACACATGGCTGAATTTCTTTATAACCTGGATGTGAGCAAAGTTTTCCTAACTCAAAATTCAGTTGCAGTTTTAAAAAAGATGAATAAACTCTACTACATTAAAAAAAAAGTTTGAATTGCAAAATTATGTCAAAGAAAAAATGAAAATTTGGGAGAAAACAACTGCAGTATGTTCAACAAATAAAAGGCTAGTTTCCTTATTATACAAAGAACTCAAAGTGAGGGAAAAAAAGCCAAGCTGACAGAAGAAGGGCAAAATACATGAATAGTTCACAGAAAAAGCTAGAACATATGTCTCTTAAATTTTGAAAAGATGTTCACCTGCCTACTAAAACTGAAAATACATTGAAATACCAATGTATCAATAAAAATTAGTTCTCTTATCATACAAGTTTCTTTGTTTTTTTTGGCTGCACTGCACGGCTTGCAGGATGCTAGTTCCCTGACCAGGGACTGAACCTGGGCCACAGTAGTAAAAGCCCGGAGTCCTAACCACTGGACTGCCAGGGAACTCCCATCACACAGGTTGCCATTCTTCGTTAAATGAAACCAGGGCTCTTTGGTTAAAATGGTGGATTTCAGATTTGGGATAAAAAATGCATAAGGTTTATGATAAATATTGTGTTCCAGAAATCAAGAAAGTGCTCTAAGACTAATGAGGCTATGCTAGATGGGCATAGGAATCTGCTTGAAGTGCCTATCATTGGTCAAATTTGGGACAATTAAAGCATCAAAAAATAATAAAAGTAATGGGTTACATAAAACTGAATTTAAAAAAAGGATCATGAGTCCATAATGATACTCAAGAGAGAAAGAGGGAAAGAAAGGACTAAAAAGAGAAGAGAGGGAGCTAATAAATAAGGAAGGATTGACAGAGTTAGTAAATAATACCATTTACAACTCCCAGTGTAAGAATTTTTTAGGACAAGAATCGTCAATGCATGCTAAAAGGATTGGATGAAATTTTAGGGGTTGTATTCATTTTCTATTACAGTTGCAACAAATTATCAAAAGTTTAAGGGTTTAAAACAACACAAATTTGTTAACTTACAGTTTTGTAGGTTAGAAGTCAGACATGGGACCCACTAGGTTCAAATCAAGCAGGTCAGAATTCCTTCCTGGAAGCCTTAGGGGTGAATCTATTTCCTTGCCTTTTCCACTTCTAGAAAATGCCTGCATTCTTTAGCTTGTGACTCCCTTTCTCCATTTTTAAAGAAAATAGTGTTACATGTCACTAACGAGTCTTCCTTAGTCACATATCCCTCTCAATCTTCCACCTCCATCTTTGACTTGTAAGGACCCTTGTGATTACATTGGGCCCATATGGATAATCCAGGGTAATTTCCATATATTCAGGTCAACTGGTCAGCAACCTTAATTCCATCCACTACCTTCATTCCCCTTATCCATCCCTTAACTGAACATATTCACAGGTCCCACGGATAAGGACATAGACATCTGTAGGGGTAATAAGGTGAGGGTGGTATTATTCTGTTTACCATGGGGAGAGAGGATTGCATGCTGTCGAAGTCTTATGCCCCAGATTACTATTGATTATATGTATATAAAAGAAAAAGAAGGTACCTTTACAAGTGAGAGATCCAGCTTAATTAAGGGCTCAAATGTAGTCTCACCAATAATGGGACAAAAGGCCACTCCAGGCCTCTGGATGTAAAGCAACAGCAAGAACATTAACTCACTGGACTTGCCTGGAGGTTGAGAATCCGCCTGCCAGCGCAGGGTACACGGGTTCAATCCCTAGTCTGGGAAGATCCCACATGTCACAGAGCAACTAAGCCCATGCACCACAATTACTGAGCCTGTGCTCTAGAGCCCACGAACCACAACTACTGAGCCCTCATGCCACCACTACTGAAGTCTGTGTGCCTAGAGCCTGTGCTCCACAACCAGAGAAACCACCGCAATGAGAAGCCCACACACCACAAGGAAGAGTAGCCCCCGCTCGCCACAACTAGAGAAAGCCCGCGCGCAGCAACGAAGACTGAACGCAGCCAAAAATAAATAAATAAATAAATTTATTTTTTAAAAAAGTAACATTAACTCACCTATGCAGCACTACTGTCAAAAATATTTAATCTTAATTTAAACCTGAGGAAAGAAATCAACAAGTCCGGATAACAACATATTCTATAAACTAGTGGCCTGGATTCTTAAAAAATTTCAGTGGCATGAAAGAAAAAAATAGCAAGTGAATTGTTACAGACTAAAGGAGTCCAAAGAGATGCGACCATGAGATACAATGTGTCTTTCTTGATTGGATCCTGGTTAAAGGTGAAAATCAGCAAAAACGATATGCTTAAGAGAATTCAGAGAATTTTAAATATGATCTGTTTAATATGCAAAATTAAGGTGTTCTGAGAATTACAGAATTTTAAATATGGTTTGTTGAATATGCAAAATTAACTACTCATATTAAACACTTCCATATGATCATGATATTGTGGTTATTTGACAGAATGCCCTTGCTCTGAAGAGACAGTATTTACGGTTGTAATATCACGATGTCTTCGGCTGGCTTTCAAATAGCCCAGAAGAAAAAGAGGGTGGGCAAGATGTGTATGGGACGTATGTAGAGAAAAAGTGAATATGAAAATAATATTAACAGTTGGTGAAACTAAACAAAAGATGAACTCCATGGCTGAAGTTTCTTGCTTGCACAAGTTGGTAGATGGTGGATGTGGACGGCTGGTTTCATCTCAGAGCATCTATCACCATCCGGCATTTATCTAGCTATCACCTAATTTATTTTGGACATTTGACCAAATAAGCCAAATAATGAACCCTCAATCTTCTGAAAAGCTAAAACTTTTCCTTCTCTGTATTTATTTTATTTTGTAATTTAATTTTTATTTTATATTACAGTTGATTTATAATGTTGTGTTAGTTTCAGGTGTACAGCAAAGTGATTCAGTGATACATATACAGATATCCATTCTTTTTCAGATTCTTTTTTGGGATTAACATATACACACTACTATATATAAAACAGGTAACAAGGACCTACTGTGTAGCATAGGGAACTCTACTCAATATTCTATAATAACCTAAATGGAAGAAGAATCCTTCTATGTATTTTTAATTTTATATCCATTGCTGAATTTTTAAAGTTGGTTTAAATGCTTCACAGCTTAGACTTTATTTGGCTACCATGAACTTCTCTAGCTAGAAAACATTTCCTCTTTCTTTCTTCTAAGACTTGATCGAAGCTTTGCTCCCCTACAAACAGATCATTAAGATGAATACAGTAAATATCCTCCTACTTTCGTACCTAAGGAAATTTCTTCTTCTCTCTACCCAGGTAAAGAAATAACCTGCAATTTCTCTCATAGTTCCAAATGTATGGGTTTGATGACTTGTTTGTAAACTATGTTTCATAGCAGAAGAGACCCTTTCCTGACATTCTACCACACTGAGCTTCTACCATGTTGTGGACATTTCATACATGTTAGAGAAACATAAAGGAAAATTTTCTAAACCACATTTTCACATATTCTTCAGGATGGAAACTTTCAAACCAACTCTTCTTTATCCTCCTCTGAGGGTGTAAATTTCCAAACAGCAGAAGTGAGGACAAGCAGAAAGGACAAAATATAGGAACATGTACCCTTACAAAGCCAGTATAAATGTTTAAAAAGCGATTCTCTAACATTTACGGCTGTTTTTTCTTAGAGAAGTTTCCTTATGATTCCAGCATTGTGTCACCTGATAAGCTACATTGCTCCTTACTATTCCAGATAATACGCAACTGGGTTTTGGAGAACTCTTTATTAAAATGCCCTTAAGTCATAAAAGCGTACTTTGAAGTAGAACAGTAGGCAGCTGCTTCAGTAAGTTGAAGATCAAAGATGTTGCTCTCCCCATGGCCAATAAGAATGAAAACTTGATTTTAGTGCAAAAGTGTTTGGGGAGAAGAAATGATTTCTTACTGATAAAAGAAAGCTAGAAATGGGGCAAGGAGGCTGTGGACCTGTCTCCTTCACTCCACGGGTCATGTTATTTCTCCAATAGCCTAGCAGACCTTCTTTGAATCAGTCTTTTAAAATTTAAAACCTTTTCTTCAACTCCCCATTCTTTTTCTTCTCAACAGCTGGCCCCTTATCTTTGCCCTTGAAAGAGAACATGCTGGCCTGGCCCCCAGAGACAAGCCCTCTGAGGCGAGTGTGTGCCGTTTCCTATTCTCACTGCTCTTGTTCTGATACAAACCACCACACATTACATTATTTTTTCGTCCTCATTATTTTCCCATTCATGCTTTGTGAATGCCAGCAACAGGACTTCAGAATAAAAACGCTCACGGCAGCCACCTCGAGAAGCTGCGTGGTATCAACTTTTGAGACGGACTGTTGACTGGCCATTTGCTTTGTACTTTCGAGGTGACTGGCTAGTAAGTGAAATTGAGCCGGTTCGACATCTCTTGATCATACAACTCCTGGGGTTTTCCTGAATTCTGAAGCAAAATGGTCAGTTAATCGCAGCATAGAGTGTTAAGGAAGAGAAGAGAGGGATGGGGGAGCCAGATTGGTTTTTCCACAGTGCTGTACCAATGGGATCAGCATCCTGTCCCAGGAGACCTTGTGGACTGACCTCAAGAGAGAAAATCTGCACAGAGCAACGGCTGAGCCTTGAGGTTTCTAGAGAAGACCCAGTTTATGTTAAATAATGTACCCACCACACTATTTGATATTTAATTCACATTCAAGTACGGTTATCAAACCGTGAGAGGTAGAGTTTAGATCTGAGGATTATCCGCTTCGTATTCTCTTTTAGAACTAATGGAGATTATAGCTTAAGGAGCCATTCCTTTTGAAATTTTCAAGAATTCCCAAAACTACCCAAAGATCACATGGGGATGCCCCGAAGAGTTCAGCAAAGTCCAAAGCTGATATCGCATACCCCATGCCAAATGGATGGGTGAATATACATGTATGTATCAGAACAGAAAACCCAGTAAGCATGGGGCTGAAGGCAGTTCTGCCCTCAAAACTCCCTATAAAATTTTGCTGTCCAGATGACAGAAAGTCTAAGAATTTGATTATTTCCTAGGATAGGACTTAATTCTGCATGTAAGCACTCCCAGTAAACAGAGTATAGATTTCAACACATAGAATGAATCTCTACAGGAAATAGACTTTTCCCCTCTTTATGTAATTTTTCTCAAATGCTAAAGGAATGGCATAGGAACAACGAAGCCATTAAGATACATCTGGCCATACAAATATTTCCAACTGCATATTAACTATACATATGGATATATTTCTACATGCTCATATAGATAATCTCCCGTATTTCAAAACTCATTTTCTCCTGGCATTCTCTGCCACCTCCAGCCCAAGTAAACAAATGTGTTTGAGGACGAAGAGTTCTACCTGGAATAGTCTTTCATAAAACCATTTCAAACTCCTAGTTTGGAAGCAAATGGTGCCATCGTAACTGAAGGCTACGTGATTCTCAGCTCATTCTGAAGTGAATGGAGTGGATCAAATTAGCAATCTGTCGGCCACCCCAGTAGTTCATGGGTCTATCTTTACTCTTCCCCGTCTCTCCACCATGGGCACTTCCATCTAAGTAGAAGAGCAGCTAGAATACAGGGCTCCATATTAAAGGACTTTATCAGGGAGTGTGCTTTGAATACCTAGTTTAGAGAAAGAGTAATGTGAGCCTCTTGAAACAGCTGAAAACATTTAGACTGTACTTTTGGGGGAAAAGAAATGAAAATACCTTGTGTTCATGAAATGACGCTCTTCTTTTGTTTTCATGTGACACTGATCATGATAGTTACACATCTTGCTTCTGAGAAGTCAGTCACAGGAATGAAACAAGGCATTGAGAAGTGGTGTCAGGGTTGCTGCTGCTGCTTCTTTTTAATATATAGACTGTTTTTTAGTTTTAGGTTCACAGCAAAATTGAGTAGAAAGTAGAGATTTCTCACCCACTCCCCCCCGCCAACAACCACAGCTTCCCCCATTATCAAATGATGTCACGGGGTGGGGCCCTGACCCTATAGGATGATTATTCTTATAAAAGAGACACCAGAAAGCTCACTATCTCTCTCTCCATGACACACACTGAGGAAAGGCCATGTGAGGACACAGCAAGATGATGGCCATCTGTAAGCCAGGAAGGGAGCCCTTATGTTGAACCAAATTGGCCAGAAACTTGATCTTGGACTTTTAGCCTCCCAGACTGTGAGAAAATAAATTTCTGTTATTTAAGCCTTCCAGTCTGTGCTATTTTGTTATGGCAGCCTTAGCTGACTAATATAGGCATTGTTCTAGTTAGCTATTGCCAAATAATGAAACATTCCAAAAGTTAGTGTCTTAAAGTGATAACAATCATTTCCTTACGTCTCACAGATTCTGTGGGTCAGAAACTCTGGAAGGATTCAGCTGGGCAGTTCTGGCATGGCTGCTATTCTTGTGGTTACAGTTAAATTTTGACTGGAACTGGAAGAGCTGAGGGCTGGCACTTCTCATGTATGCTCTGGGAATACATGGGGTCTTTCTGCACAGGCTGTGGGACTTCCTAAGAGCATGAGAGCCTCAGGGTTGACAAACGGCTTACATGGCGCATGAAAATGTTAAGAATTAGTATACCAGGAAACAAGGCAGAAGTGTCACTTTCTTTTTTTTAACATTTTTATTGGAGTATAATTGCTTTACAATGGTGTGTTAGTTTCTGCTTTGTAACAAAGTGAATCAATTATACATATACATATATCCCCTTATCTCTTCCCTCTTGCGTCTCCCTCCCTCCCACCCTCCCTATCCCACCCCTCTAGCTGGTCACAGAGCACCGAGCTGATCTCCCTGTGCTACGCGGCTGCTTCCCACTAGCTATCTGTTTTACATTTGGTAGTGTATATATGTCCATGCCACTCTCTCACTTTGTCCCAGCTTACCCTTCCCCCTCCCCGTGTCCTCAAGTCCATTCTCTAGTAGGTCTGAGTCTTTATTCCTGTCTTGCCCTTAGGTTCTTCATGACCATTTTTTTTTTTTTTTTTTAGATTCCATATATATGTGTTAGCATACGGTATTTGTTTTTCTCTTTCAGACTTACTTCACTCTGTATGACAGAGTCTAGGTCCATCCACCTCACTACAAATAACTCAATTTCGTTTCTTTTTATGGCTGAGTAATATTCCATTGTATATATGTGCCACATCTTCTTTATCCATTCATCTGTCGATGGACACTTAGGTTGCTTCCATGTCCTGGCTATTGTAAACAGTGTTCCAATGAACATTGTGGTACATGACTCTTTTTTTTTTTTTTTTTAAAGTATTTGTTTATTTATTTATTTATAGCTGTGTTGGGTCTTCGTTTCTGTGCGAGGGCTTTCTCTAATTGCGGCAAGTGGGGGCCACTCTTCATCGCGGTGCGCGGGCCTCTCACCACCGTGGCCTCTCTCGTTGCAGAGCACAGGCTCCAGACGCGCAGGCTCAGTAGTCGTGGCTCACGGGCCCAGCTGCTCCACGGCATGTGGGGTCTTCCCAGACCAGGGCTCGAACCTGTGTCCCCTGCATTGGCAGGCAGACTCTCAACCACTGCGCCACCAGGGAAGCCCATGACTCTTTTTTAATTATGGTTTTCTCAGGGTATATGCCCAGCAGTGGGATTGTTGGGTCATATGGTAGTTCTATTTTTAGTTTTTTAAGGAACCTCCATACTGTTCTCCATAGTGGCTGTATCAATTTACATTCCCACCAACAGTGCAAGAGGGTTCCCTTTTCTCCACACCCTCTCCAGCATTTATTGTTTGTAGATTTTTTGATGATGGCCATTCTGACGGTTGTGAGATGATACCGCATTGTAGTTTTGATTTGCATTTCTCTAATGATTAACGATGTTGAGCATTCTTTCATGTGTTTGTTGGCCATCTGTATGTCTTCTTTGGAGAAATGTCTATTTATGTCTTCTGCCCATTTTTGGATTGGGTTGTTTGTTTTTTTGATATTGAGCTGCATGAGCTGCTTGTAAATTTTGGAGATTAATCCTCTGTCAGTTGCTTCATTTGCAAATATTTTCTCCCATTCTGAGGGTTGTGTGTCACTGACTTTTATGACCTAACCTCAGATATCACTCTGTGTCACTCCCATCCATTCTATTATGAGCAAGTAATGGCCTGATAACTTTGAAGGATAGGATAGCTATCCTCCACCTCTTTATACAGAAGTGGTTAAGATTTTAGAAGTATGTGTGGGATGGGAGCTCTTTTTGTGGCTATCGTTTAAAAATACAATCTGCCACAGATATATTTTGTTCCAAGAATGATGATTTTTCCATAATAATTTGATGATGCTAAAACAGAAACCCTTCCTCATTTGGAGGCATTAAAATATGGAGTTTAGAAAAAAAGAGATGAGTCATAAGTTATTTAGGATGAGATGAGCAGTGTTCACTCCACTTTAAGAGACCTAGGGTCACAGAAGGCACGTCCAAACAGATATCTTTAAACTAGCTCTCTTAGCTAAGTCCTCTGGAGAGGGCTGGGGTCAACTTGGTTGTGTGAAAGGATGATTCATCTTATAAAGCCAGAGAACCAAAGAGCCCTAAGCATCAGCTGGGACACTAGTATGAGGGGATCTGACCCAATACTGATCAATGAGCATCTTTGGTTGGACCTCAGAGTCCCTCCCAGAGCAGAGCCTGGACCCGTGGGGGTTAGGGAGGAGAGGAATGGCAGGGGTAGAGGGAGTGATGGTGGTGCAAGAGGGAGGGTGGATACCAGGCAGTCCACAGACTTGGCAGCACTGCATGAGATGGGAACAGCTGGATGAAAGTGCCCTGCAAAGATACTGAGACACCAAATCCACCAGCAGCACACCAGCAAAGACAGCAAGGAGAGAATTTGGTAATAATGGTAAAAGAGGCTTGGTTGTCCAGACTGGAGGAGAAATCACAAAATCATTTGAGATGACCCAAAGGCTACATTCATATTTTCTGTCTGGTAGGGGACTGTCTCTTAGAATAGAGTTTCTGGGTACACAATTTCTCTTCTCTTCTCTTATGCCTAGAAGAGGATTGCTGGAAAACAGATCATGTATGTTTCATATTCAGAACACCTTGCCCCAGACTTGATAGTATCAAAAAGTGATAAGAATGAATAAATCACTCTCAAAAGATCTGGACTTAGTTCACAAAGAAAGATCAAATACTGCTGAGGCTACTGATAACAGTGTTAATAAAGAACTCAAAATGTTAACTGGAGGGCTTGATGCTCCCTCTGTCAATTGTTTCCCCAATACAGGTCATAGGATAAGAGTACCAGGGCCAGCGAAGAAGTCAAGGTAAATCAAGATGATATTAATTCAGATTTTTTTGAAGGGCAGAGAGGTTCTTTAGAAGTGAATATTTTAAGACTCGGCCTGATGGAAACAACCAAAATGTCCATTGACAGATGAATGGATAAAGAAGATGTGGTACATATATACAATGGAATATTACTCAGCCATAAAAAGAATGAAATAATGTCATTTCTAGCAACATGGATGGATCTAGAGATTATCATACTAAGTTAAGCCAGACAGTTAAAGACAGATATCATATGGCATCACTTACCTGTATATGTGGAATCTAAAATATGACACAAATGAACTTACCTATGAAACTGACTCACAGACATAGAGAATAGACTTGTGGTTGCCAAGAGGTAGTGGGGCTGGAGGAGGGTTGGATTGGGAGTTTGGGACTAGTAGATGCAAACTATTACAGATAGAATGGATAAACAACAAAGTCCTACTGTATAGCACAGGGAACTATATTCAATATACTGTGATAAACCATAATGGAAAAGAATATGAAAAAGAATAGTTTATATGTGTGTGTGTGTGTATGTATAATTGAATCACTTTGCTATATAGCAGAAACTAACACAACATTATAAATCAACTATACTTGAATTTAAAAAACTAAAATTAAAAAATATTAAAACTGGGTCTGACAGGACTATGGAAAAAAACACTGTTAGGATCCATTAGAGTAAAATGGGATGAAATAAGTTAACTTTCCAATGCCCCTTACCTCTTTTGTGCAACCAGTGATAATGTCCTTTTTTAAAAAAAAAAAAAACAACAACAATGAATCTCCCTGAGCCATAATATACTGTTCAGGGGACTAACCTCAGCTCAGAGGAGACTGAAAATAGTTCAGGGAACTAGAGAACATGTTTTATAGCTTTGTTATTTCCTTTCCACTTTCCTTCCCAATTTCAAGAAAATATTCTACTCTTGGCAATGGGTTAGTGTGAAATCTTTTGAACTTAATATTCTCCCATGCATAAACTGGTAACTGAAACTAAGGGGCATATTAATTCAGAGGAACAGAGTATAGAGACTTAAGCCTTGGGGGAATAAATTCTAATTTTTATTAAATATTTGGAAGAGCATAAGAGGAAATTTTATCTATTGATGTATTTTCCTTCCAAACTTAGTGTATTCTGTCTTGATAATCGTTCATCATAGAAATTCATGTCAAGTCTCTCATTCTTCTCCTTAACCGCCTCCATAATACAAAGTGGTCTGAAGAAACATTGTCAACCTAAGTGCACATGGCCTGAGAAATATTTTCCTGCCACTTGGGAAGACTGTCCTACTGACCTAGGGGAAAGCTTTGGGAGAAAGAAAGAGAACACCACAGAATCAATGGATTCAATCTCAGTGATCAGTGGAGGGGGAGCCAACCCGTCCTAATTACTGTGGTTACCATAAAAGTCACGGCCTCTCTAACGCCTTCCTGCCAATTAACCAGCAGTACTTTTCGATAATCCAGTGGCAGGAATTTCCTATGAAGTACTGTCTTTGGAACTGCTTTCCCTAGGAGAGTTACATATGTGGAGTATTTTCTCATCCTGTTTCAACAACCCACAGATTTTGGAGTAGAATTCAGAGCAGAATTAATGGGAAGACAAGCTGGGTATTCATCTAGGAGGCAGATCTAAAAGGAGAACTGAAACATCACTGGACTAAATTGGCAAAATATAAATTGGTTTTACTCTTCACTGGTGTCAACCTGTCTGTGTCGAGTACTTCTGTGAATCGCACATGAACCTGAGTTCAAAAATCAGTAATGCATGCTGCTTTGCTTACCGGGAATGAGTGATTTAGTTTAATTACCTAAATGTTAAACCCCTTAATTTGCCACCCAAGATACTGTCTCATCTAGAAAATTTCAAAGGGAAATTGAGAAAACTACAAAAACGTGGGAAATATTTTGGTTTTGTTTTTAGTCCACCCTTCTGTAGCTAGTGAAGGTAGTAAGTGACTGTTTTCACATACAGTTTTTGTTAATTAAAAAATCAGCTTCGTCTAGTTTCCATAAAAAAGGAGGTACAAATACTTAAATATGGCTTAAGAGGTGCCAATTTATCAGTCTTCCCAGAGCAACATGTCTCAAGTCAACTCTGAGTGACACAAGATCCATCTAACCAGCTTTTCGGCAACTTTGTTGTCAGAGACAATCCATAAATGGGATGCATCTAAAAGTAGCTCTGACCTTTGCAGGCCCAATTACTAGATATGTTATTAAATAAACAAGTTCTTTAGTGAACCATGCTTTTGACTGTTGTTTTTTTCCCCCAATTCTCCACTATTAACTTCTCTAAGCATATAGAATCATTTCCTCACTTTTACTCCAGAACTTTTTTTTGATGTTTGGCTAACCTCCAATTCATCATCAATTATGAATTCTCTCTATGTCATTTATAATTCATTAAGAAACATCATGAAAATCCTACATCAAGTTAATTTGGTTTCACTCAGTTATTTGAAGGCTAACCACAGCTTTTTAGGGACTTAACATGTGTCAGGCACTGGGTTAAAGGCTATCTACACTTATACAATATTCATTTTAGCCTCATAATAACCTTCTAAAATAGATATTATCTCCATTTAAGACAAGACAACTGAAACTAAAACACATCGCATTTCTTTTTCCTAATATTTCACAGACAGTAAGCAGGAAAACTAGAATTTGACTCTCAGTATGTCTACTTAGCAGACATCAAAACCTGTAACAGAGAAGAACAAACCTGACTCCATATTGGATCTGGTCCTTTAGCCCTAACCTTCGTGCTCTATTGCCTGCACTTAGTCATGCTGGCTCTGCACCTCTTGTAAAGGAGTGTTGCCTATAGCCTGACATAATAGCCCTTTCTCAAGGCTCTGCCTCCCAGGCTTGACCTTTAAAGGTATAACGCTTTTCATTCATCTAGAGATGAAAAGTTGCAGAACACAGAGTAACATTTGTCTGGTAGAGGGGTACAGGAACATCGTGACCAGACCTACATGGACAGCTGCAAAAACAAAGGATCATCACATCCCTTCTCAGGTCTGGCCAGCACCAAGAAGTCTGCAACTACCAGTCACATCCTCTCCCCTTTCAGTATAAAAGAAGCCTGAGTTCTAATTTGGGTAAGATGGTTCTTTGGGACACTAGTCCGCCATCTTCTTGGTCTGCTGGTTTTCTGAATAAAGTTACTATTCCTTGCTCCAACACCTTGTCTCTCAACTTATTGGCCTGTCATTCAGAGAGCACTATGAGCTTGGACTGAGTAACAAACCCATGCTCTAAAATCCTGCACTAGGGGGATTCCCTGGCGGCCCAGTGGTTAGGACTCTGCACTTTCACTGCCGAGGGCCCGGGTTTGATCCCTGGTCGGGCAATTAAGATCCCACAAGCCAGGCGGCCGTAAAACAAATAAGTATAAAATAAAATCCTGCACTAATTTATCAGTCATTTATTGACCAAGTGATATGTACCATGCTTTCCACTGTGCCTTTTGCGTTCATTCCAGATGGACTCACCAAAATTCATAGAGGCTAAATAACTTTCCAAGTGGTCTCACAGCCTGTGAGTGGCAAAGCTAGAGATCAAAGTCAGACCTGTCTCTCCAGGTGTACAATGCCCACAATCTGACTCTATCTTCAGGAAGAGTGTGAGGGTTTGCATGGAATGACTAGAAGACTGACTTCTCCCTCAGTGCCCAGAATCTCCACTGACTGCATAAAAGTTTTCACAGTACTGAATTTTCAATCTTTGGGAGGTAGTTTTCTATTATTTGCTTGTTCTTTTTTATTTTTTATTTCTATTTTTGGTGTAGCTGTGAGACCCTTGTCAATATCTTGGTTAATCCATCCTTAATTTCTTCTAGGAACCTCTGGGTACCATCCGGCCAAAATTTCTCCCATACAAAAATTAGCTTTATCTATTACTTTTCTGAGTCTTTAATATGGGCTAGGATTGCCCTCTACACTTTCACCTCTAATGCTCTTTTTTAGTAGGTAAATGGACAGATTACAAAGCACTTATCCTAAGTTATTTTTCAATTTAGCTTTTCATTTTATGTTGGCAAAATCAGAGGGATAAAAATCGATATTAACCTAAATACTTAGCTTGTCAACACTGCAGAATTTAACAAACCAGTCCTTTGTCTTATCAGTTGAGATAGCTGCTGTGGTTGACCACTAACTAGGGTTCTTGAGGTAGATAGCTTCAGACATGGCTTTTAATGACCCCCTCTCTCCCTCAAATATGCACACCTCTTGGTATTTGTGCCCTCATATATACCCTTTCCTTGAGTGTGGTCTGGATATAGTGATTTGCTTCTAATGAGCAGAATATAGCAAAAGTCATGGGTGCCATTTCCATGATCAGATTACAAAAATACTGGTTTTCATCTTGCTAAAACTTTTTCTTGCTAATACACTCTCACCTTCTCACTTTCTCACTCTGATGAAGCAAGCTGCCATGTTGTGAAATGCTCACTGAAGATGCCCGTATGGCAAAGATCCAAGGGAAATCTCTGGCTAATAGCTTATGAGGGACTAAGATTTTGTCCAATAACTCGCAATGAAATGAATCATGCCAACAACCATGAGATGAGCTAGGAGCATATCTTTCCCAATCACGCCTTGAGATGACTATAGCCTTGTTAGAAAACCCAGCTAAGCATACTCTAATTCCTGACCCAGAGACACTGTGAGATAATAAATGTGTATTGTTTTAGTCTGCTAAGTCTTAGAGTAATTTGTTACACAGCAATAGATAACAAACGGCTCATTACTTCTAGCCTTCCACAGAGCTAGGCTGAGACATGCTTTGCTTAGATTGGCCTGCCCAGGGACACCTGCTCTTTGCATCCCCAGTGAGCACCAACTCCCTGTATTTTGAAGACCATGTTTCTGAACTTGGGAGCTCATTTGCTTTAACTGTTTGCTCCTTAGAGAGAAGGCGAAACTCCATTTTCTTCAGAAATATAATCTCCCTGACACTGGGATATAGCTGTGCAGTTGTCTACCTGCCTTGCCTTCTTAGGACTTAATTTCAGTGCTAAATAACGACTGGCAAATGGACTTTCTCCCCTGACTTGCAGCTCACACATTTTAATCATCAGTTTCATTTAATTTTTCTAATTATAACAAATAAAAAATATTTATAACTCGGTAAGAGTAGTTGTATATTTAATAATAACTTAAACCATAGCTTTCATTGAATAAGTGCTTAGGCTGTGCTATGCTAAGATCTTTATATGAGTTATATTACATAAAAGTTAAAAGTTATTATTTTCACCCACTATTCTGTTTCTCAATTTACAGATGAGTAAATGTGAGTTTTAGGGAGGTTATATAATTTGCCTACAGTTGCACAGAAAGAAATAGAACTGGGACATGAACTTGAATCCAGACAATCTGTGTCCAGAGGCCGCACTCACATACTGAAAAGTACAAAAAAAATTTTTTTAAGACAATTGTTTAGAGCACTTTTAGGATTACAGAAAAATTGAGAGGAAGGTACAGAGATTTCCCATATATCTCCTGCTCCCACACATGCATAGCCTCCCTGTTATAAACATTCTCCACCTAGTTGTACATTTGTTGCAATTAATGAACGTACACCGACACGTCGTAATCACTCCAACATCCACAGTTTATGTTAGGGTTCACTCTTGTTGTTGTACATTCTATGGGTTTTGATAAATGTATAATGACATATATCCTCCACTACAGGATCATATAGAGTATTTTTACTGCCCCCAAATCCTCTATGCTCTGTCAGTTCATCAATCTCCCATTCCTAAACCCTGTAAAACAAATTTAAAATATAAAAAAATAACTTAAGCCATCACAAATCCTACTATCAGAAATAATTTCTGTTAATATATTGACTTATTTGGTTTATTTGGCTTGTTTCCTAGGTTTTTTATGTGTAAATGTAAATTATTTTACGGGGTAAAAACTTCTGCTTTTTCTATTTAAACCTTTATTATGAATATTTTATTATGCTGTATTTTTAAAAAAACATGATGTCTAATAAGTATAAAATTTTCCAAAATACTACATATCAATTTTTAAATCACTACTCTAATGTTGGACAGGACTCTAAGTTTTCCTAATGAATAATATTGCAATGTTCTTGAATGTGAAGATTTATATTCTTAGAAGTGGAAATATTAGGTTAAATGTACATTTTATGGCTCTTGTTATATATTAACAAAATGATTTTTAGAAAGAGAAAAAACCAAGTTACATTCCCTTAAACAATTTAAGTGTTTGCATGTCTTGCCAAACCTACCCCAGTCTTTTTATTATTTCAGATTTTCCAATTATTAAAAAATTCATCTTGAAATTATTTTAATTTTTATTCCTTATTGAGCGTGGAAAAGTTACCCAAATATTCATTCACTTATACCTAAGTTTATTAATTTGGTGCTGTTTTATTGGGAGAAGAAGAAGAGGAAGGGAGACTAGGCAGGGTGTGTGAAGCAGAGGGAAGAGGCTGAACAGAGGCACAGAGATGTGAGAAGACAAGATGTGAGGGTAAATGAGAAGCATTATAGAATTTTAAGTCTGGAAATGACAGGATAAGAATTACATTTTTCCAAAGATTATTCTGGAAACAAGGTAGAGAGTAAATTCACAAAATAGGAATAGAGTGAATGGCTAACAACTAAGTCAGAGAAGTCAGTTGGAAGCTTGTTTAGTAACTGACACAAGAAAATGGGGGTCAAGATAAGCCAAAACTAAGGTGGGGGCCATGAAGAAGGAGTTAAGGAGAAAGATTCAAGGGATGTTTAGGAGGTGGAAACGATAGGGCTTGGAGGCTCTTGGACATGGGGAAAAAGGAAAAATCTGGGGTGACTACCAGATTTCTGGTTGGTAAGACTTGGATGGAAGTATTTCACTGGTCAAGTATTAGAGAGGAATGTTGGGAAACCACAGGAAGACATCCAGGAGCCGATCAGTGGTCTAGATTTGTCACTTGGAAGAAAAGTGGGAGTTGGAGACAGAGGTTAGAAAGTGCTAGGTGGTACTTGAGGTGGCTTTTCTAAGCCTTTATCATTTATAATGTGTGGAAAATAATGTTTAATTCATAGGATTATTGAAAGGCACCAATGAAATAATGTTTATAAAGTGTTTAGCTTAGTGCCTGGAGCATAGCAAACACTAAATAATGAGAGCTGCCTTTTTACTATAATAAGAAGGCAAGAATGGTCTTCAATATATCACACTTAACAGATCCTGAGAAAGATAAGCCCTAAAGTGTATCAGGTTAATATCGCAATGGGGAGAATCTAGGTGACCTTGCAAAGAGCAGTTTCCATAAAGAAGTAATTGTGATTGGGAGAGTTTTTGTAATTGTGATTGGGAGGACTGTTTTGAAGTGTTCGAAAAGCAAACTGCAGTGAAAGCAAGAGATGGATGAGGCTGAATATCAAACAGGAAATGCAACAGTAAATCATGGTATTCAGTCCCGTAGTAGGCAGAATAATGGCCCTCTAAAAATCTCTATATCCTAATCCCTGGAACTTATAACTATGTTACTGTATATGACAAAAGATATTTTGCAGATATGATTAAGTTAAGGAAGTTAAAATGGGGAAATTACCTTGTATTATTTGGGTGAGTGCAGTGCAATTATAAACATCCATGTAAGAAGGAGGCAGGAGGGTCAGGGTCAGAGAAGGAGATGAGATGACAGAGGCAGAGGCCAGAGTGATGCAGCCACAATCCAAGGAATGTGAGCAGCCTTTAGAAGTTGGAAAAGATAAAGAACAGATTCTCCCTTGGACTCTCCAGAAGGGACATTTACTTTAGTCCTGTAAAACCCATTTCAGGCCTCTGACCTCCAGAATTGTGAGAAAAACTTTTACTGTTTTAAGCCACTGAGTTGTGTAATGAGTTTCAGCAGTCATGGGAAATGGATACGGTTCATAAAGAGTATGAAGGGGGGTAAGATCCAGAGCCTATGCTGGGGGATCACACCTGGCTTACATGGGGACCTCAGCAGCCCATGCAGGGTAAACAACTGCCCAGGTAATCTCCAAGTGGCCAATCAGCATAGCCTTGATTAGAGTCTAGAACCATGCCTGATACAGAGCAAGTGTTCAATTAATATATACGGAATAAGTTAATAATTCTGAACATTTTATTTTTTCTTATTACACTTTGATCTCACTTCTATCTTTCCAACCTCCTCAGATGCTTATATAAGAGTTCTAAATTTTAAAGGTTGTTTCATTTCCTCTGAAAATGTTGTCATCTTATGTGATTTGCTGAGTATAAAACAAAAGTTGACATGTAAAGTAAAAGTATACGTGTAAACTAAAGTTGACGAATTTCAGTTCATTTCCACAGAAGAACTAATTCAAACCAACCTTCTCTCATTTCTATCTCCCTTGAATGAAAAGTTGATCCAAACAATTCAATCTCAGCTGAGATGAATTAGAAATTAGAAGCTTTCTATGCAGGTTTAAGCAGCTCCGGGATTACACTTTTACAAATTTCTTTAGAGGGAGCTAACAATAAAGATTAAAAGCAATAGCCCTGCAAAGTACATACTGTAGCTAGATGTGAAAGGACACAACAAGCTCCCGCTCAAAAAAACTCCCTGCAGCTGAGGTTCTGGTCTCCCGTGGATTCAATTCTTGCTCCCACTGACGTTCTTTGAAAACAGCAGCCACGTTGTTTAATGCGACATTCAAAGAAGCCACTGTTAACCACGTGGTCCACTGTGGTAAAGTCAAAATGTGAGAGTCCCTCCAGGCATGGAAGAAGGGCCCGGAATTCTTGCATTCTTCAGCCTCTACCTTTCCTTCCTAGAGACTTGACTATCTGAACTTAGTCACATGATTTGCTTCCTTTTCACTACCATCCAAAGTGCTGTTTGAGGCTGCTTGGATCTTTAAAGAACAGTGTTTCCATACTGTCTTTTCTCCCCCAAGCATTTTATCCTGTATTTTAGAAGATTACATTTTAAAAACAATTCACATCTCCTGCCTCCTTCCTGCCTTCCTGACATTCTCTTCCTTACTCTTTGTATCTGCCTCCAGTCAATGAGACTAAGGATTTGACATTAATCTTGACTAGAAAGGTAAGCAAATATTTTGAGGAAAGTGTAGGGAGTATTTTGGGGAAGGGATATGAAGAGTAGACTTAATAAACAAATAAAAAGATGGAAAATTATTTTAAATATTATAATCAGATGATCATAAACCACACTTTTTCATGACTCCTTAACTGGTCCATTCTATCCACCATTTAGGACTGCACTGTAGATTTCCATAGCAACTCTCCTTAATTGTTATTATGCCAATGCAGTAATTATCACATTCACAAACGAAGACTGGTCATTTTCTCAGTAGGGAAAGAAAATAACTGTGGTCTATGGAAGATCCAGAGAAGATGAATCATTTATTCCCTTCTCACTTAACTACATCCTGAAGCATTCCCTACCAGTTTTGCAAAAACTGTTACTTATGAGTTTGTTAATTCTGGAAGCAGAATGAACTCTTTCAGGGCACTAAGGCACCCAGCAAAGATATATAATCACCCATGAGCCTAGGTAAATGTGGCTTACAATGCTGGCTTTTATTGGGTTGTTTGCAAATGGACAGAAGCAATACATAATGTCATTTTAGAGGCCTTCTTATGGTAATTAGAGAGGGGCTTGAAGATGCAGGTGGGCTTTCATGTACACCCACATACACACACACACACACACACACACACACACACCCCACCCTCCAACCTTAGAAGACTCTTCAGTTATTATGATTATCTGGCTCAAGTATATAGATAAAAGCTCTATTCATAACAGCTTTAGGCCTTCCTGGCATCTAACATGAATGATATTTTTAAATAAACCTTGGTTACTTTCTATATGTTTGAAAATGATGGTCGGCATAGCAAGAGAATCCATAAAACAAAAGAGACTGGAGCTTTCCAATGGCATATTTTTCAAATGCTTTAGTTGATAAGGTTGGGCTAGAAATAAGCAGTAATTTGTGGGTAATATTCTTTCCTCTGATTTCATTATATGCTTGTAACAGAGAAATGCCTACCGGTTATTAGTGGGATGTGGAGTCCATGTGTCTCTATAGCATCATCTTGTCTGTATGTTCTAGATTGGAAGATTCTCTGTTACTCAACAAATACAAACCTTTGTGAGCCCCTGCTATGAGCCAGGCACTGTCCTAGCCCCAGCGGAGACCGCAGAGAACAAACCAACTCCATTTCTGTAGTCACAGGACCTGCGTTCTAGTGGCAGGAAATAGCCAACCAATGAATAAATATATCATGTGACAGCTGATTATAAGTGTTACGAGGAAAAATAAAGCAGGATAAAGACGATAGATACTAATAGGAGTGAGGCTTATTTTATGTGGGGTGGTCAAAAGAAGACCTCTCCGAGGAGGTGACATTTGACATTTGAGCAGAGTCTTAAAAGAAATGGCTTTTCAGTCTTGCTAAATGCTCTCAGATCCCTGCACCACTGTCAGTAAATCTGAAGATGAAACAAACATCTGCCAGATGAAAGAAGCAAGAAGGTAAAGACAGGAAACTCGAGTGATACATCCACACAGATCCAATTCGGGGACTAATTTATGCTTCCAAAGCATGCTCAGAAAAAAGCGAAGAAGAAATCCCCACACTGAGGTCCTTTGATGAATCACCAGTAGCTAATTGTTACCAAGCATCCCACAGGCATGACATATCATTGGAAATCTGGGTGGATTTCAGAAGAGAAATGTTATTGCATTTAAACAATACCATTAGCCAATCTGATTTCACTTACTGGTATGCACTTTGTTCCAGCTATCTAGTCTAAAGATGAATTGCCCAATGGTTGTATTGTCAAAATGACAGCGTGAAAAGAGAAGCATGTGGGTTGTAATAATAATGTGGTACATGTGTAGAAGGTCAGAGAAGCAACAGATTAACATTCCAGTGAAAGATTTCCCCTGGGACATCTCTTGAAAGTATCAAAGGCCAAAGGATCAGGACACTGATAATGTGTCTGGCATTGGTGGTGAAATTGTTGTATGTATTTAGCTCTGCTGAGGACAGAGCTGTGTTCTTTTCAATTAGCTGATGAAATCTCTCCTGAACAATGAAGAAGCCAACCACGGAAACCGGCTTCAATACAGCTGAATGAATGGAAATGAGGTTGTGTGAAAATATGAGTTGCTTACTTCAGATTAATGAAATACATTTGAACATGTTCCCTTGAGAAGGCAACTAAATAATTCCCTACCCTGGAGATTTAAGCTTACCATGTATAGCATGACATTTCTTCATTGAATTTTAAACCAAATTCTCAAGTTTGCAACCCTTCTGCAAGGTGAACCTGGGGATTATGGGATGGGGGAGCCCAGTGGTCCTTTCTAACTGCTGGCTCTGCAGGGCAAAGGGTGAGGGGCAGGGAGCACACAGGCTCTGCAGGCAGAGGAACCTGGGTTTGAAACTGGATTTCATAATTTACTGATGTGTAAAAATAAACTCCATTTTCTTTATTTTTAGAATGGGGAAAATACACACAGCCCAAATATTTGTAGGGCAGATTTAAAAAGGCAATGCGTACGGAATATTTTGTAATCGTGCAAGGAATGGGAGCTATCGCTAAATTTTATAGCTTCTCTGTGGCTTCTATGATATTCCTACTGCTTCACCTTCCCTGGTGCTGGGAGAAAAATCCTGGGTGGCTTGATACACATTAAGAGGGAATGGTAAGTTTTGTTTATATTTCTAAATATAAGTACCCCTTAACTTCAGGAATGAAGATTGTCTGCTTTGTTTAAAATTTCATTTATGTGTTTACTATCAAAAATGAAGATCTGAAAAATAGAGGGATATTTTTCAGGAAATTTCAGGAAATAAGTAAAATACAACAAGTGATTTGCAAAGTACATAGGAAATATCACAATAAAAATTGGGGAGGCAGTGTATATCATGGTTGGAATGTAGTTCCTAGATTCACTGCATGTGTTTAAATTCCAGCTCCACTACTTCTTGATGCATAACCTCCAGCAAGTTGCTTACCCTCTCTGGGCCTTTCCTTCTTACCTGTAAAATGGGCAAATAATAGGACCCACATCATAGGGTTGATGGAGGATTAATTAAATTGGTAAAAAGCTTCAAACAATGCATGGTACTATTTGTAATTCTTGATTACTCAAACAATCATGAATGTAATTCTAACCAAAAAGTGTTTTAGGGAAACTTAATAATGTTTTCAGATAGAACTTTAATTGTGATTTATAATTTTATTACTAATATGGGTTGTTGTGTTATTACCTCTTTGCTATAAGGTCTTATTTCTTTGTTTTATTTAAAGCCTATTTTATAAGTTTATTTATTTATTTATTTATTTTTGGCTGTGTTGGGCCTTCGTTTCTGTGCGAGGGCTTTCTCTAGTTGCGGCAAGCGGGGGCCACTCTTCATCGCGGTGCGTGGGCCTTTCACTGTCGCGGCCCCTCCCGTTGCGGGGCACAGGCTCCAGACGCGCAGGCTCAGTAATTGTGGCTCACGGGCCTAGTTGCTCCGCAGCATGTGGGATCTTCCCAGACCAGGGCTCGAACCCGTGTCCCCTGCATTGGCAGGCAGACTCTCAACCACTGCACCACCAGGGAAGCCCCAGGTCTTATTTCTTTAGATAGCAAGAGTGCTGTAAATAGCAACAAGAGAGCCTTACGCAAAGCTGACTTGACTTTGAACTGTTCTGAGAAAGCATGCTGTCCTCTTCACAGTGAGATCCCTGGAGACCATCAGAGCAGCCCCTGAAACAGAGCCCCTACCTCCCGCCGTGGGAGCCACAATTCACAGCAACATCCTCAATTCTCCCCTTCAACACAAACCCCGAGGACCTGGGAAGACAGCCCTGTCAAAACAGCTTATGACTTGAGGACTCCAAAGGCAAGTTCCATGAAGATATAATATCTCAGTGTGGGATACACAAGTCTCTCTTTAAAAAAATCTGGTCTCTTTTATGACTTGGATAGCTAGTGTTTGGGCAAGATGTTCGAAACCGATGAAGTAGAAAAGCTGGGCAGAACTCCTAATCTTTTTAAGGGTCCCGGACAATGGTGTCAACTCCTCTCCTGCTCTTCACAATTATCGCTTGATAGTCTTTGAATCAACAATAAAACGGCAATGGAAGAGGCAGTCTGACCTGGACCTTAAGAGGATGCTATAGAGGGCGTACAATGATTACCTGAGGAAGATGCAGCCTGATGGTCACTAAAGCAGGGATTAATAGTTTCAACCGCTGCTTGATGAATTTCTCTGAAAAGAGAGGCCTGAAGGACATTGGCAGAAAGAAATGGGAGAGAACATAAATGGCTTGCGAGAAAGAGCCAAATGGCCTTTTCCTGTTTCCTAAGAGACTGAATCTCCTGGGCTGGAGAATGTGCTGTTTCTTATAAAAGGTTCTGGAAATGCACTTTCTTACCAAAATTCAAAGCAGGGCCACAGATCATTTATAGGAGACAAAAAACAGTAAGTAGTGTCAGCACAGAGGAATATATTTTACTTTGCTCTGCCATGAGGAATTACGGTGGGTTGTGACGAGCGGAATATAAAGTAACATAAGTTGCCTGTTGACAACAGGGTTTGAAATTATAAAATGTAAAACCAATATATTTCCTGCACACTATGAAACAGCTGGGGTATCTTTATGGCTTCTAGCGGGATGCCATCTCTCAAAACCCTATAATTCTGTAAGCACCATAAGTGCATCCTGTTATTTAGTTTGTTTGTTTGGCTTCAAGGATTTCACAGGCAGCACTGACTGCATAGAATCAAATGTAAAGAAAGTGATCAACACTGAACTGTGCTGTCTTTAAGAATGTCCACTCCTGCCTCTACTGAAGGGTGGGTTGGACATTATGTTCAACGTGGCAGCATACCTAGGCAGAACAGAATCTTTTCCTTGCAAGAAGGGAAAAAAAATGATTCAATCAAAAATGCCACAGGAATGTTTCCCTCCATGGTCTGTCTGGAGTCTACGTATAAAAATTAAGTCTTTGTCGATCTAGATGTATATGGAAGAGAAACAGCAAACAATAAAGCAAACAGAGTAAAACGCAAAAAAAAAAAAAATTAAGTCTTTTGTGAGGTTGACAACAGCAGAGTTCATATAAGGTCCCTTTAAATGACAGATGGTGATAAGCAAGTCAACATTTTATGTGCTAGACTTTAGAAGTGTCGCAGCCACTGACCCACATTAATGAAGAGCACAGACAAAAGGAAGGAAGCAAAACTCTGTGCCGAGCATCCTACCGTAAACAGTGATTGATTGCATTGTCTTCATTCTGGTTGCTTACTCTAAACCCATGCATGTCAATCAATCAGTACAAAAGACTTTGATTGCTTAAAATGCTTTGGCTGTTACATTAGCTGTGGTTTTATGTTTTAATCAAATATCACATTTTCAATTATTATACGCTGAACTCCTGGGATACAGGATTGACTGGAGATTTGTTAGGACTTTGGCAGTGTTGGTGGTTAATGATTTGATGCGCGTATGCGGCTGCAGATGAGCAGAGGGCTGGGAAGGGTGTGGGGTGAGTACCAGAGGATGCCCTGCTTGGGGATGGAGAGAACCACCTTACCCAGAAATAGATTCTTGCTGCCTGAAGAGAGCAGAGAATCCAGTCAAATATCTTCCCCCTGCTTGAGACAGAGGCCTTCTCTTTCCTGATTGCAGGCTCAGGAATTTTGTGAGGGTAAACATTGCCCTTCACACAGAAGTTTGTCAGCTGTCAGCAGCTCCTGACATGACAAAATCCCAAAGCAGGGGTGCTGGGGCTGTGTAATACAGAAGTGCCCAGTTGTCTGAGTTGAAAAGAGAGGAAACATCAGATGTTGCTTTTCTAACAAAGACCCGGTTTCATGCTTAACATCACAAAGATAACTTGGTTTTCTGTTCTTAGGATTAAAAAAAACCTTTGTTCCTTTGAAGTAAGAGCAAGCTATGTGAAATGAATTTTAACCAGGTTCTGCCAATATCTATCAGCACACAGCATTTCATATGGCAGATAATAAGAGTCTGGAGAAAATGACAGGCAGGAGGAAGGGAAATCCGGAGGCGAGGGTCAGAGTTTGCAGCATCCAGGTCAGACAAGGGTTTTGGGAAGGCTTTTGGGATGAGGGTTTGATTGAACCTGAGAACATGCTGAGTGCCCATGTTCAGAGGTGTGGATTTTTTTTTAAATAAAAAATAGATTAAACTAGGAATTTGGGGGGTTATTTTTCCTTTCTGCTACGCCCACCCATAAGGGAAATAAATGTGTTGATGTAGAGAAGACTTAATCATAAATGGAGTATGTAGCTCATGATTCATGACAATAATTAAATATCATTTATTAATACGGCTTATGAAGACCTTCTCCTCTAGGTAAGACAGAGAAGTTATGAATCCTTTCCATTTAGATAAAGAAAGAAGCCAAGATTATACCAAAAAAAAAGATGACACGTCTTCCCAAAGACAGGACGTTATAAGACGTGTGTGATGTCCGCAGATGGAAGGACAGACGATGTTCGAAAAACAAAGAGTAACTATGAGAGTTTGGTGAAAGGTTTAGGTTAGGTATCCTTCTTCGAATAATGTTTTAAGATTGCTTGATAACACCAGAGAATTTTAAAAGAATGTGAAAGAAAATGCCTTGACCACAGCTGGTGGAAATAAAAAAATGAAAGCACGAGATCCAGTTATTAATCCTGGTAGCTGTTTCTTGGATACTGAAAAGAGAAGTCAAAAAGCCAGAAGCAAGTTCAACGAACATCTCTAATATGAGCCTATTTCTGGGAAATTCTCCACTAAGGGAAACAAGAAATCATATTGCATTGAGATTTATAGTCGGCACATACATCAACCATGTCTGCAAGTCTGTATTTCCCTATGGTTTATCTTTTTTTATTCTGTATCTTTTTTTTTTCCCCTAAGACTCTGTGTGTGTGTGTGTGTGTGTGTGTGTGTGTGTGTGTGTGTGTACAGTTAGCTGTGCAGAGATAAAAACAAGTCAATTTAGTTAAAGGTATGAAAGGTGATGTGGTGATATGGGCAGTGGAGTGACTGGGGAGATCAAAGGGCAAACTAAATACATCTCACCAGGTGACCTGAGCCATGGGATTAACTTCCCTGGGCCTCTCTTCCTCATCTACAGAAGGAGGCTTTTTACATCAGGCTTCTCTGAGACCCTTTCTAGGCCTGATATTCTACAATGTAAATGTTCCCCACATTTTCCCAAGGATTGAATCATCAATGGTGCACGCGTAACACAGGGTGGGTTTTCAATTAGTATACACACAGAGTGATAATAATTTTAATTGCATTTTGTTATATTTCCTATTAATCTTGGAACAGAACTGCTATGTGTTAAGAAAACTGCAGAGGACACAACAGCTTAGAAAATAATTACTGTGCAAAAAAAATTCAATTTATTCCAAAATTTTGCATTAATCTCAGGCTAAGTAAAAGTATACTAAACTGAGGTTTAGATTTCTAGGTCTAGATTTTGCTCTGTTAAGACTCTGGGCAAAGCTTTCATTTTCCTTTACTTCAAAGTGAAGGGAGGATTCACGTGAAACAATTTCTTAGACGACTTCACAATTCCCTTTTCATGATGTCCTGAGAGTGAGTGTGTTGTAATGGAAAAATCTGTTTTTTTCAGACAGCGAGCCCCGGACTTGACGTCCAGCTCTACAACTCACTGCTGTGTGATGGGGACGGGCTGGCTCTGGGAACCTCTCTTAGCTTTCGGGATTATTCCAGGCATAAGGATGCATATAAAGTGTGTGTGTGTGTGTGTGTGTGTGTGTGTGTGTGTGTGTTGGGGGCGGGGGGATATACGCAACTGGATTTAGGGAATCTTAGTGAGTATTATGGAGCCTGCTCTGATTTCCCTTTGATTCTGAGCTTTCGAACCTATAGTAATTTCCATGGTTTATATACAATAATCTGTCTCAAAAAGAATCATCTTAATGTTCATCATACAGCAAAAAGCCCTCTGATTTGTACGTGAACAACTGAGTTTAAGTTGAAACCCTCCCAGGACTTCAGAGGAGACTGTCCCTGCAATCTCATTCACAGCAAAGCGCAGAACCTGAGGTACTGTAACTCGTACAGAGTAAACCCAAGGGACAGAGCTCCACCTTAGCAGGGAATCCATATAAGCCAAGACTGACTCCTGAATAAACCAAGAAAGTGAAACGCCTCCAGTGAAAGGGCTCCCAAGCTGCCCCCCGGAGGTAAGTAAGGTGGGTACACATCCACCCATCTGTCTATCATGTCCACTTCATCCAAATTACGCAACAGATACACCCTAGAGCCAGAGCCTTTCCCACATCAACTCTACACTGTTAACTGGAGAAAAGAAAAAGGGGTTCTAGAGGAAAAGAATAATATGGCAAAGAACTGCCTTTCTTAACATCGAAGCGTATTCACATGCACACACTGCTTTTAATGTTTATTTCCGGGGGGGGGGAAGCATAAAAAATACCAATCTACACTTTGCAGAAATAAAGAATATATGAAATAGTTGAATTTTAATTCTATATTTTCAGAAAGCGTGCTAACCTATGCAGCAATGATGTAGAAATGTAGACACAGAAGCCAACATAGAGATCATTTGGTCTAACATCATCATTTTAGAGGAGAAAACTGCTTTTAAAAATGGTTGCCATCATTTCACCTCTCTGAAGTTTCCCATGGCCCTTGATTTAACTCACACTTAATATTTTATATACTACCTGGTCACTGGAGTAAATGTTCCACAAGCAATTAAATGATATACACACTGATGTCACTATTCTTCTAATGCCATTTCCTAGTGGCTGCATGTTGACCACACATTTTATGTGGCTAAGAACCTCAAAGAAATATCAAATGATGAAACTCAAAGGGTTCCTGATGTAAATTAAGCTTTTACAGACAATGTTTGACCACCAAGTACTTAATTCTCAACCACACTGAAAGAGTAACTCTGTATCTTAGATAACGCAACTTGTACCTGAAGTCAAATTCTCCCATACTCATTTTCTTCCAGTGTCCAGGTCACATCCTAGTAGAGGAATTAGTCTCTTAAAAGAATATTTTGCTTCATTATACAACATTGCTTCCTGTAGCAAGTAGAGCAACTGGTACATTTATTTACCCAAACCAGGAAATACTGATATCTTGTAAATCATACCACAGATTTCCTAGCATCACAGTCAGATACGGATCCTACTATAATCAAATGGCATAAGATAAAACACTGAAATATGGACTAATCCCATTGCTAAATCATGCATTTAGCAATTTTAGGAGTACTTCCACTAAGTTTGAAGTCCATAGATGACCATCTTAGCTTCTAGAGTTTCTGAAAATCAAACATGCCTTTCAGGACCAAGCATGTACACTGAGGCACTGGGAAAACAGAATCTACTCTCTGTTGGCTTATTCTGCCCTAAACAGAGGAAATTCCCATATTCTGCTGGGGCATCTGAACACCAATAGAAAAGAAGTTTGGATTGAATTATGCCTGTATTTCAGCATGGTATAATTTCTACCCTGTATTTTCAGATTTCTTGTAGGAAGTCAGCCAGGTTGATAAATTGGTAAAATTAATTTTCTTGAGTATATTTATTAATATATTAAATGATTCATTATCTTATTACTAACATCCACTGAGCCTAATTTCTTCATAAATACTTTATTATCGTCTCTGAATTTCCTCATAATTAAACATAATGCATAAAAAAGGTGAAACCTTGATTTGCCTAAATACTTACAACCAAAACTCTTGAAAAAGTGTTGGGGCTCAATATTATACAAGGTTTCTTGAAACGTATGGGAAACCCTAACCAGATCATCAACCAGATATTAAAGTATCAGAGCAAGGATTATTTTTCAAAATTTAACTAATTCTAAAGTATGTGCATAAGGGCGTTAAGAATCTTTGCTTCCTCAAGGAGAAAAATGTACCAGTGTATTTATAATTTTTTTTCCCATCTATTTATAATGTTTGCATAGGAGAAAGATACTCAGGTTAACCAAAAGTGTGGCAAGCATACTTCTTGTTCTGCCCAGGAGAGTCTCACTCTTTGCCTGTTATCTGAGAATAATTATTAATAGTGTCTAATTTCACCTTCAAAGACGACCTGGTTTGAGAAAATAAATTATGTGATCAATTAAAAAAAAAAAAAAAAGACAGGATTCTTTCTCAGGCTATATGAGAAAGTTAAGAAAGCACAAGCAACTGTATCAGCTGTCAGATGGCCAGGCAAGATGGAAAGCTGGAATTCTGCTCAGAATACCATAGTACTCGAGAGACCCAATGGTAACTCTCTGTAGTCAGATTGAAAACTGTGAGCAGAGGCAGAAATAACAGTAAGGAAATTGTTAGTGAAGTCTACACAAGTGGCAAGAAAGGTGCTAGCAAAGACTGAAAAAAATGTTGAGAAAATTTTTATTGAAAGTTGGGATAATGGTACCCCATGTTATACAATAGTGAAACAGCTGTAAAGCATGTGCCTGAAGAAATGTGGAAGAAAGAAAGTATACTTTATATACTCTGGGACCTTGGTAAGGTGATTTTCAGGTAGAATGTTCAATGTGGCAACTGGCTTCTTTTAAAGCAGTGGCAGGGCTCAGTTAAAGAAAAGAGTGTTAAAATTTCAAGAAAAATTTAAAAGGACTATGAAGTGACTAGGAATTTCTGAGTTGGAAAATTAAACTATTTCTAATTTTTACTCCCTCCATCCTGAAAAGATTCTCAGTGTGAAATACTGCCTGGGGCATAGATCAAATCACGTGTGTGGCAATAAGACTGTGCTAAGATCACTAAAAGATTTAACGCAGCATTGAGTAGAGCCCCCTCAGCTACAAAAAAAAAAAGAAGAGTTAATTCCATCCAGTTTATTTAATTTTATTTGTTGTATTTAATCTCTATTTGGGTCTTGGGTCTGTTTTTGGAATTGGATATACAGTTGACCCTTGAACAACATAGGTGTTGGAGGTGCTAACCCTCCACACACTGGAAAATCCACGTATAAATATTTTTGACTTCCCAAAAACTTAACTACTAATAGCCTTCTGTTGAACAGAAGCCTTACTGACAGCATAAACTGGTCAATTAACACATATTTTGTATGTCATATGTATTACATGCTATAATCGTACAATAAGGTAAGCTAGAGGAAAGAAAGTGTTGTTAAGAACATCATAAGAAAGAGAATATATACATTTATAGAACTCTACTGTAGTTATCGATACCGTTAACTTTACATCGTCAGTTTCCAAGATGAACCGTCTGTCAGTACCTACATCAATATTGTCTCATATGATACAAAATACTGTAGATGTTATATACAGTACTAACACTAGTTATCAAAAATGAAAAGATAATGTGAAAAAGAAATTCATATTTATTTACAGGTATAACGATTCATGCAATGATAATGAACAAGCAGCCATATGATTGCTTTATGGTAGCCCAGTGTAACCAACAGGATTGTTTCACGGTAGGCTAGCCTATTGACTAATGAATGAATTGTTACACAACTGTTACAGCATACGGTACTACAGTCATACTCATAATACAGTCTTGGTAATATTGTTAAAGTTTTAAAAACCACTAACCTGTGATGATGGGCTGATACGCAGTTTCTCCAATTCCAAGAGAGAAGCATACTGTAATTCTTTGAAAGTGACACTATAAAACAATAAGAAATTAAGTTTTATATTAGATATCACTCACCTTATGCCTGTGTAAGGATAAACTAGTATCTACATCTATTTTATGCATTCATGACACCTTTTTCTTAATTTTTTTGATATTTCCATGCCTACATGGTACATCTGCAACTTTTTTCAAAATGCCAATATCAAAAAAAGTCCCAATATATTTATTAACAAAAAAATGCACGTATAAGTGGACTCTCACACAGTTCAAACCCATGTTGTTCAAGGGTCAAATCATTTTACAGTGTTTGCAGTGTTCCTCACAGCACCCTTTTTAACACAGGACACTTATCTCCAGAACTAGTAATGCATTTTGGAAAATGCTACTCTACATTAAAAAAAATTCTTTTTTGACCTTTCCCAATCTGGGAAAACAGTTCATTAGGTGTTATATTTGCTGTTTTTGGTTTAATACCACATACAAATAAATTCAAAGAAATACCATTATTGATTACAGAGAAGACACAGAGTAAAGCATGTGGTGAAAATATAAAATATAAAACGTTCCATCTAGTCAATGGCAAAGAAAATGGTGGATGTGGTTATGTTCCACAATGATTTGATCCTGTCTTTCATCTTGTTTAAACAGAAAGCCACCTTATTTCTCTATAATGACCATTTCCAGGCTTTATGTTCACATTCTTAGGTCAGGAATTTCTATTTGTTTGTATGATTAATAATCATGTGTGCTAAGCTAGGATTGTGATATTAATCATTTGGGATAGACTAAAATTGTGAAATAAAAAAAGTTGTGATAGGTAATACGGATGACAATTGTATCACATCTTTTTTTAAAAATAAGCATATTACATGATTATACTGTTTCTTGAATAAATAACATAAATAAAAAGCCAAACATCTTGATGTAGATGATTATATTACCTAGTTAACATATGTTTCACATTTTAATTATCACAAGTTAAATATTTAGGGTTATGCTTTTGATTTTTCCTTTCTTCATAAAGTCATTATTTAAAATTTAAAACTCTATGCTTTAACTAGATTGGAGAAAGTCAACTCATTTTTGTAACTGTTTAAGGTTTACCATCAATGAAGGACTATATTTAACAAATGCCCAGCTGTGTTTGTTGATCTTATTTCCTTCATATCTTTAACTTGTTAGAAGATAAAAGATGTAATCATGTTTCAACAGTAAAAATTAAATATGTGAATAACTTAGCTCTTCATGAATGGATCTTTCACTAATCATTCTATATCCTTACAAAACATGCTACATTGATACACTGTAGTCAATGTCCAGATCTATGGTTGAAGGCTCATCATACACGTTAAACACAGTTAGTTTATCTTAATTTAAATGTTAGATGTGGCATGTGATTTCCAAAGAAAATAGAAATTCCTAATGATGTTGGATTGAGTTGTACCAGTGAAGTTGCCTTTATTATTTGGAACAAATGATTAGTCTTTCTTTACCAAAGTTGCTGTTGTGCTTTCTCAACTAGGTATTTTAATTTTCACGTTGACAACCAGTCAGAAAGAATCCATTACAAACGATCAAAGCATATGCTTGATAGGCTAGTTTCTTAAAATGACAAGTAGGACAGTTCTGTGAGAGAGAAAAGTTGATGTGTGCTTTAATCTCCATATTTTGATGTGCTGCACACCACATTGCCTTAGTTGAAATGCATTTTGTTCTTAAAGCTTTCACTAAGTGTTTCCTCTTTAAACACTTTGTCAGGTGGAGAGATGCTCTGGATGGAAGTTGTTACTAATGGTATAATAACTATTTTACTACTTAACAGTGCAGAGAATTGGTTTGCCTTTCTAATATCTGACCTAAAATTTAGTTCATAAGTTGAAAGAGAAATGAAAATAGGAAAAAGGAAAGAAAAATCAGCATTTTCCTTTTGACTATTTTAATACACAGGGGTTAATTAAAACAAGTGAAGTCAATTTAAAAACAAAACAAAACAAAACTATTTGACAATAGTATTTAGAGTTGTCCAGGAATGGAAAGGCCTTGCCTGTGCGCATCAGAGCATAAAACACCAGATAGTTATAGGTGATCAGGCAAACCATCCACCTTAGGAGTCTGAAACAGGTAGGAATTTTCCTATGCCATTTTTAGGTATATAAAATGTCACGTTTCTTTATATTTCTAAAATAAATCATATCTATTTCCAAGCTTCAATAGCCAAGGTTCATGGAAAGGTTAATATTTTATGACTCCAGGGAGAGGGCTCAAGACTGCAGAATAGGAGGATGTAGGGGCTCACCTCCTCCCAGAAACACATCAAAAATACATCTATTGGGCTTCCCTGGTGGCGCAGTGGTTGAGAGTCTGCCTGCCAATGCAGGGGACACAGGTTCGAGCCCTGGTCTGGGAAGATCCCACATGCCGTGGAGCAACTAGGCCCGTGAGCCACAATTACTGAGCCTGCGCATCTGGAGCCTGTGCTCCGCAACAAGGGAGGCCGCGATAGTGAGAGGCCCGCGCACCGCGATGAAGAGTGGCCCCGCTTGCCACAACTAGAGAAAGCCCTCGCACGGAAACGAAGACCCAACACAGCCATAAATAAATAAAATAAATTAAAAAAAAATACATCTATTTGTGGAACAATTCTCCCAGAAAATCAAGCGGAAGCTGGCAGAAGATCTCCTATACAACCAAAGCTGCAGGAAAGATCTCCACATAACCGCATAGGACAGGGGAAAAAAGGCATCCTGTTGGGACCTGTGTCCCTGGAAGGAGACTGAAAGGAAAAGAAGGTCTGCATGGGCAGACCCTCACTCTGGGGAGCAAGTATGTAGAGCCACAATCTGGGCATCCTAGTCCTGGGGTCTTGCATGGAGGAGACAAGCCTGCTTGCCTACTGGGAAGTCCACTGGGACAGACAGAAAGGCTGGAGAAGCCCAGGCTCTATACATGAGTATGCACAGGCTGGCTTGCCAACCATCAGGGCAGAGGGAGCCTTGCACTGGTGGCTGCTGCCTCCCCGTACTCCCCAATCTGAAGGGGAGAACACCTTGGTCCCTCTCCCTCCACCCCACAGGCCGGCACAATATCTGGGCAAAGGCTCAGTCTAACTACGCAGAGACAGACCAGGGCATCTGGTGTGTGCTCAGGGTGGGGCGCTGGTGGCCACTGTCAGTGCACACACAGGAGGCCTGGGGTGTGATCCATGTGGGGCAGCAGTGGCCACTGTCAGTGAACGCAGCGTACACAGCGGTGCGTCTCACAGCAAGAGCACTCCGGGTCCACCCACTCTGCACTGCAGCTTAGCACTAGATGTGGGGCAGACAGGTCCTGGGACAGGTCTGCCACGGAGGCAGCCCAGATCGTAGGTGGCAGCACAGCCATTTCAATTCCTGCAGCCACAATGCCCCGACCCCCAGCCCCAGCCTACTCCACACCACAGCCCTGCACTAAATCTGGGAGGGATACAACAGAGAAAGGGATGTGACCTTGGGCTGCTTCTGAGCTGAACTGCAGGTGCCTACACAGGTGGCATGGGTTCTCTGTGGCTATTCAGTCCTCACTTACTTCAGCAATCACCTCCTTTGGGGCAGGGCATGCACTCAAGGGCAATGGAGGCTGATCAAACCTAAACATAAGATTTTTACTCCAACAAGTGGAGAGCAGACCCCATCCCTGACAGGGCAGCGATAGCCACAGAGCAGAGAGGAGGCCCTGCCTCACACTGTACACAGGTTCTAGATACTAAGACACCGACCACACCCCCTTATCAAGGGGCTAATAGCCAGCACACTCTGAGGAAAGACATGGCTGCTGTCCATAAGGAAACAAGTCCTCTCACCAAAAACACTGGACACACACAGTCTATACACGAATGCTCCCACATAAAAACATCCCTTCAAGGCCAGAGTAGATAACTGTTTCTCCTAAATTCGTAGAGACAGAGAAAATTAAATTAAATGAGAAGGCAGAGGAACTGCTCTCAATTAAAAGAACAAGAGAGATCCCCTAAAATAACAAATAATGAAGCATAGCTCAACAGTCTACCAGACTATGAGTTCAAAAAGGTGGTAGTAAAAATACTAACTGAATTAAGGAAGACTGTCGATAGAAACACAGATCACCGTAACAAGGAACTAGAAATTATAAAGATGAACCAATCAAACAGACAATTCGGAGGGAGACCTGCAAGATGGCGGAGGAGTATGATGTGGAGATCACCTTCCTCCCCACAAATAAATCAGAAACACATCTACATGTGGAACAACTCCTACAGAACACCTACTGAACACTGGCAGAAGACCTCCAACCTCCTAAAAGGCAAGAAACTCCCCACGTACTTGGGTAGGGCAAAAGAAAGAAGAAAATACAGAGACAGAAGAATAGGGACAGGACCTGTACCACTGGGAGGGAGCTGTGAAGGAGGAAAGGTTTCCACACACTAGGAAGCCCCTTCACTGGCGGAGATGAAGGGTGGCGGCGGGGGAAACTTCAGAACCATGGAGGAGAGCGCAGCAACAGGGGTGCAGAGGGCAAAGTGGAGAGATTCCCGCACAGAAGATCGGTGCCAACCAGCACTCACCAGCCCGAGAGGCTCGTCTGCTCACCTGCCGGGGTGGGCGCAGGCTGGGAGCTGAGGCTCGGGCTTCAGAGGTCAGACCCCAGGGAGAGGACTGGGGTTGGCTGCGTGAACACAGCCTGAGCCTGAAGGGGGCTAGTGTGCCACAGGTAGCTGGGAGGGAGTCTGGGAAAAAGTCTGGACCTGCCTAAGAGGCAAGAGACCATTGTTTCGGGGTGCACGAGGAGAGGGGATTCAGAGCACCACCTAAACGAGTTTCAGAGACGGGCATGAGCCACAGCTATCAGCGCGGACCCCAGAGACGGGCATGAGACACTAAGGCTGCTGCTGCAGCCAGCAAGAAGCCTGTGTGCAAGCACAGGTCACTACCCACACCTGTGCAGCCCACCACTGCGTGGGTCCTGTGAACCAGGGACAACTTCCCCGGGAGAACACACGGTGAACCTCAGGCAGGTGCAATGTCATGCCAGCCTCTGCTGCTGCAGGCTCGGCCCGCATTCTGCACCCTGCCCTCCCCCCGGCCTGAGTGAGCCAGAGCCCCCGAATCAGCTGCTCCTTTAACCTTGTCCTGTATGAGCAAAGAACAGACGCCCTCAGGCGACCTACATGCAGAGGTGGGGCCAACTCCAAAGCTGAACCCCAGGAGCTGTGCGAACAAAGAGGAGAAAGGGAAATCTCTCCCAGCAGCCTCAGGAGCAGCGGATTAAATCTCCACAATCAACTTGATGTACCCTGCATCTGGGGAATAACTGAATAGACAACGAATCATCCCAAATTGAGGCAGTGGACTTTGGGAGCAACGATATATATATTATTTTCCTTTTTCTCTTTTTGTGAGTGTGTATGTGTATGCTTCTTTGTGTGATTTTGTCTTTAGAGCTTTGCTTTTAACATTTGTCCTAGGGTTCTCTCTGCCTATTTTTTTTTTTTTAGTAAGCTTTTTAGCACTTGTTATCATTGGTGCATTTGTTTTTTGGTTTGGTTGCTCTCTTCTTTCTTTCTTTCTTTTTCTTTTTTTCCTTTTTTATTACATTTTAATTTTTTATTTCTAATAATTATTTTTTATTTTAATAACTCTTTCTTTTCTTTCTTTCTTTCTTTCTTTCTTTCTTTCTTTCTTTCTTTCTTTCTTTCTTTCTTCCTTCCTTCCTTCCTTCCTTCCTTCCTTTCTTTCTCTTTCTTTCTTTGTTTCTTTCTTTCTTTCTTTCTTTCTTTCTTTCTTTCTTTCTTTCTTTCTTTCTTTCTTTCTCTTTCTTTCTTTCTTTCTCCCTTTCCTTCTTTCCGTCTTTCTTTCTTTCCTTCTCCCTCTTCTTCTGAGCTGTGTGGCTGACAGGGTCTTGGTGCTCCAGCCGGGTGTCAGGCCTCTGCCTCTGAGGTGGGAGAGCCGAGTGCAGGACATTGGTCCACCAGAGACCTCCCAGCTCCATGTAATATCAAACGGCAAAAGCTACCCCAGACATCTCCATCTCAACGCTAAGACCCAGCTCCACTCAACAACCAGCAAGCTACACTGCTAGACACCCTATGCCAAACAACTAGCAGGACAGGAACACAACCTCACCCATTAGCAGACAGCCTGCCTAAAATCATGATAAGGTTACAGACACCCCAAAACACACCAACAGATGTGGTCCTGCCCACCAAAAAGACAAGATCCAGCCTCACCCACCAAAACACAGACACCATTCCCCTCCACCAGGAAGCCTACACAACCCACTGAACCAACCTTAGCCACTGGGGGCAGACACCAAAAGCAACGGGAACTATGAACCTGCAGGCTGTGAAAAGGAGACCCCAAACACAGTAAGTTAAGCAAAATGAGAAGACAGAGAAACACACACCAGATGAAGGAGCAAGGTAAAAACCCACCAGACCTAACGAATGAAGAGAAAATAGGCAGTCTACCTGAAAAAGAATTCAGAATAATGATAGTAAAGATGATCCAAAATCTTGGAAATAGAATGGAGAAAATACAAGAAACGTTTAACAAGGACCTAGAAGAAATAAAGAGCAAACAAACAATGATGATCAACATAATAAGTGAAATGAAAAATTCTATAGAAAGAATCAATAGCAGAATAAATGAAGCAGAAGAACGGATAAGTGACCTGGAAGATAAAATAGTGGAAATAACTACTACAGAAGAGAATAAAGAAAAAAGAATGAAAAGAATTGAGGACAGTCTCAGAGACCTCTGCGACAACATTCAAATTATAGGGGTCCCAGAAGAAGAAGAAAAAAAGAAGGGGACTGAGAAAATATTTGAAGTGATTATAGTTGAAAACTTCCCTAATATGGGAAAGGAAATAGTCAATCAAGTCCAGGAAGCACAGAGACTCCCATACAGGAAAAATCCAAGGAGAAACACACCAAGACACATACTAATCATTCTATCAAAAATTAAATACAAAGAAAAAATATTAGAAGCACCATGGGAAAAAAAAAACAACATAGAAAGGAATCCCCATAAGGTTAATAGCTGATCATTCAGCATAAACTCTGCAAGCCAGAAGGGAGTGGCAGGACATATTTAAAGTGAAGAAAGGGAAAAACCTACAACCAAGCTTACTCTACCCAGCAAGGATATCATTCAGATTCGATGGAGAAATTAAAACCTTTACAGACAAGCAAAAGCTAAGAGAATTCAGCAGCACCAAACCAGCTTTACAACAAATGCTTAAGGAACTCCTCTAGGCAGGAAACACAAGAGAAGGAAAAGACCTACAATAACAAACCTAAAACAATTAAGAAAACAATTAAGAAAATGGTAGTAGGAACATACATATTGATAATTACCTTAAATGTAAATGGATTAAATGCTCCAACCAAAAGACACAGACTGGCTGAGTGGACACAAAAACAAGACCCATATATATGCTGTCTACAAGAGACCCACTTCAGACCTAGGGACACATACAGACTGAAAGTGAAGGGACAGAAGAAGATATTCCATGCAAATGGAAATCAAAAGAAAGTTGGAGTAGCAATTCTCATATCAGACAAAATAGATTTAAAAAAAAGACTATTACAAGAGACAAAGAAGGACACTACATAATGATCAATGGATCAATCCAAGAAGAAGATATAACAACTGTAAATATTTATGCACCCAACATAGGAGCACCTCAATACATAAGGTAAATGCTAACAGCCATAAAAGGGGAAATCGACAGTAACACAATCATAGTAGGGGACTTTAACATCCCACTTTCACCAATGGACAGATCATCCAAAATGAAAATAAATAAGGAAACACAAGCTTTAAATGAAACATTAAACAAGATGGACTTAACTGATAGTTATAGGACATTCCATCCAAAAACAGAATACACTTTCTTAAGTGCTCATGGAACATTCTCAGAGATAGATCATATCTTGGGTCACAGATCAAGTCTTGGTAAATTTAAGAAAATTGAAATCATATCAAGTATCTTTTCCAACCACAATGCTACTAGATATAAATTACAGGAAAAAATTTGGAAAAAATACAAACACATGGAGGCTAAACAATATACTATTTAATACCCAAGAGATCACTGAAGAAATCAAAGAGGAAATCAAAAAATACCTGGAAACAAATGACAGTGAAAACACGATGACCCAAAACCTATGGGATGCAGCAAAAGCAGTTCTAAGAGGGCAGTTTATAGCAATACATTCCTCCCTCAAGAAACCAGAAACATCTCAAACAAACAATCTAACTTACACCCAAAGCAATTAGAGAAAGAAGAACAAAAAAACCTCAAAGTCAGCAGAAGGAAAGAAATCATAAAGATCAGATCAGAAATAAATGAAGAAGAAATGAAGGAAACAAAAGCAAAGATAAATAAAACTAAAAGCTGGTTCTTTGAGAAGATAAACAAAATTGATAAACCATTAGCCAGACTCATCAAGAAAGAAAGGGAGAAGACTCAAATCAATTGAATCAGAAATGAAAAAGGAGAAGTAACAACTTACACTGCAGAAATACAAAGGATCCTGAGAGATTACTACAGGCAACTCTATGCCAATAAAATGGACAACCTGGAAGAAACGGACAAATTCTTAGAAAAGCACAACCTTCCGAGACTGAACCAGGAAGAAATAGAAAATAAGAACAGACCAATCACAAGCACTGAAATTGAGACTGTGATTAAAAATCTTCCAACAAAGAAAAGCCCAGGACCCAATGGCTTCACAGGTGAATTCCATCAAACATTTAGAGAAGAGCTAACACTTATCCTTCTCACACTCTTCCAAAATATAGCAGAGGGAAGAACACTCCCAAACTCTTTCTACGAGACCACCATCACCCTGATACCAAAACCAGACAAAGATGTCACAAAGAAAGAAAACTACAGGCCAATATCACTGATGAATATAGATGCAAAAATACTAGCAAACGGAATCCAACAGCACATTAAAAGGATCATACACCATGATCAAGTGGGGCTTACTCCAGGGAAGCAAGCATTCTTCAATATACGCAAATCAATCTATGTGATACACCATATTAGCAAATTGAAGGATAAAAACCACACAATTATCTCAATAGATGCAGAAAAAGCTTTCGACAAAATCCAACACCCATTTATGATAAAAACCCTCCAGAAAGTAGGCAGAAAGGGAACTTATCTCAACATAATAAAGGCCATATATGACAAACCCAAAGCCAACATCGTTCTCAATGGTGAAAAACTGAAACCATTTTCACTAAATCAGGAACAAGACAAGGTTGTCCAGTCTCACCACTATTATTCAACATAGTTTTGGAAGTTTTAGCCACAGCAATCAGAGAAGAGAAAGAAATAAAAGGAATCCAAATCAGAAAAGAAGAAGTAAAGTGGTCACTGTTTGCAGATGACATGATACTATACATAGAGAATCCTAAACATGCTACCAGAAAACTACTAGAGCTAATCAATGAATTTGGTAAAGTAGCAGGATACAGAATTAATGCACAGAAATCTCTTGCATTTCTATACACTATTTGAAAGAGAAATTAAGGAAACACTCCCATTTACCACTGCAACAAAAAGAATAAAATACCTAGGAATAAACCTACCTAAGGAGACAAAAGACCTGTATGCAGAAAACTATAATACACTGATGAAAGAAATTAAAGATGATACAAAAAGATCCATGTTCTTGGATTGAAAGAATCAACATTTTGAAAATGACTCTACTACCAAAGCAATCTACAGATTCAATGCAATCCCTATCAAACTACCAATGGCATTTTTCACAGAACCAGAACAAAAAAATTCACAATTTGTATGGAAACACAAAAGACCCCGAATAGCCAAAGCAATCTTGAGAAAGAAAAATGGAGCTGAAGGAATCAGGCTCCCAGACTTCAGACTAGACTACAAAGTTACAATAATCAAGACAGTATGGTACTGGCACAAAAACAGAAGTATAGATCAATGGAATAGGACAGAAAGCTCAAAGATAAACCTACGCACATATGGTTACCTTATTTTTCATAAAGGAGGCAAGAATATACAATGGAGAAAAGACAGCCTCTTCAAGAAGTGGTGCTGAGAAAACTGGACAGCTACATGTAAAAGAATGAAATTAGAACACACCCTAACACCATACACAAAAATAAACTGAAAATGGATTAAAGACCTAAATGTAAGACCAGACACTATCAAACCCTTAGAGGAAAACATAGGCAGGACACTCTATGACATAAATCACAGCAAGATCCTTTTTGACCCACCTCCTAGAGAAATGGAAATAAAAACAAAAATAAACAAATGGGACCTAATGAAACTTAAAAGCTTTTGCACAGCAAAAGAAACCATAAACAAGACTTAAAGACAACCCTCAGAATGGGAGAAAATATTTGCAAACGAAGCAACTGACAAAGGATTAATCTCCAAAACTTACAAGCAGCTCATGCAGCTCAATATCTAAGAAACAAACAACCCAATCCAAAAATGGGCAGAAAACCTAAATAGACATTTCTCCAGAGAAGATATACAGCATGCCAACAAACACATGAAAGAATGCTCAACATCCCTAATCATTAGAGAAATGCAAATCAAATCTACAATGAGGTATTACCTCACACCAGTCAGAATGGCTATCATCAAAAAATCTACAAACAGTAAATGCTGGAGAGGGTGTGGAGAAAAGGGAACCCTCTTGCACAGATGGTGGGAATGAAAATTGATACAGCCACTATGGAGAACAGTATGGAGGTTCCTTAAAAAACTAAAAATAGAACTACCATACAACCCAGCAATCCCACTACTGGGCATATACCCTGAGAAAACCATAATTCAAAAAGAGTCACATACCACAATGTTAATTGCAGTACTATTTACAATAGCCAGGACACAGAAGCAACCTAAGTGTCCATCAACAGATGAATGGATAAAGAAGATGTGGCACATACGTACAATGGAATATTACTCAGCTATAAAAAGAAACGAAATTGAGCTATTTGTAGTGAGGTGGATGTACCTAGGGTCTGTCACACAGAGTGAAGTAAGTCAGAAAGAGAAAAACAAATACTGTATGCTAGCACATATATATATGGAATCTGAAAAAAAAAAAAGGTTATCAAGAACCTAGGGGCAGGACAGGAATAAAGACGCAGACATAGAGAATGGACTTGAGGACATGGGGAGGGGGAAGGGTAAGCTGGGAAGAAGTGAGAGAGTGGCATGGACTTATATATACTATCAAATGTAAAATAGATAGCTAGTGGGAAGCAGCCGCATTACACAGGGAGATCAGCTCAGTGCTTTGTGACCACCTAGAGAAGTGGGATAGGGAGACACAAGAGGGAGGCAATATGGGAATATATGTATAGCTGATTCACTTTGTTATAAACAGAAACTAACACACCATTGTAAAGCAATTATACTCCAATAAAGATGTTAAAAAAAATAGACAATTCAATTGCCGAAATAAAAACCAATCTAGAAGCAATAAATAGCCAACTAAGTGACAAAGAAGAATGAGTAAGTCATCTGGAAGATAGAATAATGGAAATCACCCAATCAGAACAGCAGACAGTAAGACAAATAAAAAAAAAATTAAAGCGACGCAGGTGACCTATGGGATAATAGAAAACATGCCAACCTATACATAACAAGGATTCCAGAAGTAGAGGAGAGAGAGAGGAGATCAAAAATGTATTTGAAGAAATTATGGCTGAAAACTTCCCAAACGTAAAGAAGGAAACAGTTATACAGGTATAGGAAGCACAGAGGATCCCAAACAAGATGAACCCATACAGACCCACACCAAGACATATCATAATTAAAATGGCAAAAGTGAAAGATAAAGAGAGCATTCTAAAAACAGCAAGAGAAAAACAGAGTCAGTTATAGGGGAACCTGCATAGGCTATCAACTGATTTCTCTGCAGAAACTTTGCAGGGAGTGGCATGATATATTCAAATTCCTGAAAGGGAAAAACCGGCAACTTAGGATACTCTCTACCCAGCCAGATTATCATTTAGAATAGAAGGAGAGATAAAGAATTTCTCAGAAAAGCAAAAACTAAAAGAGTTCAGTAATACTAAACCTACCCTTAAAGAAATATTGAAGGGTCTTCCCTAAAAAGAAAAGAAACAAAATCTATAGGAAAGGGAAAATTACAATAACAAAGACAAATATAAAAAAAGGACGAAATTTTTGTCTTTTCTGGATACATGCTCAAGAGTGGGATTGCTGGATCACACAGTAACTCTATTTTTTGTTTTCTGATGAACCTCCATACTGTTTTCCACAGTGGCTGCACCAACGTGCATTCTAACCAACAGTGTAGGAGCCTTCCCTTTTCTCCACATCCTCTCCAGAATTTATTATTTCTAGGCTTTTTGTTGATGGACATTCTGACTGGTGTATGGTGATACCATGCTGCTGTAGTTTTGCTTTGCATTTCTCTAATAAGTAGCAATGTGGAGTATCTTTTAATGTACCTGCTGGCCATCTGCTGGCTTCTTTGGAGAAATGTCTATTTAAATCTTCTGCCCATTTTTTGATTGGGTTGTTTGTTTTTTTGATATTGAGTTATATGTGTTGTTTGTATATTTGGAAATTAAGCCCTTGTCAGTTGCATCATTTGTGAACATTTTCTTTCAGTCTGTAGGTGGTCTTTTCATTTCGTTTATGCTCTCCTTTGCTGTCCAAAAGTCTATAAATTTCATTATGTCAAAACTCTAATTTAAAAAGATGCATGCACCCCAGTATTCATAGCAGCACTATTCACAATAGCCAAGAAATGGAAGAATCCTAAGTGTCCATCAACAGAGGAACAGATAAAGAAGATGTGGTGTGTGTCTGTGTGTGTTTATAAAATGGAATTGTACTCAGCCATAAAAAGAATGAAATAATGCTATTTGCAGCAACAAGGATGGACCTAGAGATTATCATACTAAGTGAAGTATGTCAGAAAAAAACAAATATTATAAGATATCACTTATATGTGGAATCTAAAAAACAGTAAAAATGAACTTATTTACAAAACTGAAACAGACTCACAGAGAAAATAAACTTACAGTTATCAAAGAGGAAGGGGGGAGGGATAAATTAGGAATATGGGATTAACAGATACACACTACCATATACAAAATAAATAACAAGGATTTACTGTATAGCACAGGGAACTACATTCAATATCCTGTAATAAACTCTAATGGAAAAGAATTTTAAAAAGAATATTAATACTTAAATAAGCCGATACATAGATTAAAAAACAATAAAAAAAATTATGAAAGCAATTATAACTACAATAAACAGTAAAAGGATAAACATAAAGATGTAAAATAGGACATCAAAATGTTGGAGAGGGGAATATAAAAATGTAGATCTTTTAGAATGTGTTTAAACTTGGATGACTATCAGTTTCAAGTAAGTAGATATAGTTATGCGTCAATGTACTTGAACTCCGTGGTAACCACAAACGAAAAACATGCAATGGATTCACAAAAACCAAAAAAAAAAAGGAACTCAAGCATAACACAAAATAAAATCATCAAACCACAAAAAGAAGAAGAAATGAACAAAGAACTATAAAAATAACTAGAAAATAAGGATTAAAAATAGCAGTAAGTATATACCTATCAATAATTACTTTAAATGTCAGTGAACTAAGTGTTCCAATTAAAAGACTCAGAGTGGCAGATTGGATTTAAAAAAAGAAAACAAAACAAGAACCTACAATATGCTGCCTACAAGAGATTCATTTCAGGATGAAAGACACACACTGACTGAAAGCAAGGGAACAGAAAAATATGTATCATGCAAATGGAGATGACAAGATAGTGGGAGTGGCAATACTCATATAAGACAAAATAGACTTTAAAACAAAGGTTATAAAGAAAGACAAGAAGGGCATTATATAATGACAAAGGGATCAAAGCAAGAAGAGAACATTTACTCGGTAACATATATGCACCCAATATAGAAGCACCTAAATATATAAAACGAATACTAACAGACATAATGGGAGAAACTGACAATAATACGATAACAGTAGGCAACTTTAACACCCAAATGACATCAATGGACAGATCATCCAGACAGAAAATCAACAAGGCAACAGAGGTCCTAAATGACACAACAGACCAGTGGGACTTACTTGGTATCTACAGAACACTTCATTGGAAAAACCCACAATACCCATTCTTTTCAAGCACGCATATAATGTTCTCTAGGCTGGACCACATACTGGGTCACAGAACAAGCCTCAACCAATTTCAAGCATCTTTTCTGACCACAGTATGAAACTAAAAATAAAGGAAAAGAATGAACACATGGAGACCAAACAATATGCTACTAAAAAAAGGAAAAAAAACCCACTGGGTCAACCATGAAATCAAAGAAGAAATCAGAAAATGCCTTCAGAGAAATGAGAATGAAAACACAATCTTACAAAGTCGATGGGATGCAGAAAAACCAGTTCTAAGAGGGAAGCACACAGCAATACAGGCCTTGCTCAAGAAACAAGAAAATTCTCACGTAAACAACATAACCTACAACTAAAAAGAATTAGAAAAACAAGAATAAACAAAACCCAAAGTTAGAAGAAGAAAGGAAATAATAAAAATCAGAGAGGAAATAAATAAAATAGAGATCAAAAGATAATAGAAATGATCAATAAAACCAAGAGCTGGTTCTTTGAAAAGATAAACAAAATCAACAAACTCTATCCAGACTCACCAAGAAGAAAACAGAGAGGAACCAAATAAACAAAATAAGAAATGAAAGAGGAGAAATAGCAACCAGTACTACATAAATACAAAAAATCATAAAAGAATACCATGAAGAGTTACATGCCAACAAACTAGACAACCTGGAAGAAATGAACAAGTTACTACAAACCTGTAGCTTGCCAAAACTGAGTCAAGAAGAAACAGACAATTTGAACAAACAGATCACTAGAAGTGAAATAGAATCTCATTAAAAAAACTCCCTATAAACAAAGGTCCAGGACTGAATGTCTTCAATGGGAATTTCTACCAAATACACAAAGAAGAATTTATACCTACCCTTCTCAAACTATTCCAAAAATTTTAGAGGAGGGAACAGTCCCAAATTCATTCTATGATGCCACCATGACCCTGATACCAAAACCAGACAAAGACACTACAAAAAAAGAAAATTGCAGGCCAATTATCTTTGATGAATAAAGATGCAAAAATCCTCAACAAAATATTAGCAAACCGAATACACTGGTACATAAAAAGGATCAAACACCATGATCAAATTGGATTCATTCCAGGGTTGCAAGGATGGTTCAACTTACACGATCAATCAATCAATGTGATAGACCACATTAACAAAAGGGAAGACAAAAACCACATGATCATCTCAATAGATGCAGAAAAAGCACTTGACAAAATTCAACATCGATTTAATATAAAAACTCAATAAAGTGAGTATAGAGGGAACATATCTCAATAAGGGCAGTTTACAACAAAATCACAGTCAACATAACATTCAATGGTGAAAAGCTGCAAACCTTTCCACTAAATTCAGGAACAAGATGAGGATGCCCACCCTCACCATTTCTATTCAACATATTATTGGAAGTCCTAGCCACAGCAATCAGAAGAAAATAAATAAATAAAAGGTATCCAAATTGGAAGGGAAGATGTAAAATTGTCACAGTTTGCAGGTGACATGATACTCTACATAGAGAACCCTAAAGTCTCCACACAAAAACTATTAGAATAAATGAATTCAGTGAATTTGCAGGATATACGATTTTTTTTGAATTTATTTATTTATTTTTGGCTGCATTGGGTCTTCATTGCTGCATGCGGGCTTTCTCTAGTTGCGACGAGTGGGGGTTACTCTTTGTTGTGGTGCGTGGGCTTCTCATTGCAGTGGCTTCTCTCATTGTGGAGCATGGGCTCTAGGCATGCAGGCTTCAGTAGCTATGGCTCGCAGGCTCTAGAGCACAGGCTCAGTAGAGTGCGGGCTTAGTTTCTCCATGGCATATGGGATCTTCCTGGACCAGGGCTTAAACCCGTGCCCCCTGCATTGGCAGGAGGATTCTTAACCACTGCACCACCAGGGAAGCCCCAGGATATAAGATTAATATACAGAAATCTGTTGCATTTCATTACACTAACAATGAAATATCAGAAAGAGAAAATAAAAACAATATTTCATTTAAATTCATGTCAGAAAATAAAATACTTAGGAATAAACTTAACCAAGGAGATGAAAAGACCTATATGCTGAAAACTATAAAACATTTATAAAGGAAACGGAAGATGATTCAAAGAAATGGAAAGATATCCCATACTCTTGGATTGGAAGAATTAATTTTAAAATGGCCATACTACCCAAAGCAATCTATGGATTTAATGTAATACCTATCAAAATACCCATGACATTTTTCTCAGAACTAGAACAAATAATCCTAAAATCTCTATAGAACATCAAAAAGGCCCAGAATTGCTAAAGCAATCCTAAAGAAAAGAACAAAGCTGGAGGCATAAACCTAGACTTCAGACTGTACTAAAAAGCTATAGTAATCAAAACATCATTGTATTGCTACAAAAAAAGATGTATAGATCAATGGAACAGAATAGAGAGCTGAGAAATAAACCCACACACCTACCATCAATTAATCCACATCAAAGGAGGCAAGAATATACAATGGAGAAAAGAGAGTCTCTTCAGCAAGTGGTGTTGGAAAACGTTGATAGCTACACGTAAATCAATGAAATTAGAACAGTCCCTCACACTATATACAAAAATAAGCTCAAAATGGTTTAAAGACCTAAACAGAAGACATGACGTCATAAAACTCCTAGAAAATAACATAGGCCAAACATTCTCTGACATAAATTGTAGCAATATTTTCTTAGATTGTCTCCCAGGGCAAAAGAAATAAAAATAAATAAATAAACAAATGGGACCTAATCAAACTTAAAAGCTTTTACACAGCAAAGAAAACCATCAACTAAATGAATAGACAACCTACAGAATGGGAGAAAATATTTGCAAAAGATGCAACTGACAAGGGGTTAATATCCAAAGTATAAAAACAACTCAGAAAACTCAATAGTGAAAAAATAAACAATCCAATAAAAAAATTGTCAGAAGACCTAGATAGACATTTTTCCAAAGAAGACATAGGAAAAGCGACCAGGCACATGAAAAGATGCTCAACATTGTTGATTATTAGAGAAATACAAATCAAAACCACAATGAGGTGTCACCTGACACTGGTCAGAATGGCTATCATTTATCATTACAAATAATAAATTCTGGAGAGGGTGTGGAGAAAAGGGAACCCTCTTACACTGTTGGCTGGAATGTTAAATTGGGGCAGCCACTATGGAAAACAGTATGCAGGTTCTCTAAAAAACTAAAAATAGAGGTACCAGCAATCTCACTCCTGGGTATATATCCAGATAAAACAGAAACTCTAATTTGAAAAGATACATGTACCCCAAGGTTAACAGCAGCACTATTTACAATAGCCAAGACAAGAAAACAACCCAAGTGTTCATCAACAACAAACAACTGGCTTAAGAAGAAGTGGTATATATATATACAATAAAATATTACTCAGCCATAAAAAAGAATGAAATATTGCCATCTGCAGCAACATGAATGGCCCTAGAGAATATTATGCTTAGTGAAGTAAGTCAAACAGAGAAAGACAAATACTATATGATATCACGTACACGTGGAATCTAAAAAATACTACTAATGAATCTATATACAAAATGGAAACAGACTCACCGACACAGAAAACAAACTTATGTTTACCAAAGGGGAGAGGGGGGGATGCACATACAGGAGTATGGAATTAACAGACACAAACTACTATACATAAAACAGTTAAGCAACAAGTATTTGCTGTAGAGCACATGGAATTATATTCAATATCTTATAATAACCTATCATGCAATATAATCTGAAAAAATTAACTGAATCACTGCTGTACAGTTGAAACTAACACAATATTGTAAATCAACTATAATTCTTTTTTAAAATTAATTAATTAATTTATTTTTGGCTGCCTTGAGTCTTCATTGCTGTGCGCAGGCTTTCTCTCTAGTTGCAACGAGCGGGGGCTACTCTTCATTGCAGAGCTCGGGCTTCTCATTGCGGTGGCTTCTCTTTGTTGCAGAGCATGGGCTCTAGGCGCATGGGCTTCAGTAGTTGTGGCACGCGGGCTCAGTAGTTGTGGCTCATGGGCTCTAGAGCACAGGCTCAGTAGTTGTGGCACATGTGCTTAATTGCTCCACGACATGTGGGATCTTCCCGGACCAGGGCTCGAACCCGTGTCCCCTGCATTGGCAGGTGGATTCTTAACCACTGCGCCACCAGGGAAGTCCCTCAACTATAATTCAGTAAAAAAATATTTTATGATTCCATGTCTTTCCTAGTGGAACACCAGGACTTCCAGGGCTTGTGTGGTTTAGGAAAATGATGTAGGGCTATTATTATTTCCTCTATTACTGAGCTTTTGGCCGTAAGTAAAAAAAGCTGCAACTTAAACTGACCATGTGATAAGCAGAAGTCTAGAGGTAGAGCAAACTTTAGGTTATCAGTTCATCAAGAGCATCATCAAGGCGCTTTCCATCTCTCCATCCTCCTTGGACATGTTGGCTTCATCACAAGGCCAATTACCCTCATGAGCATGAGGTATCTGCCACCAGCAATGGAATGTAATCCCTTATTCACATTCAACAGAAATAGCCACTCTTTTGTATCTTGTTGACCCCAAGTAGTTCAGGCCTGTCCATCCATGAAATAATTATTGGCAATGAGCCTGGACGTCAACGATTATCTTAGATGAACTCTCGAAAGTGGAATGCTGTTGGAAAGCCAACAACAATGACCACTGAATGCCCCATTTTACACATGAGGGAAATGAAGAGCTATGAAGTTAAGTGTTTTGTCTATGATCACATAGTTACATGAGGTAGATGTAGGTCTACCTAGCAACGAAGTGCATGTTCTTAACCTTGGTGCTATAGCACTCGGGCACATTCTGGAGGTGGGAGATGGGTTCTCAGAACCCAAATTTAGATGCTTATTTATAAGACAAATAAGAGGGATCTACCAAAAATCACCTTGTTTTTTCAAATATGAGAACTAAATGGGTAAAATTACTTATGTAGGGGGACATTGTAATACTGTATTTGTGGGACTTGGGACCCTTTTGAGGTTTTTGGTTGTTTTGTTGTTGTTGTTTTACATAATGCAATGCAAAGTAAGGGAATCATAGAAGAGTGAAAATTATGACTCAAGGAAAGTACAATAGATGATCACCCAGCTTCATTTGAAGCAAAGAAGAGTGCTTGTTAAATACTCACCTGTTTCTTTTCTGTGACTGTTTTAACTACTACTTAATTCACTCTTTCATGTGAATTGCATTCTAAGTTTCAAAAATAAATGAACAAAATATTTATTTCAGCAAAATATTTTCCTTACCTACTTCCAAAAACTTCAAAGTGGCCAAATAAATTCATCATTCAACTACAAATCATTTTTAACAGGTTATATAAATGACTGATTCTATTAAGTATTGAATCAATAAAGTAGAAACTCCTTTAGTGCCCTGGGAATTGTATGATGTATCTTTCCTTTTCATCAATCACTCTGAATAGCTCTGTGTTAATAAGTACTTCATATTTCTCATCACAGATTATTTTTCAGTAAGTAGGAAGACTGGAGGAACCTCCCAGATCCCTGATTTGATTCACTGTCTATGTGAATTTAGGATTAAAGACTCTAAGGAATCCTTCCTGCAAATGATGAGAATGGTACCCATTAGGAGAAATATAATTATGCTGAATAAATGAAAATCACAGTCTTGCATTTTTTTCCTTGTCTTCTTTCATTCCTTCTTTATCTTATTTATAAAACACTATGTTCTTAATGATTTTCAATTTTTCCTAATTTTCACCTTTAAAAGCACAAGGGAATTGCATACTATTTTCCTTCTCTTTCCCTGTTTTATTCATCCATTCATCTTCCCTATATGTTGTGGGCAGATTATCAAAGTTCAAGGATATTTACTCTATAGATATATAAGTCATACAAACAAAATAATTCTAAATAACTTCTAATGAAATCATTCTGTGATGTTGTAAAACAATTCTTATATTTGACAAAGTATATTTATTTGACCCACCAGATAAAATGATAGAATTTTAGTGTTGCGATGGTTTCCTTTCGTGGGTGTGTATGATCTATACAATTAAAACTCATGATGAAATTAATATCTTCCAGGGATCTTAACTTGGCTTGTTCATCAGTGACAGTAAAGTCTGAGGTTGATGAAAAGGAGGGGAACGATAAAAAATCCAGCTAAGCACACAGGTAAGCAATTTATTTCCTAATGAACATAAAGGAAAAAGAGGATCTAATTTAGTTTTAAAAACTAACATTTAGAGATGTCAATCTCTTTTCTTATTTTGGCTATTCCTGTGACTCTGAATGATAACTCATTGTGGTTTTAATTTACATTTCCCTGATGACTGATGATGCTGGGCAACTTTTTCATGAGCATTGTGACCATTCACGTATTCTTTCGTGATGTTACAAAGTGTTTTTTGGCTTTTTTGGTGAGGGGGATTCTTACTCTTTTTATTATTGATGTGTAGGAGCCTATTAGATATTCTGGATATTATTTAATATTCTGAGAATATTGCTGAAATTAATTTTTTGCCCTGTATTTGGCTTGTCTATTCATTTTTAATGGTGTATTTTGATGAGCAGATATTCTTAATTTTGATGAGGTCCAATTTATTAACTCCATATTTATGATTAATACTTTTTGTATTCTGACTAAAATAGCTTTGCTTATCCCAAGGTAATGAAGATACTCTCTTACTGTTTTCTTCAAGGAACTTTATGGTTCTTAGTTTCACATTCACACCTATGTCCATTTAAATTAATGATTATGTATGGAATGAGAAATGGACTGCAATTTATTTCTAATTGGCCCAGCAAGATCTGTTAAAAAGACTTTACTATCCCTTTTGGATTGACTTAGTACCTTGATCAAAACTCAATTTCCATGTGTGTGTCTATTTCTGGAATTCCAGGTTTTTCCCACCGATCTACTGTCTAACATTGTACCAAAGTACATGATTTTAATTATCATAGCTTTATATGTCTTGATATCAGGTAGTATAAGTTTTTAGAATTATTTCTTTAGTGTTCTTTTGGCTATTCTGTTTTAGATTCTTTGAATTCCACATGAATTTTAGAATCAGCTTATTTCTTCCCAATAGTCGGCTGGAATTTTGAAAGACATGGCTTTGAATTTGTATCAATTTAAGGAAAATGAAAAATATCAGTTCTACTCATCCAAAAACATTTGTTTATTTATTTCTTTATACAGCAGGTTCTTATTAGTCATCAATTTTATACACATCAGTGAATACATGTCAATCCCAATCTCCCAATTAAGCATACCACCATCACCACCCCCCCGCGGCTTTTCCCCCCTTGGTGTCCATACGTTTGTTCTCTACATCTGTGTCTCAACTTCTGCCCTGCAAACCGGTTCATCTGTACCATTTTTCTAGGTTCCACATACATGTGTTAATATAGGATATTTGTTTTTCTCTTTCTGACTTACTTCACTCTGTATGACAGTCTCTAGATCCATCCACGTCTCTACAAATTACCCAATTCGTTCCTTTTTATGGCTGAGTAATATTCCACTGTATATATGTACCACATTTTCTTTATTCATTTGTCTGTCGATGGGCATTTAGGTTGCTTCCATGACCTGGCTATTGTAAATAGGGCTGCAATGAACGTTGGGGTGCATGTGTCTTGTTGAATTATGGTTTTCTCTGGGTATATGCCCAGTAGTGGGATTGCTGGATCATATGGTAATTCTATTTTTAGTTTTTTAAGGAACCTCCATACTGTTCTCCATAGTGGCTGTATCAACTTACATTCCCACCAACAGGGCAAGAGGGTTCCCTTTTCTCCATACCCTCTCCAGCATTTGTTGTTTGTAGATTTTCTGATGATGCCCATTCTAACTGGTGTAAGGTGATACCTCATTGTAGTTTTGATTTGCATTTCTCTAATAATTAGTGATGTTGAGCAGCTTTTCATGTGCTTCTTGGCCATCTGTATGTCTTCTTTGGAGAAATGCCTATTTAGGTCTTCTGCCCATTTTTGGATTGGGTTGTTTGTTTCTTTAATATTGAGATGCATGAGTTGTTTATATATTTTGGACATTAATCCTTTGTCCATTGATTCGTTTGCAAATATTTTCTCCCATTCTCAGGGTTGTCTTTCCATCTTGTTTATGGTTTCCTTTGCTGTGCAAAAGCTTTTACGTTTCATTAGGTCCCATTTGTTTATTTTTGTTTTTATTTCCATTACTCTAGGAGGTGGATCAAAAAAGATCTTGCTGTGATTTATGTCAAAGAGTGTTCTTCCTATGTTTTCCTCTAAGAGTTTTATACTGTCCGGTCTTACATTGAGGTCTCAAATCCATTTTGAGTTTATTTTTGTGTACGGTGTTAGCAAGTGTTCTAATTTCATTCCTTTACATGTAGCTGCCCAGTTTTCCCAGCACCACTTATTGAAGAGACTGTCTTTTCTCCATTGTATATCCTTGCCTCCTTTGTCATAGATTAGGTGACCATAGGTGCGTGGGTTTATCTCTGGGCTTTCTAATTTGTTCCATTGATCTATGTTTCTGTTTTTGTGCCAGTACCATATTGTCTTCATTACTGTAGCTTTCTCGTATAGTCTGAAGTCAGGGAGTCTGATTCCTCCAGCTCCGTTTTTTTCCCTCAAGACTGCTTTGGCTATTCGGGGTCTTTTGTGTCTCCATACAAATTTTAAGAGTTTTTGTTCTAGTTCCATAAAAAATGCCATTGGTAATTTGATAGGGATTGCACTGAATCTGTAGATTGCTTTGGGTAGTATAGTCATTTTCACAATATTGATTCTTCCAATCCAAGAACATGGTATATCTCTCCATCTGTTGGTATCATCTTTAATTTCTTTCATCAGTGTCTTATAGTTTTCTGCATACAGGCCTTTTGTCTCCTTAGGTAGGTTTATTCCTAGGTATTTTATTCTTTTTGTTGCAGTGGTAAATGGGAGTGTTTCCTTAATTTCTCTTTCAGATTTTTCATCATTAGTGTATAGGAATGCAAGAGATTTCTGTGCATTAATTTTGTATCCTGCAACTTTACCAAATTCATTGATTAGCTCTAGCAGTTTTCTGGTGGCATTTTTAGAATTTTCTATGTATAGTATCATGTCATCTGCAAACAATGACAGTTTTCCTTCCTCTTTTCCAATTTGTATTCCTTTTATTTCTTTTTCTTCTCTGATTGACGTGGCTAGGACTTCCAAAATTATGTTGAATAATAGTGGTGAGAGTGGACATCCTTGTCTTGCTCCTGATCTTAGAGGAAATGCTTTCAGTTTTTCACCATGGAGAATGATGTTTGCTGTGGGTTTGTCGTATATGGCCTTTATTATGTTGATGTAGGTTCCCTCTATGCTCACTTTCTGGAGAGTTTTTTATCATAAATTCATGTTGAATTTTGTCAAAAGCTTTTTCTGCATCTATTGAGATGATCATATGGTTTTCCTCCTTCAATTTGTTAATATAGTGTATCACATTGATTCATTTGCATACATTGAAGAATCCTTGCATCCTTGGGATAAATCCCACTTAATCATGGTGCATGATCCTTTTAATGTGTTGTTGGATTCTGTTTCCTAGTGTTTTGTTGAGGATTTTTGCATCTATATTCATCAGTGATATTGGTCTGTCATTTTCTTTTTTTGTAGTATCTTTGTCTGGTTTTGGTATCAGGGTGATGGTGGCCTCATAGAATGAGTTTGGGAGTGTTCCTTCCTCTGCAATTTTTTGGAAGAGTTTGCAAAGGATGGGTGTTAGCTCTTCTCTAAATGTTTGGTAGAATTCACCTGTGAAGCCATCTGGTCCTGGACTTTTGTTTGTTGGAAGATTTTTAATCATAGTTTCAATTTCATTACTTGTGATTGGTCTGTTCATATTCTCTATTTCTTCCTGGTTCAGTCTTAGAAGGTTATACCTTTCTAAGAATTTGTCCATTTCTTCCAGGTTGTCCATTTTATTGGCACAGAGTTGCTTGTAGTAGTCTCTTAGGATACTTTGTATTTCTGCGGTGTCTGTTGTAACTTCTCCTTTTTCATTTCTATTTTTATTGATTTGAGTCCTCTCTCTCTTTTTCTTGATGAGTCTGGCTAATGGTTCATCAATTTATTTTATCTTCTCAAAGAACCAGCTTTTAGTTTTATTGATCTTTGCTATTGTCTTCTTTGTTTCTATTTCATTTATTTCTGCTCTGATCTTTATGATTTCTTTCCTTCAGCTAACTTTGGGTTTTGTTTGTTCTTTCTCTAGTTCCTTTAGGTGTAAGGTTAGATTTTTTATTTGAGATTTTTCTTGTTTCTTGAGGTAGGCTTATATAGCTATAAACTTCCCTCTTAGAACTGCTTTGGCTGCATACCATAGGTTTTGGATCGTCGTGTTTTCATTGTCATTTGTTTCTAGGTCTTCGTGAATGTTGTGCACAATTTCTACTATATCTTTTATTATCTTTTATCATACAGATCTTAAAGCCACTATCTGACGATTCAAACGTTTGGTTCATGTCTGGATCTACTTCTACTGGCTATTTCCTCTCTTGACCATGGATGACATTTTCTTGCCTTGCGTGTCTTGTAATCTTTAAGTATATGCCAGACATTCTATAAGAGAACAACAGAATCTAAAGCAAATAATGTTTACCTCCAGAAAGGTGCAGGTTCTTGTTTCTGTCAGTCTACTAGAGGTGAAATGAGTGGGTTAGGTGGGTCTGAACTTTGTTGCTGATTTAGTTTGACTCAGCTCACCACTGGCTTAAAATATGTTGAGGGTGGAATTACAACCTTCTTATCAGCAAGGACTGGACCTGAGCACTGACAATATTCCAGAGATATGTCTGCGCTTCACAGCCAAGCCACCAGCTTTCAGAATTGCTGGGGTATCACTATATTTTACTGCCCAGTTACACGATTTTGAGATTACTCTCTAGAGTCTCTTTGGTCTCCAGTCTTACCACCAACTGCTTTCCATACCTCAGGAGGTATTTTGCAACCTTCCCCCTTTTTCTCTATTCTTTAGAAAGCAGAGTGCCATATACTCAAGAAGGGCCTCAGTGCCTTAGAGTGGTTATCTTAGCTCTTTTATCCACTCTCATTCTTTGATAATTAAAGCCTGGAGTTCCTGGGCAGAGAGAATGTTCTTTGAGCTCTTCTGCCAGGCCCATAATCTTTTGTATGTAAAAGTCTAGATTGCCTCAAGCAGTTTATCTTAGCTATTTAACTAAATTTTATTCTAACAGGAGCATCTCAGAATCTTTATTACTTCAGAAGAAATCTGTTCTTTAAAATTATGCAATCCACACAAAGACAATTTGATAGTACATAGTCTAGTTGATACTAGTTTTATTAGGTGGAATATAATGTTAAGAGATTATTTTAAACACTCTAACTTTATTGCCTAGATAGCTTCTTGGTCTAATGGAACTCTGTCACAAGGTGATTCCTGATTCTATTCTTTGCTTCTTCATTGCTTACTAATGAAGCTTGGGAGCACCATGTGACTTCATTGCTTCTATTCTCTCAGTCTGTTCATTATCCACTCCAGAGAGAAATGTGAATTAATAAGGTTGTAAACTAGTTTGAAAACTTTTAAACAGGTACTATGTAAATCTAAGCAGTCATTACCATAGACACTTTCTATTTTAAAAATTATTTTTACAATTAAAAAATAGTAGTATTTTCAATTGTATAGTATACATCATTTTATATATAGAGAGAGAGAGAGAAAGAGAAAGAGAGAGAGAGAAAGAGAGAGAGAGAGAGGGAGTAAAGTATTAGAACTCATACAACTCAACAGCAAAAAACAATCCAATTAAAAAATGGGCAAAAGATCTGAATAGACGCTTTTCCAAACAAGACCCACAGATGGTCAACAGGTACATGAAAAGATTCTCAACATCACTAACCATCAGGGAAATGCAAATGAAAACCACAGTGAGGTACCACTCATATCTGTTTGAATGGCTATTCAAAAAGACAAGTTATAACAAGTATTGGCAAAGATGTAGAGAAAACAGAACCCTTGTGCACTGTTGGTGGGAATGTAGACTGGTGCAGCCACTATGGAAAACAGTATGGAGGTTCCTCAAAAAATTAAAAATACAACTACCATATGATCTGGCAGTTCCACTTCAGAGTATTTACCCGAAGAAAACAAAAACACTAACTCAAAGAGATATATGCACTCCCATGTTCACTGCAGTATTATTTACAATAGCCAAGATATGGAAACACCCTAACTGTCCATTGATTGATTGATGAAAATGTGGTGTATATGTGTGTGTGCATGTGTATATCTATATCTATATAGAGGATGAAACCTTGCCATTTGTGCAACATGGATGGACCTCAAGGGCATTACACTAAGTGGAAGTAAGTCAGAGAAAGACAAATACCATATTATCTCACTTATATGTGGAATCTAAAAAAGAAAAATAGATAAAGAGAACAGACTGGTGGTTGCTAGAGGTGGGGGGGTGGGGAGTGGGCGAAATGAATGAAGGGGGTCAAAAGGTACAAACTTCCAGTTATAAAATAAATAAGTCATGGAGATGCAGTGTACAGCATGGTGACTATAGTTAATGATATTGTATCGCATATTTGAAAAATTGCTAAGAGAGTAGATCTGAAAAGTTCTCATCACAAGAAATTTTTCTTAGTATGTATGGTAATGGATGTTAACTAGGCTTACTGTGGTAATCATTTCTCAATGTATATACAAACATTAAATCATTATGTTGTACACCTGAAATAATGTTATATGTTCATTATACCTCAATAAAAAAAGAAATAGAAAAAGAAGTATTCATCACCATGTAGATGAGGAATAGCTAGTGATTCATAGATCTAGATCTATGATCTTTTCTGATCTAGCTCTAGATCATAGATCTTTTCAAAATCTTCTCAATTTTGAAAAAAAATTAATAAAATGAAAAACTGGCTCACTTTAATTTTAGAACGTAATGTTATCTACCCATGGGAGCCTGTATAAAGCTTTTAAAATCTTGGAAGGAAAATAGTTTATAGAATTCCTGGTGGATATAACAGTCCACTTGAATCAATGACAGTCCATGGGATTATATCTGCAATTGTGCCCCACACTAACTCATGGAAAAGAATAAATCTCCCACATCATCATGGAAAATGGAGTGTGGCTGGTGGTCACAATGCATGATAATTTTGAGGACAAAATTATTAGAGTATTTATCTCCCAGCACAGCAAGACCATTGAGAAGCCTCCTTTCCATAAGCCCTTGTGAGTGTTCCAAGGAGAAATTTTAAGCTCTAAATGGGCATGTCCAATATTGAAGCACCTAAAAAAGAGACTTTAGAATTAGAACGTTTAAGACTATGGTATAAGTTAAATTTCCAAAGAATATTCATTTTTCCTTCCATCAAGGCCCATAGTCTGCAATGTGAACTTGAACACACTATGATATGTAAATACAATAGTGACTCAATTAAAAAAATTAGTGCCTCTGTTATGTGGCAGTTCACCAGAGTGTCTGTCTTCACCCTTGGGGCATTTTACCAATTTTTGTCAATAAAGAGGCTTCTTTTGAATTCTGCTTATAGTGGCTTAAGAAGAAGTATATTTTTAAAAGCCATGCAATCTCAAACCTACATTTTACAGTTATAGGGAGCTTAATGTTTTGTTATTTCACGAAAAAATTATTCATATTCTCCAGTAAAAAATATACTAGATCGGAGGTCTCCGAACTATTATGGTACACTCCTATTAGTAAAATGATGTTGAGCAAAATCCCCCAATACATGCATATTTATTTATTTATAAATTATATGCATGTACTATCATTATAAACTAGTATCTAAAGGCAGAATATACGCTTCGATTGTAGCCATCTCAACTAATGATATGTATAAACCTATATTTGAAACAGTCTTCTTAATAATTTCACTTTTGCTGGCTAACTACTTGTTTACATTTTGCTTGCTCATTTTTTGTGTGTGAATATTGGCTGATGTTGCACTTAATTGAGAAGTGATAGCGACAGCTCTGCCAATGTTAAGTTGTTTGTTTGTGCTTGCATTATGAGTATAAACTTTAACCTGTGGTTTTTCTGCCAGAATCTTTTAAAGTCACTTGTACTTTTTAATTAAGAATTGTCTTTCATTAAAGTGGGTAATATAATGCACAGATTTCCTAAACCAGGCACACATAAATTGCAATATGCCAAAATAGACTGGATATTTGTATAGCATATATGACATATGACACTGTGACATATGAACTGGGTAAGAGGGCCTTGTTCATTTTGCATGCTAAATATTAGAAAAAATTAGTTTATTTCATATTTTTAGATTAAAAAAGAGGTAAATTCTGATTTTTTTTTCCTGTATTCCATCTTGCTCACCCACTGTTGTTGTCTGCCTCCCCCTTTGAAACCCACTGGCTTAAATGGCTCGTATTTGAAAATGGAAAAACAGAACATAATTAAAGGAAAGGAAAGTGCTATTATTGATCTTCAAATACATCATGCTTCAAGTAAAAATCAAATTGAAAATCAAGAAAGGATGACAACACAGGCAAGGATCAAATTACGTTAATTTCTGATGATCTTTATTTAAAGAGAGAGAACGATTTCTTTCCTAGATGAGAAGGAACCAGAGTAACATATGATAGGGAGAGGTGATTCTAGGGGTACAGAGCAGCATGCAGGAGACTGATGTGGCTGGCAGAGCGAGTACATAAAAATGAAAGAATAAGAGCGCTTAAGAGAAGAAATTTTGGTTAAAATCACAGTTAATATTCAATGGAAATCAAACCGGGAAAGGAGAGAGATGTTTTCATTATAAGTGGGCTTAAGAACATGCTTTTGTTGTCATGATAAGGTAAAAGAGAAGGAAGTCATTATCCTTCTCAGATACTGCCTTTAGCATTTACATCACTGGTAAAACCAAGTCATCATCTGTAAGTACATTTAGCTACAACGACTCAGTGACACCAATTTCTTACTTCTTACCCTCGTCTCTGTCTCAAGAAACAAGTCCCTTTCCTCCTGTAAAGCTCAGGGCTCCTTTTGTGCCACCCAGCTCCTCTCTTCCCAGTACCATCAAGACTCTAATTCTCAATTGATTCCCGCCCTCTCAGGCATCTTCAAATCCTCCTTACAGCTTTCACCTTATGCCTTCAAACATGTATAGTTCTCTGCTCTCCTAGAAAATGTTCTCTTGACCCAGCTGCCCTCTCTAGCTACTGCTATAATTTTTTTTCCCTTTTACTGTCAAACTTTTCAAATAAGCAGCCTATATCTGCTGCCTCCATTTTTTTCCTGACATATCCTAGAATCAGGCTTCTGTTCTCATTACTTTGCAAAAAAGAATTTCCCATCGTTCTCATTCAATCATTATTATGGTCTATTTATGTTAGATAGTTGTCTCATCTCATCTCTGTCTCCTACTCCTTCCCTGCTATATCCCTAGCCTGGCCTTTTCTACTTCCTGCCCCTAATCCAGAGTCCTTCCTTCCTGTCTAGAATCTTCACTGCACCATGATGACACCTCTCTGTTCATAGTATTAATGTTTCCTCCTTTAAGACACAGAACGTTTAATTCCTCATCCTTACTTTGGACTTTCTCAGGTTTTTCCCATCTGCACTTATTAAATCATTTTTTGTTGCAGCAGAAGGGACTGAATAAATGTTTGTTGAGTGAATGAATAAATGAATGGCCACGTATTCTATGTCCTGGTCAAGAAGTGACCTCATTGTTCTATCATACCCACAGTTACCTTCTATCTTTATTATGTTGATAAACTATAACCATATGGCTTTGGTATGTCCCTGAGTCACTGTATATAACTAAATGTGCCAAGCTACTTAAATGCATGTTAAGTAGCCAGGAAACCTTAAACTGCAGTATGTGACTGCCAGCAATACTCAGTAGGGTTGAGTCACACAGCTTTTCATGGTAGCCTTCTCATGAAGACTACATAGACAACTACTCTTTAGGCATGTTTTCCTTCTCTAAATTATTCTATTTTTAAAGCACAGTAAGAGAAATGTTAATAAATATATACACTAGATGAGAGTTATAAGAAATAGGACGTAATACTTAAAACAGAACTTAAAAATTATGAAACACAGGCATTTAGGGATGATCTGACTCTGTTCTATTTCCACTTACCATAAATTTCAACTTGATTTATTCTTGGGTTGCCTGAAGCCTGGTATGTGTCGAAGCCTTTCAATTAACTAGCTAATATATTTAAGCTCTTCTCTAAGAGTGACATTCACTACTTTCTCTTTGCAAGTGCTTGCCAATCGATACCAGCGGAGATGAACTCAAAGTCATGAATAAGGTGATTATGTGGCTTTTGTGCTTGCCTGACTATGCAGCTTCCCTCCAGGGAAAACTTGACATGCCTGAGGTTCCTACTTGCCTTTCCACATCATATCCCTGAGTTTTGATTTGGCTGATTTACTACAGAATGAAAATCATATAGAGCCCTCTACTTCCTCCCAATACCTTGTTCTTGAAGTAAATTCAGCAGAATGTGAAATCTGTTGACAAGCCTTCCTTTCTGTTTAGAGGCCCTCATCAGCAGTTTGTAAGTAGTATCAGTAACTCCTACTATGGAAAACCAAAACTCCACATAACAACAATGTAAGTGGATATAAACACGACATGGCCTTATAAAAACAATGATATAATATACTATATTATATATTCTTCAATTTTAAGATCTTCTTCTGTTCCAGGAAGCCTTCTATAATTATTCTAACCTTTACTGATGGCTCTGGCCTCTGAACCCTCACGGAAATGAAAATTTTGCACTGAATTACACTGTGCATACACTATCATTTTATGTTTGTTGTCAACCACTTGTCCCTCTGAGGGTGGGAACCATATCTTTTAGTTTAGATCTGTACCATATTACATATTGTAAAATGCAATGTAGTAGTGAATACGCATTCATGTGTCTATGAACAATTAATGTTGGCCAGGGGATGGGGAGGAATGTGGAAGATAGTGACCAAAATAGTATCAGAATATATGTCAGGAATTTCCAAATTTCAAGTAACACAGATGCAACCCAAACCTGTTTTATTCCTTCTTTCATTCAACAAATATTTATTGAGCACCTATGATGTACAGACACTTCCCTAGACCCTTGGAATATATCAGTGCATAAAATAGAGCAAGATTCTTCCTCCCGGGGAGCTTCCACTGAAGTAGACTGAGATAGATATTACACAGTAAACATAATAAGTAATTAGAAAATATAATGGAAGATTATGCGGCAGAAAAGAAAAAAAGAATAGTGTAAGTGGTACTGGAGAGCTGGTGGGAGGAGACTTCAGGTCAGGGGAGGCCTCGTTGTGAAGCTGATAGTTTGGTAAAGACCTGAAATAGATGAGAGAGAGCCATGCTGATATGGGTGTGTTGCAGGCAGACATGGCAGTCAATGCAAAGGCCCTGGAGTGTAATCATGCTTAATATCAAAGCAGGAAGATCAATTAAGAGGATATTGTAATAATCTAGGTGAGAGATGGGAGTGGCTTGAAGCATGGTAGCAACAGTGGAATGCTATTTATATTCTAGATATGTAATTTACATTCTAGTTAGATTTGGAAATTAGAATCAAGAAAATTTTCTGATAGATTCAACTTGAGGGAGGGGAGAAAAGGGAGAAGACAAGGATAATTGAAAAGGTTTTGGCTTGAGCAACTAGAAGGCTACAGTTGCCATTTGACTAAGACGGGGGGGAAGACCATAAGTAGAACAAATATTGGGGGAAAGATCAGTTTGGGGCATGTTACATTGGAAATTTCTATTAGACACCTAAAGAGATATTAAGCAAACAATTGGTTAAACAGGTGTGAAATTTAGATGTGAGATCTGAGCTGGAGCATAATTATGGCTTTAAATCATAGTGGTCAACAGTAACCCACTCTCCAACCGCAAAGTGGTTAAGTGGTATTACGTCTGCACTAATTGTGTAAAATCATCAAGGTTGTGATGATAAGGGAAGAAAACTTATGGAACTGCTTTCATCACTTTCTACTTATATTCTGACTATCTATTAAATAGAAAAATCTACTTCTTACACGGACCCCCATACCCCAATTTGGGTTTTTCTCCAAAGCAATGAGCATCAAAATTTAAAGGTGATAGAAAGAAATTTCCCTGAAAATAAAAGTGCTAGGTACTATGACACTAATATGGATGAAAATCAGCCATCTATCTCCCCTTTACAGGTGTGTCTGAGCAATGGTCAGAAGTTTGCTTTCATAATGGTGTACCAGTATCTTACATCTACAGATAACTGATTTTCCTGTAAGCCTGTGTATATAATTCTATAACTACATCTCTCTCTCTCCCTCTCCCTCTCCCTCTATATATATGTGTGTGTCTGTGTGTGTGTGTATACACACACAGACACACACATATATGTGTATATATGTATATACACAGCATATGTATGTTCTTCGAGGCAATGCCTTAGATGTTAGTTTATTACAATTGAATCAGATTGACAAAAGTAAAACACTGCTGTCATTCACAGCCATGGGAATGAAAGTTAGGGTGCCTTTTTCCAACAGTGATTTTCTAAAATGTACAGCTCAAAGATCTCAAAGATGGTACTAGCATTAAATTTAAGCCAATGTACAGTTGTGCTAATTTTGAAGTACCTTTAGTCTCACAGAGATGCACAAACCACCAGACACCAGTATAAAGTTCTCATTGCCAAAAATTTTGATTCTACTGCTACAGCACAGGAAATTTAGAATCAAATGGGTTTTTAAATAATTAGGAGATGTAGAAAATAGTCCTAAATAACACACAACAGAGCAACAAATCTTGACCTTGACTGGATGGCAAAATACAAAACAAGAAACTCCAGTTGCTTATTCATAACATTAACACCAGGAATCAAATGCTGGATTTGGTGACAGGCAAAGGTTGTTTGCCCTGAAACCAATCTAATATTTTAAGAGGAGCACCATGATAATCTCATATGCATGCTCAGTCTAAGAGCTATGAAATTTCTCTGCATTTTAGTTTCCCACTCTGGGAAATAAGAATAATAATATTTTCCCTGAAAGGTGGTGCTGAACACAGATATGATGCTAAAGAACCTTGTGAAAAGTATTTACCCAAAATGCCATGCAATTCCAAGGTCAGAGTTATTTTATTAATTATAATAAAAATCTTATTTCCAAATGTTAATTCTAATATTCAACAGAAGTAATGTTCGATTGGATTCCTATATCAGGAAATCCTGATCAATGCCCCATCAATAATTCTATTATATGTATGTAACCCTCAGCTCTGCAAAACTTGATACACAGGTACACATTGAAGTCATTCTTTCCAACAATATAAAAGCTGCAGTATGACCGACTCCTTGGCCTTCAACCACTTGATTTTGCAGAGCATATATTTTAAGAGGACTAGGTGCAAGAAGTTCAAAATATCTAACCTTGCTGAGCTAACTTGGGTGTTGAGAGGAAAATCCTAGACTATAATTATTCTAACAATAGAATCAGGTTACAAACTCCCTCATCACGTGGGGTCGAAAGCGTCCTCTGGAAAGGCAAAGATGTCTCAGCGAACACTAGGCAATACGGATCATAAAAAATTCATTACACTGCCCTTCTCTTCCTGTGGTAAGACAGATGTAAAATCAGGAATTTTCCCAGTAGATCCTTCTCATAGCATTTAGAAAATGAGGTTGGAAACACACACACACACACACACACACACACACACACACATATATATATGCTAACGGAGTGTACTGAGCTTGACAAGAGAGTCACAAGTAAAGCATGTCACACACCTCAAATCAAAGGTGTCACACATTCAACAGCAGCCTCTTTTAATGCAAAAGACCACCGCATGCATGTGCTGCCACTGCTGACAGAATTATGGGAGATGCGGGTGGAATGTCGAACATGTATAGAATAGGCCTGTAATTATTCACAAAACTTCAGGAAATAAACATTCACTTTCAAAAAATTGTTTTCAGCTGCTCTAAAGCCAAGTGACAGCTAAATTACAGTTCAGGGAAGGAAAAGTTTCCATTTTCTAATTTGATGCATTCTGTTGCATCGTACTACATTATCCAGAGTCAGGGCTGCCATATCCTGTCATGCTTCAAACCACAGGCTGAAATCTCCAGGCAGCTGAAAGCGATGTTTGTCCGGTCACACAGTACGCTAAGTGTACTATGAGAACAGCGTCTGGGGACTTGGGACAAGTCTCTTGGTTAACATTCCTAGGATTTCCACAAGTGCTTTTGGCTGTACATGCTGTGGCTGCTCCTTCAGCATCTTCTTTGTGCCAAGCTGTGATATGTTTATGGAAATTCTGTTGGCCCTGCCCAGGAACAGCCCCAGACTCACATTCTCCCAGGACTTTGCCAGGAAAGGGGGATGGGAAGAGGGGAAGAAGAAATGGTGGGAATCCAAACAGCAACTCTTGGGTGCTTACAGGCTGACCGGTAGCTGTCAGGAAAATAAATAAGGTACGATATATCTGACAGTATAAGAGGGAAGAAAGGAAATTAAGTTTTTATTAAAAGAGATAACAGAAATGCTTTCAGGCAGGCAGTTTCCTATTGCCTGCTGAGTCTTGTGATGAGGACTCCAGTTCTTTAAATGATAGACTGTCAGAAATGGCCTACGCATACACAGTAAGAGATTCATAGAAGCTTTGTTTTACTACAGATTGTACTCTCATAAAACATTTAAGATACTAGAACCAAGAAGATAGGAAAAAAAATAAAATCCTATATACTTTGATAATTTTGGACTCTGAGATTTTTCAACTTTAAACCCTAGACCCTGATCCATTAGAAATACATATTCAAAAGGAAAAATGTTTAATACAGCAATTTTACACTCAAAAGAAAGAAGCTAAAATTCCTGGCTAAGGTTATTGTTTACTAGAAGAAATTCAAAGTAGCATTCCTGACTCCTTCTCATTAAGATCTTATGTTGCCATTTATTTTGACTTTGAGCAACTTAAAAAGACAAATCAGAAAGTTAAACATTAACCTCAAGTATTAAAAAAAAGAAATGACAATCTCTCCCTTTAGATTAGTCCACTTGCCTGACAGAATTTGCTACACAACCAACAGTTGAAGTAGGCAATTTCTTTTCACTCCAAATGATACCCATGCCTCAGAAACATTTTATCTTTTAAAAATTATGGATGGTCCAAATAATTTAGTATAGAAAAACCTAGGGGCTAAAAAAGAGGACTTGCTTCAAATGAGATAGACATCTTTCTTAGCACAAATTAAAGTTGTTCACGTGTACCTGCTTCCATCAGGACACTGAACCAAGAGCTCCCAAATAATGTCTCTTCACACTTCACAATTTTAGCATGAAGAGTTCCTGGGTTGCAATGAAAACAGATTTTTTTTTCTAAATAAGTTTTCAAATTCATATATTATAAGCAGTGTTGGGCTGATTACATGATGCACAGTGGCAAATGCTTTAGTACTGGTGAAGTGGGAAGACTGGTGGATTTCAGTGCAGTCGGGTTACCAGTACAGACACTTCAATTTTCAATTTAATGGGTTATTTTGGTGTGGAAAGAGCTGAAGCTTGAGTAAGGAATGAGAAAACAATTGTCTGAGGCATGAGAGATGTGTAGAGTTGCTATGGATTTTAAATAAAGTTATTTTTGCAGAACCAAAATACATGAACTATACTACATGTCCTATCAAAAATTCTGATTTCTAAATTTATTTTAAAAATTCTAAGAAAGGAGTGCAACTTAAATCACATACAATTGTATTTAAAATCTTTGGGGAAACAAATAATGATAATAAACAAATTTAGCTACTGCATGTACATTCTTTATTGAAATAAAGTGCTTGAAATCAAGACTATCCCAGAGTATCTGTAGTTCATGCATATACTCAGCAGGAAACTTATGGCTATGAATTATTAAAATGTCTGAAGAAAGATGATTTATGAAAACATAAGACGTTTAATTAAGTCTCAAAAGGCATCTGGCTAAGATGGCTCTGTAAGTTCACACTTAAACACATACCTCTTTCCCCAAAACAGAGCAACGGTAGGTAAAATCAACTAGAAATAACTCAGCTCAAAAAACCACTCAAACGCCTTCATGTACTAGAAGTGGAGCAGAAATACAGAGCAGTAGTAGAACTGAAATTCAGTGTTTGCTCGGTTCTGGAACAGGCTGGACAGAATCTTGGCTCTTGAAAGGTTAACGGGGTCTAGAAATGCTTCATGTGAGATAGCAGGCAGAAGCCAGTGTTACTACCTGAAGCCAAGACTTGAAGCTAGTACTCTCTTCAAACGCATCATATAAAGAGACCAAAAAAGGGTGCTGTTTACAACCAAGAAAATCAACAATTAAGACAACAATTTATTCCATATAAAATTAATTTTAGGGAGCACTTTGACTATCTTTAAAGCAAGGATACTTTTCCATAGTGAGAAAAAAATTACAAAGTAAAGCATGGAGAAATGAAGAACGAAAAAGTGGCTATGTGAAAAGCTTATTAGAAACCATGGGAATAAAAAAAAATGAACTTAGAAGTCTCAATAAATTGTCTAAATGCTGAAATAGTCACAAAGATAGAACTACTGAATTTTAAGAACTGATGAATTCACTCAAAGTGCATTACATAGAGATAAATAAAGAACGATTGAGGGCCAGAGGATAATCTGAGAGGCTCTAACCTAAGTCCAAATTGATTTCTAAATGAAGGGAAGGGAGGAAATGACAGACAATATTTCAAGAAATAGGTGAGACGTTCAATAACTGAGGAAACCATGTATCTTCACATTATAAATTTATTTTGAATGCCAAAAAAGAAACATAAAAACAAATTCCATATCTAGACACATACCACAAAATTGCAGAATATTAAAGAAAAGGGAAAAATCCTAAACTATCAAAAAGAAAACACCATTCATCTACCAAGAATAATTTTTAAACTGGTAAAATTTTCATGCGGCAACAACCAAGTCTAGAAGACAATTTAACAATACTCAGTAATATCTGCAAAGTGCTGAGAGAAAAATAGCTGGTAACCTACAATTTTATACCCAGCAAAGCTATCCCTTAAGAATAAGAATACTAACAACAACAGAAACTAGACACAAAAAGTAGACAACAGAGTTTCACTATAAGACTAAAAAATGTATTTTAGCCAGAGGAAAAATAAAGTGGAAAATTATTGGATGAAAAAGAAAATGTTAGGCAGATATTGATAAAAATGTGTCAGTAAATTTAATTATTGACAGTTAAAATACTTCAAAAATGTAAAACCAAACTCTACCAAATAATAAAAGATGAATTAGAAAAATTTATACCAACTTATGCATTATCTACAGAGAGTATAAATACCTTTGGTAAAATTCCTAAGTGTTTTCTATTTATGGGTGCTATGCCTCAAGCATTCCAAGTTCATACTTAGCTTGCAATCTTTGCACTTGTTCTTCTCCTTGTATGGAAATGTATCACCTTAAAACTTCTCACGGCTTTTGTTTCTCACTTTCATTCAAGTGTCTGTTCAAATATTGCCTTTTCATAAGTTAGAGATAAGAGAAGAGGTGACAAGTCTATTAGAAATAGCTCCTCTTTTGTTACCACATGATAGTATATATTTGTTTACTGGATGGTAAACTCTACTTTTTGATTTAAGCCTCACAACAGACATTCAACTAATGCTTTAAAAAAAAATGGTAGTACTGACTTTTGCAACCAAACATTTTCTTAAGTATTTATTAAAATAGTATTGCAGACTAACAGAGTATTTGAACACCCTTCGTAAATGTAACTTTAAGTACTGTGATACTGCCAAATATCTGGAAGAGCAATGGACCATGTTTATACAGCAAAGTCAAGCTGCATTTCATACATTATCTCACTTAGTCCTCATAAAAGGATAACTGGAGAAGAATCTGAAACCTAGAAAGATAATGCTAGCTGTTCAAAGCCACTGAGCTAGTGAGTAGCAAAATCACTATAGGAACAGAGGCCTGACTCTAAATGTTCAATGTTTTTTCTTTCCTCTTTTTTTTAAATTTTATATTATTTTATACAACAGGTTCTTATTAGTTATATATTTTATACATATTGGTATATATATGTCAATCCAAATCTCTCAATTCATCCCATCACCACCAGCCACCACTCCCTCCACTTGCCCCCCTTGCTGTCCATACGTTTGTTCTCTACATCTGTGTCTCTATTTCTGCCCTGCAGACCCGTTCAACTGTACCAGTTTTCTAGATTCCACATATATGTGTTAATATACGATATTTGTTTTTCTCTTTCTGACTTACTTCACTCTGTATGACAGTCTCTAGGTCCATCCACGTGTCTACAAATGACCCAATTTTGTTCCTTTTTATGGCTGAGTAATATTCCATTGTATATATGTACCACAACTTCTTTATCCATTCGTCTGTCGATGGGCATTTAGGTTGCTTCCATAACCGGGCTATTGTAAATAGTGTTGCAATGAACATTGGAGTGCATGTGACTTTTTGAATTATGGTTTTCTCTGGGTATATGCCCAGTAGTGGGATTGCTAGGTCATATGGTAATTCTATTTTTAGTTTTCTAAGGAACCACCATAGTGGCTGTATCAATTTACATTCCCACCAACAGGGCAAGAGGGTTCCCTTTTCTCCACACCCTCTCCAGCATTTATTATTTGTAGATTTTCTGATGATGCCCATTCCAACCGTTGTGAGGTGATACCTCATTGTTTCTGATTTGCATTTCTCTAATAATTAGTGATGTTGAGCAGCTTTTCATGTGCCTCTTGGTCATCTGTATGTCTTCTTTGGAGAAAGGTCTATTTAGGTCTTCTGCCCATTTTTTGATTGGGTTGTTTGTTTGGTTAATATTGAGCTTCATGAGCTGTTTATATATTTTGGAGATTAATCCTTTGTCTGTTAATCCATTTGCAAATATTTTCTCCCATTCTGAGGGTTGTCTTTTTGTCCTATTTAGAGTTTGCTTTGCTATGCAAAAGCTTTTAAGTTTCATTAGGTCTCATTTTTTATTTTTGTTTTTATTTCCATTACTCTAGGAGGTGGGTCAAAAAAGATCTTACTGTGATTTATGTCAGACTGTTCTTCCTATGTTTTCCTCTAAGAGTTTTACAGTGTCCAGTCTTACAGTTAGGTCTTTAATCCATTTTGAGTTTATTTTCGTGTATGTTGTTAAGGAGTGTTCTAATGTCATTCTTTTACATGTAGCTGTCCAGTTTTCCCAGCACCACTTATGGAAGAGGCTGTCTCTTCTCCACCATAGATCCTTGCCTCCTTTGTCATAGATTAGTTGACCACAGGTGCATGGGTTTACCTCTGGGCATTCTATCCTCTTCCATTGGTCAATATGACTGTTTTTGTGCCAGTACCACATTGTCTTGATTACTGTAGCTTTGGAATATAGTCTGAAGTCAGGGAGTCTGATTCCTCCAGGTCTGTTTGTTTCCTTCAAGATGGCTTTGGCTATTTGGGGTCTTTTGTGTTTCCATACAAATTTTAAGATTTTCTGTTCTAGTTCTGTAAAAAATGTCATTGGTAATTTGATAGTGATTGCACTGAATCTGTAGATTGCTCTGGGTAGTATAGTCATTTTCACAATATTGACTCTTCCAATCCAAGAACATGGTATATCTCTCCATCTGTTTGTGTCATCTTTGATTTCTTTCATCAGTGTCTTATAGTTTTCTAAATACAGGTATTTTACCTCCTTAGGTAGGTTTATTCCTAGGTATTTTATTCTTTTCGTTGCAGTGGTGAATGGGAGTGTTTCCTTAATTTCTCTTTCTGGTCTTTTGTTGTTAGTGTATAGGAATGCAAGAGATTTCTGTGTATTAATTCTATATCCTGCAACTTTACCCAATTCATTGATTAACTCTAGTAGTTTTCTGGTGGCATCTTTAGGATTCTCTATGTATAGTATCATGTCAGCTGCAAACAGTGACAGTTTTACTTCTTCTTTTCCAATTTGTATTCCTTTTATTTCTTTTTCTTCTCTGATTGCCATGGCTAGGACTTCCAAAACTATGTTGAATAACAGTGGCAAGATTGGACATCCTTGTCTTGTTCCTGATCTTAGAGGAAATGCTTTCAGTTTTTCACCATTGAGAATGACGTTTGCTCAGGTTTGTTGTACATGGCCTTTATTATGTTGAGGTAGGTTCTCTCTATGCCCACTTTCTGGAGAGTTTTTATCATAAATAGGTGTTGAATTTTGTCAGAAGCTTTTTCTGCATCTATTGAGATGATCATATGGTTTTTATTATGCAATTTGTTAACATGGTGTATCACACTGATTGATTTGCGTGTACTGAATAATCCTTGCCTCCCTGGGATAACTCCCACTTCATCATGGTGTATGATCCTTTTAATGTGTTGTTGGATTCTGTTTGATAGTATTTTGCTGACGATTTTTGCATCTATATTCATCAGTGATATTGGTCTGTAATTTTTTTTTTGTAGTATCTTTTCCTGGTTTTGGTATCAGGGTGATGGTGGCCTCATAGAATGTGTTTGGGGGGGGTTCACTCTGCAATTTTTTGGAAGAGTTTGAGAAGGATGGGTGTTAGCTCTTCTCTAAATTTTTCATAGAATTCACCTGTGAAGCAATCTGGTCCTGGGCTTTTGTTTGTTGGAAGATTTTTAATCACAGTTTCAATTTCAGTGCTTGGGATTGGTCTGTTCATATTTTCTATTTCGTCCTGGTTCAGTCTTGGAAGGTTGTGCTTTTCTAAGAATTTGTCCATTTCTTCCAGGTTGTCCATTTTATTGGCATATAGTTGGTTGTAGTAATCCCTCATGATCCCTTGTATTTCTGCAGTGTCAGCTGTTACTTCTCCGTTTTCATTTCTAATTCTGTTGATTTGAGTCTTCTCCCTTTTTTTCTTGATGAGTCTGGTTAATGGTTTATCAATTTTGTTTATCTTCTCAAGGAACCAGCTTTTAGTTTTATTTATCTTTGCTATTGTTTCCATTATTTTTTTCCCTTTATTTCTGATCTGATCTTTATGATTTCTTTCCTTCTGCTAACTTTGGGGGGGGTTGTTGTTCTTCTTCTTTCTCTAATTGCTTTAGGTGTAAGGTTAGGTTGTTTATTTGAGATTTTTCTTGTTTCTTGAGGTAGTATTGTATTGCTATAAACTTCCCTCTTAGAACCGCTTTTGCTGCATCCCATAGGTTTTGGATTGTCATGTTTTCGTTGTCATTTGTCTCTAGGTATTTTTTGATTTCCTCTTTGATTTCTTCAGTGATCTCTCGGTTATTTAGTAATGTATTGTTTAGCCTCCGTGTGTTTGTGTTTTTTACATTTTTTCCCTGTAATTTATTTCTATTCTCACGGCATTGTGGTTGGAAAAGATGCTTGATATGATTTCAATTTTCTTAAATTTACTGAGGCTTGATTTTGTGACCTAAGATGTGATCTATCCTGGAGAATGTTCCATGTGCACTTGAGAAGAAAGTGTAACCTGTTGTTTTTGGATGGAATGTCCTATAAATATCAATTAAATCTATCTGGTCTATTGTGTCATTTAAAGCCTGTGTTTCCTTATTAATTTTCTGTCTGGATGATCTGTCCATTGGTGTAAGTGAGGTGTTACAGTCCCCCACTATTATTGTGTTATTGTTGATTTCTTCTTTTACAGCTTTTAGCATTGCCTTATGTATTGAGGTGCTCCTATGCTGGGTGCATATATAATTGTTATGTCTTCTTCTTGGATTGATCCCTTGATCATTATGCAGCGTCCTTCTTTGTCTCTTGTAACATTCTTTATTTTAAAGTCTATTTTATCTGTTATGAGTTTTGCTACTCTAGCTTTCTTTTGATTTCCATTTGCATGGAATATCTTTTTCTATCCCCTCACTTTCAGTCTGTATGTGTTCCTAGGTCTGAAGTGGGTCTCTTGTATACAGCATATACATGGGTCTTGTTTTTGTATCCATTCAGCGAGCCTGTGTCTTTTGGTTGGAGCATTTAATCCACTCACGTTTAAGGTAATTATCGATATGTGTGTTCCTATGACCATTTTCTTGATTGTTTTGGGTTTGTTTTTGTAGGTCCTTTTCTTCTCTTGTGTTTCCCACTTAGAGAAGTTCCTTTAGCATTTGTTGTAGAGCTGGTTTGGTGGTGCTGAATTCTCTTAGCTTTTGCTTGACTGTAAAGCTTTTGATTTCTCTGTTGAATCTGAATGAGATCCTTGCCGGGTAGAGTAATCTTGGTTGTAGGTTCTCCCCTTTCATCACTTTAAATATATTGTGCCACTTCCTTCTGCCTTGTAGAGTTTCTGCTGAGAAATTAGCTGCTAACCTTATGGGAATTCCTGTGTATGTTATTTGTCATTTTTCCCTTGCTGCTTTTAATAATTTTTCTTTGACTTTAATTCTTCTCAATTTGATTTCTATGTGTCTCAGCATGTTTCTCCTTGCATTTATCCTGCCTGGGACCCTCTGCATTTTCTGGACTTGGCTGGCTATCTTCTTTCCCATGTTAGGGAATTTTTTGACTGCAATCTCTTCAAATATTTTCTTGGGTCTTTCTCTTCTCCTTCTGGGTCCCCCTATAATGAGAATGTTGGTGCATTTAATGTTGTCCCAGAGGTCTCTTAAGCTGTCTTCATTTCTTTTCATTCTTTTTTCTTCATTCTGTTCTGCGGCAGTGAATTCCACCATTCTGTCTTCCAGGTCACTTATCCATTCTTCTGCCTCAGTTATTCTGCTATTGATTCTTTCTAGTGTATTTTTCATTTCAGTTATTGTATTGTTCATCTCTGTTTGTTTGTTCTTTAATTCTTGTAGGTCTTTGTTAAACATTTCTTGCATCTTCTCGATCTTTGCCTCCACTCTTTTTCCGAGGTCCTGGATCATCTTCACTATCATTATTCTGAATTCATTTTCTGGAAGGTTGCCTATCCCCACTTCATTTAATTGTTTTTCTGGGGTTTTATCTTGTTCCTTCATCTGGTACACAGTCCTCTGCCTTTTCATTTTATCTGTCTTTCTGTGAATGTGATTTTTGTTCCTCAGGCTGCAGGATTGTAGTTATTCTTGCTTCTTTCAATGTTTTTTCTACCCGAATTATCTTCTCACAGAAATGCCTCCAAAGTACCTGTTTTGTGGGAGGTTTGTTCTTAACTATTAGCTGTGCTTAATTCAACATCTTTACCACCTCCTTACAAGTTCACCTCACAGAGGATAAATTGGAAACTACATTTCCTAACATCCCTTTCCCTTCATGATTCAAATTTAAATTTTCAGTGAGTGGCTTTTACATGCAAATGGGGGGTAGGAGGGGAGGATGAGCATTATTCTCCTGAGACACTTGCAGCCAGACATATGGACAGACAGGAGAGTCACAGCAACCTTTTCAGGGAGCTCTTAAGGACCACCTGCTTCATAACTTCAGGCTGAGATCATCAGAGGGGGCTCTTCTGATCTTTCCTTCCCCAATTCTTCCAGTGTAAGCCTCTAATTGTTATATTAAAACCCTTATACCTAGGGAGTATAGAGTGGGTGCAGTTTTCCTTAAAAATTACTGAATAATGTATTTTGCTTGTGATATTTTATCGCAAACTCTCTTAGCCTTTTAACAGATGAGAAAACTGAGGTATAAAGAAGTAGTTGCTCTAGATCACAATAAATAACCAGGGATCAACCCTTCAAGCCTATGCTGACTCTGAATAAATTGCAGGAGTGTTTTGGGAAGAATGCTGAGGTTGTTTGGTTCACTGAAAAATAAGGTCATAATCTCCTAGCAATATCATTGACAATGCATGGGTACAGAAGCAGGAAGTGGTGGTAAATGTATTTATCGATCATGCACTAAAATATCAAGGGAATAATGCAATGAGAACTCTGGTTTGGCCCTTGGTGACCCAAGTGGGTACTCTAGAGAGCTACACTTTCACTGTGCAACTGTTTAGCACTCTGCACAAATCCAGATTAAAGATGTAGTCTCATCTGTTAGACACTGTAAATTAGGTATATCATTATGTTTTATATTCATATTTTTAAAGGCCTCCCAATCACGTTTTATTGCCCATTCAATTACTATAAACACTTAGTGGATAAATAACCCTTCTTCTAAAAGATTCTTATATTAACATATTCTTTTCTGGACTTACTCAGACAAAACAGAGGCTTTTACTAAAAGCCCTTGGTCATTCAGTCAAATGTATCATTCTTCCTATGGTTCTGCATAACCTTGCACAGAAGTCTGCTTCATACATAAGATCAATAATAACTGTAATGTACTCTGTACAGGCAAGATTTGGTACTTCCTTCAAGAAAAACTCAAAGACACTAAAAAGAATAGTGTTACTGTTACCTGGAACCCTTATTCTTGTTTTACAAGCAATATGCAATTTAATTTGGATTAGCCTTCCTGTTTCTATAATCTGTGCTACTTTCAGAAAGCCAATATGAAGGAAATGGCAAATCAGAAGAGTCCAGCAAACATGCATTTTAAACACAAGGTAGGCATTATTACATCTACCATGTGTCTGATCTTTTTTCTTGGTTCATCAGGCCACAATTCATGTCAAATCATTTACCTCATGTATCTTATTTCAAGACTATAATTGATACACTATGTAGTTGAGCAGTTAGAAAAAATGATTAATAGGTCTCCTTAGCTTCTGATAAATGGCTGGAAATATAAAAGTGGAACCAACAACAACAATCATGGACTGTAAAACTAGTGATCCAAAATTAGAACTGCAGTCATTTGCCTATTTCTGGGAAAGAAGGCAACAATCTGATGAGAATATTTCTGTATTTTCTCACTTAGGGCTTCTTATTTACAACTCAATTTATATTCTTAATTTATTTTCTGATAATTTAGTAGATTCGTACTGTATTTTAAACAGACTGTGTCTTAGGGATTTTTAAAACTGCTTTCTTTACGTGTCTAATCTGAGGTTAATGAGTGCTTTGGTTCAGCTAGGGTGTGAGCACTAATGTCAGTTATTCCCATTTCATAAGCAGAACATTTGGACCACAGTTTGTCAGGTGATTATGATCTGCTTACGTCCATTCATGTGGCCACTGAATTGCCTGCAATCTGCACCATTAATCAATTTGCCTACTTGGTTGTCAAGAGAACTGAAAACATCAGCTCAACTATTTTTTCCAATCTGGTGTTTTTCATGTATTCCCCACTGTATCATGTTAGTTACTTAATTTCTCTGTTTTACATTCATTTTCCACTCACAGTAGAAAAGTACATCAGTGTATCAGTGTGTTTTAGTCTGCATAAAAATCTGGCAATGCCTTTTAACCTGACCTTGATAAGCAGATTACTAAAATTTTCTCAGTGAGAGATGTAGCTGGTCTCCAAAAACTAGGTTAGTTCAGTAGCATGGGAAATAATGAAAACAGAACCATTTTTCTATTTATTAACCACTATTATGCCAGTGTATATCAACTATCATTATGTACTTCATACTTACAGGAAATACTTAAGAAAATGTTAATAATCAATATAATATTCCTGAGGACTTTGGCTCTGTCTTCAGAGATAAAACTAAGGAGAGAGCTGAGCAATTAACAAGTGGGTTTCATGCACAAAGAAAAATCCCTAGAAAAATCCGGCTAAAGTGGAACAACTTTGTCCTCAATTTTAAGAATCCTTTTTTCAATTCTTTCAACTTGTTTTTTAAAAATAGTAATGAATTCGATAAATATTTAATGGGTACTTAATTTTTTACAGGTCTTTAGATATTCAAAGAATAAGAACATCCTCAAAAAGTTCTAGAAATGGGGATTCATGGTGAATTCAATCCCACTCCCCCTCCCCAACCCGCCTATTCACCAAATCTCAACTTGGTGCCCCCAAATAGAAGAAAAACAAATTGTAACATTGTAAGGGTGATACCACCCTGAAAAATAGATGAAACAAGCTACATAAATTATGAAACACACTCTTGATGTCTTCAGCTAAGTGCAAAACTGTGTATACTTTTCAAGACAGAAAAAAAAGATTCAAACTTTATGACTATAACCTTGAAGATGGGTCACTACACCATCCAAGTTATATGTACTGTACCCCATATCCCAAGCTCTTTTTCTCTGTATATTCTAGTAAAGACAGAGGAGCTAAAAAGCTTTGATAAAGACAAGAACAAGGTATCACAGGTGCAAAGAGAAGGAGCAACTAAACAGAAACACACCCATGAGAGACTCCTGACTTCAGCAGGAATGTCCTCTATGGTGACATCTAGGTTGTGGGGTTTTTTTTGTCCTGATTAAGAGACTGGAGATGTGGAAGGAGACACTGGCAAGAGATAAACCATAGGAATTCATTTAATAAATGTTTGCTCATTATATATTCATTCATTGGATACATGTTCAATAAATATTTCTTGAGTATCTATCGTGTACTAGGCATATGGCATTTACCAAGAATTCCTTATGTGCCAGGTATTACCTCAGCATCAGTGATGTCTCCATGCCCCTGAGAAGGAAAATAATCCTGGAGAGAACCTCAGATACATTATTGTCCCCCACTCACTGATGATCCACATGTTCTAACTTCTGTTTAGGAAAGCCATACAAATCTTCCTGAGGTAAGCTTCCCAAATCTTCTGCAGGGAAAAAACTTTCCATTATGAAAATTACACATTAAAGAAATTAAATTAGTTCTTTCTGGATTGTAGAACACTATTAAAGAAATAGAGCACCCCAAGCCTAAGGCAAACTAGGTGATACCTCAAAGTAGGGATATTTCTGGCAAAGAATATTTAGAAGAAATGACAGAGAAGATAATTTTTTGATCACCTTTTTTTTTTGGTTTTCAGTGTTGGAAACTTGTAGAAGCAAAGACTGCATTTGAAAGAATGAAAAACTGAGTTACTTCACTTAAATGAAATGCAATTTTACCTGAAAGAACTCTTTTTTCTTTAAGTGTGAGGCAACAGTAATTAAATTTAGGAGGCTATTAACCCCTGAAGTAACAGATATATAAATCATACTAAAACCACCTTGGAATTTGTAGTGAGCAACGAAATAGATCCCAAGACCAATAAAAGAGCTCAGCTAAGTGACTTATCTAAAATGTACACCAGGTAGCCAAGGAGAGGATCCAGGCTTAATTAAAAGCAAATACCCACTTTCCTCTTCCTACATTTCTATATTTGTCTCTTCACTCAGCTATGGTTTCAAAGCAATTTTCTGATTCTTTCCATTAAGATTCCTTTTCTTTTCTTTTTTTTCCTTCTTCCTCTTTTTCAGACAGTTTTTCATGAGCTTGGAAGTTACTAAAATGAGTTTAGTTCCATTTAAAAATCAAGCCAACTCCCTGCTTCCCAAATATCTGCTAAGAAATTTTGCCTATGTTAGGTCTAGAAAATACTCTATTTGTATAATCATATTACACTAATTATATTGTTCCAAATTAAAATTTTAAAATGCATTAGGGTAACTATTTTCACAATTCATATAAAAGGAAACAGGTTTAAGATTCAGAAGCTTAACAGGTGCTTGGAACAACATATATAAGAAGGAATCATTCCTTGCAATTCAAGGTCATATCCTGTTTTTTAAATTCATTTGAAGATATATAAATAGCATGCATTTCATGTTTATAGAGCAATGAAATATTACATAACCCTAGTATCATCTGTCTACATCAAATTTTTGCTATTTATCACTAGCAATGATGTTTTTGCCAATGGAGTAAAGCAGTTTTTAGGAATGGACACTAAATTAACATAGATATTGGACATGTGCTTTTCATACTCTTCATGTCCTACGTTATTATCAATCCCTGAAACACATGTTAGCCAATACTGCTGTCTGTTGTGAATAAGAAGAGCGTGGTGCCAGGGCAGGGAGCACTAAACTGGCCCAGTTATCCACAATTCAATAGCCAGAGGGTGCTTCCTGAATTTGCTTCTTTCAGAGCTGACATTCTTCAGAATGGCACGCACTGACCCAGGAGTATCCTCCCAGTATTGGCAGCTCTCCTTTCTGCAAAATCTAAAACCGTAGGAAAATAGTAGACTCATTTGGGTGGGCAGCCATTGCATCTACATCTGTATCTTTATGAGACTTCTTTATCCAGTCATGGTGCCTCCACAGCGGAGAGCCCACAGCTAGTTCCTGATCTCAGTCATGCAAAAAAGAAAATGTGTTTATTTACCAAAAACACTTTTACTACTTGTAAAGGACCCCCTCTGAGAAACAGGTTCTGGGTAGATTGTTGAAAGTGAAATGGAAGGGACAGAGTTCAAGGTTTACTGTCCCTTTTCTGAGTTTACTCAGGGACAGAATACAAAGAATAAGATAGAGAGAGATATTTTAGTCTTGGTACAATCCCAGAGGAAAGTGAGAACAGGAGAGGGGGGAATGAGGCAAGAAAGAAGGGAAAGCATATGAGGGGTGGGTGGGCCCATTATCTGGGCACCCCTGATAACAGGTGCAGCCGATTGCTCCAAAATGATAGAGGTTCTCAAAGAGACCTTACAAACTCAAGACAGTCTGTCCGTGGGAAAGGAGGACACAGAATCTATCTGTCCATGCCTTTTCATTCACTGTTTCCGGCTGGTCTGAGTTTGCTCCATGGAGCATTAACATCCACATACTGTTTGTCACTATTCCACACTGGGCTGTTCTGGGTAACAGGTGGACTGGCCTGAGCCCCCAGAGCTCTAGTTTGGCCAATGTGCAGGTCCCATGACCAACACTGCCTGTGGAGTTTCTAAACCTGCATCCACAGCTGTAAAATAGTGCAAGTCATGTGAGGGCTGCACCAGCAAGTCAAATGAAGATGTGCATATAGGGTAGTGCAGAAATTGACCCTGTACATGAAGTCCAGCTTAAGAAAGCTGATTACCCCCGGGAGGATGAGTTACTTCCTCCTTTGCGTTTCCTTAGCACCCAGTAGATGCCAGTATTATTAATTTTAACTCATTGTATCATTATTACTTATTTGTATGTCTGTCTCTCCCCAAAAGACACTGAACTTTAAGCAGGGTGACCTTACTTCCGGATTTGATTGGGAGTATTGGATTTGCCAGTTTAGAGCAGTTAACACTGGATAATTATTTTAATTCCCTCTTTCACTCTCAATGGGTCCTACTTTAGATGATACATTATAGGATCACCATATTCTTATGACACTGGGGCACATCTTATTCAATATTCAAAGTAAGTTAAGTTAGTATCTAGTGTAATGTTTGGGTCATAATACATGTTTAACAAGGGTCCGATAATTTTTTTTAAAAAGGAAATAGTGACAAGATTGAAGAACTTGAATAATTTGGATACTAAAAAGAGGAAACAAAGATATTTTCAGGGGCTTCCCTGGTGGCGCAGTGGTTGAGAGTCTGCCTGCCAATGCAGGGGACGCGGGTTTGAGCCCTGGTCTGGGAAGATCCCACATGCCGCGGAGCGGCTGGGCCCGTGAGCCACAACTACTGAGCCTGCGCGTCTGGAGCCTGTGCTCCGCAACAAGAGAGGCCGCGATAGTGAGAGGCCCGCGCACCGCGATGAAGAGTGGCCTCCGCTCGCCGCAACTGGAGAAAGCCCTCGCACAGAAACGAAGACCCAACACAGCCATAAATAAATAAATAAATACATTTAGAAAAAAAAAAAAAAAAAAGATATTTTCAACATTTGCTAAATTAAAAAATGTAATTGCTTTTATACAATTTCATGGACAGAAGGCAAAGATATTAAAACTTAAACACATCTTGGTAGGTAGGCTTCCATTTTTGGTTGGGTTACTGAGAGAGTTGCAAGAGGGAAATAATATTAGTTGATAAATAAGCAAAACAGCTACAGTTTACTTAGTGGTTATTCTGTGTCTGACATTTTGAGCATTTTACATGGATTATCTCATTGCTGGCGGACATCACTAGCCGTACCCAATAAATATTCTGTTCTCCTTTACTAATAGGCCACTGATTTTGTTTGGAGGGGAAATGTGTCCAATCAAAAATTCCCTAATTTTCTAGCCTCTATTGCAGCCAGGAGTTGCCATGAGATTCAGTAATGAGACATAGTGGAAACCTACTGAAATGATTTCTGAAAAAGAATATGCTACCTCCTTCTCCTTCTCCTTAGACTTGCCGGAAGAACAGCAACCTTGAAACCATAAATATGAAAACCACACGTTATTAGATGCCCCAACCCTGGGCTGCCAAGTTCCAGGATTCTTATCATATGTGAGAAATAAATCCCTAACTATTCAAGCCACTGTTAATTGTATTTCTGTTGTGTATACAATTTCCACCTGATACATTATTTAATTCCTACAATATCCCTATGGAGCAAGTATTAGGTTGAATCAAATGAAATTCTGACCCACAAAAATGGCAATTTTTATTCATTCACTTTTCATAATTCATTTAAATACTGAACACTTACTATGTGCCGAGCACTAACACATGACAGCAAACTTGAAAAACAGTGCTTCTTATTTTCAATACTACCAAAATATTACTGTTTCACCCTCAGACTCAAAACTAAATTATAGAACTAGTTAACCAAACTAAAAGGATAACTACTTGAATATGAGTCAGACATGACAGGATGAAAATTACACAGGTACACTATTTAAAGCCAAACAGATAATTTCCTTTTAACATCAATACAGGAACAATGTGAAATTCAGTATCCTGTACAGTGGCTGTTACAAAGTTCAGAAAATCAGAACTCTACAAAAATGGGAGAAATAGAATAAGGCAACTCTTCTATCAGTCTGCAGTTTAAAAAGAAGAGGAGGCCAAGATTCAGGATCTATTGGTGAGATGCTTTAGTTCTTTTACAATTTCTCTTTAAAATGTAGGCCACAGACTTTGGACATCAGCTTCAATCTGAGTTCACATCAAAGTGATATTTTCTTTCTTTCTTTCTTTTTTTTTTTTTTGCCAAGAACAACCAGACTTGGCAGGAAGCTCTGATACACAAGTGTTAGCTCCCAAGCAGTACCAAATGTGTCTTCCTAAGAACTGTGGTCAGACACACTAATGAGGTTCTTATGGGGAAAAATAACAATTCTTGACTTGAAATCTGAGAAACAAAACAAACTAAAACCAAAAAAAAAAAAGAGTTACTTTAGTTGATTTTCAAAGTTGGAAGAATTTCCCTCTATTTTTTAATTTTTTATTTTTCTTAAGAAATATTTTTCCTCTATGAAATCTTGATTTGGGAAACAAAGTACACTTTCCAAACATCAGAAAGATGTTTCTGATGAAACACAGAAAGAATACTCAGGGGATCAAGCAATAATTTTGAGATTTTAAGATCATAAGATTTAACTTGAAAGTTGGGGAGAAAATTCAGTTTAGCTTTGCAAGATTTTTATGAGGATTATCTAAAGATTATGCAATAAAACCACATATTGGAAGCAACTGACAAAGGATTAATCTCCAAGATTTACAAGCAGCTCATGCAGCTCAATAACAAAAAAACGAACAACCCAATCCAAAAATGGGCCGAAGACCTAAATAGACATTTCTCCAAAGAAGATATACAGATGGCCTACAGACACATGAAAGAATGCTCAACATCATTAATCATTAGAGAAATGCAAATCAAAACTACAATGAGATATCATCTCACACCGGTCAGAATGGCCATCATCAAAAAATCTAGAAACAATAAATGCTGGAGAGGGTGTGGAGGAAAGGGAACACTCTTGCACTGTTGGTGGGAATGTAAATTGATACAGCCACTATGGAGAACAGTATGGAGGTTCCTTAAAAAACTACAAATAGAACTACCATACGACCCAGCAATCCCACTACTGGGCATATACCCTGAGAAAACCATAGGTCAAAAAGAGTCATGTACCAAAATGTTCATTGCAGCTCTATTTACAATAGCCAGGACATGGAAGCAATCTAAATGTCCATCGACAGATGAATGGATAAAGAAGATGTGGCACATATATACAATGGAATATTACTCAGCCATAAAAAGAAATGAAATGGAGGTATTTGTAATGAGGTGGATGGAGTTAGAGTCTGTCATACAGAGTGAAGTAAGTCAGAAAGAGAAAAACAAATACAGTATGCTAACACATATATACGGAATCTAAGGGGAAAAAAAAAAAAAAAAAGGCCATGAAGAACCTAGTGGCAAGACGGGAATAAAGACACAGACCTACTAGAGAATGGACTTGAGGATATGGGGAGGGGGTGGGGTGAGATGTGACAGGGTAAGAGAGTGTCATGGACATATATACACTACCAAATGTAAAATAGATAACTAGTGGGAAGCAGCCGCATAGCACAGGGAGATCAGCTCGGTGCTTTGTGACCATCTAGAGGGATGGGATGGGGAGGGTGGGAGGGAGGGAGATGCAAGAGGGAAGAGAAATGGGAACATATTGTATATGTATAACTGATTCACTTTGTTATAAAGCAGAAGCTAACACACCATTGTAAGGCAATTATACTTCAATAAAGATGTTAAAAAAAAACAAAAAAAAAACCACATATTGTTTTGTCTTCACAACTAGGACTGGAAAAAATAAAAGGGGTCAATAAGAACACCGAAGGCTTTTATTTAGTAACATTTGAATACAAATTTCATATTATATATTTATGGCTTAAATCTACCAGTTTGCTAATCCCAAGCACTAGCACATGATAAGAGTCCATTGTAGACAGAATGGGTGGTGAAATACCTCCTTCCCCAGGAGAGTATGCTTGTTTAGCTGCTTTCTGGTTTTGTTAAGGTTATTAGCTCATCTGAAAAGTGCTAATCTTTTCTGAGAGGAGCTAAAGGTGGTTTGGGGTCCTGGTCTACCTGCCACCATCTTCTCCAAAGCAAAATATGTGTCCTGAACCCGACACGAGTCCATGAACCTGAGGAACTGTCCATGTCAGGCAGCACTGTTGTTATAAGGATGGAACCACCATAGGAATAAGAAATAACAGTAACCACAAGTAATCGTGTGTTAAAGAAAGTAATTTCTTTTAAAAAAAGTTAATTCATAAAATTAAAACACACATTTTTGGTTAAAAAGTGATAAATTTTGTGCACATTTTTTAAAAAAGTATACATTGGATCCTGATATGTTTGCTCGGACACAAATTTCCTGGTTCTGATGGGTATCCTCTAGGACTTCTAAGCTGACAAAAATATATCAATAAGCACAATGTACTGAATAAGGTATTACCAACTTGGAGAGCATCTAGGCATGCCAGATGAAAGTTTGCTGAATGAAATGGGACTATCTGAAATTATTTATGCTCATTAGACTCTCTAGCAATTTATTATCCAAAGCAAACAGATGTATTTTGTAAAGCATTCCACATGAAATACACTTAAGATTCAGTTTAACAGGGAACAGGGATTTTTTTTCTATAGGCCCATAGGCTTAATTTGACACAATTGATCATTATATTTCTCATCCTAGGCTTATACTTTTTTCTTTAAAGATCTGGAAAAATTATAAAACTTCTCTGGGCACCACATCCTATAAAATTAATTTCTAATTCTATATAACAGATATATAAAACATGGCTCTTAATACCACATGCTTATGAATATTTGTAATACAAATCACTAATAGTAATGTTTTTTAAACTTTTGATCAGAGAACTGTACGTATTAACTATTATTACTGACAGAAATGAATATCCAGATCAGCACCATCTTATTTGAAAAGCCTGGGCTATTTAAAAGACCATGATTTAATTGTGGGGATTTCCATCCAAGCCTCTTCAAGTATTCAAAATCAGGACCAGCTTATTCAAAGCCTGCAGGGGACAGACGGGCAGTTAATGACAGGGGAGGCCCGGCTGAGGGTTGGTAAGGGTCACCAGAAGAATCCTGGCTTCATCCGGAGCAGGCAGCTACCATTCAGCATACGTGGGGGTGGGCTAAGTAGTGGCAGATCTTTTTTGGATTTTCCATGACAAATCTGGGAGATTCAGATTTTTCAGTGAATTCTTATTTTTAAATGTGTTACAAGTCAAATCCAGCATGTCTACATGCTGGATTCAGTCAACAGGTTGCCAGTTTGAGACCTTTAGTTTTACTATTTACTTCCTAAATATGACAATTGTATGCCTATTTAGCAACTGGAGAAAAAAAGGCAAAAGTAAATGAAACTGGGAATTTATAAAACAAACTTGCAAAAAAGGACGGCTAATCAGGCATAAAATCAATAAATCAATACATGTGCTTTCTATAGGCCTCATGTACTTTCCACAGGCGATCAGAACATCACCAAAGGACTTTGCCCTGAAGTTCACCATCAATTGAAATTTTAGGACATGTCTTATGAAGACTTCTATCAACAGTTTTTGGTGGAATAAATGTGATCGGTAAATATGTAGAGAATTAATTATTCAAATAGAAAAAATGAAAGCAACAAATCATATCAAAAAAAGGTTCTGTTGATGCTGTATCTGGTTGTCATGAATGTAGGCAAACAATTAGCAGACTTCCAGTTCCACTCTCCAAATACAGTGTTTGATCAATGAACTAGATAGTGCTCTATTTGGCAAAGCTCACTCTGCATCTTGAATTTCAAAAGCACTGAAGTAACCTTATGAGCCAGCTTTCTTGAAAGAGTTCCCCCCATGGTGGACATAAGAAATGCAAAGTGTTCTATGAAAATATGCTCTCACAGCTACATGACATTACATCCAGCCAAACTAAAACTCTTCTGATGTAATAAGCTGGTTGGGTTGCAATGTTCTTTTAATTTTAGCAGAGACCTTGCTTTTTATAACTTCATATATAAGCATCCTTGTAAATTCACAACTTAATTTTAACTATTCTGGGAAATTAGATAATTGCTTACACAGTTAGAAATATAGGACAGAACATTCAGAGGAGACTCAGTTTTCCTAAGTCACATTTCACCCAGATAGGTCACTCTCCATCTTACTGATGATTTCCTCCACTTACAGAAAAGTATAGAGAGTTTTTGCAAGGATCTTGAAATTCACATAGAATAGGAAAAAGAAAACACACACAAGGACTTGAAGCTGGAAAACATACGGCTTTCCAAAGTATAGTAGGTAATAGGGGAGTCTGGAGGAATGGGTAAGTGCGCTTGATGCATGGGTCAGAGCTAAGTAGTTGGGAGAAGCAGAGAACAAGGCATGAAATCAAACTGGCTTATAGAGGGCCCAGTAAGAGGCAACAGACAAGACACTACAGGAGCCTTCTGAAATGCAGACATGAACAGTTATATAATGAATTTAATGGGACGTAGTCAAACAGGTTTGATAATTGTGCCCCACATGTCCCACTGTGTCCTAGATCTCTTAATAGCAAAACTTTTCTTTCTTTTGATTTGAAATGTCTGAGTAATTGCCTCAACTCTCATATCACTCATTCCAATTACCCCTGAATCCACTACCAGTCAACCAATCAAGAGTTATCAATCTTACGAAGATAGAATTGTTAGCATTTTGGCAGCTCTAAGGAGAGAATTTTGTAACAAGGACCCTGTGGCTTCTGAGGTTACCTGGTCTCATCCTGGAATGTCCTGCCTTCTTGCCAACATTTTATATGTCAAAGGATAGGAGTTAAATGGAAAGTGAACTGTATACAAAGTCATCTCTGAATTTAGATTTTCAGGACAAACTAAGCTCCAAAACACATTCTGGGGAACCATATACAGTTTTTCTAAGTTTCTAAGTCACGGCTCCAGTGACAAATAAATATGGACATTTTAAAATTGCCCATTACCCATAATCTCATTAGATAACTATGTTTTTGGACATGTCTTTTACAGATATAATTTTTTAACTTACATCACTGAACGTCCTATTTCTGAACATGTAATTTCAGAGGAACTCACAGGTAGTTAATGAGTTTGATTACATCTCTCAAGACTTTCATTTTAATGATCAGAGTGCATTTACTTTTAAAGGGAGAGAATCAAAACCTACATTAAACCTGGAATCCAAGGGATACTATTACCCACAAAGCAAAAATATTGAGACAGATAGTGCTACATATTGTGTGTCCAGGGAAAAGTCAACCCACCAACACCTTCTTCTCTGGGAAGAAATGCTCACTGACAGACCCTCCGAAAGAGCCTAATCAATGCATCTCAGAGGGTAGAGACACAGAGAAGAGGCAGGGTGAGTGCAGTCAGGGCTCTGGGTTACTTAAATATCTCAGTTATTTTTGGTTGTGCAAATTACTCTGAAAGTTCTCCACAAAGAATAAAACTTTTCTAAATCAGACCCCAAATTAAGATTTTTGCAAATTGTAGGTTAACTAAAGTAAGAGTTTTAAAGAAATCTGAATGTTCTTATCTTTGAGTAATTCAACTTTGAGAAATAGTCAAAGAAGAGTACAAAAATCTTAGCAAAAGATGCTCATAATAGTAGCTTTTTAAATAATAAAAGTGAAAACTATCTGATTTTCCCCAAACAGCGTGGGTTTATAATCCAATTAAATTCTACTGCATATTTTAAAACATGCAAATTATATTATTCAATAAGGCAGGAGGCAGAAATTTTAGAAAGAATTTTTCTTTTATGTGTGAGAGAAAACTGTATATTGCTATATTTCTAGATTTCCTATATGATATATAGAAATAATATGCTTTTTTCTAACAACACGCAACAATAAACAAATAAGATTAAGATTAAAAGATATTAAAAAAAATACTCCCTAGGAGTTAAGAAAGTTGCCTGCCCAAAAAAAAGCTTGCCCTCCTCCTCCCTCTCCTCCTCCTCCTTCTTTTGTTCAAAGGTTAATGCACTTTATATGTTTCCAGTTGAAACTGTGGAGATTCTGGCTCACTGCTGTCCATCACTTGACAATAATCTCTTTGTGTTCTTAAGTTACAGATTTATTTTCTACAAATGTACTATATTATTATTCTTGGAATCAAAATTGGAATCATCAGACAAAAATAGCCCTGGATTCCCAAAAACAAGTGTCTGATACATTTGTAGACTTCTTTGAACTCTTGTCCAAGCCTCCCCAGACAATTTGAGTTGCTGTCTTGTTTCTTTAGCTTTCAACAGCAACATCTTTTTTGTTCCCTGATTTCTGATTTTCTGTGAATTAAAACAAAACAAAACAAAACCTATTACTTGGCAGGATGTTTTCTGACTGCTTATTTACTTTGTAGTAACAAATTTATAAATTTTCAAATTTCCAAATATTTTAGCTGTATTTTTAATAGCATGTAAGTCCAATAATCTCCTTTCCCCTATTTTAATTTTTCTACCAAAATCAACTTTATCTAATGCCCCTATTTTTTTCAGTCTGTGTGAAACTTTACTCCAATTTAAATAAAAATTAATAGTTCTCTTGTAATATGTAATGTAATAGCTTTCATTTGATGTTTCTTCTCTATTCTTTTTAGTTTCCTTTGCTGTCTTTTGACCAGTTTATTTTATCTCTTTCCCACTAGCCTTTAAAAACTCTGATTAGTTGTTTTGTACCCCATTATTTTTTATTGATCATTGTTTAAAAATATCAACAACAGGACAAAAATGCCATGCAGGTACACATGTTCATCTTTCTTTACAAAGAATTACAGTGACTCCTGTGGATCAAAGACTTTTTCCAAAAAATATTCTGTACTTTCTCTTCCATCTGAACTTCATTAACCTGGTGAAAGAAGTAGATTCTATTAACCATGTAGAGACAGTGGTAACATATGACCTGTATCTTAATGGAAAGCAAGAGTCTGAATAAACACAGAGTAGAGGAAAACATATGTATGGCCTATAGTGAAACAACGCAGTTTAAAACAGTGGGTTTGATTAATGAAGATAATATTTGAAAGGTATGGTAGAAACCACCCTTGAAGTCTCATAAACTTCAAGATATATAGCTTTTTATGGATACTATAGAATATCAAAGGAGAAAGTCATTGGGAGCATAGGGCTATAATCTTTAGCATGTATTCTTGGGTCATCAGCAACTTAGGTTGGAGTTGAGCATAATAAAGAACAAGTACAGGTGCACCTTTAACTGTGCCTAAAGACTATCTGTATATCCTCTGAAAATAGCATTAGTGGATATGGCTAAAATCTGTTTGAGTCAGAAATGCGCTTCAAGGTCTTCTGGGTAAAGAAGAATAATGTAAAGAGATGTCTCCGTGGCACCTTTCTGTTTAGTGTCACTCTTATTAGATTGCCTATTATCACAGAATAAACTAAAACACAGTCAAATTTCGCCTCATGGCTCACTACCTCCCTAAAAGGTTATCTCCTTAAAGAATGACAGGCTCCTAAAATTGTACTATAGTAAGCAAATATCTAGTAAGCATTTCCTGACTGACACAACCAGGCTGTGGCGTAGAGAGCAATTTACTGGGAAATCTTCTAAACTCTCAGAGACTGAGGTACACAATGAAGAATGTATCCACATGTAACAAGATGGCAAACTGGATTTTCTTCTATTATCTTTTAATTGGGAATAAGGTAGGGGAAAAGATGCTAGTTATCCCACAGGCTCAGTTAGCGGGACACCAGTGAGCCCCCAGCAGTTATGACCAGCTATGTATCCACAGGGCTTACGGAGACAGACACCGGTGTGTTCTCATTACAACGTGATCACCTTCATCTGCAGCCCAGTTTATGTAGGAAGGGGAGGAGTGTGGCTGGATTTTGAGTTGAATGTTTGTGGAGCAATCGCTTTCCTCTGTGAAACCAGGTATGGGGGGAGGGGCAGTCGCAAACAAAGAGTCACTCATAGAGGAGGGGCGCTGAAAGAAGGGGAGACTGCCCCCCCACCCAGGATGAGTAATTCCTAAGCTGCAGAACCCACAGGCCTACCCTGGGGCAGCCACCAGAGAGGAGCGTGACGCCAACATTCTGGACAAAGATGTTTGGAAACTTCCATTTCTAGCGTGTTGTCATTTTAAGTAATCACCATCCCCTCTGTCCCATGAAGGGAAAGAGAGGCACGAAATGTGTACTGAACACAGAATCGGGTCCAGGGATTTCTACCAGTGTGAGGCCTGCTGGAGTAGCTCCGTGCACTGGAGTTTGAAAGAACCATAATGTCAGATGCCTGGAAAAAGAGGGTGTCTTTCCAGTCTTCAGTGCCTCAGAAGAACAGAGAAAGGAATCCAAGCACTTCCTATGGCTCCATGTGTTAGAGAATTTCAGGTGACAAAGGGCAGGAACTGTGTAGTATCTATGCAGCTACTGGACCAAGCAAAGGGACACAGAACCCAGGAAATGGACTGCAGGACATACTGGCTGGTTTTGACAGAGACAAAGGAGGCAGCTCACTGCCCTTTGAGGGAAGGATGGTTCTTGAGCAACAGAGGAGGCAGGGAGAAGGATGTTGTTCCATGAAACCGGAGGCACTACAAATCAGCTATGGGCTCCAGGATCAAACAGAACCAGACTGAACTAGAACAAGCCAGAGGCACTCTCCATAACTGACATGCTGCAGCCTCACAAGCAGTCTTCTCCTCCTCACTGATGGAGGACGAGAAGGTGGCCTCAGAAAGATAAGGGTCCAAAGGGAGGAGGGAAGGGGGATCTACTAGAGTAAGTATGGAGGAACTGTATAAGCAGCAGATCATGTCTCCCCACCCCCATCCCCAATTCAAGCCACTATATCCACAACCAAGGCTGGCCCTGGTGGGGTATGAGTGGGGGTGGGAGAAGTAGGGAAAGAAGTTAAGCTTGACACTGAGTTTGAGATTGGTCTGAAAAAGTGAACTAGACTGTTTTAAATAGCAACTGAGAATGTCTTAAACCAAAACTGAACGGAAAGTTAAGAAATCTGTCCAAGATTTCATTACAGAAAAGTGGAATTGTCGAGGGTGGGAGGGAGGGAGACGCAAGAGGGAAGAGATATGGGAACATATGTATATGTATAACTGACTCACTTTGCTATAAAGCAGAAACTAACACACCATTGTAAAGCAATTATACTCCAATAAAGATGTTATAACCCCCCCCCAAAAAAAAGTGGAATTATCACTATAGCACAATTACGGGAAGCTGCAACTAAAACACGCAATAAAATGACTGATAATGCATTAAAGTGAATTAGAAAAGGCACTTTCATTTTCCCTCCACAGATGAAGAAGACAGTGATGACCGTGAAGCGGCTACTTATTTGTCCCATCTCCAAATCAGTCCATAACTATGTTGATTTGCTTAAAAAGCAAAGCAGTAGCCAAGGTCTACCCTTGAGTACAGTGTGAGTGGTTAAAATATGAGCTTTGGAGTCAGAAGGACTTGGGCTGGAATTTTGTTAGTAGCCAGGTCACTTTCATCTACTGGAGCCTCAGTTCCTTCATTCAAAAAAGTGGGGATAATTATACTTACTTCAGATGGCTGATATAAATATTGATTGGAATAATTTATGAAGAACACTTAGTCCCTAGTAAGCACTCCATAAATATTATCATTGCTGATATAAATAAAACATTGCTCTGCTTTTCTGTCTAGATGGCAGTTGTGATCATGGTAAAATTCAATTACTGTCAGTACACTAACCTCTCTGCTTTGTTCCAATTAAAGGTGCCAAGGCCAAGTTGGTTCATGTTCATAATGGTGCCCTGTAACAGTACTGATGGACAAAAAAACCTTGCTGAGATACTTAGAAAAAAATAAAATATTGGAAGTGCTTGCTAGCAGACTAACACTTTAAGAAGAGATCATTATTTAAATGAATCATGATGTGCTTTTGATTCAAGATGCATTTGAGAAAGTAAATACTACTCTTCTAGTACTCCTACAGTTCTTTCCTCGAAGAGTTTTTCTTCCTTTTCCCCTCATTTGATTTGTTCTCAATTTTAATTTAGTTTCATGTACGGGAAAGTCTGCCAAGGTTGGAAGAACTGAAATTTGATTTACTTCTAAATATTTGTTCATAAAGCTCTAGTGTTTTTCCAAGTCAGTATTTCAGGGCACTTGCCTCCCCTCCCCACTGAAGGCTGACGCCAGCAGCCCAGGAAGCAGGAGTAATCCTTGACTTTTGAACCAGTCTATTGGCACAGCAGACGAAAACATTTGACTATGCAAATGTCCTCAACTTTCGAAAATCTGGAAAAATATAGAAGAGAATGATTTGAAAAAGTATTCAAAAATATTTTTGCAAAGAATTTCTGTGGCTATCAGAAAACCCTTCCAAGGAATTAACTGTCTTTTGTCACCTCACCTTCCTCCCAATCTCCTAAAGATGATTTCCTCATTCTTTTCCTCTAGATGCAGTTGTTGAAAAAAATGGATGATCTTTCTGTTTCACATTAACAGTAACACTTAACTCTCTTGGTCTCAATCAAAGTTAAGGTCTAAGGTTTTGCTGGGTTTTAGGTGCTTTGATTGCCACAGTTGATTTTTAGAAGTATTCTTACCTACAGTCTCTTCCCACTCAAAATAATCCTACTATTTGAGTAATTTCTATCTTCACAATCTCTAATTCCAACATCTCTAGCATCACCCTACCAACATCACCAACACACAGACACACACACATTTTCTCCGGAAGCAAACTGGGATGCCATTGATAAGCCCAAGAGTGTTATTGAAAATGCAGCAGTTGGCCCTCCGTATCCGTGGATACAAAGCCCATGCATACGGAGCTCTGACTATATTCCTTGCACTCTGCCATTTTATATAAGAGACGTGAGCATCCACGGATTTTGGCAGGCGTAGGGGTTACTGGACTCAGTCTCCCACGGATACCGAGGGACAGCTGTACAAAGAAAAATGCTGAAAAGGAAGTTGAAAAGGAGAAGGAGGGAGAAAGTTTGGGGATAGAACTAAAAGAATGAAATAAAGAGCTTGGAGTGGAGGGAGTTGTATTTAAGTTTACCCCAGGAGCCAATATGTTCCATTAATTGCGTTTAATTCTTTTGCTCAAGATAAGCTGACTATAGAACCTTTCAGAATTCCCATTATGGTTTACCTTTTCCCTGCTTTGAACTCCCTTCATTTCAGTTTCAACTAAAAATTATCCTGTACTATCATTTCAATTTGCCAAAATTTCACTTCCTATCACTTCCATTCATTCTCTTTAGGACAGGTTGATTACACACAAATACTATAACAAGATGATGTTGGCCATCTTTAGATAAGACTATCTAAGACAAATCCCTTAATAGCTCATCATTTAAAAAAAATATATCTGGAATATTTTTTCTAACATATATAGCATGTCCATTCCTGACCTGTGCTCCAATGCCTAAGAATACTTAGTTAGGAACTTACACCAATCACAGCTGATCTGACTGAAGGGACACTGAACTTCAATGGCCAGTTAGTCTAAGGTCAGTCCTCTCAAAAAGACAGTGAATAAGGAAGGGAAGGACCTGGGAGAGTCAGAGCTGAGATGGAAGCACTGTTTTCACACTGCTGCAAAAGTATGTACAATTCAGAGTTCTCCCAAGCTTGTACCAATAGAAGCATTTCAAAAACAGCCACAGCCATTCAAGGAGTTCCTGCTATGCTTCACGGGTTTATAAAAACACAGTGGATCCTGACAACCACCCTGTGGGTTAAGTATAACGCCATCATGCAGTGGACATTTGTTTTTGCCCCCCTAGCATCTATTTCCCTTTTTTGGAGAGCTCCAAATTTTGACTGGGGATCCATCCACTGCCTACTCTCAGTCCATCTCTTTGGATGGGGCTCTATCCTCAGCTGCAGGAGATACAGCATGTGACCTAGCCTGGCTTTGCTAAGCACCTCCTGACCTGGCCACAGAAAGTGGTTGAGAATGTCCTGGGAGAACAGAAACGTGCCCTCTAACTGATCCTTAACCTAAAAGGCCGTAGACTGAAGCTGCTAGAAATGGCTTGCCACCGCCAGGGGAGAGCCTTACGAGCATGGAACTAAGGGCAAAGGGAGCTGAGATAGGAGAAGAAACAAGAACCTGAGTCTCCCTGACATTGTTTGGGCTCTGGATCAATCTGAATCCTGAATTCATGCCAACACCTCAAAATTTTAGTCACTTGAGCCAATTCATTCCGCCTCTCTTTTTTGAGTCTGACTGGATTGAGTTTTCTGTACCTTGCAAGAGAAAGAATCTTAACTGATATGCCTGATTTTATAAATAAGAAAACTCAGAAAATTTTATACTTACTCAAGGACATACAGTAAGTGGCAGACCTGCATTTTAAATCTAGTCTCTTTCACTCAAAACACCATATTCTTCCAATACAACATGAGGCATGAAGGCAAAATAATTTCATTTTGAGAGGTATGATGTTTAATTTTATATGTCAATTTGGCTAGGCTATAGTGCCCAGTGCTTAACCAAACACTAGTCTAGATGTTGCTGTGAAGGTATCTTGTAGATATGATTAATATTTACAATGAGTTGAATTTAAGTAAAGCAGATTATCTTCCATAATGTGCGTGGATGGGCCTCATCCGATCAGTGGAAGGTCTTTAAAGCAAAAACCAGAGAAGAAAAAATTCGGCCTCAAGACTGATATAGAAATCCTGCCTGAGGTTCCAGCTGACCTATAAAGATTCTGAACTTGCCAATTTCCTAAAATCTCTCAGTCAATAAATCAATCTCTCTGGAACCCTGACAGACACAAAGATTAACTGAAAGATACAAAGATTAACTGAAGGATACCCAGGAGAATGTGGGATAGGGCCAAAAGAAACATGCTTTTCTCCTTCAACAGGTCATTTCCTAGATGACTTTCCAAAATAAGACAAGGACAAAGCTCCATGATCAAGGTCACAAAGACACTTTTGCTGTCAAGTGCCTGATGAGACATTTTGTTTGCTTTGTTTTTTTCCAAAGTGAAAAAAATTTGCAGATATTTAAAAATAAGTCGTGTCAAATTGTTACTGTCAATACTTTCTTAAATGCAGGCTGATTTTGAAAATAAAAGGCAATGAAGAAGCAGTGGTGTGCACAGGTTTGAGAGGATTTTCGTATTCTTTCAAAGAGTTCGATTATAGTTCAGGGCAGGGACAGAGTCTCAAAGGAGCACTCACCAGTCCTACCATGATTCACACTTGATTTCTCATATCACTCTTTCCTACAGTCACAGCATCCACTCAAAAGATGCAGCATTTTCAACATAATATAGAGGGTAACTGAACCATCAGTGTGGCTTCACACCGCAACTCTGCTGACGTTTGCTAAGATGCCCAAACCCAATGGGATAAATAATTCAGTTCCCCTGAAAGATATGAGGGAAGGGCTCCGACGGGTTGATAAAGAAGAATGCTGCTGTCCTCATCTGCTTTCAAAGGATGCAAGACTTGTCAACTCTATCCTAGTTTTCAAATAAACCTTGAAATTCACAACCCCAAATTGAGATTCTCATTTTCAGCCACAGCTATTCTTGATTTCTGTTCCACCGATACTACAGGCATAGAGAGATAAGTCAGATGATTTGCAGCTCAAACTATAAAAGAAGTTTCACAGACACAATAGGAAAAAAGAAGGTTTGGTAGGTTTGGAAAATTCTTTTTCTTTTAATACACTATAAAATGTGAAGCAGAAGCACAATGACTTAATGAGTTTCTGTCTCTGTACTGTGACAAATCTACAATTTGGCCATTGTAAAAGTAATGATATGTTTCATTAATTTCATATGTTCCTTTAATAGAGTATTTCGAGGGAAGGCATTTTTGCTTTAGAAATTAGAGCAAAGAAAAGCTGATAAAAGCTTCAAGTTGGTGTTCGGTACTTCCTGGAATACATTAATAACATTCAACCGCCTTTTCAAACACACAGACAAATCTCAAAGCGATGCTTTGTCTTCCCAGTCATAATCCTAATAATGAAAGACTAGAAGTCCTTACCTAATTTCTCCCCACAATCCACCTCCCCCCAATGCTTGCATATGCGTGCGCAAGCACACACACACGCATACACGTCACCCTTGTTACAGGTACATCTGGATCTGGAAGTTAATATTCTATAACCCCCATGTATCTACTCAATCACTCCTGGGCCACATCCTCTATGCAGTTTCCAAATCTCCTTTGGGGACCATTCTTCAGAAACAAGTCGCATAACTGCCATGGTCTCACCCTGCCTTTTCATAAATATCCTCGCATTGGGCTTTCTTAGGTTGGATCCTCTAGAAGCTGACCCCAGACAAGGGCCTGAATACAAGAACCTTATTTGTGAGAGGATCTAGGAAGCACGTGAAGTGGGGAGGGGAAATGAGGCGGGAAGGCAAGAAGCCATTCAAGAATGCACTATTGAGGGAGCTGCCGTTGTGGGCAATGGGGATGCAATCTCGCAGGGAATTGGTGGGAGCTTGTGTAAGACACATCTGGGTTATCCCCACTGAGGCACTCATCCTCCAATTCCCACGTGTCAGTGGCCGAGGGCTGCTCCCAGGGGAATGAAATCCCCGCTCTCCTGGCCTGCAGTGTTTGTGGATGAAGGGAAGCTGTTGGGGGAGACACAAAGAACTTGCAGTAGGATCCTAGCAGCACGTGCAGGATGGGTGAGAGCTTAGAGGACGGGGGTAGAACAAATGTGGCTGCTAATGGTGCCACAGGACAGGTCTGTCCCCTAAGACAGCGGTCCCCATTTTTGGCACCAGGGACCGGTTTTGTGGAAGACAATTTTTCCATGGACGGGGCGGGGAGTGGTTCCGCGGTAATGTGAACGATGGGGAGCGATGGGGAGCGGTAGATGAAGCTTCGTTCGCTGGCCCACCGCTGGTCACCTCCTGCTGTGCAGCCCGGTTCCTAACAGGTCGTGGACTGGTCCATGGCCCTGCCCTAAGACATTCACTCAACAAGCTCCTTTTACCCCAACTGTCCAAGTGCTACTATCCATGAACCATACAGCAAGTTTGTGACAATGGTCACTGAACACATTCATCTGCCACACTTCCTCTTTGCATTCAGAGGCTGGAGGACGGTGGGTTTTATTTGACTTGATCTTTAGAAAAAACTTTGGGCTTGTTCTATTTTGCTAACAGAGGTAGCTGGCATCTACAAACCCACTGTGAAATGTGGATGTGATCAATGTGTTTATTCTCTAAAAATGTCTTACCTCCCTCTGTGAGATTTCTAGCCCAATCCCATGAATAGAAAAATTAGGCTGGGGTAGGTAGAAAGGGAGAATGGGAGGAGGAGAAATTTACATCACAGTAAAAGTTTATACCTAAAAAAAACAACAGCAGTAGAATAAATCTCAAGGTTGGTTGTAGCTTTCTGAAGTGGGAAGGTAGACTTTTGTTGCCTATTTTTTTTTTTTTTTAAGAAACACCTTTTACCCAGTCCTGGGGAATTAAGTGCTGTCCTAGGGTCAGGGTGGACACCTTGGCCATAGACTGCTGGCATCCTGAGGCTTCTGTAGAGCCATTTTCAATTGGTGGTGCTCTTGGCCAGTGAGAGCTATTTTGAGAGACCCACTCCTTTCCAGGCCTCCATTTATTTACTTTTATAAAAGCATTAGCCCTGTTAAGAGAAAGCACTGATTCAGGCTATACTGTGAATTATATCATCATATTTCTCATTTATCTTATCACCTGACTGCTTCCCAAGAACAGGGTTGGAAGAAGCTGGGAGATGGTGAGAGACTCAGGGCAGACACAGGTGAGTCAAAATGGTGGGCTGGAAATACAGATACATTTAGAAACAAAAGCAAACAAAGAAACTAATTTGCAAGCCAGGCATTCACTGAAGATGTGAACTGCCTCCAGCAGGCTGTTGTTTTGCAATCCTAAACCTCTGCATGAACGAACTGCTTGCCCTTCGCCCTCATGGATACAATATATCACTAGTTATGCAGGTACCTGGAGGGAGTCTTCTGACTTGAAGTCCTAGTATTCCTGGGCCTGGCAGGACATAGGGTGGCATTCCTGGCCACCACAGCATTCCTCCAGATGAGCACTTTTCTCCATGTACTAGTTAAGTCTTCCATTAACTCAGGTCCTTGAAGACACAAGAACAAATGCCTAAATGGGGACTGTGCAAACGTGTGTGTGTGTGCATGTGTGTGCACCTTATGTATAAGCACATGCATGCATATGCACACGAGCTGAAAGGGAGCATAATAGCTCCCCAGTATGCCACAAATAAGAGAACAGCTGCTTGTTTCAGATATTAAAAGAATGTAAATTAGGCTGAGTTTTCTTTTGGCACAAGAACAAGGAATGCTTAAGTTTCCCACTTGCACTTAATTTATTTTTAGGTTTATTCACCACCATTTGTCAGGTTTCTTGAGCATGACCTGAAACTAACCTTTCGATAAACGTGAAGGCAAACAGAGCCCTGAAACTCTATCTGTATGTTCTTTTGTCTTGGGAACTGTAAATCGGGGCATTAGGTGAATAACACAGCTTGGCTTTGTGTCATGGAAAGTAATTCGGGGCCGCGGTAAGGGCAGGATTTATGAAGCTGTCTGGCCAGGCTTGGGCAGAACGCCAGCTTCCACCTGCTCTGCAGACACGGCTGTGTGCAGCTGGTCACACTGCTGAAGTCGCCAAATTCCTTTCACTGGATACAGGCACGGCTGTGCTGGCCAAAGCAAAAAAGTACGTAGGGGAGGAACCTGGGGTGGGGAGGTCTGTGAGGTAGCCGGAGGCAACGCTTCTTTAGGAAACAAATCAATTACAAGCTTCCCTTTTCTCATTCCTCAGCAAAAGTCCCTCAAAAAATTTCATCTCTGCTTCCAAAACCCTGTAACTAAGTAATCTGGAGGGGCTGGCAAGAAAAGGAAAGTAAATCAATCTGCAAAGTTTTAGAGACTTTTTTTTAAAAAATGAGGGACTGTGTCATAACTGAGGCTGCTATATCGTTTATCATCCAAACAGGGGCACTTTTCAAAGTGCAAGGGGGAGGGCTATAATTAATTAGGCTGGGACAACACCCGTAAACTGGGACTGTCCGAGGCAAACTGGGATGGGTGGTGACCCTAGCTGAGAACATTCACGCTGCTATCCAATGAACCCACTAAAGGACTGTGGTGCTACAAGGATGCTTTTCGAAGAAGTGACAGAAATTATATCGTCTCTCTGATGGAGCTGGACTACCTCTATGAAGCAGATGGCCAACTTGTCAGGGTGCCAGAGCACACTGCAGAGTATCTGTAGGAAAATCGTCATGTTCCCTATTTTTCAATCCCTTCCCCTTCTGAGAAAAGTGCAAAAAGCTCAGCAAATCTCTGCTTTTCCTGACAAGCAATGGCCAGCAGATAACACACAAGGCTTGTCAGCACCTGATTAATTAGGATTAAAGGCACAAGGTGGAACTTACATGGGGAATAGCACTGTTCTTTGTGATCTCAATGCTAATGAAGTTTGACGTGCACTCCCCACTTTCAATGTCATCGCTTAGAGTTTTCAACCTTCTTCCCACTTTCCCATATTTACAGGTTCTCTAGTGTACTACTTTCCTATGGGTGCTATAATAAACTACCTAAAATTTGCTGTCTAAAAACAATAAGAATTTATTTTCTACAGTATGGAGGTCCTTAAAGAACTAAAAATAGAGTTATCGTATGATTCAGCAATCCCACTCCTGGGCATATATTCGGAAAAGACAAAAGCTCTAAATCGAAAAGTTACATGCACCTCAATGTTCATAGCAGTACTATTTACAATAGGCAAGACATGGAAGCAACCTAAATGTCCATCGACAGAAGAATGGATAAAGAAGATGTGATATATATAGATAGATAGATACACACACACACACACACACACACAATGGAATATTACTCAGCCATAAAAAAGAATGAACTAATGCCATTTATGGACCTAGTGATCATCATACTAAGTAAAGTAAGTCAGAGACAGAAAGACAAATATATGATATCACTTATATGTAGAATCTAACAAAGAATACAAATGAACTTATTTATAAAACAGAAACAGACTCACAGACATAGAAAACAAACTTATGGTTATCAAAAGGGAAGAGGGGGCAATAAATTGGGAGTATGGGATTAACAGATGCATACCACCAAATATAAGAGTTAAACAACAAGGATTTACTGCATAGCACAAGGAATTATATTCAATACCTTGTAATAAACTATAATGAAAAAGAATTTTAAAAAGGAGAGCTATGTATGCATATACATATATATGTATGTATGTATCTCCAGTCACTGTGCTGTATACCTGAAACACAATATTGTAAATCAACTATACTTCACTTTAATGTTTTTTTTAAATTTATTTTTACTTATTTATTTTTGGCTGCGTTGGGTCTTCGCTGCGGTGCACGGGCTTCTCATTGTGGTGGCTTCTCTTGTTGCGGAACACGGACTCTAGGCATGCGGGCTTCAGTAGCTGTGGCACACGGGCTCAGTAGTTGTGGCTCACAGGCTCTAGAGCGCAGGCTCAGTAGTTGCAGCGCACGGGCTTAGTTGCTCTGCGGCATGTGGGATCTTCCCGGACCAGGGCTCGAACCCGTGTTCCCTGCATTAGCAGGCAGATTCTTAACCACTGCGCCACCGGGGAAGCGCTACACTTTACTTTAAAAAAAAAAAAAAAAAAAAAAAAGAATTCATTTTCTCACAGTGCTGGAGGCCAGAAGTCTAAAATCAAGGTGTGGGCAGGGCCACGCTCCCTCCACAGGCTGTAGGAGGGAATCCTTCCCTGCCTTTACTAACTCCTGATGGCTCCTGGTGTTCTTGGCTAGTGGCCAAGCATAACCCCAATCTCTGCCTCTCTCTTCACATGACCTTCCTCCCTAGGTTGTTTCTGTGTCCTCTCCTCTCTCACAGGACACCAATCATTGGATTTAGAGCCCACCTAAATCCAGAATGATTTCATCCTCAGATCCTTAACTAATTACACCTAAAAGATATTATTTCCAAATAAGATCACATTCCAAGTTCCAGATGGACATGAATTTGGAGTCGGGGACACTATTCAACCCACTACAATTAGGAAAGCAGAAACAAATCTATTCCTCAAAAGTAGCCCTTTAATTCCTGCTGTCCCCTACCCAATATCCAGGTAATTGACTGTAATTGACTACCTGTGCTCCACCACCACCTCCCCTGTTATTTCCTGCAGAGCTTGCAGATATCGGCTACAATGTCTTTGTTTCCACTGCTGTGTAGCTCATGCAGGCCCTGAGGATACCCTCTTCCATCCAGTGACAGCATTCTCTTTCCATTTCCTCAACCAACCTGCCCAATAAACGGCAGAGAACAGTCTTGCTGGTAATTTTCCAGGCTACTTATCTTCCAATACTCTAGGTTGTGGGTTTCAAAACTTGCACACACACAAAATAACAGGGCGAGGTTAGCATATGCTGGGCACCTAAGAATTGTACCAGGAGGCGAGAGACAAGAGGAGGAGGCTGTCCACAGAGAATATGGAATCTCAGCTCAGGATAACAGAAGCTTAAGAGAAGTTTGGATGAGTTGGGAGAAGGGTGAGGGTGTTTGAATCAGAGTTTTAAATCTCTTTTTTAATCTTCAGCCACAATGATAGCCAAAATGTCTCTTCTGGCTGCAAGAGCTGGAAAGCCAATTTCAACAGGCTTATGCAAAAAATGAACTGATTTATTGGTTCTAGAAATGGGAAAGTCCAAGTTTGGGCCCAGGGATGGCTCAAAGTTGCTTGGCTAAGATTGCTAGGCTTACATACTATCGTCTTAGTAAATTTGGCAGAAAGAACAGGTCTCTTCCCCAGGAGTTCCAGTAAGAGCATGTGGGCTGATGCTGAATGGCTGTGACTGTCACACATCCACTCCTGCACAATCTTTCTGGAAAGGGGCTACTGTACTCTCATCCAGGGCTGAGTCACCTGCCCCACTTGGAGCCACGGGGTGGGGTCATTCCTCAGAGGAAAGCGATGGTAATGTTAGAGGGGAAGAGAAAACAATGTGGGCAGGCAGCAACAGATGTCCACTCCACTTACTCTGACAACCTTATGGCCACTTCTGACACCATCAGAAAAATTTCCAGCCTGCCGCTGGAGTTGCGTCTGCCCCCAGAAAACCCGTACAAATACCAGATAACTGTTTCTGGCACCACAGATACTTCAGTATATTTGATTGAAGGATCAATAGTGCCTTAGACCCTACTTTCAGGCAACTAGACAAAAGGTATATTAGTTGGCTAAGGCTGTCATAACAAAATACAGCAGACTGGGTGGCTTAAATGACAGAAATTTGTTTTCTCATAGTTCAGGAGGCTGGGTGTCTAAGATCCAAGGTGTTGGTAGGGTGGGGTTCTCCCAAGGCCTCCCTTCTCAGCTTGTACTTGGCTGCCTTCTCGCTGTGTCCATACATGGCCTTTCCTCTGAGCGTGCATCCCTAGCACCTCTTCCTTTTCTTATAAATAAGGAAGCACTGGGTTAGGGCCCCACCCTTACGACCTCATTTAACCTTAATTACCTCCTTAAAAGCCCTATCTTCAAATACAGTCACACTGGGGGTTAGGGCTTCAACATATGAATTGCAGGGGGTGGGGACACAATTCAGTCCATAACAAAAGGACAAACTTATTTTCATTCCTTTACTTCTTACTTACAAGAGTAAGACGTGAAGTAATACATTTTGACACTGATTAACTCTGGCATATGGTGCTGCTTCAAATATTTTTTCAAATGCAAGTTCTAATTCAGTTTTCAGTGTTTTCCAGTTTCCAATTCATGATATCTCAGAGGTCACATTCTGATCCCAAGCACAGCCAGAATCCTATTAGTCTTCCCATATCAATTAACCCTACAATTTTTTCCATTTAATTGCCAGATGTTTTTCCTTAGGTCAGCAGGCCACAACTAGACGGCTGCCCAAAAAGAGCTTTTTCAGACATGAATCACACACACATACCACACATACACACACACATATTTTATGGCATGCTACATAATTATATCCCAAACATACACTGATGTTATAGCTAAGTATGATTTATGGATACAATCTCTAAACATCGCAGTGCTTTATTATTTGAGTTCCTTCTTCCCCATAAGCCAAAGTCAATATACAGAAAAGACCAACTAAAAACATGTGATATCTGTTAAGTGTAACGTGAAATATGACACTTAAAAGCAAATTGGTTACTAATTCCTGGAGCTGAGTTTGTTCAGTCCCATTTCAACCAAGGTACCTGCTCTAAGGAAACATACAGAAATCAAAATCGAGAAAACAAAAGCAAAATTCACTCTCTGGGTTGCCTCATAAAATCATTGACTCATTTCTTCAGCTTCCAAGGCCATGCTGAGCTCTCCCAGCACTTGTAATACAATCCTTGCTTGAGTTTCTCAGGCGCTCATTACCCCTCATCAGTAATGCAACAAGTCACCACACCCCTCTTCTTGCCAGTTTGACTTCCAAGTCATGTGTTAGAATTCATTTGCCAAATACTGACCTATCCCTCAGTTCCTAGTGTGCAATTAAAAGAGAACTTACAAGTAAAAAACAATAGCACAGAAGTCACCTCTAACACGTTTCCATTTGGGAAAAAAAATAGTGTCTACTTAACACATCAGTTCCTTTCAACAAGCCCTAGTTTCAGATGACTTGGGTAGAACCTGGTATGCCATTCTTGGCATCACTTTCTCCCTGGAACCCTGACAACATCAACACCTCCATCTTGGTAAAGACTAAAACTAGAATTACCACAAATCTTAGATTAGATATATCTTATTATTTAGGCTCAAAAATTATCCTTGTCTCACAGCCTCTTTTTGAGAAAAGGCACAAAGAGCGGGGTGAGGGTACACCAAAGTTCAATATTTGAAGACTGTGTGTACACACTTATACAACACAGAGAAATATGTGTTGATACGGTGGTCCAGCTTGAAGTGCTATTTTGCATTAATCAGGTCAGTTTGTAATAAGCCTGGGTATATATTTATATTTAGTTCTTGTAGAATCAACAAAAATGTAAAATAACTATTGGCTCCGGGCTTGGACTTATATGTTCTGATATTAGTTTATTAACAAAAGAAAAATAGCACTGAGGGGTAATTATTATATACTAGCTTCATGAGGTCTTTTTCGGAAAAATTTTTTTTAAACTGAAAATGAAGAAGATAACATCTTGAATGTAATACCTGACAGATTCTATTATGGTTTCTGTCACCTTTTAGTATATTTCCTAACTGTGCCTACTACAGGAAAGGGCAAGGAATTAATCAGGTTGCCAACAGAGTTTGGTTACACAGCATGCAGAAAGCACTTCGGCTACATTATTTGCACAATTTCTATAGGGAGTTGTGCAATAGAGGCCTTAAATTTAATATGTCTGGCTGCCTTCCACTTGGACTCAGTTCAAACCCAGTGCCTACAGCTCACTGTATCCAGAGTGGGAAATCAGTCATTATATTAGGAACGGATGGCAAATGATTCCAATTCACATTCTTCAGCTGGTACATTTTTTAACCTGGAGCAACACCAAATTGGAAAATTCTACAAGCTGGACATTCGATCTATATTGCAGTTTAAATACATTTCTAGTTTGAGGAAGCTGACAGGATGATTTTTCTTTCGAATTTCTTTAGTTGCTGAGCCACGGACAGAAATTTCGAGGTTCACATCATCCCCCTCCTGCAGGTCCTTTTGTTTCTCATTGGGGGTGGGAGGATAGTGTCAGTGCAATTAAACTGCAATGACCTATGTAAACAGTGACCTGACTCCGCACATGTGGACACATTACATAGATTGAAAGGCCATGTTCAGCAAAGATGAAAGATGCTTAGAGATGGTTTTTTAAAAAAGGAAAGTAATGCCATAAAAAAATGGGCACAAGAAATGAAGAAGTGATAGAAAAAGAAATGTCAACCAGGTCTCAACCACATGAAAATATGGTTGATCATTTCAGTAGCAAGGAAATTAAAAATATAATATAAATGGGTCTCATTTTTTATTCACAACATCAAAAACTAATATACAGTGGTGGTAAGGATAGGGGGCTACACACTTTGCTGGAAGAACAATGAATTACCTTTATAAAAGTAATCTATAAATATACATTAAAATTTAGAGTGTGCATACCCTTGAGCCTAGAAATCTGAACTTTGAAACTATACAAAAATAAAAACAAGTGTTTGTAAACTTGAAAGTACAAGTTTAACGCAGCATTATGTGAAGGGGCAAAAATCACTAAAACAATCCAAAAGGCCATCAACAGAGAAATGCTTGATTAGGTTATGGTAAATTTAGTGACAAGTATGTAAGAATTTTAAAATTGGCTCTATGAGCATTTACCTAGAGGTAGTTATATAATGTACTACTTAGTTAAAAAAAAAAAAAAAGTTAGAGAGTATTATGTAGAAGGTAACCACCTTTAAAAAATAAAATATATTCTAGACATGTGAATATGAGTGTGCATTTGTGTACATGTGTGTATTTAGTGCACAGAGATATGGAAGGATGCACAACAAAGGAGGAGGTGTGAAGAGAATTAACATTTTACTTCTACAATTCAGTAACTGCTGGACTGGTTAAAATAAGCATGCATTCCTTTGTAATTAAAATGGAATAAAATAAAAGGGGAAAGGGCAATTAATTCTGGATTTGTAACTTACAGGTATATCAGAGTCCTCCAAAGAAAAAGTACCAATCGAATGCGCAGTGTGCATGAGTATGTGTGTGTAGAGAGGTAGATTTATATATAAATATAAATATTTATATACAATATATAAAATATATAAATATAATACAAAGGTAGACACAAAGATGATACATAGATACATAGACAGATACACAGATACACACATTTATTTTAGGTCACATGGTACTGGGGTTGACAAGTCCAAAATCTGTAGGGCAGGCTGCTTGAATTGAGTTGTAGTTTTCCTTTGACTTTAATCACAGGGGATGGTAGTAATAAGATATGCCCTAAGGGATTTCCTGTATTCCAGACATATTCTTCTTTACCTCCACTGTGGAACAGCATCCCAATTTCCCCTTAGTAATCAGGATCAATCCCTCAGCTAGTACATTAACAGATGTACTTCTTTGCCTGTTGACTCAGAGGCATAAGGAACCCAAAGAGGACAGTGGCAGTCTTAACTTTGACTTAAGTGGAATCACTGTTCTGTTTCCTGGTGGAAGCATTCCTCCCTTTGGAACTACGACCTCTAGGCCAACAGAGCATACGGTCACAATGACAGGAAGCAGAATTTTTGCTAGTGGGGCACTAGGAATAATAGTCAGTGGTGCCATTCCCGTTTCTACCCCTTAGTTCCTGGGACTCATGCATCCTGGCTGTGGGATGAACAGCACCATACACTGGATTCTGATTTAGAACAAATGAAGCCGGAGAACACTGGCCCAGCCTGGCAAGGTATTATCAAGTAGCTAGTATTGTAGTTGAGTCTTTAAAAGGCCATTCCACCATTCTATCAAGCCAGCTGCCTCAGGATGATGGGGAACATGGTAAGATCTGTGAATTTCATGAAGATGGGCCCATTGCTGCATCTTATTTGCTGTGAAGTGATTTCTTTGATTCGAAGCAATGATACATAGAGTGCCAAAACGGTGGATAAGGCATTCTCTAAGTCCATGGATGGTAGTTTTGGCAGAAGCATTGCATGCAGGGAAGGCAAATCTGTATCCAGAATAAGTGTTTATTCCAGTAAGAACAAAGTGCTGTCCCTTCCATGATGGAAACAGTCCATGATAACAACATGCCTCCAGGTAGCTGGCCAATAACCTTGGGGAGCAGTGCCATATTGAGATCTCAGTGTTGGTCTCTGATGCTGGCAGATGGGGCACTCAGCAGCGGCAGTAGCCAGGTCGGCCTTGGTAGAGTGGAAGCTTATCTTCCTAAGCCCATGCAAAACCTTCATCCCTGCCACCATGACCACTTTGTTCGTGAGCCCAGTGGGCGATGACAGGGGTGGCTGGGAAAAGAGGCTGACGGGTATCCACAAAACAGGGTATCTTATCCACTTGATTATTAAAATCCTCCTCTGCTGAGGTCACCCCTTGGTGAGCATTCACATGGGACACAAATATCTTCACATTCTTCACCCATTCAGAGAGGTCTACATACGTATCTTCTCCCCAGACCCTCCTTGTCACCAATTTTCCAATCATGTTCCTTCCAAGTCCCTGAACATCCAGCCAAATGATTAGCCACAGTCCATGAACTGATATATACTCACACCTTTACCATTTCTCCCCCAAGCAAAATAAACAAGCAGCTGTACTTCTTGAAGTTCCACCCACTAGGGAGATTTGCCTTTACCGCTATCCTTCAGGGATGTCCCAGAGAGGGGCTGCAGTGCTGCAGCTATCCACTTTGGGGTGGTACTTGTATATTGTACAGAACTATCTGTAAATTAGACCCGAGTTTTCTCTTCCTCAGTCACTGATCATAGGGAACTTGACATAAGACCATAGGTATAGGATGGGGATGAGAAGATACTGTAACAGGAATGGGGACCACAGACATTTGGGCCACATCCTCGTGTAACTTACTTGTGACGTCAGGGCCTGCTCAAGCCCCATCTTATATTTACCACTCCCATTTGATGCATGACTAACTTCATGGCTTGGTGGGTCAGATGTCACCCAGTTCATCATGGGCAGCTCAAGTCACATGGTAACTTGGTGGCCCATGGATTAGCATCCAGCCTCTACTAAGGCCCAGTTGTATGCCAAAAGTTGTTTCTTAAAATGACAGTAGTTATCCACAGAGGATGACAGGCTTTGCTCCAAAATCCTAAGGGCCTATGCTGTGATTCACCAACAGGGGTCTGCAAAGGCTCCAAACAGCATCCCTATCTGGCCCTGCCACTTCAAGCGCCATTGATTGGATCTGCTGGTCCAAGAGGCAGAGAACCTTGCATGACAGCCTGGACCTGTTGCAGAGCCTTCTCTTATTCTGGGCCCAACTCAAAACTAGCAGTTTTTCAGGCCACTTGGTTAATGGGTCAGAGTAGCACTTCCAAATGAGGAATATGCTGCCTCTCACATCCAAAAAGGCCTACTAGGCATTGTGCGACTTTCCGGGTTGGAGGAGGGATAAGATGTAACAATTATCTCACCCTAGAAGAGATATCTCAACAAGGCCCACACCACTGGACCACTAGAAATTTCACTAAGGTAGAAGACCCCTGAATTTTTATCAAATTTACTTCTCAACCTCTGACACACAAATATGTTATCAATTTCTAGAATAGTTGCTACTTCTTGCTCACTAAGTCCAATCAGCATAATGTCAAAATATGTTATCAATTTCTAGAATAGTTGCTACTTCTTGCTCACTAAGTCCAATCAGCATAATGTCATCAATGCAATTGACCAATGTGGTATCTTATGGAAGAGAAAGGTGATTAAGATCTCTGTGAACTGAATGATGACATAAGGCTAGAGAGCTCACATACTCCTGAGGTAGGACAGTGAAAGTGTACTGCTGGCCTTGCCAGCTGAAAGCATACTGCTTCTGGTGGTCTTTACTAACCTGTATGGAGCAAAAAGCATTTGCCAGATCAACAGCTGCATACCAGGTGCCAGGGGATATGTTAATTTGTTCAAGCAATGAAACCATATCTAGAACTGTAGCTACAAATGGAGTCACCACTTGGCTAAGCTTATAATAATTCACTGTCATTCTCTAAGATTCATCTGCCTTCTGCACAGGACAATAAGCAAACTGAATGGAGATATGGTGGGAATTACCACCCTGCATCCTTCAAGTCCATGATGATGGTACTAACCTCTGCACTCCCTCCAGGAATGTGCTATTGCTTTTGGTTTACTATTTTCCTAAAATGAAGCAGTTCTAATGGCTTATACTTGGCCTTTCCTACAATAATAGACCTCATCCCACAGGTCAAGGAGCCAGTGGAGATTCTTCCAATTGCTGAGTATGTCTATTCCACTTATGCATTCCAGCACTGGGGAAATAACTACAGGATGGACTCTGACACCCACTGGATCTATTGAGAGATGGACCTGACCTTAAACTCCATTGGGCATCTGACTTCCATAAGCCCCAACTCTGACTGGTGACAGAATAACATTTTGCATCTCCGGGAGTTAGTATCAGTTCAGAGCTAGTGTCCAGTAACACCTAAAAGGTCTGATTATATCCTTTTCCCCAGTGCACAGTCACTCTGGTAAAAACGTGTAGGTCCCTTTGGGTAAGGTTGGAAGAAAGATTAAAAGTATAAATTTGGGCAATATACTGAGGTCCTTCCTAAAGGAGACCTGGCCTTCTGCACTTCATTCAGAGGGTTCTGGGTCTGTAACCTGGCTCAAGCCTGGGAATTAATTGAGGGGCCCTGCTCTCTGTTTTTATGATTCAAGCTAGACTTTTGTTCACTTGACCGAGCACTCTTTCCACTTATACAGATCAAGTAAATATTTAGTGGGCTTGCCATCTATTTCGCTTCTAGGCACCCCATGATCAATGAGCCAATGCCATAGGTCTCTCTGAGTCAGACATTCTGATGGCTGCTTTGACTCTGCTGTCCATTGTGAAAACCACACCCCCTTTGCCTTTGGCGATTGAGTGTTGCTACTTGGCCCCTGCCACCCAGGAATCCCATTATATCCACTGCATTTAGGTTCCCCAATTCAGGTGCAGCAGTTTTCACTATAATTTCTGACCTACAGAAAAGAGTGATCACACAGCACTTTCAAGGACGCTTGGGGCTCCCCTCACAAATTTATTTCTGTCATGGTGAAAGGGAGTCCTTCTAGACCCTCCCAGGATGAGTGAGCAGGCTTAAACGATAAGTCCATTCTAACATTCCAATCTCCCAAAGCCTTTGCATCTCTTCCTCTACAGTAAACCAAGGCAGCTCAGCATTTCAACTTCACTTGCCATGGGCCACCTTTTGGTGCATGTTTTGGCCGACCAACCAACCAAACTGTTAGAGCCCTTTCTAACTCCTCAAGTTGCAACATTAAATCCAGAATCTCTGCCTAGTGAGCCCACATCAACTAATTACATCCTTTCACCAACAACTTTATGTTCCTTTCACCACCATCCCACACCTTTAATATTCATTCCCACACATAGTTCCCAGATTTCTGTCTGTATAAATTGGAAACCCACGCAATTCTTTTGGCGTGTGGAACACCTCCTCATGGGCCACACTTTGCACCTCACCCTTTGGGGCCTGCTGGGACATGAATCAAATTATAGGTCTAAAAGCAGAGAGGGGTGGTGGGGATGGATGCTGAGGAGAATCAGCAGGCATGCAGAACCCTGCCTTTTATGAGTTTTTGACTAGGAGTATCTCATGGCGATATTTTGTGTATCTCTATTGCCATATTACACCTTGGACCATTGGTGCCCTGTTTACCACTGGAAATAGAGTCAATACTGTCTTTGAATCTCATTAAATTAAGGAAGCAATTCCATAAACTGCATAACCATTTCAGAAAACTCATCCTTAATACTCTGTTCCTCTAGAACCACTTTCAGTAGGAAAATCTTTATCAGTCAATGTTTCCAGAGAAACAGAACCAACAGGATGGATGGCTGGATAGATATACAGGTAGATAGGTGTTAATCAAATTTACAAAATACCTTCACAGAAATACCTAGATTAGTGTTTGATTACATAACTGGCTAGCAGAGCCCAGCCAAGTTGACACATAAAAACTAACCATCACAACAGGTAACAACCAGTAGCCCTCCTTAGAATATTACGCTTGACTCTGAATCTACAGAGTCAATGCAATCCCTATCAAATTACCAATGGCATTTTTCACAGAACTAGAACAAAAAATTATAAAACTTGATGGAAACACAAAAGACCCCGAATAGCCAAAACAATCTTGAGAAAGAATAGAGCTGGAGGAATCATGCTCCCTGACTTCAGACTATACTACAAGGCTACACTAATCAAAACAATATGGTACTGGCACAAAAACATATGTGCACATCAATGAAACAGGATAGAAAACTCAGAAATAAACCCATGCACTTATGGTCAATTAATCTATGACAAAGGAGGTAAGAATATGCAATGGAGAAAAGACAGCCTCTTCAATAAGTGGTGCTGGGAAAACTGGACAGCTACATGTAAAAGAATGAAATTAGAACATTCTCTAACACCATATACAAAAATAAACTCAAAATGGACTAAAGACCTAAATGTAAAACCGGATACTATAAAACTCCTATAGGAAAACATAGGGAGAACACACTTTGACATAAATCACAGCAATATCTTTTTGGATCCACCTCCTAGAGTAATGGAAATAAAAACAAAAATAAACAAATGGGACCTAATGAAACTTAAAAGTTTTTGCACAGCAAAGGAAACCAAAAACAAAATGAAAAGACAACCTATGGACTGGGAGAAAATATTTGCAAATGATGCTAAGACATGGGATTTCCAAAATACACAAACAGCTCATACAGCTTAATATCAAAAAAAAACCCCAAAGAACCCAACCAAAAAATGGGCAGAAGACCTAAACAGACATTTCTCCAAAAAAGACATAGAGATGGCCAAAAGGCACATGAAAAGATGTTCAATATTGCTAATTATTAGAGAAATGCAAATCAAAACTACAAAGAGGTATCAACTCATACCAGTCAGAATAGCCATCATTAAAAAGTCTACAAATAACAAATGCTGGAGAGGGAGTAGAGAAAAAGGAACCCTCCTACACTGTTGGTGGGAGTGTTAATTGGTGCAGCCACTATGGAGAACAGCATGGAAGTTCCTTAGAAAACTAAAAGTAGAGCTACCATAGGATCCTGCAATCCCACTCCTGGGCATGTACCCAGAGAAAACTCTAATTTGAAAAGATATACACACACACCAATGTTCATAGCAGCACTATTCACAATAGCCAAGACATGGAAGCAACCTAAATGTCCACTGACAGATGAATGGATAAAAAAGATGTGGTACATATATACCATGGAATATTACTCAGCCATAAAAAAGAATGAGATAATGCCATTGGCAGCAACATGGATGGACCTAGAGATTATCATATTACATGAAATAAGTCAGACAAAGACAAATATCATATGATATCATTTATACGTGGAATGTAAAAAAATGATACAAATGTACTTATTTACAAAACAGAAATAGACTCACAGACACAGAAAACAAACTTATGGTTACCAAAGGGGATAACGGGGGTGAGGAGGGGGAGAGATAAATTAGGAGTTTGAGATTAACATATACACACTACTATATATAAAATAGACAAGGACCTACTGTATAGCACAGGGAACTATACACAAAAGCTTGTAATAACCTATAATGGAAAAGAATCTGAAAAAGAATAGATATATAACTGAATCACTTTGCCATACCCTTGAAACTAACACAACATGGTAAATTAACTATACTTCAATTAAAAAAAAAAAAAAAGAATATTACGCTGGACTCTGGCCCAGGGTGAACTTTCCTAAAACAGTCTTGACTGATCTAAAAACACCTCATCTCAATCCAACTTGGACACTTCAAAGGGAATCCAAACTGGATTATACATAAAATCTTAAGAAGTAAGACGTGAAAGTAAGAGATCACCCAGGCTTCCCCATTTATTTGGTAGTTGAGCAGCGAATGCATGTTTTGCCTCCATTTACATATAGCCATCACTGCTGTAGACTGTAACCCTTCCTGGCCACTGAAGTGGAGCTCAGAATGCCTGGACTCAAGTTCTAGCTCAGCCATCTTCCCCAGGCAGATTACTTCATCTCTAAGAGCCTCATCTATTAACATCTCAGAGTTTGGCTCTCATGTATGCATTTCTATATTGCTCAAAATGTAACATTAAAATAATTTTTTAAAAAACATTGAAATAATAACATAAATGTATGGAGCTACTAAAAATGTTGCTTTATTTCCAAAAACTTTACTTGTTTTCATGCAACATGCTTTTGAAAACATGAATATGAGAAAGAATTTATATTCCCATTGGAAGAGGGTCGATGGGATTTTTCTGGAGCAATGCTCTGCATTCTAAATCAGAGGTCATCATAATGGGTTGTGTGCTCCCTTGAGTTGACATGGGTGGCCATGACATTTGGTATAGAAAATATTGCCTTCGCTAAGTAAAAATGAAACTGTTTGACCTACTGGCTGCAGAGCTTGTACTCAGAATTTTGTTCCCAGGAGTACACAGCCTATACTCTTTTCCTGTTTCTTGTAGTAACTTAAGAAACAAATTTATAACTTGCCTGAGGAGTCAAGACTGCTGCTCCTCAAACAGAGGTTTTCTTGGTGCAAAGAAAACTAACCCTTCTAGGCATTAAGTGTTTGGCTCTAATGCTCTGAATGCCTGGTTTTAGAACCATTAGAGCACTTGCTATAAATACTTCTGGAGACCATGATACAAAACAACTTTATACCCAAAAAGAATATAGCAAAAATATCTCAAAATATAACCTCTTTACCTCTTACAGTAAATAAGTTTCTGTATCAAAATGAAAAATACAAAATGGGATATGGCCATGAATATGAGAGCTGCGGCATCATCTTCTAGCCAGAGAACACTGCACAGTTACCTTAGTCCCTAAGGCTCAACTGTCTTGTATAACAATGGTAATAATAATGCCTGCCTCTACGTATTATTGAGATAATCAATAGCTAACAGTGTACATGAGAGAGATTTGTGAACCTCACAATTTTGGAAATACTGTCTTCTTGTAAAATCAGAGTAAGTTATAAAAGAAGTAAATGCTATTTGAGAGGACTTAATCAAAATAATATCTCCTTAAAATGAAATTAGAATTTCTCAGACATAGCAACATAAATCCACAATGTTTATGACCAGAACCAGGGAAACGGGAAAAGATTATCAGTCCTTTGTACAAAGAATGTATTCCGAACAAGTTCAGAATAGGGCTAAAATATGGGTTTTACATATGTGTTCCTCCTAGGCAAAGAGAGACTACCCAGGAGATAAAAGACTGAGTGCTCGAGAGGACAGAACTAATGTTTGCGGGGCAAGCCTGAAGACAGATTTTTCTGGAGGGAACCTGAAGATGGGAGCACTGCAGACCATTCTAACGCGTGGGCTGTCAGTAAATGTCAAGACTCACAACAGAAACCTCTCAGTACAGACAACATCTGTTTCTCCAGCTGGTTCTCAGCCTGAAATTGTAAGGAAAACAATATGGAGGCAGGAAAGGGAAGTTTGGGAAAGATAATATTCTACTCTGGAAGCCATAGAATCAACAGGAAATACTTGCATGTGATCTTTATTCAAAACTAGAAGGGGAATCCAGTAGAGAACATCTGTTGTGAAATTTCCTTAGCCTGGATCAGACTACCCACCCTACCTCTTAAGGGATCTGACTAAATGATGATTTCTAGGTATGGTATCTCAAGAACTTTCTGGTAACTAAAGATGAGAACATAGACGTCATTCTTTTTATAAATTTATTTATTTTATTTATTTATTTTTGGCTGTGTTGGGCCTTTGTTGCTGTGCACGGGCTTTCTCTAGTTGTGGTGAACTGGGTCTACTCTTCATTGCGGTGCACGGGCTTCTCATTAAGGTGGCTTCTCTTGTTGTGGAGCATGGGCTCTAGGTGTGTAGGCTTCAGTAGTTGCGGCATGCAGGCTCAGTAGTTGTGGCTCGCGGGCTCTAGAGCGCAGGCTCAGTAGTTGTGGCGCACGGGCTTAGTTGCTCCGCGGCACGTGGGATCTTCCCGGAACAGGGCTCGAACCCGTGTCCCCTGCATTGGCAGGCAGATTCTTAACTGCTGCACCACCGTGGAAGCCCTAGGCGTCATTCTTGATATTACCTCTCAAACAGTTGTCAATGTGTCCACCTCTCCTCATTTCCACCTCTGCCCCCCAACCTAGCCCCCCACTGGACAACCCCTTCGTGACTGGCAGGCTTGCAACCTCTCTCATGACGCACAGAATCATCTTGGTAAAACCTGAATATGTATCCCGACTTCAAACTGCCAATCGTTTCCCACTGTCTTTAAAATCCATGGTTCTTCCCAATGCCACAGGCCCTATATTTCAAACTCTTCTTCCCCTCTAGCCTCATGTGCCACTCACCTGACATGGACCCTTTCTACAGATCCTGACTTTTCTGTGGATGCACCAAGTTCTTTACTGTATCAGCAACCTTCTCCATATGTCCCTTTGTGTGGAATGCTGTACCCCCAGCTCCTTTTTTTAGGTCACAGATTGAAAAGCAATTCCTAGAGAACTGATGCCTCCCACATATTTACGGCCCCTCTGATATTCTCTATCACTGCCCTTGGCTCTCCTCCTTAACAGTATAATTCTCACAGCATGTTCAGTTATAAATTCAGCTGTGTTTTTATGTAATGTCCTCTTCCTCTAAGATAAGTGCCATGAAGGCAATGAATGACCATGTCTACTTTGTTCACCATTTTATACCCAATGCATAGCAGAGTGCCTGAAGTAAATAGCTGTTAAGTGGAAAAATGACTAAATGTTAAAGGTATTACTATAATAATTATCCATTCATCTACAATAGTGAAGGCATTTTTCAATCTTGGCTGTTGTTGGAACCACCTCCCCCCAGGCAAAAAAAGTTAAAATCAACTACTTTCTTCAAATTCTAAGACTGACACTAAACGATTTGTTTGCAATTTGTTTGCAATTATATCTCCTTAACTAGACAACAAGCAACTTAAGGCTGCGGACTGTACTTTGTTTTCCTTTAGATATCTAACATTTGGCAGAGAATGAGCATTCAACACATGTTTATACAATGTTTTTTACCTTTAAAGTGAAATTAGTGAAATGGTGAAGTTTTAAAACATTGACTGTGTCTTAATTTTTCAAAGTCTATGTGTAGCTCTAATCTGCAAGATTGTCACATTTTACAAACTGTAGCCAAGATAGGAACAAATTATCAATGAAAAATATCACCTCCTTGTAAAGAAAATCAGGGTAAACAAAATCCCAAATATAACACATTTCCCTCTACTATATACACAGTTTCGCATCTCTGATGTTGATGTGGGATACAGTTTCGTGAAGGTGTCCATCTTACTTTCCACTGGTGAGAGAGTACAGTTTAAGGGGGCTCTGGATCCAGAATGCCTGACGAGAACCTGAACTCAGGCAAGTTCCTTACCCTCTTTGCATTTCCACATCCTCTTCTATGAAATGAAGATAACAATAATTCTGACTTCACTGGCTTGTTGCAGGGTAGTGTGTGAGCTGGACTCTCAATAAGCTAAAGAATATCAATAAGATGGATGGGAGACAGGGAATCAAAAGTCAAAAGAGAATGGAGACACTCTGAAAATAAATTGTAGCCAGGAATGCAAGAGGAGGCATGGTAAGAAATAAATGAGGATGGCCAAAAGCCTTGAATGCCACAAACAGACGCTGGATTTTATGCAACTGGCAGAAAGGGTCATTTGGGGCTCTGAGGATGGATTTGGCCGCATCAGAGCTACAGGATGGGTAGAGTGAGCCAGTGTTGTGTCTGCTGCCCACTCACCTCTGTGCTGATGATGACACACTAATTATTCCTCTCTGTAAATCTTCCTTACCCCTCTCCTAGGGTTTATGCTTCAAGTGGAATTCATTTCACTCCCAGCAGGGGCAACTCTGAGACTCAGACTCAGCACCCAAAGGACTGCTTTCTCTGACCACCAAGACTGGTTCAGAGTGGACATGTGGTCCAAGCCACCAAGGAGCGACGATGGCACTTTTGCTGATACTTTTGAGAGAGGGGGACACCACCTTTGCTATTAGAGTCAAGTCTGGGAGGCTGTAGGCCTAGATTTACTGGCAGCTATTTTTGCCACCACGTGAAGCCTGAGAATGAAACTCACATGGAGGAGAAGAGAGTCGACAGAAGCAGAGAGCCCAGGTCCTGGTGATGTTATTCGAGCGGCATTCAAACCACCCAACCCTTGGCCTTCACATGTACCTAAGTCAGCAAATTCTCTTTCCCTGAGTTGGTATTTCTGTCCCTTGCAACAGAAAGAATCCTCACTGGTACTGCAGTGACAAAGATACTCACAAGGCCAAAGATATAAGACTAGAGATAATGACGGGACAAAAGTAAGATATATGGACTGGGGGGAATGTAAGTGAGGATGATTTGCATGACTCCTGTTTCTTTAACTACAAAGTTAGCATTATTATTGAACAATATAAGGGGGATTGTTTCTCCCCTCATATGACTCTAAGAATCTTTAAAACTATTTAAGAACATGAAATACTAAGACGAGTTTTCATTTGGCTATAAGATTCCATCTTTACATCTCTCTCCCTCCCAATTTATTATCGGATATAGTGTTAATACGAAGATAGGCTGATTCATATATTCATACATAGTATGAAAATTTACCTAAAATATTAAGAAGCTTAAATGAAAGAAGGTATGGCGATCATGACTAAAAGTAGATCCACTGTGACTCAGAGAGGTTATATTTTCTCTGTGACTCACAAGGAACATATTAATTGGTACACAACAAATATATGTTGATGAATAGTAGCAGCTGACACAGCTAACACTATGCTTGAAGAGCCTTACATATGTTCACTAGTTTAACGATAACTCTTTCAGGGATATATTTTTTATTTCTATTTTACAGTTGAGAAAACTGAGACACGGATAGAATAAATAATTTTCCCTGATTCCTAAAGGTGCCCTGATACAAAACTAGATAGCTTAGCTGTAGAGCCATATGCTTAAGCACTATACTTAGTGTAAGTGAAGAAATGAATGACTAGGTGGTCCCTTCTTGTTCCCCGTTGGTGGGGAAACTGGACTGAGTCTTTGTGACAACTTGGTTCTGTTGCCCTTCAACAGGCTCACATTCTTCTAATGTCTTGGCTACCACCCGATTATCAACTAGATGCTTTCAGGAAGTTGTGTTCACTATTTCCAATCCCCCAGGCACAACTCAGTACGCTGAAAAGGCAATTTACTCAAATGAGAACCTTTCTAAATGCTAGCATGGTAAACAAAGACTAAGTGCTGTTTCTCTACATTGTCTGCTGGTAGCAAGGGAGTAGTTGAGTCACAGAGAGAATGAGGCTTATTACCAGTGTGATATCTAGCACTCTAGCATTTCTTGTTCATGTGGAAATGGATGCCAGGCATCACCTGTGTGTTTCAGATGCACGTCTTGCCCAAAACCTGGTGACAATTCGCCCACTGCGTATTTATGTATTAGGTGGGACGGGTGGCACTGTAATCACTAATCTGATATGAATCAACACTTACCCTAATGGCACAGCATTTTCCATTTGAATTTGCACCTGAGTTTGTGCCTCTCAGCTTGCACAGAAGTGCTAATCATATCTCATAAAGATAGCAATTTAAAAATCAATGTCTGTGTTCATGGAAATATGACATTTAATTCTTGGCTGATGTCACTATCATGGGAGGGGTAAGACCAATTTCAATTAAAAAATCAGGTAGTTCATGAATTTAATCATGAAATATCTCACTGTCACAAAATGCCTACCCTCCCTTTGTAGGATGTATCTTTTTGAGTTCATAATGACGCTTCTTGCAGCCTTTGATATGGACAGCCAACCATCTCTTTACCTTAAGACATACTATCTTGAAGGTTTTCCTTAGAAGCATCAGAAGAGATGTTGAAAAAAATGAAAATAATTCAGTGTTGGCGATGGAAATAAGAGTTCATTCCGTCAACTTTAAACTCATGTTTCTGTTGTTCCTAGAATTTTGATAGCATCAACAACTTCAGCGCTTAAAGTGAGGCTGTATAAACCAGAGAAGCACTTGGGCATTTGTCTTGCCACCCTGCCCAAGGTCTGAAAACATGATGATTGTCTCCTATGGGTATGATTTCCAAATTCTCAAATTAACTTCTGTTGACTCCTTTGCCAGAGGATATAGAGCTATGTTGAATGCCTCTTCCCCAATGCTGTTTATGCCTAATGACCTTTGAAAACAGGATTTTTCCTCTTTTTTTCTTTTCATTTCCCCAGGTGCAGATGAGTGAAAGATAAAATTTACCAAGACGTGTACTGAGCATCTATTGCTGAGTTCTTCAAACCTTTACTCCCAGAAGCCATGTATTACTCTGAAAAGTAATAACCTCCTAATATTTTAGCATTTCTTAACTTTCTAATAATGTTCTCATTTGTATGAGTATGAACTTAAATGTCTATTTATACATAAACGGGGTCATCTACTTCTGACATTCTCATGTTTGTTGATTTGGTCAAGAGGTACTTGAATTTTCTTCTCATTGGATCCATTCATCAAATCTTATTCTATGTCACAGTAGCTCAGACTGTTCTGTCCGGGGCTTGTCTTTTGAAAGAAGGCTAATGGAACTGAATCCTTACACCCTGACACATCCTTTCTTGGAAAAGCATGTAGAGCGGGTGTCCACCATGTATATTTCTGGTCTGTTACTTTGATGAATTCTTCTACTCAGACTTTCATATATGTAGTCATTTAGACAAAGTGCCTTTGTGCTTTTTTCCCTGCATCATTGTACTCAGTCAACTACTGACTATCTCACTGACTCTCTTTTTAAGATCCTGAACCAGATTTCAAGTTTCTTGAATAATCTGGCCTAATGTTTTCCTTTTTCTCAATACCCAGTTGAAAGGGCTTCTTTATTTTCTGGCAGTGCCATCCACTTTTTTGTTCTATTTAAAACTTTTTTCTGTTGTATTGATATATTATTTATTTTTTGTTATTACTTTTATCAGCAAGCTGAGCCCAGAAATTTCCAGTGGTTTGGACAACCTCTACTGCAACTCCTTTTGAAATGAGATAAATCAGAAGTTGATTGCTGTTTCAAGGCAAGAAGTCAAGAGGGAAAGCAAAGAAAAATGTGCAGGTGAGGGGAAGGGGTAGATTAGATCTAAATTATAGGTTTCATCCTCCGCAAGCCTCAGCCAGTCCCCTCCCTCCTTCTTCCGAATCCTATTTAGCAGACCATCAAAGCCCCATCTCCCTCTGAGTCTCCCCCAGTGACATCCTACCTTCCTTTTAAACTTACCAACTTGAGTCCTGGCAGTACTATCCATCCCACCTTCCAGATTCACACCATTCATACTGTTAAGGCTTGTCTCCTTCTCCCACTCCACTAGCTAACATGCACATAAATAGACAGTTTATTCATTTAGTATATGTGTTGGTTCAGTTCTGTATGCTTGTGTCCAAATGCACAGCTCATTGGTCTATCAAAATCATTGAGCAAAAGGGAAAAAAGGGTAATCAAAAATCCAGTTTCCTTAGTTTAGGTTGATGTTTTTAATAAAGAGTTGACAGATGAATGGATAAAGAAGATGTGGAACATATATACAATGGAATACTACTCAGCCATAGAAAGAAATGAAATTGAGTTGTTTGTAGTGAGGTGGATGGACCTAGACTCTGTCATGCAGAGTGAAGTAAGTCAGAAAGAGAAAAACAAATACCATATGCTAATGCATATATATGGAATCTATTTTAAAAAATGGTACTGATGACGCTAGTGGCAGGGCAGGAATAAAGACGTAGACATAGAGAATGGACCTGAGGACACAGGGTGGGAGGGGGGAAGCTGGGGTGAAGTGAGAGTAGCATCGACATACATACACTACCGAATGTAAAACAGTTAGCTAGTGGGAAGCAGCAGCATAGCACAGGGAGATCAGCTCGGTGCTTTGTGACCACCTAGAGGGGTAGGATAGGGAGGGTGGGAGGGAGGCTCAAGAGGGAGGGGATATGGGACATATGTATGCATATGACTGATTCATTTTGTTGTACAATAGAAACTAACACAGTATTGTGAAGCAATTATACTCCAATAAAGATCTATTTTAAAAAAAAAGAAATAAAATAAAGAGTTGAGTCAAGCTGCAGGCAAAGGAGAAAGGTCTCTGTCCTTCATACTGTCCACATTGGAAGAAGTTAGAGATGCCTGTTTTAGACTGTAAGCCTTTGAGGGAATGGAGAGTAACTGTTTAAACCATGTTGCGTAGCTTTTAGAATGATAATTGGAAAAATGTTTCCCTTAATAGCACCAATTTTATCCAAACATAGAGGTCTTACTAAGGCATTGCTCTCTAAACCTTTTTCATTATGTATCATTATTAGTAAAAAGCTTTGAACACAAAAATCCCATAAACATGTTTATACGTATTCACATGTATTGCTCTTACTATATTACATGCATTATAAACCACAAAGACCAAAATTTAAAAGGAACGAAATTAAAACAAATTTTAATGAAACTTTTTCCCACAACCTGTTGCACACGTGCCCAACACGGAAAGCCACTATCTTTGATTCTGTTTTCCTTCAAATATCATAGCTAAAAAATAAGTCCTATCCATTTCCTCTCTGAATGTATCTCAATGACCACTTCTTCTCCATGCCCACCACAGGCTGACCTTACACTCCTGTGAACTCTCTCTCACCTGTACTCTCCAGCTCATCTCCTTGTTTTCTTTAGCTCTTTCTCTCCGGCATGAGCTTTACCAGTGGCCTAGGTGCTCTTACCCAAACTCCACACTGATCGTTTCTCCTCTGCTCAAGTCCTCTAGTGGCTTAGCCTTGCCTACAGGACAGAGTTGAAACCCCCGATCATAACACCATCTGTCCTTGCTCACCTTTCCAGGTGGACCCTCCTCCTTTCCCACCTGACTCTCCAGCTACATCAAAGCAACTGCAGTTTTTTTGAAGGCACCAATACTTTTATTTTCACCTTTGCATGATATTTTCTTCTACCAGAAATGGCCTCTTTCTTCATGCCTACCTGACAAACCTTAACAATTCAGCGTAAATATCACTTCCCTAGGAAGGTTCTCTTTACTTCCTTTTGCAGAATTAAGCACTTGCCTTTCTGTGTTCCCTTAACACTTTGTATTGAATTAGAGCATTTATCATATTACTTGAGTAATTTATTTCCGTGACTCTGAATTCCTAAATGATAGAAAGTCTGCTCTGCTCTTTTCTTGGATTATCACTGTCTATCACAGGTGAGGCATGGAGTAAATGCTTGATCTTTCTTAATAAATAGAGAGGATGGATAAATAGTAATTGAACAAATGCATAAGTTTGGTGGCAGTGAAGAAAACTTTCAACTCGGCAGTGTGCAATAAACAATCAAACAAAAACATTTCAACAGTACAAGAGAAAAAAATACCTCTTGCCTAGAGATTTAATATTTTCTCACAGCTCAACAGCTTTTAGATCATTTTCAAAGCCTTATCTCTTATATTGCCTAGTCAACATAGTTAATGATGTTAATAAAAAATAAGATCTATAAGTGTTTGCTATGTGTGTAGCACTGTGATAGCACCTTATTGCAATACCTAATTTAACCATCACACAGCCTGTGAAGTAAGTGCTAGTATTCACTCCACCCGGCATGTAAGAAAGTCAGTGAGGTTCTGGAGGCTACAGAGTGACTCTTTCCATAACTGAAAAAAAGCAAGATTAAAAGCAGATCTCCAAATGCAAGCTCTTAACCCAAATGTTCGGCTGCCTTCAGGCCATGTATCTCCAAATCTTTTTCAGAATGTCTACCCTGAAATTTAGTTCCTTCCACTGCTAGACTGGGAACAATTTCCAGTATTCTTACGATAGTTACTAGTAAAATGTGACATAAATGTGATAGTTTTACATACTGTATGTCCCATAAAGTGTCTAAGACCCAGGAACTCTTTGGAAGTCTCTAGACCAGACTGTTTACTTATAAATCAAATGATCTGTTTCACAGAGCCGTTTGGCTTCACTGACTTTTACTTGTGCCACCACCATCTCCTGTGTGGCATTATGATCTGCCATGGCTGAAATACACGCAGATGAAGTTTGTTCATCTTTTATTTGTTTATATTTGCTTTAGCTAATTCTTACTCCATCAACAATCTCAGCTGAAATTTGTCCTAAATTCTTTACTGCCTCAACATTCTTCACAGATACCATATTAGATTAGCCTTGCAAGTAAGTAAGTGGGCAGGGAGACCCCTTAAAAATGGTGTGTGCTTTGCGTTATGTTGAAATGCTGTTTGCTCATTTTTTAACTGCAAAATTCCAATCCATATGATGTTCATTAGAAATATCCAGCAAAGATGAAACAGGGTGGTAGACAGGGAGAACTGAATAATATATAATTAATTTAAAATATGGACAAAATCTATCAGTTTGTTACAGGACATTTTTTTCCTGTTAATTCGGAATAAGTCGTTACTTGATAAAGTAGGTAAGTGACTGTTTTAGTAACTAAACTAAAAACAATTCTGTTCCTCTAAATGTGGGAATGAAAGACTTCTTATTTTACAAAATTTTAATAGACACAATGAACTCAAAGGAAAAGCATACTGAAAACAAATTGGATTTCACATTTGATAAAGGAAATATTTTGAAGGCCCTTTTGAAAATGTAAGCTGTTTATTCATTTATCATTGTCTCTGTTGAATATTATTTATTACATTTTCTCACACACATAAAAGAGTACTAGTCTCCACAAAGCAAATTAAACAGGTCTCTGCCTACAAGGATCATACACATTTTGCAAAAGACACCATTGAAAATATGCCCAGAGTGGGATATAAACACCCAATTGAAGTATCTTAAGACATGGTACATGAGTAATTACTGGTTATCCTGTATTTAGACTTCACTGTCTTGGTATTTAAGGAATGCCTAGTGACTATACTGCCATCAAGACTTCAAAGTGAGTTATCACTTGTACTTTGTTCCCATTCAACTTGGAAAAGCTTTATGGGTAAAAGGGATTTTCAAGAGGATCCTGAGATAAAATGTATCTTTTTCAAAGAAAACTGTGCTTGGAAACCAAAATACAAAACGAAGGAAGATAGACACAGAGTGAAAAAAAGAGAGATGGAATTAATAAAGAGAAAACGTTTAAAAGGATCTCATCTTCATGTTGTATCTTATTGCGCCAGTAACTCTACGTTGACCTATCTCCCAAACTCCAGATTTGTGTACATGCTTGTTTACTTGGCATCTCCACTTAGATACCTAAGAGTGCTCTCAAACGTACATGTTCAAAATAATACTCCTGCTCCCACCTCCCACCTCCCCCATCCCCTAACCTGTTACTTCCCCAGGGTTCCTCATCTCAGTAAATGGCACCACCATCCACCCAATGATAAGTCCTCTGGAATCTGACTCCAAAACGCGTCTGGAGCCATTCACTTTCTCTCCCTCTATGCTACCACCATTCGTTGTTCAAGCCACCGTCATCTCCTGCCCAGCCTACTTCCATAGCCTGCCATCAGCCTACGACCGTAGTCCTCATTATATTTTCCAACTTAACTCAGATCACAGCACCTCTCTACTTAAAATTCTCCAATGGCTTCCAACTTAAGGAGAATTCTCAACAAGACTTCAAGGACTGACATGATCTGCGTCCTGACTATTCCTTCCACCTCATTTTCTACCACTCTCCAATTCAAATCCTGCCTCAAAAGCTTCATTTTTTTTTTTAAACTCCGAAGTTTCTTTGCACACAGCTGTTTCCTACCCCTCAGTTCTTCTTCCTGATCTTCACTTGGCTTCCTTCTTCTAGTCGTTCAGGTGTTACTGCTTCAAAGAGAGGTATTACTTCTTCAGCACAACCTTCTCTGACCAACCAACCTAAAATAACCCCCTCCCCAGTGACAGAAAGTCACTTTCTATGACATCAACTTGTTTTATTCTCTCCCCAGCACTTAACACCATCTGAAATCACTGTGTTTATTTATCACTTTATTAGTCCATTGCACAACCTAATTTGTAAGCCACTTCAAAGGAGGGTTCTTGAGCCACTTGTTTACTTCTGTATCACCTATATTGAGAATAGTCCCTGGCCCCGATTGAGCCTCAATAAATGGCTGTCCAATAAATAAAGAGCAACTCATAGAGTCACTGACTTTCTAGGAGTTAGAATACAAAAAGGAGTTTGGTAAACTTGATGTCCAAGAGTATACAGTCTTAAAACATGGAAAGAAATATCTGAGACCTAGGGGTAAGTGTCCACACCCACTAATTGACGAGATTCAATTGATGACTGACAAAGGAACTCACATAATCGTCTTATCTGAATAATATTAATAAAGGGTTAGACAGTCTATTTTTTTTGAAGTGTAATCTTTTTTTTTTTTTTTATTGGAGTATAATTGCTTTTGCAAAGCAAAAATGAAGCTACAGAATTACTGCCCGGATTTTTCTGCTTTCTTGTACAATTTATAAAAACCAAGTGAAGCTGTTGGGTGGCTTGCTACTTAGTCAAGGGACAAACTTATCATTATTACTCACTTAAGCTGTGTCCCAAGTTCCCTTGTCTTTGCAATTACTTCAGAGATGAGAGATGAGGGCATAAAACAAAACTGTTAAAGTAAGCCAACTACAGCTGGAGACCATCAACAGCAAAACTGGGTATGCAGAAAAGAGCAGTGGGATGGATGCTGAAGTTATCTCAACTGGAGAAGCCACATGGAAGTTAAAAAATTGTGCTGAATCCTGAACCACAAAGAATACCAACAATGCTTTCTGATGTTATTCTTTCGGCACCAAGCTTCACAAAGCACTCTATTTATTATTTCATTTATTCTAAGAGGTTTTGTGTGTGTCTGTAAATTGGAAAATATAAGTCAAGATAGTGGGTCCCCTTGGAGTGGAGGACAAGATTTTAAAACATTTCTAAAATTGAAGGCAATGGACAAAAACGTACAATGGCAAAGATGAGCCTTACACAGATTTATAAATGTTTTGCTTCTAGGTCTGAGGTGTCTCCTAAATTTTATCAACACTAGAGGGTTTTGTAATTCCCTTCTGGGAAATGTTAAGCTCAAATAAGATAAGATGTAACAAAAGCCATGTAACGTATACAAGAGAATATTTTCAGGACAGAAGAAGTCCCTGCATGGGGTGGCATAGCGGGAGGTGGGGGGTTAGTGAAGATGGGTGACTGCGTCAGCTTTCCTCAAAAGTGAACACTGATCAGGTTACCAGCAGCCAGTCTCTCCATCACGTTCCCCCACCTGCAAAATCTCATGTGAGATCATATGGTACTTGCTTTCTCTGTCTGACTTATTTCACTTAGCATGATGTGCTCAAGGTCCATCCACGTTGTCACAAATGGCAGGATGTCCTTCTTTCTCACGGCAGCAATCATATTACAATATATAAATGTATCAAATTAATACGTTGTACACCTTAAATTTACACAATGTTATATATCATGTATATTTCCAAAAAAAAAAAAAAGTATTTTAAAAAATCCCTTGTGAGACAGGCAAGTACACCTTATTCTGCCAAGTTAGGAGCCAAAATCTTATTCCTTAAAAACATAGACACTATTCCAGTCACTACTACACAAGATCCTCTTTATGACATTTCCTTGATAAAACAGTAACAAGAACAATGACAGTAAGAAAAGGTACTTAGGCTTCTCTTGGGATTTTATTGATTTATATTTCTTCATGTGTTCTTTTAATTGAACACTAAAACCTTGGAGTAAACAACCCACCCCTTCCCTGCTCCCAGAAGATGCACTGACCTACCTCGTCCCTGGGTGACTGCAATCTCAAAACAGAGCTTACAAATGCTGAGGAATGTCAGATGTTTAGGTTTTTCGTCCCTTGTAAAGCTCTGCTTTCCCATAACCAGCTGTCACTGGCAACTAAAACCTTTGATATCTGGTTGAAATATATCTTATCCAAAAAGAACTTTGGGTTTGGTGCTTGGGAACGAAAATACAACTGACCTTTTATAATGTATTATGGGGTAATACTTTACTTATTTATATAAGTAAATAAATAAGATTTTCTGTCAGCAATAACTTTAGCCAAGGAGCTTTTTATTGCTTGTAATTTTAGAGGGGGTCTTCAGGAAAGCAATTACCAGTGGTAGCCACTTCTGTCCAACCACTCCACTCTCCTATGATTATCATTTTCTGTAAATTGGATTCATTTAACCTCTGTAGAAAGACCCATCCTTATAATAAAATCATTAGGCCATAATGACAGATGAAATGAGAAAGTGGCAGAAGGAAACAGGTGTTTGAAAGACATTTATGTAGCTCTATGGAAAGGTTGGTGGCAGTTGCTATGTTACTATTGGCTAGAGGGTCTTATTATGCCTCCAATTTAATACCTAGTAATATGTTTCTCTCAGTCATGCACTCAGGCAAAAAAGTGGGGCAATGGAACCTGGGAAGATTTGCAATTGGGTCCATCTTAAAGGCTGTGTATATATATTTGACTGTGTGTATTCTTGTCGAGTACTTCCAATTTGGACAAATCTGACACTGAGATCTATTACCTAAATATACATTAGGGTATACATTTTCCTAGCTTCAGCATCAGGGAAGACAGGCGTGTCTTTTATTTCCTGTCCAGTGATATTATTTAGGCTTTAAATCATTTCCTTTACATTTTTTATTTGAAAGAAGAGGAGCCGAAGAATAATGCATCAATGACTTCACCATCAGACTTTAGGGATCTGACTGCTATAATGCCATGTGGCTTTTTCAAATAATGAAGTTTTTTTTCTTTTCTTTTTACTTTGGTAGTTCCATCAAACCAGGGCTGCTTTATTGAAAGGGATCCATCTTTTTTTTTTTTTTAAGAAACATTACTTAGGGACATAAGAATAACACAATGTGAGGCTGATTTCCCCTAAAGATAGAATGGCAATGAAATGAAAAAGAAACAGTGGTGATGTAGAGTCTAATCCTTCCCTAGAATAAAAAGCTCAAGTCAAAAGGGCAAAACTAGCCCATGCTTCTTAAGATGAAAGTGATGGTTAGGAGGATTGCTATTTTGACCTAATGGGAACTGCAAAGGGAATAATGAGGTTACATGACCCCACGCTAGTTTGTAAATGACTACTTTCTTAGAGAACAATTCCATTTTCAGCAGCTGTCTACCAATGACATTCTCCACTAACACACACAAACACACACACACAAACACACATACACACGATGGTGGCTGTACCTCTCTTCCTTTATAAATCCCAAAATACTTCATTTCCACCTCAAGTGTTGTTACAATGGGTTTAGAACAAATTAATTCAAAATAATCCTACATTATGCAGCCAGGATTTTGCCTTTCTCTTTAATTATCTTTGTGCAAGCTCCTTTTAAAAAGCACGTTTAATGTAGGCATTTGTCTTTCCTTTGCTGTTCTATGCAAATTTGAAAAAGATATTTGGGTACAGAAACTTGAGCCACTATTGTGTCTCTTTAGGGACCCTCCCAGGGAGAGATAAGAATTGTTCATGCATTACAAATGCCAGTGAGGCAGATTTTAACCATGCAGCCCTGCCGGAGAGCCCTCCTACTTTTGCAAAGTAAACAGCTTTCTGTCTTGCCTGTGGCCATTTGATCAATGTCTTTATGATAACACAATAGCATTATAAAAACAGGAACAGGAAATATGATTAACACAAACAAGAACTCTGCAACCCTGAATGGGACTGAAAGTGGGGGGAAAGCAAGATGATGGGGGGGAAGTAAGAAAGGAAACCAAACAGATGTAACTCCATATGTACTTCGATTGGCTTTATTGATTCCACACCCTCTCATCACTTCTACCTCCAAAACAGTCAGCCAGCTCAAGACTTAATTATTTTCTTTCTAAGAAAAAGAGAGAGTGAGAGAGTGAGAGCAAGAGCAAGGGAGAAAAGAGCTAGAATCTGTTTATAAGGAAGGCAGTCATTGCCGCTCCATTTTTTTTTTTTTTAAAGCACTTAAGGGTCATTAGTCTAACACTGCAGCAAATGTATTATTCATTTTCCTTAGCCCAATTTCTCGCCTAAGAATTCTGCAAGAAAACGATACACAGTTCAGTAGAGAGGTGATTGATCAAGCCAGAAGGAACAGAATTTGGGCATCCTGATAAAAATTTTTCTCCGTCTTCTCCGTTAGCATAAATCAATTTTATTTATGTAGTAACACTTGAATACTAACTACCCAATGCCATCCGTCAGGACAAAATTGATGACTATACCTTTAGGTTAATATTACTTGAACATTTCATTCTGAATAATTTATACACATTTCTGGATGTCAATTCCAGATTGTTTATTTGGTTTCACCAAGTGTAGCAGAGCCACAGCTTTTATTAGCAAAAGGTTTTCCATCTCTGCTTATTTTGTGCATTAAAGGGGCTCATCCTATTTGGGGCCCTTGATATTAGCCCACAGAAATTGAAACATGGAATAATGTTGTACCTAATCTAGGGTTGCTCATAGCTTCCTTTTTTAAGGGCTTTTTTAGCAGTGCTTTTTCATTTTCAGTGGTAAAAACAACTGGGATTATATATAACCAGATGAAAAGCTGGCAAAATAGAGGTGAGCAGACATTTAATAATAACATTTACATGTTGTTTGTGAAGAGGGTGTGAGTACATTGCATTAACAGCCTCAACTGCTACTTTCACTCTTCAGCAAATAATCTAATCTGTCCACCAAGACTTGCACTTTATACCACCCTCTCCTTTTGGGTGACTTTCAATGTGTGTATTACTATTCACCTTGTGAAGAACATGATACATTTTATAATCGCTCTATTTGCTCCTTCTCCGGTTTTATGGTAATCACCTTCCTACTGGGCAGAAAACACAAAAACATGTGCACATTCAGGCTCTGGAACTGAAATGAATGGTCAATTATGAAATGCTGGTAATATTTACACAATAAGAAAAGAGAAAGCCTTTTTCAACTCAACTTAATTACTGAGGATCTTGACCTAAGTCAACCCATGTCAGATTGTGTTTCTTCTCATCAGAAACGCACCCATAATATCAGTCAAGTGCGTATGCAGCTCAGAGGCGATACCTAATTGTGCATTTTTACATTAATAAAGAGCCTTCCATTTAATGTAAAGATTCAATCTACTAGATAAGTTCTATCTTCCTCTCCACCCTCTCCCCACTCTCTTGTACATACACATTCCTCTACTTTTGAGAAACTTTCTCACAAGCAGTTGTCACAGAGTTTGGTCTCATGAGAATATCTCACAACCATTGGGAGGAAGCAGCATCTTATACAGGGTAATGCCTTAGACATTAGAGGAATAGCATCAAAACAAGGCGTGAATTCCAAATAAATCACTCTTCAGTTTGATTTATAGAAACAACACTTCTGCTGTGTTCGCAGTCCTCATTAGCAGGAACTTGCAAAGCTGCTGGATTTTATATATGTCCAGAGATAGAGTACCGCATGTGTGTGTGTGTGCGTGCACGTACACACACTCGCACACACACGCACACACACAGAGTTGGAAATGAATGAGGGCTGCCATTTGAAAGCCCACCTTCTGATTGGCCTCAGATGTAATTATGATGTTAAAGGAATAAAAATAAAATCTACCTAAAATGTAGGCAGATTAAAAAGTAGCCTGTGCTTAGTTCTGCTTAGACCATCACCTGTGCGGCTTCATCTTATAAATACTTTGAATAATTTATTCAACTCCACAGATATTTACTGAACTCCAATTATTTGTAAGTCACTGTTCTAGAAACCGCACAGTTGCCAAGCTGAGCAAGTCTGAATTCCCAAATGACCTCCTAGTTAAAAGAGGTTGAGAACAAGGTATACAGCAAATATATTACTATGTATGCACACATACATATGTATAAAGAAAACAAAACAAAGCCAAGTTTCATAAGAGCAGCATAAAAATACTTTTGAGTTACTAGAGCACGATCTATTTTATTGAAGGTATTTCTTTTGGTTGTGCTATGTCCATTATGCATAATGCTATGTGTTGATTAAAGTTTACATGCCAAGATTTTAATTAGGAATTTTTAAAGTACTTTGTATATTCTGTATTGCTATGCAAGGATTAGCAGTTAAGAGTTACATGGGCTTATGAGCCAAGGAAAGAAGGGTACTGTGCATTTTTAAGGGCTCAATTGTGAGGACAGACTCTTAAAAGCATTATGCTAAAACTACACCAGCTGCAGGCAACATCCAGTAAGTTTTAATACTCTTGGTGTTGTCATTCATTGTTAAAAAGGTGAGTATCACTATTTTGTAGCAAATCCCAAATTATGTAATTGTTACATATGTAATCCAGATCTCATTAATATTATAATAATATATCAGTGAATATTTATGGTCAATATTAGAAAAATTGCTTCATGACATTAATTTGCCTCTGTCTTGTTAAATGAAACATGCCTAAAAAATGATACAATTGTTATAAATTGATAGAAATATAATTATATATTTATCACTTGTATAATTTTACTTAATTAAGGAATAGCCCTCTATGTAATGCTTATTCAAGTTCAATAAATATTCTTAATAATCAATGCTATTGAAGCAATAACTGGCCATTGGCCATTTCAATTATTATTAAGGCTCGATTAAATACTCATTTTAAATATTCAATTTTCTGTGCTATTCATCTACATGACTTTTAAAATAACTTTAATTCAAGATGAGTTCTTTCTTTATCTTAAGGCTTAGCTTGCGACATATTTTAAAAATCTATCCAGATGGACCAAAACAACTTGATGGATAATTCTTAGGGATGACTTTTAAAAAGACAAGGAAATGCTAGAACAGTTAGACCAAGTAAAAGCCTGGGGTCCTGGTCCTTGCTAAAACCTCTCTAAGCTTCCTAGACTTTTTAGTTGGCCTACAGTAATAGGTGTTTATAGAATTTCTCAGAACTAAAATCTGTTGCTGACATACCCTTGATGTTTTCAGATGAATCTCAATACTGCAGAGATAAATGGGTTTGTTTATGGGCTGGGGGGGTGCCAAGATAAACTAACGACACAAGTAGTTCAGGCTGATCCCTTCCGTGACTCTGTTGGTGGGGTGGGCTTGCTGTGGGTATACTGTAGGGTTGTTCGGCCAGTGTGTGTTCCTGCAGCCCAAGCAGTGCTGAGAACAGGAGCACAAATCTTAAAATTCACACGGTCCAAGGATCTTCAAAGCCTCTTGAGGTTATGTAAATGCTCACAGTAACCCTGTGAGACTTGTGTTACTATCATCACTTTATAAGACAGGAAACTGAACCTCAGAAGTCATGACCTAATAAGAAGTAAACCCTGAATTAGAATCCAGAGTCCCCTAAATGACAGAGCTCTGATCTATCCACTATGGAGAGCTGCATCCTCACTGAGAAAACAACCCAGGGGCTTCAGGTTGGAGCCTAGTTAGATGACTATTCCTCTACTGGCCCATCACTAGAATGAACACCTAAGAATGGTTCCTTGGGGGTAAAAATACCTGATAAAAAGGAAGCACCTTACATAGATTTTAATCTAATAAGCAATGTTCGCCTAGATGATTGCACTATCAATCAGTTGAAGTAGTCACATGGTCATAAAATGTTAAGACCAGAAGGGATTAAGAGTATAATCAAACCCATCCCTTCTTCAAAGTGGTTCCACAGCCATCTTAAATTAAAATTGTGAGAAGTCATAGTTGTTTGCTTTTCCCATGTTTCCTTTTGCCAGACTGATTTAGGAAAGGAAAACACCGTGTCATTAAAAATTTTCAAAAGAGTAAGGGAAAACAGGAAAATACTTGGCATATTACATTCATCTGCGAGACATTCATATTGTTAAAATGTGAAATCTACCAAGCATACAGTAACTAATCTGAGATGAGGTGTAAGGTATAATAATTCCTGGCAGTGAGGAGTACTGCTCATACGGTCTACTCACTCTGGGTATGAGAAATCGCTTTACACTTCTCACTTTGACACACCTGAGTCAGAAAGCTATCTTTAACAATACCTGAAGGAGTTCCGCTAACACATTTTTAAAAAACAATAAATATACAGGAATAAACTGTATACAGTTCACCTAACATAGTAAACTAACATGTCCATAGTTATATATGAACTAGTATGTATGTTTATTTAATTGCATTCCACAAATAAACTTTTTAAGGTTCTGTTTTCTATCTCTCCTCATATATTGTTTTTTATTAACATGTATTCAGCAAATATTTGTTGCTCGCCTACCAGACAATGGAGATACAAAGTTGAATAAGACATTTGATCTGCATTTATTAAAAATCTACTATGCCAGAGATTTTTGGAACAATCAGCACCACCAGGTAAAAGTGAGATAGTTGGAAGTAGACCAGACAGTAGAATGTGATCACTATTCTTGAGTAAAATATACCTAAGTAACCTGCCCTTGCTAAAAGATAACCTGTATTCTTTGCACTGAGGAAAACCTTGAAACACCTGAAAAATCCCTGCATGAAGCACCTTTGTTTAGGATCTTTTGGTATGCATGTCTCTATAACTAAATTGGGCAGAAATTGTTTACTTTGTAGCTAATAAGGCAAATGAAAGTTACGGATGGATGGTCACACAAATCCAGAATTTCTGCACAGAGGGAGCAGTCAGGAGATACATACACCCTCCTTCTTCCCTCCCTCCACCACCTTGCTGGAATAGTCTTAGTTTTGACTAGAGGCTATGGAGAAAATGTCCTTTATGCTAGTTTAGGAGTAAAGGGCTCTGTGGAGAACATTTAGCAGTTACGTAAGTCATAAATTACAGAAATATCCTCTCACCATGAGCGTTTTGAACGTGATGGTCCCCTTCACACCTCTCCCCATCGACCTACTTTCAATTGACACTTCTTTTGAGCAGTCTCTTTTGTACAAAAGCACTGGGATTTTTTTTTTTTAACTGAAATGGAACCATATTGTAGACATTTTGTCAATTAGATTCTAATGTCTTAGATATCTTTTCATATCAGCACATAAAGATCAATCTCATTTTAATGATGAAATATTTCAAATACAGAAATATTAGAATATGCTTAATACCTACTGATATATTTCTTACCATTTTTATAATTCTTGGCCAACACTGTGATCTTTCTGAACATACAAGTGATGTCATCTGACTAGCTTTGTGAATATGTTCATAGTGCGTGGTTTTCCACAGAAGAGGTTGTTAGGAGAATTTCTGAGTTACAATCTCTAACCATTGATAGATACTGCTGACTTTCTTCTAAAACGGCTCTGTTTATTGGCTCAATGGTGATGTGGACCTGTCTGTTGTCTCACATTATCATCTGATCATGAGACTATGCATCAATATGATGGGAGTCATTGACCCATTATTTTTTTAATTTTGCATTTCAGTGATTACTAATGTTGCTGAGGAACTGTTTCATAGGTTTGCCATTCCTTTGTATTTCTTCTCCAAATTGCACTTTGAATCTTTTGACCATTTAAAAAAAACTTTTGTCTTTTTCTAATTGATATTTTTGGAGTTCTGTACATATTCCATAAATTAATCCATTGTCTGTTAAATATATTTAAATTATTTCTCTTCAATCTCTCATTTGCCTTTTAAGTTTATAACATTTCTTGTAAAAAAAGTTTTACATTTTTGGGGACTTCCCTGGCAGTCCAGTGGTTGGGACTTAGCCTTCCAATGCAGGGGGTGCAGGTTCGATCCCTGGTCAGGGAGCTGAGATCCCACATGCCTCGCGGCCAAAAAACCAAAACATGGAACGGAGGCAGTATTGTAACAAATTCAATGGAGAATTTAAAGAAATGGTCCACATCAAAAAAAACCCCAACAAACTTTAAAAAGAAAGAAGGGGAAAAAGAAAAGAAAAAAATGTTTTAATTTTTATCATGTCAAATACATCATATTTTCTGGTTTTCTGTCTTATTTAGGAAGTCTTCTATCATCTCATGATCTTTTTTAAATATCCTAGATATTCTTATATTTTTATATTTTCTCATGCTTTGCTCTTCTATTCATCAGATATTTGTTTGTGTAAGGTGTTAACTAAAGGTCTAAATTTACTATCCATCTGTCACAAATTACTTATTACTTATTACTTATTACTTATTACTTATTACTTTATCTTGCCCCCATTTATTTGAAATGCTACATTTATCATAAATTACTCCCATATACACAATCTACTTCCAGGCTGTTTATTCTGTTCATGATCTATGTATTTATTCACGTACCAAGATAATACTGCTGTAATTACTCTAGTATGTTTTGATAGTTAGGAGGACAATTGCTCCTCTTTTTTATTTCTTTTTCAAAATATCATTGACTACGGAGGTGGGGGGTGGTTGAAATGGGCAAATGTGGTCAAAACGTCTAAATTTCTAGTTATAAAATAAGTCGTGGGCTGTAACGTACAGCACAATGACTATAGTTAATAATACTGTATTGTATATTTGAAAATTGTCAAGGGAGTAGATCTTAAAAATTCTCATGACAAGAAAAGAAAATTTGTACTATGTATAGTGACAGATGTTAAACTAGGCTTATTGTGGTGATCATTTCGCAGTATATACAATATCGAATCATTATGTTATACACCTGAAACTAATATAACGTTAAATGTCAATTATATCTCAATTTAAAAATATATCATTAATTGTGTATATTTTCTCCAATATATATACATAAATATGTCAATATCCATTTAAATAATTGTTGGAACTTGGATTAGGAATGCCTTAAGTATACAGAATTTTACAGGAATGAATATTTTTAAAAATCAATGTTTAAATTTGTTCAGGTTTTCTTTTAGGTCCTTTAGTTAAGTATTATAATTTTCCTTACATATGTTACACCTTTCTTGTTAGGTTTATTTTTAGATATTTTGTGGGATTTTTTTATTGTTATTTTTTTTTACTATGAATGGGCTCTTTTTTCATATTTTTTAATTGATTATTTTTGATATGTAGGAAAACTCTTGTTTTTGTATATTCATCTCATATCCAGCAACCTACTCATCTACTCATGTCTCCTCCTATTTCTAATATACTTTTTTCAACCTTTTGGATTTTCTAGATCCAAAATTAATGTCTGCAAATACTGAGAGCTTATTCTCTTTCAATATCACTATCTCTACACTGTTTTCTTATTACATAGGTTAGGACCTTGAGTACAGTGTTGAAGACAAGTGATGATAGTATTTTTGTGTATATCTTGACTTGAGTGGGAAAGCTTTTAATAATTTACCATAAAATATTTTGCTTACTATAGGTTTCTGGTAGACAGCCATTGTCAGTTTTAGGAAATGTGTTTTTCTCCTTAGTATTTTTTAATTAAAAAATTAAAGCTAAATTTTATCAAATGGAGTTTTTTAGGCATCTATTTAGTTGATCATATGGATTTTTGCAGTTAATCTATTTAATTTACTAATTAATGAATTGCATCTATAGATATCCTGATATGAAACCATCCTTACACTCCTGAGATACACTTTATTTGGTTATGATGTGATTCTTATTTCCATTTGCTAATAATTTATTTAGATATTTGCATCTTTGTTCATAAGTAAGATTGGCCTACAATGTGTGCATATGTAACATTAGCCTCATAGAAAGGGTTGAGAAGCTTTCCTGCAGTTTTCATGCCATGGAAGATTTTATGTAACAGAGAAACATCCAGTGACTTGACTGTTAACCATAACTTGCCTAAATAACCATTAGAGTTTCATATCTTTCCTAGTGTTAACATCCATATGACCATGGTATATTTGTTAAAAACGATGAGATTAATGTTGGCATAATACTATTAACACAACTTTATTTTTAAAATATATGATTAAACAAATTTTACAAATAACAGCTAGCATCACTCAGTTTTTATATTATTTTCCTCCCACCTCTTATATTTCACCACAGTTCTTTAGCCCCAGACAGCTTTATATCTAACACATCATTGCAAAAATCTGTACAAAAGCTGCAGCATAGAGACACTCCAAAACACTTGTTCTAACTGTCTGTTTCTTTGGAAGGGCCTCTTCAATCTTACTCTATTGCTCTATCTCTCTGCATGAGGTGCTCTCTGTTCTGAAAAGTCAAGAAGTGGTTTGGAGAAGGAAAGAAAAGATAGGAGAAAAAGACTGATTCAAAATCAACCATACTAAATGCAATGTGAATCCAGGACCAAAAAAAGAACATTAGTGGAAAAACTGGTGAAATCCAAATGATATCTGTAGTTTAGCTAATAGTGTTGTACCAAGGTTAACTTCTTAGTTTTAACAAATATACCATGACTATGTAGATGTTACCACTAGATGAAGGGTGTAAGGAAAATCTTTGTACTCTCTTTGCTACTTTTCCATATATCTAAAATGATTCCAAAAATAGTTTCAGTCATAGATTTTGAAAAGAAAAGAGCAACTTTTAAGCTTACAGAACTGAAAAAGGTTCTGGTGCATAGTAGTCATTAATGCTTTGTCAGCTCCTCTGTCATCCACCATCCCACATCCTCCCCAACTAGGAACCCAAGGTTGTACTGTTTAATCACTTTGTGCCTATGATATGAATTTTCCATCTAACAGAAGAAGTTATTAGTGTGTTTATGTGTGTGCATGTACACGCAAACAGGCATGTGTGAGTGGTTCTGCAGATAGCTGTTTAGACATGAAGTTGCAGAAATAATAGTGATGATAATGAAGACTATTAGCTACCATGTACTCTGCATTACTTATATGTAAAGTTCCACGCTGAGAACTTTCCATACATTATCTCATTCCATGCTCACAACAGCCCTATAAATTAGGCTTAGTAGCCTTATTTAGAAGGGAGGAAACAGAAAAATAGGCCACTTGCCCAAATTCACCCTGCCAGTAAGCTCCATGGTTCAAACACAGATCTCCTTTTCTGACTTCAGAGATTATGTTTTAAAATGCCACTCAATTATGTTATTTACTTAATGATAATAACAATGTGACTGAAACTTAATTTCAAAAAACATAAAGACTGACATTTGACTTAATATACTGGTTATCTAGGGTCATAAAATTCCACTACCACCATTAAGTAACTATGTGACCCTAGGGAAGTCACGATATCTATTGTTTTCATTTGTTTCATCTTTAAGATGGGTATAATACCTGTTATTTTACTGATGGTGATGAGGATTAAATAAAACAATGTCAATGACCTAACACAATTCCTGATATATGGTAGGAGCTCAATGAACATGAGTGTCTTTCCTGTAGCCCCATGTCATCATGGCTTTATTGGTATGTCTAGAAATAGCACCACTTCCTCACCCTCTATTTCTGTTTTTAGTTATACTTTAGAAGCTAACAGAAACTATATATTTAATAATAATAATAAACATTTATATAATATTTATAGAGCAGTAATCACTATTCTAATATATATAAATTTAGACCTATGTAAACATATAATATACACATATTACAGAGTATTACATATGTAAAAACATATATTACATATGTCCTATAGTATATATTATGTAATATGTAATATATACATATATGTAAACATATACAATAACATATATATATTCACATAATCCTCACAATTTGATGAAGTAGGTATTATGCAATTTTACAGATGAGGAACCTAGGTCGAGACAGTTAAATAACAGGCTCAAAATTAAAAGCTAATAAGCAGTAGATCTAGGATTTGAACTCTATCACGTGGGCCGTAGAGTTCATGCTTACAACCGCTGTTCGCTGTTTTTAAATAAACTGTCTTGATGATGATATTTGCTATCGATTTTAAAAGCTATAACATTAGTACATGTAAGATACTGTAGTCCTGTGTGGTAGAAAGGGAAGCCAGAAACTTAAAGATCAGAAACTTCCAAACTGCATTTCCATTCAGATGCATACAGCCTTCTGTTGAACTCAAGCTGAGAACATTTGGAATATCTCATTACTTTTAAAAGGTGGGCTGCTTTCTTTAATTAATGAAAGAAAGATTATCTGTGTCCTTATTGATAGAATGCCACTGTAAGTCGTTGTTGGCTAAAGCAGTGACATTGTTCAGTGATGGTTACAAAACTACACGGTGTCACTTAGCCTTGCACATGACTGAAACGACAGATGTTAAAAATGACATTATTCTGACTGCTCTGGGATATGCATCTGAAAGAGGTCAGGAGTGAAGACAATTTTACCTTAGGTCATCATTAACTCAAGTTCACAGAGATACTTTCAGATATAATCAAAAGAATTAACATGGTTTTGCCTGAATTCCCTCAACTTTAGATTATATTACCCTTTTTTTTTTTTGGTCTTTTGCCAGAAGTTGGATAGTAGGGGTGAGAGTGGGGGGCGGATACAATTCCAAATGTAGGTAACAAAATATTTTGGATAAATCTTTAGCTTGGAAAGTGGCAAGGTGCTTTCTATGGAGTCCAAGTTAGCACATTAACCAGATTACATTCTAGCCATTTTACAGTTTCTTTTTTAAGTCAAGTGCACAGAATGGATAATTATCATTCTTAACTCACAATATATACTTACTGTCCAAGATGGCCATGACTGGCTTTACGGATTTAACTGGTTATTTATTTATTTTAAATAATAAAATAAGCACCTTTTAACTCCACTATTCAAAACAAAAGCTAGGGTCTTAATAATAATCAAAAAATAGCTACGTGCTCTCCCATCCCATCCCCCTAGCCCCCTGAAACGAAACTTCACCTTTAATTCCTTGATCATCAGCCTCTCACTTTCCCTTTATGTGGTTTTTATTCCACCCTTATTCCTAAAAAAATAACATTTTTATATTATTATTTTTCACTTTATGAAAAGGTATCATGGTGTATGTAATTTCTACTTAATAGATTAGAAGACATGAATATATTTTTTGCATGGCACTGCACTGCATGTCTTTTGAGTTGCTATATAGTTCTATATCCAGAGTTTGTTCATCTACTCCTCCCCTGATAGGAGGTAGGTGGTTTCCAAGTTGTTTTAACCCCTATTATGAACAGCAATGCTGCAAATATTATCCCGTTCTACATATGTAAGTGTTTCTCTGGAATATATTTCTAGGTGTGGAACCACCAGGTTATAAGTGATGAATGCTCAACTTGAGGAGGAATATATTTTCCAAAGTGGTTGTGTCAATTTTCATATCTACTCATACTTCTGCCAACTGATTGGGTAAAAATTCTCTTGTATTAAACTTAAGTGTTTTCCCCAATCATTAGCGATGATGAATATTTGTTCACAAAGGAAGAAGTCACTTCCATGTGATAGGAGTAGCAAGTCTAGGAATTTTCATTTTTTTTTTTAACAGATACATGTCAGTTTATTACGACTTAACTATAAATGGAGATTTGGTACCCTGAGACAAGGGTGAGGAGAGGGCAGGATGATTTATACCTTATTGACAGGTCAATCACAGAAAATAAATGAAGGTTCATAGAAACTTCTCTGCTAGATAAAACCTCTTCCGAGTTCTCTAACTTGCAGCATTAAAAGGTCAGTAGTTTTTCAGTTGTTTCCTGTTTTTTTCTGTGAGTACCTTGACTTCTTCATGTATGTAAGGAATTCTGAGACAGGTTGAAAATCAGGGTCTCTACAGTTGTCTCAAGTCCCCAGATAGAGTTCCAAAGCTCTTACATCGCGAGATCTCCTAAAGCGGTATCACTGCTCTGGGAATTTTATTCTCAACATGTTTCTAACCCATCAATTTACTGTGCTACAGAACTACTTCTATGTATTTTATTAATTTTGATCAAGAGCCAGCAAAATTTTCTGTAAAATAGTGAACATTTTAGACTGTGCATGCCAGATGGTCTCTGTTACAACTACTCAGCTCTTCCTTTTCACAAGAAAGTAGCCACAGGAACCTCATAAACATAAATGTGTGTGGTGATGTGCCAATAAAACTTTATTGGTTACCGGGGTAAGGGGAGGAGGGGTAAACTGGAAGATTGCGATTCACATATACACACTACTATATTTTAAAATAGATAACTAATAAGGACCTACTGTATAGCATAGGGAAGTCCTCAATACTCTGTAATGGCCTATATGGGAAAAGAACCTAAAAAAGAGTGGATATATATATAACTGATTCACTCTGCTGTACACCTGAAACTAACGCAACATTGTAAATCAACTATACTCCAATAAAAACTTTTATAAATAAAAAACTAAACATTAAAAATTAAAAAACAAGCAGTGAGCCAGATTCAGCCTATGGGTCACGGTTTGCTGACTCCACGTTTAAATTACCAGAGACCTCCATTGCCCTGTAGATGACACATATGTTACTAGTGTATCTACTAGCAGAGTGGCCAGTCATTTGGAATCATCACAATGTACTGAACACATACTTGCTGCTACTGTATGTTACAGTATATTATGGCATCATATTATCAATATAATATGCATTTATTTTTTAGGCTGTTTCTTTGTAAGTAGCCAGAAACCTACATCTAAACTTTTCCAATGATAACTTCAATTCAACAAATAAATCAAACCTGTATAACGCCACCTGTTTTTTTCCCAACAACTCAGCAAGGAGATACTATTTTGCCCAACTTACAGGTGAAGAAACTGAGGCTCAGAGAATTTAAGTAACTTGTTCACAGTCACACAGTGAATAAACAGCAAAAAAAATGAGTATCTGAGCTTGGATTTTCTAGGCCCAATGCTCATACTTCTTCAATTGAAGCGTGTCTCCCATGTGTTCACATGCAATGAAAAATCAGTATGGTCTTTATTTCTGAAACCTAACAGCTACCGCTACTAACATTTATTGAAAGTTTATTTTTTTATAAATTTATTTATTTATTTATCTATCTAACTATTTATTTATGGCTGCATTGGGTCCTCGTTGCTGCGCACGAGCTTTCTCTAGGTGCAGCGAGTGGGGGCTATTCTTCATTGCGGTGCGCGGGCTTCTCATTGCAGTGGCTTCTCTTGTTGCGGAGCACGGGCTCTAGGCACGCAGGCTCAGCAGTTGTGGCGCATGGGCTTAGCTGTTCCGCGGCATGTGGGATCTTCCCAGACCAGGGCTCGAACCTGTGTCCCCTGCATTGGCTGGCGGATTCTTAACCACTGTGCCAAAGGGAAAGTCCTGAAAGTTTTCTTTTTTTAATATACCCAACACCGTGCCAAGTCCTTTGCACACAGTATCTCATGTGATCCTTACTAAATTCTTTAATATTAAATTTTTCATATTCCTACTGTATACATGAAGAAACTATAGCTTGTCAAGGTAAAGTAAATTGCTCAAAGTCACAAAGCTATTGATAGTAATTTACTGAATCAAAAATCACAAAGGAGCACCAAAGCTAGTGCCCTGGGCACCCTGCCTCCCTGCCTCCCATCTGACACATACACATACAGCGGGTGAGAAACTCTTCCAGGGAAAATGAAGACATTGCCTTAAAAATACTGGCCATGTAGCTGTCTGGCTGTGAGTTATCATCATATATCTTACCACCGTTCATGTTTTTCTGCAATGTGTACTTTTCCTCCAGAGCCATAAAATATCTTGTGTTCTAATGTCCTTGATTTCCATAATCCAGGGTATATCTTTCTCAGAAATATTGCAACTATTTCCTTTGAAGGGCAAAAAGAAGCTGCTTTCTGAGAGACTATCATTTCTGGCATGATTGTCAAAATACTGCTGAAACAGATTCTGCAAACATTTCTTTTAGAGAAGGTATACTTGTTTGCCTGAATTGAGACATTCATAACTGCCTTTCTTCATTCCTCTCTTGCTTTTTCCTTTCTTCCTTCCCTCCTTCCTTTCTCCTTCCTTCCTTCTTTCCTTCCTTCCTTCCTTCCATCCCTAGCTAACTCAATCATTCATCATGTATTTTTTTTTCATTCATGCCACACTTAGTGGGTGACTGCTAGGTGTCAGGCATTGAGCGTAGATAAAAAGATGACTAAATGTGATAACTGTCCTCAGGAAGTATACAATAAAGCAAAGAGAGCAGGTATAAAAACAAGCAAATGCAACAAAGCCTTGGTACTCAACATGTGGTTCACCTAGGAGTTTGTTACAAATGCGGAATGGCAGACCCCATGCCAGACCAACTTAATCACAATCTGCACATTACAAACGTGTCTGTGTGCACATTAAAGCTTGAGAAACCCTGCAATATAGTAATGTCATAGATATGTACTCAACCGGGATCATCATGGGACACAAAGGTAGCAAAGATGGCTTCTCTGGAGTGGGAGCATGTATTTTTGGAAATGCTTCACGAGGAGTGATGCCTGAGCCTGGTCTATGACATGTAGTGATGTTTGCCAGGGAGATTAGAAGTAAAGATAACCTAGGGAGAAGGGAAGCATGAGCTGTAATGTCACTAAAGGCCTGAAAAAACTCAGTGCTCTTGGGAACCACAGGGAAGTCAGGGTGGGTGAGGAATATCCCAGACAATATTGGAACACATATGCATATAAGAGTCTGGCTAACCACTAGGCCAGGTGAGGAACTGGGAGTCTATCCTATGCGCCAGTGGTTTAGTACTGGCTGCAAATTAGAATCACTTGGGGAACTTTAAAAATACAGATACCTAGCCTTTACCCCCAGAGATTATGATTTAATTGGTCTGGGGTCAGATTTAAGTTCTCCAGATAATTCAGATGGGCAGAGTGGATTGAGACCACTGTTTACGGCACCGGGAAGCCTCTGACAGGCTTTAAGAGGGACAGCAGGGTGATCGGATCACTTCCTTGGTGCCTAGAAGTCAACTTAAGAGCCTGTTCGGCCACAAAGAAGACACAGCGTGGGTGTAAGCCAGGGGAAACCTAAAGGGACCAGGTAGGTGACTTAACTGCAAGGAGTAGGCTGAGGTCACTCAACAAGGAGCAAGGGGGACAGCAGCAAGCTGGAGAGCATATGCCACCTGAACACATTTACACCCAAATTTTAAACTAAACTTGTCTATGAGCCAGATCTAGCCAGAGGATCACCAGTCTACAACCCCTGGCATAATAAGGCTGTAAGGAAATTAAAATGTTAAGGACACAGAATCAATGGGCTTTGAAATTAATTTGGTGTAGCGAACGAGAGAAAGGAAATACATTAAATGAATGCTGCTCCCGTTCACAAAAATAGGCACCAAAATAAGGAGGGAAAAGTTTGGGGGAGAGATGAAAGTTCAGTTTAGGGTATGTTGAGTTTGAGGTGTTTATGGGACATACAATTAAAGACCTGAAATAAATACCCATCTTGTGCCCTGTTGGGTATTTGGGGCTGGGATTTGGCTAAGGAGTTGCCAGTGTGTGTGAGCTGAAGCCAGAAGAATGGCCGATAATCTCTTGAAGGAGCAGGAATATTGAACAGAGGGGAAGAGCAGCATTTCGGGCACTGAAAGAGCCTACCAAAGGCTGAAAGAGGAAGGTCAGTGAGTTGAAGAGCAGTGGAGGGCTGTGATGGAAGTTGGGCCAGGGAGGAACAGGGAGAGAGGGTCCACTTTACTTTTCCAAGTGCTTTATTTGTTATATGCTTTCTTAATATTGTTCTTAACATGAAAGATACAGACTAATTAGTTGACAATAATATCCTTCAATTTGGAATACTCCAAGGCCTACAGAATTTCAGAATAGGAAAGACCAGAGATTAATTAACCTTAAACTTCTCCAATCTATACCCACACTATACTTAACAAGTAGATGTCAGAGTCTAATTTAACATTACTGATGAGGAGATATTGCTACCTTATAAAGAGAGCTCTTTCTTATATTATGTAAAGATCTACAAACCTAAAAATTTTAATAGTTACTGAACATTAATTCACATACTATACTAGACTCTGTGAATGACAAGCCTGATTCATCTCAACATTTATTTAGTAACTCCATGTACTAGGTACTGGGGATACAGAGAGGAATAAAAATAGGTTCCAGGTCCTTGAAGAATGTATAATCTGATGGTGAAGACAGATGTATCACCACATGCCTTCTATATAATGTGGCAAGTGCAGCCAATGGCATGCGTCTTTGTGATGAGAGTTGCCCGGCCTGACCTCAAGTGACCTGGCCTGGGGTTCTGAGAGTGGTAAACTGCAAAAGTCTTCTGGAAGACATTATACCTGAGCTGAGGGACGAAGGGGAGTAGGAATTAGGCAAAGAAAAGAGGGTAAGGGTCTTCCAGGCAGTGGGAATGAAAATGAACAAATGGCCTGTCTTGGAGACTGTGTGTAGAATGACAGACAGTCTGGAATAACTGGGAGGTTCACTTGGCCGACTAAGAGACTGGAGGAATGGTCCACTACATCATTTGGTTCGCTGGCCCAAGAAGCTGGGATTATAAAGTGCCTTGATCTCAGCAACCTTTGTTCACACAAAAGCTAATGCAGAAACCCTCTAAGTAAAACAAGTACAGAACTTTCAAATAATTGCAATCCAGAGGCATATTTTATCATCTGCATTATAGATCAGTTTCTGGGGTATCTGTGGAAGATGAACTTGAAGGTACAAGACCAGAGGCAGGAAAACCAGTTATTGCAATTTTCTTGGAGACAAGTGATGAGTTCTTAACTAGAATGGTAGCTGTAAGAAGGAAAGGGTGGGGAGAGGGGTAGGTGGCCAACTTTAAAAATAATGGGCAGGACTTTGTGACTGACTGGATATAGGAACTGAGAAGCAAAGAGGAGTACAAAAGGACTAATGGGTTTGATTCAAGCAAATAGGTATAATATGAAACACTGCCATGGTTCCTGCCCTAGAGAGACTTCTAAGTTAGTCAGCAAGATACCTGTTTATAGAAATAACACAAAGTGCACCACAGGGCAAGGGTGACAAAAGAGAGGAAGAGAATCATTCTCCTCCATGGACAAAATAAAAATACTTTTTTGTTTGCTCAGAAGGTCTGAATAAAAGCAAAAAAAAAATTAACCTCTGGAAAAAAGCTCTCTAGTGTTATTTCATAACCATGCACTTATCAAATGCTACACTCTAATGAAGAGGGTGAAATAGGTTCAAATACCGAGACTGCTGGCTTGAAACTGTCATGTGAAAACTTTCGTTTTGATTAATATAATTGAAGCGTTCAATGTGTATCTGCTAAATTGCAATCAAATCAGTAAAATGTTATTCATTTTTTAAATGAATCTGTCAGAAGTTCTATGGGTACTCTGCCAACAGTGACTTGGATTTGCACAGCTTAACTGCAGATATTATTAGTTTATAAAGGGGTAAACTGAGACGCTGAAAATTCAATCCCTTGAAGAGGTAGAGTCAATAGTTGACTTGCAAATAGACCACCAAGGTCCCCAATAGACCAAACTAATACAGTCCCTGGTACAAAGTGGAACAGATTTAATTAAGATTCTAAATCAACGTATTGAGAGGTACCAAGTTAGGTACTGAAAAATTCACCAACTTCATTCTATCCTGATTTACCACAAACGTAGATTCCAACTCAAAAAATCTTGAGACTCTCTGTGGGGTTTTCTGCAGCGTATAAAACATAGTTTCTGGTACCATAAATGAATAAATTATTCATGCCCGGTTCTCTATTTTTCTAGGTCAGACATGTCAGTATTACTCACCCTCACCCCCTTCTCCCACTGTTGCTGCTGTTCCTCCCCCACCCCATTCCGTCTCCATCTTCACCTCATCTTCACTCTCCTTGCCATCCAGTCGTTGAAAGTCCTTACACTAAAATATCTGAAGACATGGGGGAGTACTTTCACCTCTTTGAGAAACAGCATTTACAGAATTATATTACAATAAACATCAACAAGTAGTAATTGAATTTCTCCAAAGAAGACATACAGATGGCCAACAGGCACATGAAAAGATGCTCATCATCGCTAATTATTAGAGGAATACAAATCAAAACTACAATGAGGTATCACCTCACACCAGTTAGAATGGGCATCATCAGAAAATCTACAAACAACAAATGCTGGAGAGGGTGTGGAGAAAAGCGAACCCTCCTACACTGTTGGTGGGAATGTAAACTGGTGCAGTCATTATGGAAAACATTATGGAGGTTCCGCAAAAAACTAAAAATAGAGTTGTCATATGATCTAGCAATCCCACTCCTGGGCATATATCCAGACAAAACTATAATCCGAAAAGATACATGCACCCCTATGTTCATAGCAGCACTATTTACAATAGCCAAGACATGGAAACAACCTAAATGTCCATCGACAGATGAATGGATAAAGAAGGTGTGGTACATACATACAATGGAATACTACTCAGCCATAAAAAAGAATGAAATAATGCCATTGGCAGCAACATGGATGGACCCAGAGATTATCATACTAAGCAAAGTAAGTCATAAAGAGAAAGACAAAAACCATATGATATCACTTATATGTGGAATCTAAAATATGATACAAATGAACATATCTACAAAACAGAAGCAAACTCATAGACACAGAGAACAGACTTGTGGTTGCCCATGGGGAGGGGGGAGGGGGGAGGGGGGAGGGAAAGACTGGGAGTTTGGGATTAGCAGATGTAAACTATTATATATAAGATGGATACAAGGTCCTACTGTATAGCACAGGGAACTATATTCAATATCCTGTGATAAACCATAATGGAAAAGAATATGAAAAAGAATATATATATATATACCTGAATCACTTTGCTGTACAGCTGAAATTAACACAACATTGTAAATCAACTATACTTCAATGAAAGTTTTTAAAAAATAGTCACTGAGTTTCTCTTACACACCAGGAAGATAATGGTGAAAATACAGCCAGGTTCCTGCCTTCATGAAGCTCAGAGACTAGTGTGGTGAAAAAACAACCACAGTTAACGCAGGAAGTACAGGGTCCCAGGAAAGCAAATACCACAGGCACCTAACCCAGCCATACTGGGAGGGGAGGTTTCTGAAAGGGACAACTTCCTTCAATTACCCGGGGAGCAAGAAACATAAAGGAGAATAATCAACTACAAAAACATACATGGCAGTGGGTTCCAAGCCTGGCTTCACACTAGAAACCTCCTGAAGAACTTTCACATTTTCAAATGCCCAGGTCCCATATCATTTATATCAGAATCCCTGGAGGTAGCGCCCAGGCATCAGTATTCTTTAAAAGGTCCTTGGGTGACTGTAATGTGTGGCCAACGATGAGATCTACTGCTCTACAGATTGAGGCAAATCAGAATTTCTAAATGAAGGATTGTCATTCAGTCAGTCTCAGTATTAATTTTCCTCTTCAGAATGCTGCTAGATTTCTCTAAAATTTTAAAATTCTTCAGACATTTAAAATATATACACAACAGCAACAAAACAAAGGGAGAGAGAACACAAGCCAAGGACTCTGCCTTATGTTGAGCAACATATTTAAAGTTCACAAAGAATAGGATAAAATAACATTGTTTTAATGCTACAATGCATCTTTTCTTCATTACTCACAGAAGTTTTTTACTCCATTGTCATAACCAGTTTATATTTCTAATGGAAGAGATTAAGTATACTATCAAACCTGAACATTTTCTACACAGATTTGATGCCGCTACCCACAAGAGGGGTTTTGAGTTTTGCTTGTTTTGGAACAACAATAATAACAACTATTATTTAAAATTAGAGCCTTTTCACAGTAGAACCACAGTGTTAGGCGTAAGTAAAGTTATTGGGGAGTTAGTTTGTTCCACTGGGTGATAGAAAAAAGAAACATTCAAAAAGCACCTCCTATGTTCCAGAAACTGTAGTGGGTAATTTTAAAAATATGTTATTTAATTCCGGCTTTACAACTCTCTGAGGTATATATTAACATCCCCACTTATAGATAAAGAAACCAAAGCGCAGAGATTAAAGTGATGTGCCCCGTGCCACACAGGAACTTGTCCTCAGGGCTGCTCGTAAGCAAAGCCCACACCGCTTGCCCCGGATCTAATGGGCACTTCTAGTAAGGGGTGTTATAACCACTTCCATAATGAGTCAGGTGGACTTCAAACTAAATTACAACCTTCTCAGAAAACAACTCCTGTTCTTGGTAGTCAAGTGACTCTTTCATAAATTAATATAACTTTTACTGGACAGCTCCTTAACCACAAGGCAACAAATGCCTACAACTTGATGACAACCATCATCTTTATTTAAGTTGTGGGGTTCTGAGGGGGAAAAGGTTATGTTAACCTATTAGACTCCCCAAAAACCCTGAAGAAATCTAACAAAACAGAACTGAATGTGTGAGTCACATGAAAAGATATCAGAACGACAAATTTTAATTCATGATTTTTAAAGCTGTCTCTAGGCACTACCATTAAATGATAAAAACAGTTTAGACAGCTAAAGATTTTAGGGCTGGAAAATGCTCAATGTTGAGGGCTGACAGTTATTAGATATCTAGTTGTTGGGGAAAAGAAAACAAATTGCCCAGTCTATTTAAGGAAATATCTATTACCTAAATCTTTAAAGTGATTTTGTTAAGTTAATATGCCTATCACGCTATGCTTTGTTCCCTAAGAGTGATTTGCAAAACTCAAGGCTCACTTCTGGTAAATACAGGATTTCTTGGCCTATGATTTGTGTGCCAATTTCATGCCCGTGGACATTCTTCCTTAACCCCATTTTCCTTTATTGCAAATTAATTTTATTTTTATGGAGTGTATGCATCCTTTCTGTCACAAAGGGAGTATACAGAAATAAAATAATTTTTATAGAGAATATCTACTTGGGTGCCATAGTAAATAAGATACTAGAGCCAAATTTGGAGTAAATATTAATATCTCCTAACCAATCAACCCTCAAAAGCAAAATTATTTGCTATTACTGACATACTGCAATGTCTGTGAGGACATGACGTAAAATCTCCATACTACATCTCCCTCAGACAAGGTGTGGCTTTCGGTGGGAAAAACACAGAAGTTTCCTGCTCATGTTCTTAAGAGAGAAGAGGGAAGAGAGGCAGGGAGGACAACTTTCTTTAATGGAAATCCTTGGCACTGGCCCAGAAAGACAGCCTTCTCTCTCCTCCTAACCAAAGGCTTGCAAGGACAGGGCTGGGCCCACGAGAAAGAAGGAATAAAGCAGGCAATGTAGGCCTGTCTTCACTTCATTATAGGCCAGAATCCCTGATAGCAAGATCACAAACTTACAAGATCTGGTTATCCTAAAAGCAAAGGCATTAATTGAGAAAGTGTCAGGAGTTTACAGAGTAGATGCGAAGAAAGAAGCAGGCTTGGAAAATGGCAGAAACTAAGGCAGCTGTGGAGAACCAAGAGGCAGGAAGCACTGAAATGATGTTTTCGATAATAATTCGGCCAGGACAAAAAGACATTGAGCATGGGAGGGTGGCTGCAGGAGTACTGCCCACCACAGGACACTGTCCCCTAAAGGACAGGGATGCTATTGCTTGCATCAATTTGAAATAGCCCTCTCCTTTTTATTTTCAATCAAAACAGAAATTCCTAGGCAGGAGGATCCAGTTGGCTGAACAAAGTCACCTACCCACGTTCCAGTTGGCTTAGGTGGGAGAAGTGGGGAGACCCTGCCCCAACGCTGGACTCCTGCCAGTAAACACTGGTGCAAGATTCAGGCAGGGTTGATTCTATTTGGCTGGTGCCTGTGCTAGATGAGTTGGTTAGCATTTTGAATATTACCCCAGAATTCCAGCTCCCTTTTGCTGAAGGCAGAGTTGTGAATTCTATTAAGACTCACACATTATGACATTCTCTCAAATAGGAAGATGTTGGGCAGCCAAAAAGTTGACAAATATCACTACCAGACTTGAATGAGATCAGCCGAAGAGTCCTCTTAGCTCATATGTAATGCAGCCTCACTTAGCAGGACAGACAATTATATACATTACTGGGGGAACATGATGTAACTTGGGGAATAAACACGCACCTCCCCCAGACAGGAATCAGAGGGCCCTTGGCTAAAGATTTAATCAAATACTTATTAACAGTAATCTCAAAGCTTTGACTGGGTCTTTGTGTATTTGAAGAAGAGGTCATTAATGGGTAGATGGCTTAGCGGTGGGTCCTTTCTCATGCCTGGCCAGCCCTTCGTGCAAAAATTTGTAAGGAAGGAAAGGAAAGAAAAGAAATAAGATTGCTCTCCATAATTATGTGAAGTACCGACTCCAATGTATGGAGAATCACCTTATTCACTGAAGGAGTTCAGGCTGCAGTGTCTCTGAGAATTAATGTTTGTCCTTGGAAGCTCCATGTATATGTAAGTGTGTTTAATTCAACTGCCCTAACGGCTCCTGGTATGACAATGACAGAGGTACCTAAGCAAAAGTATCCTTAAAAGTTCTGTCTCTAGCAGAGATCTCTCCAGAAGACCTGTCATTTACCAAGGTGTCTTCAACAAATGTGCTCTTAACGAAAGGTTCCCATGCAGGGGCGCCACTGGGAGAAGTTTTCAGGACACAGGATTATCTCCAGTAAAAATTTTTCTAGTAGTTGCCCTAGCAGTGCTATTGCAGTGCACACACTGGATTAGTTCACCAAAAGTCATTCATGACTCCCCTTGCCTTTGCCTTTCTCTACGGAGCAGGCTCAAAGACGGACATAAATGCCTTCCCAGACCCCACTGCAGCTAGGGGCAGTCATGAGTCACAGTCTTGGCCAATAAGTATCTGCAGAAGCCCAGAGTGGGTGTTCCTTCTCAAATAAAAAGGAAAACCCATGCTAGATGACACAACTTTTTCTTTTTCTCACCCTTTCTCTTTCTTCCTGCCTGGAACAATGATTCAATGCCTGTAAGTGCAGCAGCCATCTTGCATCTATGAGGACAGAAGTCACAAGTTGAGGATGATAGAGTAGAAGTTAGAAGCCTAGTGCCCTGATTGCACCAGTGGGCCAGTGACCCACTCCTGGGCTACTGGCCCTCAGATATCATGTTACATGAAACATGTCAACCCTGCCCAGTTTAAGCCTCTGAGCAGGTGATTTTGTTACTTGAAGCTAAATGCAATCCCATTAGTGTAGTGCCTCTAGCAGGTGTTTTTCTAACATGGGTGACCCCTATGACAATAACATCCCTGGCAATGTTCCACATTGTCTTTATAGTTTGTTTATCTTGTCTTACCAAGATAACAGACTCTCACTGACGCATTTAACAAATGCTATGGCATGGACGATAGGAATCTTTCTGCTGTGATGCTTATTCGTGATGTGATTCGTATTTCTATGCTTTTTCATTTTGATTCCTAACATTTGAACCAGTGTTGTTAATAAAATCTCAGATTCATTACCATTCACTGTTTACTGCTGTTATTTTGTTGTTATCACTGTTGTATTATTTTGTTTTATTTGCCTTGTTTTGAGCTGTCCCCAATTGGGAACTTGAAAACAAGGATTAAGAAAGTAAGAGAGGACATTTTATTTTTCATTTATTTGTATTTATACAAAATTATATAAATAATATTTGATTACATAAATTACACAAAATATACAATTATACAAAATATACTGAGAATAAATTTAGTTCCATTGATGGTGAAAAATTTTCAAATTGTTATCCTTCTTAATTTAATCATACTTTTAGATTCTAACACATAACCATTAATCAATAATATCCTTCTTTTCATATTTTACCCTCTTAAAACGTCATTTTCTCCCTTAATTTGGAAGAAACTATGGTCGAAAATAATGTAAATATCAGTTTTAACTTTAAAAAAGGATTATTGGGGCAACAGCTGACATTAAGGAAATATGAATTAATAAGCCTTATTATTTTGAAAAAACAAACACATTTTTTAAAATTTTAACTTGTTCAATTCCTGTACTTCTAGTTTTATTTGATTAAAATGTTTTCCCTTAAAAACTTTATAAAGGAGAATTTATGCCTTTACTTATTATGAAATATGTTTATAGTTTCTTTTAAATGGGCAAATTCTGTGGTCTTCTCTTGGCACCGCAAAGGGCTTGTGAGTGTCAGTCTGAGCACATAAGGTTGGAGTGGCTTCTATATTTGAAGGCTGCTGTCCATCACTGAGTAATGGCTCAGGACATAAGAGCAGAATAGTTTCTATGTCAGAAGGTTGCTGCCCAATACTGAGTAATAGTCTATTACTAGAAAGAATTAAAGAAAATAACTGTCCTTGGGGTTTGGAGGCTTTTTTAAAATGATGTTTTTATTATTTTAGAACAACTTGATTTCACTAAACAGAGCAGCAGAAATTCAGTTTGAAGTATGTATACGTTCATTACAACTCACAAACAATAAAGGCCAGACTCAACATGGATGTATCAGGAGACAGATATAATTTGCACAGATGTTGAAGTCTCTTTGACACTGACTGCAAAGAAGACCAGAGCTTCTATTTGGAACTGGAAGTTGAATTTGGCATAAGTCCAATGACATTTGCAAGAAACAAAGGCCCACTAATAAATACTAAATTTAGAAGGGTCATCTTGGATTTTTATCTCCAACTGTGTACTCTTTTTGTCGACATATAAGTTATTCATTTAATAGTCCTTTATTTGTTTTATTTTGGAAAACAGGAAACATGAAATCAATCCTACTTTAAATATTTCAGAGTTTAGGATTCAGGGAGAATTTCCAAATTTTGTAAAAATAGCTCCACATTATTCATGTCTCCTTAAACTCATAGAAATAGAACCTTTCCATGCTTAGGACACATAGAAGAAATAAAAGGAAAGAAACACACCTAGGCTGAAGACATCTTATGAATAGGACAGATGCTACTGGCAGACCAGGTACAACAAATATAGCTAAAAATCCTGGTTAGGAATTTGTTGCCAGTTATGATTCTTGCTTTCAACTTGTAAAAACAAAATTTTTTAAATCTTCCAAAGTAGTTCACCTATAAGGACTCCACGAGGAAAGAAATCCATTTTCCAATTCTGAAACAGTAATAAGAAACGCCCAACTGTAACTGGCATTGACTTTCCAGGTTCTCTATATGTTTACAATCTATAATCAAAAATAAATTAAGAGGGACTTCCCTGGTGGGCCACTGGGTAAGACTCCGCACTCCCAATGCAGGAGGCCCAGGTTCGATCCCTGGTTGGGGAACTAGATCCCGCATGCAAGCCACAACTAAGAGTCTGCATGCTGCAACTAAGAGTCCACAAGCTGCAACTAAAAGATCCAGCATGCCACAACGAAGATCCTGCATGCCACAACTAAGACCTGGCATAGCCAAAACAAACAAACGAATGAATATTGAAATTAATTAATTAATTAAGAAAGGAACATCAGATTAAAAAATGAGCATGTTCATAATGACAAGATGGTAGTAAAACAGAGGAAAATATTAAGAACAGCATCCCTGGAGTCAAAATTCCTGGATCCAAATGTAGCTCTAGTATAACAGTTCTCAACCACGGTCCAGATCAAGAGCATTGGCAACACCTGGGAACTTGCTTAAAATGCAAATTCTCAGGCCTGGTCCCAAACCTACTGAATTAGAAACTCTGGAGATGGTGCCCAGAAATCTGTCTTTTAACAAACCTTCCAGGTGATTCTGGTGCTTGGTAAAGTTTAAGAACCACTGATCTAGCGCTTAGGAGCTATATGATCTTGACCATAATAATAATTTTGAGCCTTGGTTTTCTCATCTGTAAAATAGGGGGAAATAACAGTCTCCTTTCTCTCTCTCTCTCTCTCTCTCTCTCTCTCTCTCACGCACACACACACACACACATACAAAGAGTTCTGGGAAGATTAAAAAGCACCCGAAATTCATGGAAAGCCTTCAGAAGAGCACCCAGCATACAGTAAGTGGTCAGTGAGTTTTAGCTCTATGTAGGCCATTATGGGCTTAAAGGTAACAATGTTGTTAAATGAATAGTTACTGTGTGGTTTGGTATGTTGTTATGTATATTCCTTTTCTGCACACAAAGGGATGTCACATCCATTATGTGATTTTATCCTCATAGAACACCCCTGAGGTGGGAGGGACAGGAACTACAGTCCTCTTTCCATGTATATTCAATGATTATGTATTAATTACCTAGAAACCATGTGCCTAGCCCTGTGCTAGATGCTGCAATACAACACGAACAAGATAAAGAAGGCCCCTGCCCTCCAGAAGGTGACATTCTCATTTAATTCCAATCAGCCAGTAAGGCACAATGGTTCCTCATGAAATTTATAAAAGCAGTGAGAGGGCTTGTTGAAAATATAGATTCTTTGGCCAGCCTTTCTAAGAATTTGATTAATTAGTATTGGGTTGGAGCCCTGGAATCTGAATTTTTGATAACCTTCGGGGATGATATAGATACAGATGGTCCAGGAAAACCACAGAGAAAAGCCAACCAAGAACACGTATCTGTGTATGTAAGAACATATCCTTACAATACAGTGTGAGTCTCATGATAGGACGAGCTCAGGATGATATGGGAGAAGGGGACCATCCTTGACTAAGGGATCCCTATCAGAATATCTCCAAGTATTCAATTTCAGTGGTTTTAAAAAACAAAAATTTATTTCTTGCTCCTGCTGTTTGTGCATTGTGGGTCACAGAAACTAGTTTTTATCTTAGTTACTCAGGGTCCTAGACTTATGAAGCAGCCGCTGTCTTGAATGCTGCCAGTTGCTGTGAGAGAAGGAAGAGAAAGCTGTAAGGGCTTTGCATGAAAAATTAGATGTGTGGGTGGAAAACAATGCATATCCCTTCCTTTCATAAATCATTGTCCAGAATGAGTCACATGACTCCACTTACCTACACAAGTGCTAATAAATGCAATCATACCCACAGAATTAGAGAAGAAACAGGAAATCAGTGAATAACAACAACCATTATTTTGAGATCATTTCATAGATGATGAAACTGAGTTTTAGCAACAAATAACTTCCCCCAAAATAGCAGAGTCAGTAAATACCCCAAGAAAGATTCATTCTCCAGTGTTTTTTATGGCATCCGGTACCAATGAGACTCAAACTCCAGCCCTATCTCCAACTGCTCTTTTGGGAGCCAGAACTAAATCAATACATTTGCTTTTAGTGATCCCTGTTTTAGGTGTTGATGGTTCCAGATGAATGAGACATCAATCCTGTCTCCAAAGAGCTCGTTTTCCACCAGAAGACACAGTCACAGCACAATGAATATAAGACACCTCAGAATGTGATAAGCAATGGACCAGAGGGATGAATGTATGAACTAACTGACATCCAATTGCAGAAGGGGAAAATAATTCTGCAGGGTGAGTAAGGAAAGGTTCGCAGAAGAGACGATTGTGGTGAACCTGCAAGAATAAGCAGAGTTTTGCTAGTAGGAAATGAGTGGAAGAACACTGGGCAGAGCTGACAAATGGACATACAGCTAAGGGTCTTATTTTGGGAACTTAAGACGCCCAGGATAGTTTGTCCACAAGGGTTCCTAAGGTCAAGAGTGTCAGAAACTTTCAAAGTAGTTTGATTTGAGAATGAAGGGCCTAGAGTGGCATGCCAAGGAGCTTTTCCTTTTCTTTTCCCAAGTGGAGATGTTGATTAAAGTTTTTGAGTAAAGCAGTAGTATTTGGGTTAGGAAAAAAAAAAGGAGGCCAATTATGGAAAAGATGGGGCTAGAAAGAAGAACAAAAAAGATGCTTCTGGGCTAGGTCAAGTAATCAGAACAACGAATGGTGACTATGACTATCTTCACCAGTCATTCTAAAACCACAATTGATCTTCTAAGATGGAAATTAATATCAACCAAAAATACTGCGAATACGGTTAGTTAGGAATATAAGAGGCCAATTCAGCTAGCAGCTGTATAAATGTTTGAGGACGAAGACAATTAGACATGAGGGTGAAGGAGGACAGGTAGGTTGGTCTACAGTAACCATTAGCCCATTAGAATGTTCCAAGAATCCTCTGCATTTGAATATTTGAAGGGGAGAACACCCAGACTGAAAGGGTATTTTGAGGTCCTTTGAACAAACCCATTATTTGACAGATGAAAATACAAGTGCAGAAATGGCATATAAGTTTTTATCAAACCCAGTTCTAAAATCCAGTTCCAATAACAAATGTATCATAGACTTGGTATGCTTTATGCAGAGGTGATCACTAAAGTACTCTTCACAGCAGTGGTTCTTTTGATGCCTTTAGCCTTCACTCATAAAGAACCAGCTCCCTGTGACCAATGAGGCTTTCTCTATTTGCTTCTACAAAAAGTAGTTTACAGAATCCTCATGGGAGCCTTCCTGTGAGTATGTGTACAGAAGAGAGCGCATGTATTGAAAAGCTCAAAGAATAAGAGTTTTGATGGGTAATGATGTATAAAATCCTTAATATTTGCTTATACAGTCACCTCTTGATTATCCCGTAATGGATTATCTAATTTTCAGATTATCCATGCTCTGTGTTTCTGTTTTAAAAGGAGGGTTTCAACAGAGAGGAAAAGGGATATATTTTGTGCAGTCAATTCTTCAATTTGTTAGCAGTTGTCATATTGTATACAACAAGATCTTTGCATACACTAGTGTCTAAACACCTCATTTAAAAAGATCTAATGGCAGCTATGTCATCTATATGCCTCCTCTTTCATTGAAATGGGAGACCAAAGTATAAGAAAATGTATTTTGATAAAATATATAAGCAGTCTGACACTCTCTATAAAATACAGATAAGGCCATTAAACTAGCATCATGTGATGCTAGTTATTGTGACCAATAACTAGAAGAAATGGTAAAATTCAACATGAAAATATTATGTCTAACCAAAGCAATAACTAGTAATTTAAATGGTAGAGGTTAAAAGTTATTGAGTAGGGGATTGGTTCAAGATGGTGGAGTAGAAGGACGTGCTCTCACTCCCTCTTGCGAGAGCACCAGAATCACAACTAACTGCTAAACAATCATCGACAGGAAGACACTGGAACTCACCGAAAAAGATACCCCACATCCAAAGACAAAGGAGAAGCTACAATGAGACGGTAGGAGGGGTGCAATCACAATAAAATCAAATCCCATAACTGCTGGGTGGGTGACTCACAAACTGGAGAACACTTATACAACAGAAGTCCACCCACTGGAGTGAAGGTTATGAGGCCCCCGTCAGGCTTCCCAACCTGGGGGTCCGACAAAGGGAGGAGGAATTCTTAGAGAATCAGACTTTGAAAGCTAGAAGGATTTGATTGCAGGACTTTGACATGACCGGGGGAAACAGAGACTCCACTCTTGGAGGGCACACACAAAGTAGTGTGCACATTGGGACCCAGGGGAAGGAGCAGTGACCCCAAAGGAGACTGAACCAGACCTACCTGCTAGTGTTGGAGGGTCTCCTGCAGAGGTGGGGAGTGGCTGTGTCTCACCGTGAGGACAAAGACACTGGCAGCAGAAGTTCTGGGAAGTACTCCTTGGCATGAGCCCTCCCAGAGTCCGCCATTAGCCCCACCAAAAAGCCCAGGAGCCTCCAGTGTTGGGTCGCCTCAGGCCAAACAACCAACAGGGAGGGAACCCAGCCCCACCCATCAGCAGACAAGTGGATTAAAGTTTTACTGAGCTCTGCCCACCAGAGCAACACCCAGCTCTACCCACCACCAGTCCCCCCCATCAGGACACTTGCACAAGCCTCTTAGATAGCCTCATCCACCAGAGGGCAGACAGCAGAAGCAAGAAGAACTATAATCCCACAGTCTGTGGAACAAAAACCACATTCACAGAAAGACAGACAAGATGAAAAGGCAGAGGGCTATGTACCAGATGAAAGAACAAGATAAAACCCCAGAAAAACAACTAAATGACGTGGAGGTAGGCAACCTTCCAGAAAAAGAATTCAGAATAATGATAGTGAAGATGATCCAGGACCTCAGAAAAAGAATGGAGGCAAAGATCGAGAAGATGCAAGAAAAGAAAGCTAGAGTAGCAATCCTCATATCAGATAAAATAGACTTTAAAATAAAGAATGCTACAAGAGACAAGGAAGGACACTACATAATGATCAAAGGATCAATCCAAGAAGAAGATATAACAATTATAAATATATATACACCCAACATAGGAGCACCTCAATAAATAAGGCGACTGCTAACAGCTATAAAAGAGGAAATCGACAGTAACACAGTAATAGTGGGGGACTTTAACACCTCACTTACACCAATGGACAGATCATCCAAACAGAAAGTTAATAAGGAAACACAAGCTTTAAATGACACAATACAACAGATAGATCTAATTGATATTTATAGGACATTCCATCCAAAACCAACAGATTACACTTTCTTCTCAAGTGCACATGGAACATTTTCCAGGATAGATCACATCTTGGGTCACAAATGAAGCCTCAGTAAGTTTAAGAAAATTGACATCATATCAAGCATCTTTTCTGACCACAATGCTATGAGATTAGAAATCAATTTCAGAGAAAAAAACGTAAAAAACACAAACACATAGAGGATAAACAAGGATAAACAATATGTTACTAAATAACCAAGAGATCATAGAAGAAATCAAAGAGGAAGTCAAAAAATACCTAGAGACAAATGACAATGAAAACACGACGATCCAAAACCAATGGGATGCAGCAAAAACAGCTGAAGTTTATAGCAATACAATCCTACCTCAAGAAACAAGAAAAATCTCAAATAAACAACCTAACCTTACACCTAAAGGAACTAGAGAAAGAAGAAAAAACAAAACCCAAAGTTAGTCCAAGGAAAGAAATCATAAAGATCAGAGCAGAAATAGATGAAATAGAAACCAAGAAGACAATAGCAAAGATCAATAAAACTAAAAGCTGGTTCTTTGAGAAGATAAACAAAATTGATAAACCATTAGCCAGAAAAATCAAGAAAAAGAGGAAGAGGACTCAAATCAATAAAATTAGAAATGAAAACGGAGAAGTAACAACTGTCACTGCAGAAATACAAAGCATCCTAAGAGACTACTACAAGCAACTCTATGCCAATAAAATGGACAATCTGGAAAAAACGGACAAATTCTTAGAAACGGATAACCTTCCAAGACTGAACCAGGAAGAAACAGAAAATATGAACAGACAAATCACAAGTAATGAAATTGAAACTGTGATTAAAAATCTTCCAACACGGGCTTCCCTGGTGGCGCAGTGGTTGAGAATCTGCCTGCCAATGCAGAGGATATGGGTTCGAGCCCTGGTCTGGGAAGATCCCACATGCCGCAGAGCAACTGGGCCCGTGAGCCACAATTACTGAGCCTGCGTGTCTGGAGCCTGTGCTCCGCAACAAGAGAGGCCACGATAATGAGAGGCCCGCGCACTGCGATGAAGAATGGCCCCCACTTGCCACAACTAGAGAAAGCCCTAGCACAGAAACGAAGACCCAACACAGCCATAAAAATAAATAAATAAATAAACCCAAAGTTTAAAAAAAAAAAAAATTAAAAAAAAAAAAAAAAATCTTCCAACAAACAAAAGTTCAGGACCAGATGGCTTCACAGGTGAATTCTATCAAACATTTAGAGAAGAGCTAACACCCATCCTTCTCAAACTATTCCAAAAAATTGCGGAGGGGGCTTCCCTGGTGGCACAGTGGTTGGGAATCCGCCTGCCAATGCAGGGCACAAAGGTTCGAGCCCTGGTCCAGGAAGATCCCAAATGCCATGGAGCAACTAAGCCCGTGCGCCGCAACTACTGAACCTGTGCTCTAGAACCCATGAGCCACAACTACTGAGCTCACGTGCCACAACTACTGAAGCCCGTGCGCCTAGAGCCCGTGCTCCACAGCAAAGAGAAGCCACCGCAATGAGAAGCCTGCGCACCGCAACGAAGAGTAGCCCCCACTCACTACAACTAGAGAAAGCCCGCGTGCAGCAAGGAAGACTCAACGCAGCCAAAAATAAAATAAATAACTTAAAAAAAAAAAAAAAAGGATGGAAAGGAAACTTTCACTGGGATTTAAAAAAAAAAAAATTGCGGAGGAAGGAACACTCCCAAACTCATTCTATGAGGCCACCATCACCCTGATACCAAAACCAGACAAAGATACTACAAAAAAAGAAAATGACAGACCAATATCACTCATGAATATAGATGCAAAAATCCTCAACAAAATACTAGCAAACAGAACCCAACAACACATTAAAAGGATCATACATCATGATCAAGTGGGATTTATCCCAGGGATGCAAGGATTCTTCAATATACGCAAATCAATCAATGTGATATACCATATTAACAAATTGAAGAAGAAAAACCATATGATCATCTCAATAGATGCAGAAAAAGATTCTGACAAAATTCAACACCGATTTATGATAAAAACTCTCCAGAAAGTGGGCATAGAGGAAACCTACCTCAACATAATAAAGGCCATATATGACAAATGCGCAGCAAACACCATTCTCAATGGTGAAAAACTGAAAGCATTTCCTCTAAGACCAGGAACAAGACAAGGATGTCCACTCTCACCACTATTACTCAACATAGTTTTGGAAGTCCTAGCCATGGCAATCAGAGAAGAAAAAGAAATAAAAGGAATACAAATTGGAAAAGAAGAAGTAAAACTGTCACTGTTTGCAGATGACATGATACTATACATAGAGAATCCTAAAGATGCCACCAGAAAACTACTAGAGCTAATCAGTGAATTTGGTAAAGTTGCAGGATACAAAATTAATGCACAGAAATCTCTTGCATTCCTATACACTAATGATGAAAAATCTGAAAGAGAAATTAAGGAAACACTCCCATTTACCACTGCAACAAAAAGAATAAAATACCTAGGAATAAACCTACCTAGGAAGACAAAAGACCTGTATGCAGAAAACTCTAAGACACTACTGAAAGAAATTAAAGATGATACCAACAGATGGAGAGATATACCATGTTCTTGGATTGGCAGAAGCAATATTGTGAAAATGACTATACTACCCAAAGCAATCTACAGATTCAATGCAATCCCTATCAAATTACCAATGGCATTTTTTATGGAACTAGAACAAAAAAATCTTAAAATTTGTATGGAGACACAAAAGACCCCGAAGAGCCAAAGCGGTCTTGAGGGAAAAAAATGGAGCTGGAGGAATCAGACTCCCTGACTTCAGACTATACTACAAAGCTACAGTAATCAAGACAATATGGTACTGGCACAAAAACAGAAATATAGATCAATGCAACAGGATAGAAAGCCCAGAGATAAACTCATACACCTACGGTCAACTAATCTATGACAAAGGAGGCAAGGATATACAATGGAGAAAAGACAGTGTCTTCAGTAAGTGGTGCTGGGAAAACCGGACAGCCACATGTAAAAGAATGAAATTAGAACACTCCCTAACACCATACACAGAAGTAAACTCAAATTGGATTAGAGACCTAAATGCAAGACTGGATACTATAAAACTCTTAGAGGAAAACACAGGAAGAACACTCTTTGACATAAATCACAGCAAGATCTTTTTTGATCCACCTCCTAGAGTAATGGAAATAAAAACAAAAATAAACAAATGGGACCTAATGAAACTTAAAAGCTGTTGCAAAGCAAAGGAAACTACAAACAAGACAAAAAGACAACCCTCAGAATGGGAGAAAATATTTGCAAACGCATCAACGGACAAAGGATTAGTCTCCAAAATACATAAACAGCTCATGCAGCTCAGTATCAAAAAACAAACAACCCAATCCAAAAATGGGCAGAAGACCTAAATAGACATTTCTCTAAAGAAGACATACAGATGGCCAAGAAGCACATGAAAAGCTGCTCAACATCACTAATTATTAGAGAAATGCAAATCAAAACTACAATGAGGTATCACCTTACACCAGCCAGAATGGGCATCATCAGAAAATCTACAAACAACAAATGCTGGAGAGGGTGTGGAGAAAAGGGAACCCTCTTGCACTGTTGGTGGGAATGTAAATTCTATAGCCACTCACTATGGAGAACAGTATGGAGGTTCCTTATAAAACTAAAAATAGGATTACCATATGACCCAGCAATCCCACTACTGGGCATATACCCAGAGAAAACCATAATTCAAAAAGACACATGCACCCCAATGTTCACTGCAGCACTATTTACAATAGCCAGGTCATGGAAGCAACCTAAATGCCCATTGACAGATGAATGGATAAAGAAGATGTGGTACACATATACAATGGAATATTACTCAGCCAAAAAAAGGGAATGAAATTGGGTCATTTGTAGAGACGTGGATGGATCTAGAGACTGTCATACAGAGTGAAGTAAGTCAGAAAGAGAAAAACAAATATCGTATATTAATGCATATATGTGGAACCTAGAAAAATGGTACAGATGAACCAGTGTGCAGGGCAGAAACTGAGACACAGATGTAGAGAACAAATATATGGACAACAAGGGGGGAACGTGGCCAGGGGTGGGGGTGGTGGTGTGATGAATTGGGAGATTGGGATTGACATGTATACACTTATGTGTATAAAATTGATGACTAATAAGAACCTGCTGTATAAAAATTTAATATAAAATTCAAAAAAAAATTGTTGAGTGAACTCTAAGAGGAGTATTTTTCTTACCATTCTAGTCTATTTTCTTAGGCAATTTCATTCATGGCCATATTTATACATAGGCTATTTAAATTTACATCTCTTTTGAGCTCCAGACCTGATTTGTTTATTGTGGGAAAATAGGGCCAGATTTAGAACTTAAATCTAAGTTTAACAAAGGGAGACGTCACTAGCCAAAAGTCCTACAACTGTAACACCTCAGTTTCTTCAAAATAACAGGCTCTCTTTTTATCAGTTAAAATCAATACTCTCTGAAAAATGCTTAAGGTAAGCAAAGGAAGAAAGAGGGTTTTGAAACTCAGGTTGAGAAGTATGATAAAATTCATTATGGAGGGAAAGGATAGACCTATATATTAACAAACTTCAAAAGAACTATTTGAAAGGGAAGCTGGCTGATATGCACTTGAAAGCATCCAAACTATTGGTCAAATATTACGGTTTTTGTCTTTTGGAGAATTTTTTTCATCTGCCTAGCAGGTTATATGATACATAGCTCTGTGTATTATGGGGATTGACATGCTTTATTATTTTCAAACTGCCCCATGGCATCTCTACTTGGATACTCCAAAGCTATCCATCACATCCAAAACCAAAGTCAGGAGCTTTCTTTGAAAGCCTACTTCCAGTTTTCTATTGTATCACATCAAGACACCATACATATAGCTAATCAAACAGAAACCTGAGCATTTTCCCCTGAGATCTCTCTCTCCTTCATCCTCATATTCAATCCACGATGAAGTTCTATTGATATAAGTGCCTTCTTCCCAGCCTAAGCTTGAAATCCTTTCAATACTTTCCCACTACTATTAAGTCTGGTCTGGATTTTGCAAGGTTTCAACACTGCCTATTGCTCAAGTTTCATCTTTCCTCACTCTGTTTAAGACCATCTATTCCACATGGCTTCCTTTCAGCCCTTCCAATATACCACGCTACTTCCCTCCACAGTCTTTCCACACATGCTTTTCACTCTTTTCGAATACTTCTATATTAGGGATGGATCTTGCAATGTCTAGCCATACCTACCAGGGGCCTCCAACTAAGAACTTTATAAAGACAGCATCATTAATTGAGAAAGATTAAATTATTTCTTGAAAAGAGAGCTAACTGTATCAGTTTAATAGGTAGTTAATACAAGCATGAGTATAGTATACAGCTGTATATGCCACAACTACAAAGAGTATATAGTAATCTTCCATGCACTAAACTGTTGCCAGTTGTGGTTTTGAGATAATGTAGCTGTATATTTTATACCAAAACTTTTTAATGTGCAATTTGCCGTCGTATCTGCAAACACATTAAGAAATGGCTTAGCCTGCATAAAATATCAATAGAAAACGTGTGGGACTGCTCATAGAACAACAGTGCCACATCCACAGTTCCTGAGCAGCTGAAGAAGAATGTAAAAGTAAAGACCCTTCACAACGCTCTAAAGCTGTTTCCTTTTGGAATTGGATGCCTTCCAGGACCTTTATGTGTTTTTGTTTTTCTCTTAATCTGCTAATTCTCTAAGAGACCTTATCTTGTCAAAGTGATTTTGCCAACCAGAATACTTTTCAAGGACCTAACTCCTTGGATAGTATAGTTGGAGGGGTTGGGACCCCTTTTCCAAGTGTAACAGCATTTTTTTCAAAAGCAAACAAAAACAAAACACAAACATATAGTGTGATGTTAAGACTATGATAAAGAAAATATTACTCGAAGCAGCATGAAACACATCACTGAAAGCCCAAATCTAAAGGCAGTAAAAATGATGGTGTCTTTTTTATCTGCTGGCTCCTCCCTAAGTGTCAAGCGAATGATACTGGCCCCTGGCCCTGACAGCCCTGTCACCCCATCTCCCCACTGCCCAGTCTTTCTTCCCCTGACATTAAGACCAAGCCAAGCTTCTGCTCTGGTTGGCAAGAGATTCTTGGTAAGAACATCTCACTATGGGAAAGACTCTTCCCTGCTATTACTAAGGGAAATATCTCTGCCCATCCTGGTGCTGTCCCTCACTCCATTCAACCATTCATCAGATTCTGGCCCATGCCATCTGCCTTCCATGAGAACATTCTGCACTGGGAAAACTTGATCTCAAAGAATACTCGGTCTCTCCGTGGGCAGTTGCTCTAAACTGACTCAATGCCAAGGTCTCAGGGACTATGCTTTTAAGTCATGATTTCGGCAGAGATTTCTGCAATGACAGCAGTTAAAAAGTTGAGTTTTCATTTAATATGCCCCTTCAAATTCTGGCTGAGATTCCATAACCTGGGAAACGTCCCTCTTTCTACCGATCTCTGGGCTCAGTAGCTCTGAGCGACACAGAATCTATGCGAGAATTCTACATTAAATCCTGCCTTTTGGATAGGATTATAGCTTCCTGGTTGTTTAACCTGAATAAACAATTTTCCAGAATCATAAACTTTATGATATTTTTTTCTAACATATTTTAACCACAATTCCTTTTCTATTTTTTATTCCCAACTCTAATAACCTAGTTTTGATTTTTTGTGTGTGTTTTAACCATTCATGCCCAGATATGAATACTACCATATATAAGTCACTGAAATAAATGGATTTATGATATTCAAGAGTCCACCGCTTACCCTGAAGCTGTGCTCCCACTTACGGCTGTGGGAATTCATAACACAGCAGTGGTGAATGTCCCTGTCGCCTCAGTTGCACAGATGGCTTATTAATCGGGAATATCTGGGTGAAAAGATTGTTTTGTGCTGTCTGTGAATGTTGTTTACACTATCCCAGCTCCTCTTCTTAGCATGAATTTCTAAAACCCAGTATCCTCTTCTTGCGTGAGACAGGAAATCTGATATGGTGGTGATAAAGAATGCAGTGGAAAAAACATTCTTCATGTTAGCTCTCCCCCTAAAGCCATTTATTCACATTAAAGTTTAAGATGTGTAACGCCATGTTAAAAGGAACAAAGCCTTTTTCCGTCATAGGATTATGAGGATAGCATAAAAAATTTATTGCTGTTTATCTGTAATTAGCATGAGCAAATGATCCCCCTTCTTTTTTTCCAAGCTTCTCAAAAGAAAACTGTTTGTGATTGGGCTCTGTGCCAATATGAAGGGATAATTTCCTTAAAAAAGAAATGAAGTCTTTTTAACAGAAAGTCAGGAAGATTCTTAATAATAGCCCAAGGAGTATCTCTGATAAATCTTGTCCCAGAAACTAACAGCCCATTTTGCCTTTGTAGTCATGACGGAGACTTGCAACCGAGAACTATTAGCCCAAGTCTCCGAATATCTGTAAGAGGATCTTAAGAGGATGGCCAAGCTGGAAGCTTGGATCATTCTGCACGAGGCGCTCTGTGAGTTTTCTTGGAATCGCTAATACAGGTCAGGGGAAAAATAGACACCAGCACTTCAAGCCTTGTTTAGCTTGAACAGTCACAAAGAACTTTTTGTGCTTTGTGTCTAACAGGCTTTGCTCTGAAAATCTTCAACCATTGCTGTGTCAAATCCTGGCTCATGCCATATGCCATGTGCAGCAATTACGTTAGGTAATGAACTCCATGTTCCCTTCCCGTCCCCTCCCTCAGCCCCCGTCGATGACATTGCCCTTAGAGAATGTCTAGGCTCTCCTATTTGCAGAAAGACTCTCTGTTCGGAAAGCAGATGATTCACTTAATTCCTGGAACTCGATATTGCAGCTATATAAACACATCCCTCTGGGCTTCCCAAATAAGCACGGCCCACATTTACCACTTCCTAGTTTTCGCCAAGACAGAGAGGCTAACTGTAAAAAAAAAAAAGAAAAGACTAATGACTTTGTATGAGCAAATAACTAGAAATAATACAATACATATGTGCATACACACATATATATATATGCAGAAATTTATAATAACAGAAGTATTAGCCCTCCCCCTTAAGATGGTAGGAATATAAAATAAAGAAAGAAACTGGGAAAGCCGGTGGGCATGGAGAACTCGTACATGAAGCTGCTGGTCCCAGATGCTGATGCATTCCCAGGGCTAGAGGTCCCACCCGCCCTCATTAGGTGTCCTGGGATCCCGCACCGCCCTCTCTGGGCTGAACACCGCCCACCAGGCAACTCTCCCTGTGACCACTGCCCGCCTTGCCACAAACTGCAGTGTGAAGTGCCTTGTGGGTTTTGTGTTCCCTTGAGTTTATTCAGGTGTAAGTATAAAACTGATGGCAGTTGGAGAAGGTCAGCATTACATATTCATTTTATTTTAAATAATTAATGATGTTTCCTGTCTCCGCTTACATTAATTGCTCTCAGGTGTTAGAAAATGGCTCAGTGAGTTGCCTTTTAATGTGTTTCTTTAGAAAGACAGTGTGGCTGCTCTCTGCAATACTAAGAGCAGCATGTACTGTGCAGGACTTTCTAACTGGAGGTTAATAAAGGGGCAGTAAACATATGCACTGATGCTCTCTGCCATGGGGCGGAGAAGGCTGCATCTCACCATACAGCCAAGAATGTGAGCCATGACTTTATCCACCCTCAGAACAAGACGCAGGTTTACCCAGATTCTCCTGGTCGGATGTGGCAGTAGAAACCACTTTGATATTTTCTGAGGTAGTGACACTAATAACGGAGGGAGCGTGAAATACAAAGTCATTTTCACGATCAGTCCACAGGGAGATATTTTCTTTCAAGTACAACCCAAGTATGTTTTCAAAGAATGCAAAGCCTTCCAAAGGAATGGGACGTTACTTTATAAAAATCTGATCATACATATGGAGGAACCAGGTTCTCAGAACAATGTTGATTCTGCCTCTTTTCAAAATGAACTGCCGCACTTACAGTCATATATAAAAAGGTCTGTTCTTTTTTTAAGCATTATTTTTAAGGAGAAGTTGGGCAAACAACACAGCTGATTCTAAGGCACTGTTCCATTTGTACACTCTGCATTGATGCTTCTAGGAAGGATATTTAGAACATATATTTATTTACTTAAAGAAGATCAAGACACTCACTTTGTAATACTTTTCTGTGATGTGTGCCCCCAGAGTTGGACACTAATCAAATCCAAATGGAATCAACTGAGAGTCAAGCTGAATCTCAGAAGCAGAATAAGTGGCTTTAGAGAAGGGCTTTGGGGAAAGTCTTTAGGGAGAAGCAGGCTGTACCTGGGGTGTCATCATCCAATCATTCTATGTACCACTGGCTCTGTCTGTCCTCACAGTCTGAGATCCCACTGTGAAGGAAGGACTTTGGGGACATCCATCTTCCTCTTGTCTCTCTTTTCAATTTGTAGGTTACATACCAGCAAGACCAAAAGAGTTCAAAATAACATTCAAATTTAGGGGTTAGACTTCTTAAGTTTTTAGTAAGACAGCAAGAGTAGCCAAAAGAGCTTTGTTCCCAATTTAAATTTTGATTGATTGGAAGACAAGATATTTTCTAACCATTGGAAACCACAACCTAATCATTAACCTAATCATCCTGTTAACTTTACCAAGTAAACATAAAGCACTTTATGTCATATTGACCTACACATGTGCACGAAATATGTGTGCGACATTCAGAGATACAGCGAGGTGCGTGTCTGTGTGCAGACACACACACACACACACACACACACACAGAGCGAGTCACTACAACAGCTGTTCAGCATTATTTACAATATATCAGCATCACTGCGGACCTAAGGAGCTGAAGAAAATAACAGGCCATATTTTCAGCTTAATAAAACCCTGTAGTAGGGAGCCCTTTATGAACAATTACAAGCATTTGCCGGAAATACACTTGCTGATTTAACAAACTGGGGAGGACAAATGTTCAACATGCTGTTGTAATGATGTTCAGATGCTTTTCTTAGTATTCGTTGATCTGAGATAATGCACTCTTGCCCAATCATTCTACAGAGCAGCAGCAGAAATAAATAAATAAATAGATGTAATGTGATGCGCTCCCACAATAGCAGAGCTGCTGACTGCCCCTGACAGATGGAAAAAAAAAAAAAAAAAAAGTCAATATGATGCCTGAGACAGCCCAGGCTCGGCACTGCAGAATAAATTACATGATTCGCTGAATGCCTGGGCTTCGCTCATACATACAAAAAAATTGGAAAGATAAAAGCTTGCACTGGCTTCAGATGATATTTACTGCTTGATGGATTTACTAGCAGCCCCAGTACAGTCATACTGTATTGAATTATTGGCCTCTATTTAGCTGTGTGTCTGTCGGAGTTTGAGTGTCCATTTAAGCATAAGTGAGCTGGAGGCTCGCCAAGCCTCTCAGAGGCTCTGGGTACAGAGGGAGATGTGAGCTAATGGCCACCAGCTCCAAGAACAGAGAGCTGGAGGACACTGGGGGGAGGCAACAAAGCCCAGCTACAAAGTACTTTCTTATCAATATTAATGCCAAAATAAATATTAATGGAGGCTGCCAGGCACATCATTTTTGAATGTGCCTTGTTTTCTTTGTATTTTAACACAAATGGCTGGAAATGACTGTGTGATTTTTCTCCCTCTCTCTTTCACACTTTCTTTCTTGCTCTGAATCTAAGAAGGAATTTGGAAAAGACCATAGCTTTGCTCCTACCCGTTGTCACAGCAGCAGGGTTTCTATAAGGCAAAGGAGGCAAATGAAATGCCAGCTTTAAGAGGTATACAGCTTCCAATAAAATATATGATTAGAATAGTAATGTACAGTACCACAGCTATTGTTCTGGGTGCTTTATTGCATTGTGCTAGGGCAGTTCAACTGAGAAGCAGCATTTCATGTACAAACAGCCCGATGGGAAAGTCACAGTGTTATCTCAGCTTCAAAAAAGAAGGTGGTGTGTGGGGACAAAGGGTATATGGGGACTCTCTGTACTTCCTGCTCAGTTTTGCTGTGGACCTAAAACTGCTCTAAAAATAAAGTTTATTAATTAAATGAACACACACACACACAAAGAAGGCACAGGTGTGGTGGGCCAGTGGGGGAAACAAAGAGAGCTAAGTGCCTAAGGCATTGCGTGGAGCTACCCAGAGTCTAAAATGTGAGTGAACTGAAATTGTGCACCACGTGTGCACAAGGGGGAAGAGAGGGTAACCGGGGGAGATGGAACAGTTCTGAGAAGGTCTGGGTCTGGTGCTTATTCCCAGGTTACTCGCTATTTATGGGAATGAGCAGGGGAGGGTGACGGTGCAGGTCTCCTGACTGAGATCCACGGCGAGAGTCATCTGTGCAAGGGAACTGCTTCCACGAGCAGCAACCAAACACTCCGGGAAGATGCACGTGGAGCATGCCAGACCACTAAGTGTCCAAGGCCAGCTTCAAGAGGATCTCCCTGCTCTAGCAGGAGCGCACACAGCGTCCAGGGGCAGGAAGCAGGCTGCAGGTGAACCATCCCTGCGTTCACTCACCATGGAACCAAGCCTGAGAAAATCGCTTAATTTCTTTTAGCCTCTACTTCCTAGCCTGTGAAACAGCTGAAGACATCGTACTAATAACAATTTACTACTTCACAAGGTATTTAGTGGCCTAGGTGGGGGCAAGAACGATGAAAAGGGGGGCACTGTTACAGCCATGCACACTCGGTGCTTTCACACCCACTCGTTAACTCTCTTCATGACACAGTGATGTGGGGCCCCCTAGACCCATTTTAGAGAGAAGAAAAGTGAGGCACAGTGGCTTAGACCCTGTCACACAGCTACGGCACAGAAATGCTGACCCTGGACCCCACGCTTCCCCTCTGGTACGCTTTCTGGGCTATAAAACGTGAATGACAGACCTCATCCCCCTCTTTGGGCATCAGGATTAGGCTGCGACTCTGTGGATCTGATGTGCATCACAGGCCTGAACTGGATGGCTGCGGAGACTCCCATCAGGTCCCCAGAGTCGCCTGCCCCTCACTCCAGTGAGACACCCACTTCTGTGAGGGAGTCCCGGGCCCAGCAGTGTTTAGATATACCAGCTGGGGGAGCCCGAGCTAGCCTGGGGGTCCCAGTGTCTGGGAGGAGATGCCTCGGCTGGCTCCGGGGCAAAGCAGGCTACACAGGCTGAAGGGGTGGGGAATGCCAGGAAGGGTCCTGCCCATTTTCCGCTGGTGCTGCCCCAACTCTGCACACGGCTCACAGCAAACATCATCACCGTCTATTTCAATCCGACCAGTTCTGCCACTTAACTCCATTCTGCGCATTGCTTTCTAAGAACAAAAGGATTCAGAAGGCAAATGGAACTAATCACTGTCGCTCAGACTTATAACCATGCAAAGTCATTGTTAGTTTCACCTGGCTGCTTGACACACACCAGCTCGCTACTTCACCAGAACAGGGCCACAACTTGGCTGGTATTGTTTCCAGTTGCCACAGATACGTAAATTGAGGCTCCAAGAGTCCTTGCCTGGGTCACACAACTGGGAAGTCAGGAACTCAGCCCCAAAGACCAGGTTTCCCCGGTGGGTGGGATGCCCTTCCCAGGGGCACCCCTGGGAAGTCTCTGTTCAGTGATGGTGTGTGATATATTTTGATCAATTTCTGTGAAATATTATTTATTATTCTAATAATACTTCCAAAGAGGAAGAAAAGAGATGCTATTACTTGTTGTAACTCATCTATTCTCACAGGGATTTTTCCTAAAGGCCCCACATGTTGCATACCCAGTCTTGGAATCAAACTAGCTAGAGTTCCAGGCCCAGCCCCACTGAAGGCTACCCTTCAGACTTTGAACGAGTTATTAAGCTTTCCTGTGCCTCACTCTACCCAAGTTCAAGTGACGGGAATAGCAATACGTTAAGTTATTGTTAGAAATACTGAAATAATGTATGAAAGCACTTAGCTCACAGGCCCCAGTACCTGATGATGATGATAATGATGATGATGATGATTATTATTAACATAACAACAAGCACTATTTACTTTATAGTAACTGTAACTATAAGGCCCTGGCCACTTAATGTCATAATATGAGCAGATCAGGACAAGAAAGAGTGTTTTATTACTCCTAATAACTACCAAAAATGATATTGTTAGTAGCTAGTATAATCTGCAAACTATTAATAGGTCAGAGCTGCAAACACACATGGGGCAGCAGTCTCCCTTCAAAGGGATGCTATGTTTCAGAAAGAAGAGCAAGAGGGACTTGGGATTTGGCAATCTCTGGCATATGCTTGGGGAGGTGATGTTAAGACACCCTTTGTTTTTTGACTGGGGCAACGTGGTTTGTGATTTGTGCCCTTTATCACACGAGGGCGCAACAAGCGGGAGCCTCTCTGCAGGGGAAACACATGGCATTGCCATGATAGGAACCCAACTGTACTATCTGGTGACAGCATAATTTCACGTGATGGCAGAAATGGAACTGATGAGGAAAAAGTGGTTTTAAATTTATATACATACATAGTTTTTTGACCAGTCTATAGATTTGTGTTTCTAATAACAGCATACTAGGGTATATGGCTTCCTAAAAAATAATAAGTTGAACTACTTTAATAAACACTACTAAAGGCAAATGCTTTCAGGTTCTTGCACTGCAATCATGCCCTACATATTTTTAATCCATTAGCTTGGAACCTGCAGTTTTTATCAGTAGTTGTGTGAAAGGTGACTAAGGCTTAGTCCTCAGTATATATGATGGATATCAAATCACCTACACTATCACTTACCAGCAGTCACTTATAGACAGCAGAGCTCAGTTGAAATCTACCAGTAATTAGAGTTAACAGTGGCTGTGTTAACAGGACTCAAGTTAATGGATGTGCTAATTATTCTTCTCTGTGACAGACCCTGGCACCTGTTTGGTTTTTAGTTGGGAGGGACAAAGACAGATCACGGAATGTTAGAGCTAGGAGCACATCCAGTGCAATCTCCTCATTACACACAGGCACAGTTTCAGACTCTAAGATGCGTGAAAAGTGTGGACGTGCAGGACAACTGCTCATGAGAAATACTAAGAATACAGTAAAAGAATAAATAAATAAACTACTATGGTGTGAATATTTAAAATCTGCACACAGAATGAAGAGGAGTTAATAGGGAGAACACATAGAGTAAGATAAAATGGCTAACCTTAAGATTCAAGTGATTAGGAAAGCTTAGGAAAGCTCCCTTGGGATCAATCAATACTAGGACCACTATTCTTCAGTATATTTATTAACAACTGAGAAGATGGATGAGGTGAGAAGTCGCTGAATTTGTCGATGACAAAACTGAAAGATTAAGGAAGATAGTGAACTACTGTAGAAAAAAAATCTAGGGAAACCACACACTAAACTAAAATGAACAAGCCAAAGAAAAAGGAAGGGTGGATGCACTAGACTCTCAGAAAAAAAGAAAAGGGTGAGAGAAACTATGCATTATTCAGGAAGAATCTTTTCTGAATATTCAAGAGCGGACTAAATTTGATTAAGGCCTCAGATAATTGCTGCGAATAATTTTGTTAATAAATAAGCACACACCATAAGAGTAGACATTCATTCTGTATAAGATGAAAGGAAGCCAACTTCAGCCATGTTGTAACTCTTGTTTTTGGTGCCCTGTTGCCTCCAGTCTTTGAGAACTCTTCCTTAAATTGTCTGTCATGTCAGACTTCCTTGCATCCATTATTTACCACCCTCACCCCCCAGGCTGCTAATCTGTGCTGAAATGTGACATCCAGAAACAAACACAGCTAAAAAAAATCTCCAGAGAGGTGCCCCCAGATATGCAACATATTTCGAAGAAATTTGGGACCAGGAGAATGGACCCCCTGCTCTCTGAATGATCAAGATAGGAAATAAAGCATAAAGGGCTTGGTGCATGGAATGTACAACTGCCTTATATTTAGAAAATTTGCTTAGAAACTTACATTGTGAGCGAATGTGGAGCCTCCTTAAATTGCTCGTAGCCCCAGCAGTAGGATTTGTTCACAGGGTGGAGCTCTTCCTTCTTTTCTTAACCCTGGTGACCACTGGGTCTGGAAGCCATCTTTCCCCCCTTCTCCCACTGCTATCACTGGTGACCGAAACTCCAGGAATGGCTTTTAATTCAGCACTGTGGGCTCTGACAGCTCTCTTATATTTTAAGAGAAAGGTGAAAGCATGGGAAGAGAGACATCAGAATAGGGCTCATTCAGGAGGGAGTGAGAATCTCCCCACGTAACTTCTCCTGCTTTGCAGGGGACCTTTGTACCTTGTGGGAGACTCATGTGATTTCATCTCAACCTCCACTGCTTCTTCAGGTTCTCTGCTGACGTGTTGATGCCCCAAACAGCTGTGAAGGCAGGGCTTCTACACTCTCTGGAGAATACCCATCATTTCTTTGGATGGAAACCCAAAAGGTTAAAGTCCATTAAGAAGGAGTCAAAAGATAATAGAGTTTTAATACCCTCATCTTCTAATCTTCTGGCTATTTTACTTATATATACATATACATATAAATTTTATTTTTATACACATACACGTGTGTGTGTGTATATATATATATATATATATATATATATATATGTACACATTTCTACTGGATGTGAGACCACTCTGATGTGAAACATGTTAAGAAAGAAGCTTCTATATATGCAGAAAGATCACATAAACTTGATTCCTCATAAAATAAGATCTATAAAATTTAGTTCTACTAAATGCCATCATAGTAAGTACCTGAGTTAGAGTCTAAATTATTATAACAATAATTGTGCTTATCGGAATAGTAATGAACCCTAAGTGACAATCTATATTCTCATAGCCAAGTTTCAACACTTAAAGCCATGTGGATAAACCCTGCTATGCATGATGTTCAGTCATGGCACTCAGGTGTCAACCCTTCCATAAACTATGTGATATTAGTCATGGACGCCCACCGGGTGTTATGAAAAACAAAATGGACCACAGCCATGAAAATTTACACACATATTAGGAGACCCTCCAACTTCACCATATCATGGTACCGATACCAGTAATATGCATACACATGTCAGTTTTGTTTTTTTTTTTTAAATGAAGTGTCTTCACGCCTCAGGTGGTTGTTTCCTGATATTATGGTTCTAACTGGATGCCACCAGATACAGTTAGACACTGACCACTGTTGAAAATTACCTGCAGTGTCTTCACCAACTAACAGCTCCTTTAACCTAATGAGTCATCAAACATAACTGACCTTTAAATTTCCATCTCTATTAAATGAGAATCATTACTTCAAAAGGTTATTATTAGAATAAAATGAGAACAGACATACACACACAAATATAAACACTTTAAAAATTATAATATTCCACACATACATATAAATAGTACTTCTACATCCCTGTTAAAATTCCATGTACAACAGTGGAAATTCAATATAAATAAGTATTGCACCCTACTGAGTAAATTTTATCTGAAAAACTAAAGGTGGGGGGCACCTTCAAGATGGCGGAGGAGTAAGATGTGGGGATCACCTTCCTCCCCACAAATAAATCAAAAATATATCTACATGTGGAACACCTCCTACAAAACACCTACTGAATGCTGGCAGAAGACCTCAGACCTCCCAAAAGGCAAGAAACACCCCACGTACCTGGGTAGGGTAAAAAAAAAAGAAAAAACAGAGACAAAAGAATAGGGATGGGACCCGCACCTCTGGGAGGGAGCTGTGAAGGAGGAAAGGTTTCCACACACTAGGAAGTCTCTTCACTGGTGGGGGCGGGGCAGGGGGGGAAGCTTCGGAGCCTCGGAGGAGAGCGCAGCCACAGGGGTGCGGAGGGCAAAGCAGAAAAGATTCCCGCATGGAGGATCGGTGCCGACTAGCACTCACCAGCTGGAGAGGCTTGTCTGCTCACCTGCCGGGGTGGGCAGGGGCTGGGAGCTGAGGCTCGGGCTTCGGAGGTCAGATCCCAGGGAGAGGACTGGGGTCGACTGCGTGAACACAGCCTGAAGGGGGCTAGTGCACCACAGCTAGCTGGGAGGGAGTCCGGGAAAAAGTCTGGAACTGCCTAAGAGGCAAGAGACCATTGTTTCGGGGTGCGCGAGGAGAGGGGATTCAGAGCACCGCCTAAATGAGCTCCAGAGACGGGCGTGAGCCACAGCTATCAAGGCAGACACCAGAGACAGACATAAAATGCTAAGGCTGCTGCTGCAGCCACCAAGAATCCTGTGTGCAAGCACAGGTCACTACCCACACCTCCCGTCCCAGGAGCCTGTGCAGCCCACCACTGCCAGGGTCCCGAGATCCAGGGACAACTTCCCTGGGAGAACACACGGCGTGCCTCGGGCTGTTGCAATGTCACACCGGTCTGTGCCACCACAGGCTCGCCCAACATTCCAATTATGACTACCATACCCCTCCCTCTCACCAGTCTGAGAGAGCAAGGCAGCCCTAACCAGCCACTGCTTTAACCCCCTCCAGTCTGGGCGGGGAACGGACGCCTGAGGGTGACACACACACAGAGGCGGGGCCAAAACCAAAGCTGAACCCCAGTAGCTGTGCGAACAAAGAATAGAAAGGGAAATTTCTCCTTGCAGCCTCAAGAGCAGCAGATTAAATCCCCACAGTCAACTTGATGAACCCTGCATCTGTGGAATACCTGAATAGAAAACGAATGTTCCTAAAATTGAGGTGGTGGACTTCAGGAGCAACCGCAGACGTGGGGTTTGCTGTCTGCAACGGATTTGATTCTAATTTTTATGTTTAGCTTAGTATAGTTTTTAGTGTTTGTTATCATTAGTGGATTTGTTCATTGGTTTGGTTGCTCTCTTCTTTTTTTTTTATTATTATTTTTTGTTATTTTTTAATTTTTAAATTATTTTTAATTATCTTTTATTTTTTTTAATTTCCTTTTTTTCTCCTTTTTCTTCTGAGCCATGTGGCTGACAGGGTCTTGGTGCTCTGGATGGGTGTCAGGCCTGAGCCTCTGAGGTGGGAGAGCCGAGTCCAGGACACTGGACCACCAGAGACCTCCCGGCCCCATGTAATATCAATTGGCTAGAGCTCTCCCAGAGACTTCTGTCTCAACACAAAGACCCAGCTTCACCCAATGGCCAGCAAGCTAGAGTGCTGGATGCTCCATGCCAAACAACTACCAAGACAGGAACACAACCCCACCCATTAGCAGACAGGCTGCCTAAAATCATACTAAGTTCAGAGACACCCCAAAACCCACGACCAGACGTGGTACTGCCCACGAGAAAGACAAGATCCAGCCTCATCCACCAGAACACAGGCACCAGTCCCCTCCACCAGGATGCCTACACAACCCACTGAACCAACCTAACCCACTGGAGGCAGACCCCAAAAACAAGGGGAACTACAAACCTGCAGCCTGTGAAAAGGTGATGCCAAACACAGTAAGTTAAGCAAAATGAGAAGACAGAGAAATATGCAGCAGATGAAGGAGCAAAGTAAAAAACGCACCAGACCAAACAAATGAAGAGGATATAGACTGTCTACCTGAAAAAGAATTCAGAGTAATGATAGGAAAGATGATCCAAAATCTTGGAAATAGAATGGAAAAAATACAAGAAACGTTTAACAAGGACCTAGAAGAACTAAAGAGCAAACAAACGATGATGAACAACACAATAAATGAAATTAAAAATTCTCTAGAAAGAATCAATAGCAGGATAACTGAGGCAGAAGAACGGATAAGTGACCTGGAAGATAAAATAGTGGAAATAACTGCCGCAGAGCAGAATAAAGACAAAAGAATGAAAAGAATGAAAAGAATTGAGGACAGACTCAGAGACCTCTGGGACAACATTAAATGCACCAACATTTGAATTATAGGGGTCCCAGAAGAAGAAGAGAAAAAGAAAGGGTCTGAGAAAGTATCTGAAGAGATTATAGTTGAAAACTGCCTAACATGGGAAAGGAAATAGTCAATCAAGTCCAGGAAGCACAAAGAATCCCATACAACATAAATCCAAGGAGAAACATGCCAAGACACGTATTAATGAAATTATTAAAAAGTACATGCAAAGAAAAAATATTAAAAGCAGCAAGGGAAAAGCAACAAATAACATCCAAGGGAATCCCCATAAGGTTAACAGCTGATCTTTCAGCAGAAACTCTGCAAGCCAGAAGGGAGTGGCAGGACATATTTAAAGTGATGAAGGGGAAAAACCTACAACCAAGATTACTCTACTCAGCACAGATCTCATTCAGATTCAACAGAGAAATTAAAACCATTACAGACAAGCAAAAGTTAAGTGAATTCAGCACCACCAAACCAGCTTTACAACAAATGCTAAAGGAACTTCCCTATGCAGGAAACACAAGAGAAGGAAAAGATCTACGAAAACCCATTAAGAAAACGGTAATAGGAACATACATATCAATAATTACCTTAAATGTAAATGGATTAAATGCTCCTACCAAAAGACACAGACTGGCTGAATGGATACAAAAACAAGACCCGTATATATGCTGTCTACAAGAAACCCACTTCAGACCCAGGGACACATACAGACTGAAAGTGAGGAGATGGAAACAGATATTCCATGCAAAGGGAAATCAAAAGAAAGCTGGAGTAGAAATTCTCAAATCAGACAAAATAGACTTTAAAATAAAGACTATTACAAGAGACAAAGAAGGACACTACGTAATGATCAAGGGATCAATCCAAGAAGAAGATATAACAATTGTAAATACTTAGGCACCCAACGTAGGAGCACCTCTATACATAAGGCAAATGCTAACAGCCATAAAAGGGGAAATCGAAAGTAACAATAATACTAGAGGATTTAACACCCTACTTTCACCAATGGACAGATCATCCAAAATGAAAACAAATAAGGAAACACAAGTTTTAAATGAAACATTAGATGAGATGGAAGTAACTGATATTTATAGGACATTCCATCCAAAAACAACAGAATACACTTTCTTCTCAAGTGCACACAGAACATCCTCCAGGATAAATCATGTCTTAGGTCACAAGGCAAGCCTCAGTGGATTTAAGAAAACTGAAATTGTATCAAGTATCTTTTCCCACCACAACAATATGAGGCTAGATATCAATTACAGGAAAAAAACTGTAAAAAATGCAAACACATGGAGGCTAAACAATACGCTACTAAATAACCAAGAGATCACTGAAGAAATCAAAGAGGAAATCAAAACTACATAGAAACAAATGACAATGGAAACACAATGACCCAAAACCTTTTGGATGCAGCAAAAGCAGTTCTAACAGGGAAGTTTACAGCAATACAATCTTACCTTGAGAAACAAGAAAAATCTCAAATAAACAATCTAACCTTACACCTAAAGCATTTAGCAAAAGAAGAACAACAACAACAAAAAAAACCCAACGTTAGAAGGAAAGAAATCATAAAGATCAGATCAGAAATAAATGAAAAAGAAATGAAGGAAACAATAGCAAAGATCAATAAAACTAAAAGCTGGTTCTTTGAGAAGATAAACAAAATGGATAAACCATTAGCCAGACTCATCAAGCAAAAAAAGGAGAAGACTCAAATCAACAGAATTAGAAATGAAAAAGGAGAAGTAACAACTGACACTGCAGAAATACAAAGGATCATGAGAGATTACTACAAGCAACTATATGCCAATAAAATGGACAACCTGGAAGAAATGGACAAATTCTTAGAAAAGCACAACCTTCTGAGACTGAACCAGGAAGAAACAGAAAATATAAACAGACCAATCACAAGCACTGAAATTGAGACTGTGATGAAAAATCTAACAAACAAAAGCCCAGGACCAGATGGCTTCACAGGCGAATTCTATCAAACATTTAGAGAAGAGCTAACACCTATCCTTCTCAAACTCTTGCAAAATATAGCAGAGGGAGGAACACTCCCAAACTCATTCTACAAGGCCACCGTCACCCTGATACCAAAACCAGACAAAGATATTACAAAAAAAGAAAACTATAGGCCACCATCACTGATGAAAATAGATGCAAAAATCCTCAACAGAAAACTAGCAGACAGAATCCAACAGCACGTTAAAAGGATCATACACCATGATCAAGTAGGGTTTATCCCAGGAATGCAAGGAATCCTATATATGCAAATCAATCAATGTGATAAACCATATTAACAAATTGAACCATAAAAACCATATGATCATCTTAATAGATGCAAAAAAAGCTTTTGACAAAATACCCATTTATGATAAAAAAACTCTCCAGAAAATAGTAGAGGGAACCTACCTCAACATAATAAAGGCCATATATGACAAACCCACAGCCAACATCATTCTCAATGGTGAAAGACTGAAACCATTTCCTCTAATATCAGGAACAAGACAAGGATGTCCACTCTTACCACTATTATTCAACATAGTTTTGGAAGTCCTAGCCACATCAATCAGAGAAGAAAAAGAAATAAAAAGAATCCAAACCAGAAAAGAAGTAAAACTGTCACTGTTTGCAGATGACATGGTACTATACACAGAGAATCCTAAAGATGCTACCAGAGGGCTTCCCTGGTGGCGCAGTGGTTAAGAATCCACCTGCCAATGCAGGGGACATGGGTTCGATCTCAGGTCCGGGAAGATCCCACATGCCACGGAGCAACTAAGCCCATGCACCACAGCTACTGAGCCTGCACTCTAGAGCCCGCAAGCCTAAAACTACTGAGCCAGCATGCTGCAACTACTGAAGCCTGCGCGCCTAGAGCCCATGCTCCGCAACAAGAGAAGCCACTGCAATGAGAAGCCCACGCATTGCAACGAAGAGTAGCCCCCGCTCGCCACAACTAGAGAAAGCCCATGCGAAGCAACGAAGACCCAACACAGCCAAAAATAAATATATTAAATTAAAAAAAAATGCTACCTGAAAACTACTAAAGCTAATCAATGAATTTGGTAAAGTAGCAGGATACAAAATTAATGCACAGAAATCTCTTGCATTCCTATACGCTAATGATGAAAAGTCTGAAAGAGAAATTAAGGAAACACTCCCATTTACCACTGCAACAAAAAGAATAAAATACCTAGGAATAAACCTACTTAAAGAGACAAAAGACCTGTGTAAGAAAACTATAAGACACTGATGAAAGAAATTAAAGATGATACAAACACAGATGGAGAAATATACCATGTTCTTGGATTGGAAGAATCAACATTGTGAAAGTGACTCTACTACCCAAAGCAATCTACAGATTCAGTGCAATCCCTATCAAACTACCACTGGCATTTTTCACAGAACCAGAACAAAAAATACCACAATTTGTTTGGAAACACAAAAGACCCTGAATAGCCAAAGCAATCTTAAGAAAGAAAAACAGAGCTGGAGGAATCAGACTCCCTGACTTCAGACTATGCTACAAAGCTGAGTAATCAAGACAGTATGGTAGTGGCACAAAAACAGAAATATAGATCAATGAAACAGGATAGAAAGCCCAGAGATAAACCCACACACACACATGGTCACCTTATCTTTGATACAGGCAGCAAGAATATACAATGGAGAAAAGACAGTCTCTTCAATAAGTGGTGCTGGGAAAACTGGAGAGCTACATGTAAAAGAATGAAATTAGAACACTTCCTAACGCCATACACAAAAATAAACTCAAAATGGATTAAAGACCTAAATGTAGGGCCAGACACTATAAATCTCTTAGAGGAAAACACAGGCAGAACACTCTTTGACATAAATCACAGCAAGATCCTTTTTGACCCACCTCCTAGAGCAATGGAAATAAAAACAAAAATAAACAAATGACACATAAGGAAACTTAAAAGCTTTTGCACAGCAACGGAAACCATAAACAAGACGAAAAGACAATCCTCAGAATGGGAGAAAATATTTGCAAGTGAAGCAACTGACAAAGGATTAATCTCCAAAATTTACAAGCAGCTCATGCAGCTCAATATCAAAAATCAAACAACCGAGTTTGAAAATGGGCGGAAGATCTAAGTAGACATTTCTCCAAAGAAGATATACAGATTGACAACAAACATGAAAGGATGCTCAACAGCACTAATCATTAGAGAAATGCAAATCAAAACTACAATGAGGTATCACCTCACACCAGTCAGAATGGCCATCATCAAAAAACTTACAAACAAATGCTGGAGAGGGTGTGGAGAAAAGGGAACCCTCTTGCACTGTTGGTGGGAATGTAAATTAATACAGCCACTATGGAGAACAGTATGGAGGTTCCCTAAAAAACTAAAAAATAGAACTACCATATGACCCAGCAATCCCACTACTGGGCATATACCCTGAGAAAACCATAATTCAAAAAGTGACATGTACCACAATGTTCATTGTAGCACTATTTACAATAGCCATGACATGGAAGCAACCTAAGAGTCCATCGACAGATGAATGGATAAGAAGATATGACACATATATACAATGGAATATTACTCAGCCATAAAAAGAAACGAAACTGAGTTATTTGTACTGAGGAGGATGGACCTAGAGTCTGTCATACAGAATGAAGTAAGTCAGAATGAGAAAAACAAATACCATATGCTAATACATATGTATGGAATCTAAAAAAAAATGGTTCTGCTGAACCTAGGGGCAGGACAGAAATAATGATGCAGACATAGCAAATGGACTTGAGGACACGGGGAGGGGGAAGGGTAAGCTGGGACAAAGTGAGAGAGTAGCATTGACATATATACACTACCAAATGTAAAATAGATAGCTAGTGGGAAGCAGCTGCATAGCACAGGGAGATCAGCTTGGTGCTTTGTGACCACCTAGAGGGGTGAGATAGGGAGGGTGGGAGGGAGACGCAAGAGGGAGGGGATGTGGGGACATATGTATATGTATAGCTGATTCACTTTGTTATACAGCAGAAACTAACACAACATTGTAAAGCAATTATACTCGAATAAAGATGTTAAAAAGAAAAAAAAAAAAACAACTAAAGGGATTTTACTAGGCAGGCAAACCTTGAGTGGGAGATCATTCCCTTATAAAAATTTCAAGAGTAACGCTCTAATCGTGAGGCTCCAATGTGAAAGGGAAATCTATGATCACGTGTCAGGCATACATGTATTTTAAATGGGATATTGTAAAGGGAGGTATCTTCCCAGTAGAATCATTCATACTTAAGGAACTAATGAGATCATCTGCCAAAGATAATGAATCCATTAGTTGAAAAAGAAATCATATTGTAACTCTATATCCTATATTTATGCTGTTATATATAAGGATTGAATGAAATATGAATAAAAAATACCTCATCTTATCACCCATGTGTCCAACTGAACCATTTCCAAAGTAAATCAGAAATCTCACTGAAATTGTTTCTAGTTTTCATGTTCTCACTGGGAAGAGAAAGGATTTTCTTCAATAGTCTGTTGTAACTCTGTCATTATGCTGTAGTGAGGTATTTGCTAAAACGGCTGCATCTCATGAGTAAACCTTTCCATCTGGAACAGCCATTATAGACACAAACAACCGCATCAGTTTAAAAAAAAAAAAGTAAACTCTATTTCACAAAGAAGAATTCTATTTTAAGAAATATGTCTTAGAACTATACAAAAGCTAGAAAGCACGTGGAGGGGATGACCATCTCTGTCTCTCTTGGTGGAGTTGTTCTATCCATTCCCAGGCTAAGTACATACACACGTGGCCTAAACATTTGCCATGTTGATGTGTTGCCTCTGGATGGATTACAAAAAATTCAGTACATGTTCATAACAGAAACATCTGACCACCGCCCCCCACAAAAAAAAAACTGCATAAAAGGAATGCTGTTATAACATGTTAACTCTGCCAACTAGAATGAGTAGATAAAAAATATAGATATAAAAACATGTTTATCTTTCTTTTTATTCTGAGAAATTGTTAGTAGGCCCTTAGTGTAAAGTGTCATGGTCCATTCAGAAATCCTTGGCACCTCACACTGCACTTTTACTAACAGATATTCAAGGAAAGCTTTGTTATTTGAATAATTGGTGAAAAGTTGCATAATGCTAAAATCTTCTTAACTGCTAATTATTTGGGGTGAGTTCTTGTAAAATATTAACTATTTTCCCTTTACCATGTACCTGTTACTATCTTTCAGCAAATATCCGGGCTGTGATTTGAGTGTCCAAACTGCCTATTTTACTTCCTTTTTAACTATAGACATTTTTCTTTCTGAATAATCAATGAAGCATAGGCTACTTAATTTTTCTTTTTCATGAAGTTGGTTTACTTAGTCTTAATCTTAGAAATCCAGTCATTGTGATTTCTCGATTTCCCAACACTGTATGCTTCCTAGGTGAAAATTAAATCTAGACATGTGTACAATTGTATAAAAAAAAAATCATAGAGTTTAGGTTAGGATTGGATTTCACAGCTCTCATCTTGCTGAAATGTTTTCTAATCAAAGGCTAAATAAATGCTCATTAAAATGGAATCCAGAGAGTTGAATATGTTAAGGATTTTCAGTGCACATGTTGGCATTCTGGTTAAGAGATCATGGATGAGATAGGGGTGCAGTCTTAGCATGACTGAGCCTCCTGCCAGAAGGCTATCAGTCTTCTGGGGGAGACAATAGCAGGAGCTTTAATTTTTCTCCCTGATTCCTGGGTACAATGTAAAATTAACGTGCATCATGTCAAGGTTATGGCAGGGCACTGTTGTCTGAAAGAGAAAACAGTTTTTGCTCCCCGCCTTCCAAACAAAGCAAATTTCTTTGTTATTGTCAATAATGGCAAGCTGGTAAAGGTGTCAATAATGGTGCTGGTAAAGCACCAATTATGCAGGAGGAAGTTGACAGACCTCTAAAATTCAGTCTGAAAGCAAAGAAAATTGTTTATTCATAAAACAAATATAGCTTCACCTTATCTAACCTTAATGTCATAAAAGGAAATTCAGTCAAAAACATTCGTTAAGCAACTTCACTGTGCACAGCATTGTGTCTTAGTATTAACGGGCTATAAAGAACAGAAAAGAAATGGGACCTGCCCTCCCAGTGTTTGAGTTTTAAATCAGTGATTCTTGGACTCTGATCTGATCCAGCAGGCCTCTGACCAACCCAGAAATCCATATTTTTTTCAAGAAACTCCCACATAACTTTAAAATAAATGGTTGACAGAGAATGATAGTTTTACCCAAAAAAGATGGGAAAAACTTAACACCGACAACATATCCCATTTGCTGTCATCATCCAACTCTTCTGAGAGGTCTAACCTCATATACAAACCCACAGGTAGACACATCCTAGCATTCGCATGATAAGGTGATGTGTTCTTTGGGGGATAGAATACAGGGTTAACATTTTCTTAGTGGAAAAGATTTTAAAAGTCTTTTCCCTCTAAGAATGATAGAAAGGAAGAACCAAAAACAAATAAATGTCTGTTGAACAACTTTTAAAAGAATTAAATGAAAGAAAGTGGGTTATAAAGATAAAATTAAGACAAAACACGGGACTTCCCTGGTGGCTCAGTGGTTAAGAATCCTCCTGCCAATGCAAGGGACACAGGTTTGAGCCCTGGTCTGGGAAGATCCCACATGCTGTGGAGCAACTAAGCCCATGTGCCTAACTATTGAGCCTGCGCTCTAGAGCCCATGAGCAACAACTACTGAGCCCATGCACCACAACTACTGAAGCCCACACGCCTAGAGCCCATGCTCCGCAACAAGAGAAGCCACTGCAATGAGAAGCCCGCTCACCGCAACGAAGAGTAGCCCCCACTCTCCGCAACTAGAGAAAGCCTGTGCACAGCAATGAAGACCCAACACAGCCAAAAAATAAAATAAAATAAAACCTGAAGAGTCATGCAATATAAATAAATTTTAAAAATTAAGGCACAACAGTTGATATATAACCAGTGTCCAAACTAACTTTTCTTAGCAGAGGTGAAGGCAAAAGGACAATATGCTCTGTTACCTGATTTAAAATGTCGAAAAATGAATATAGATCCCTTTTCCACAACATATTAAATGCAAATCCAAGTAGTCCTCCAAAGGTAAATTGATTTTAACTGTGTCTACATTTTCTCTACTTCTCTCTTCAGTAACCAATAACGTGTAGTATTACATGTGGATTAGGCATAATACTAGAGCTTTGTGCAGAAGACAGACCTCTAGGAATATGACATGGAAGAGCCTGCTTGATGTTTATCTAACTTTTTGAGAAAACTAGAATAAAAGAAGGAGGCATAAAATTGAGCTTAAATAATTAGCACAACGTATTAATAGGGAAAAGTCAGGATAATTTTGAGAGCTCCCTCACCTTGCCACATTACATGTGCTAGGTGCCCAGGCTACAGATATTGGGGGAATCCCTTTTAGGGTCATTCTATCTTGCCTCCATATGGCAGCAGGATGGACGGATCTCCTTGGGCTGCCATTACAAAATACCACAGACTGTTGTTTCAACAGACTTACTTTCATAGAGTACTGGGTGCTAGAAGTCCATGTTTAAGGTGCCAGCAAACTAGGTTTCTGGTGAAGACTCTCTTCCTGGCTTGTAAATGGCTATCTTCTCACTGTGTCTCCAAATGCCTTTCTTCTGTGAGTGCTCGGAGAGAGAGTGAGCTCTGATGTCTCTTCCTCTTCTTATAAGGACACCAGTTCCATCATACCTAAGGGCCCCACCCTTATGACCTCTTTTAATCTTAATTACCTCCACGAAGGCCCTGTCTCCAAATGCAGTCACAAAATATGCATTTTGAGGGGGACATAATTCAGTCCATAACAGGGTTGGGGAACCCTTGGACAAGACCACATGTAGCCCATGGGCCACCTGTGCATGAGCTAGACCAAGGTGCCCCTTCCTCTCAGCAGATGAGGTCCTAGTGTGGTTTATTAATGTGGGTAGCCACAGTATCTGTGGAGTAGGTCACAGACTCAATTCCAGCCCTTGATTACCCTCTTGCTCACAAGTTCTCTACAGGGCACTGAAACGGAGCAGAACCCTGTGAGGCCCTTCCAGGTACAAATCCTTTCCGTGTTCCCTCTTCTTGTTTGTAGGAAATAGGCTTCATTCAGCCTCCTTGACCTTCCCTGAGTTCCAAAGGGCATATTCAAATAGTTGCCCGTCAGGGAAGGGAAGGAATGCAGAAACAAAGGAGGAGTAGTCAAGAAACAATACTGCAGCAAGGGGCATGGTCCTAGTTCCTCCTCAAGAAATATACATAACAATAACTTTGCGTTCTTCTGTAAGAACTAAGGCCCCCACCCAGGTGGAGGATGGTAACTTCAGGCTGAGCACAAGATTCCTGGAACACCGCCCTGTTGCCTCACCACCAACCAATAAGAAGAAAGTCTGCACACAGTGGAAGATAATGAAGACTCTCACCCCCTCCCCAAATGATTCTCCTTTAAAAACTTTCATGGTCAATCTGAATCTTCAGAGTTGCTTTTTGGACATGAGTCTGCCTTCTCCCCAGGTTACTGGGCTCCTGAATAAAGAAACCTTTCCTTGCCAATCAACACTTGTCTCTTGAGTGTTGGCTTTCAAGCAGCAAGCAGCTGAACCTGAGTTCGGTAACAGTACAACTTATACAACCAAATGCAGATTTGAAGAATCTAAAGAGGAACCTGAGACACCTTGGGACATCAGGAATAACAAATAGGGCCTTCAGCAAAAGAGAGTAAGAGGCCAACATTCAAATATGGATACAATGTAAACCCATCCTAAAATGTCTTACTTCCATGTTAGACAACTACTAGGTAATCTGGTATTGTAGACCTGGAACTCAGATGCCAGCCTTCTTAGGTTCAGATCAAGCACCCTGATGTAGACCTGCAGGAACTGCAGGCATTTCCATGACACAGACAAGAGTCTATCTGGGATCCAAGCCAAGTACAAATATATTCTTAGATCATGAAAGCACAGAGAGTGCCTCCTAGTGAAGATTAAACTAGCCCCCAAGAAGCCCTTGGCCATGAAAAGTACTGGGGGTCAGGCTTGACTTCCTGGACTGCCCTGGCTGCAGTCTCCTTGAGGAAGGGCAGTAATGTACAATGGATAAGACCCCAGATTCCAAGGCCAAGATACCTGGATTTGAATCCTGGATCTGCCCCTTGTGGGCTGTATGACCTTGGGCTAGTTACTTAACTCCCTATGCTTCATTTCTTTCATGTGTAAAATGGTCACAAGTATACTACTTCAAAGGTTGATTGTGGGGATTAAGTAAATTAGTACCTGTATATAATCCCTCATCCAAAATTCTCAAACCAAACAGCTGAAAACCTAAAGAACTGACAAACTTACCTGGCAGCAAAACATGATCTAAACTGAAATTAGGCTATGTATAATCCTTATTTATTCTACGGAGTGCTAATATTCCTTTTTCTGCTATAAAAATATGAAAATATTAGATTACAGAGAGCTACCTCAGACTTAGTTTGGGGTATAAAGTTATATTTGGTATACAGACCTTTCTAAAATAGAAAAATACAAAACTGAACCCAAGGATTACAGATAAGGCTTATGGACGTAGAATAGTAATTAGCACTTAGCAATCTATTTAAGTGTCAGTTTTGAAAAGTCTGTCCTGTGACTAAGTGTTCTGCAAATAAAAAGGGAGAGCAGTGACTCTATCTATTGCACAGACTTAAACTTCAAACTATAGAATCATAGGATAATAGAGCTAGAAGCAGTCTCAGTGATGATTTATTCCAGTCACACATTTGTAGATCTGAAAAAACAGAAATTGCACTTCCAGCCACAAAGGAGTAACAGGGACCAGATTCACCCTCCCACCTGAAATAACCAAAAAATACATAAAACAATAGTTTTCACAGGACATTAGTCAATGAAAAACAGTGATCCCTCAGAGATGGGAAACAAACAAGAGGACCCCTATGATTGCCACAGCTTATTGCCTTGGGAGAGTTTCCAGGCTGTGGCGCAAGGAGGGGAAACCCAAGCAAAGCCCAGCAGAATTGCTGAGTTGTGGATATGAAGCTGCAAGACCAGACAGACCAAGGCAGCTAAAGTCTGCAAACCAGAGTACCAGACAATAGAGAGGTCCATAGAGTCTGAACTTTGGAGATCAACAGAGGGTCCCCTGGAGTATTCAACTAGTATTAGCCATACATGCATATGAAGAAACTGTCCAAGGCCTGGGAAAGGAACACCCAAAAAGAATAAGAGGGAACAGTACTCAGCACTCACAAAGGACTGGGAATGGTGCCTGTTCCCATGAGCCAGAGTGGAAAAAAGAATCAAGATTTATGGGGCACTGGGTAGAGTATACAGCAGGGTCTCTTTTCAATACTGGGGAATAATTAATCCTAGACTAAGCATTGCTCTGGTCCTGCCTAAAATACCTTAAAAGCAAGACCCAAAAGGCTGAAGCTGTTTCCAAGCAGCTTAAATGAGTCCCAGAACAATGTTCAAGAATATCAACTGGAATATGAAATATCCAGCCACCAACAAAATAAAAATCACAAAGTCTGGCATCCAATACAAAATTATCATGTATATATATAAAGAAGCAGGAAAATATGACCCATAATAATAAGAAAAAGAAATCAATCAAAAGTGACACATACTTTTCCCTATTCCTCCCACTATGTATAACTAAAACTCTGACATGTATAACTAAAAATAGACATTATGTATAAAACAAACATACGAAGACTCTGAAAGGCAGAGAGAAGAAAGTAGATCAGCTAGGGAACTAAGAACCCAAGGAACAATATGGTGGTGAGTTCCTTGGGTTTTCTTTTTGCCTCACATATTCCAGATTTGGTGCTGAACAAGCACACAAGCCAAATATACCACCATCTGCAGATAGAAAAATCCTCAGCAAAAGACTCTTCTTTCTAGCCAAAGAACCATGAGAAGGGCAGCATAACAAGACAGAAAACTTGAGACAACAACCTCTCCACTCCAGCCAGACATTAAAAAATAAGAACCGCAGCCCCACACCATCCACAACAGCTAAGGGCCAGTGCGGAGCCCGAGTTTCCACCCTATGAGTCCCTAATGGGGCACCACAACACCCCTACTGGGGTCATGTCAGAGAAGACCAAGGAGGGAGCCAGGTCTTTTCATCCCCACTAACCAGTAACAAGTCTCCCCTCCCCATGATGTCACCAGAGACCAGGTGGGAAGATAAAACTCCTACCCCTACCCTAACAAAGCTCTGTTGCCCCTCACCCTGCCCTAGTGATGTGAAAGAAAGCTATATAAAATGGAAAGTTTAAATAAGATCCAGAGTCTAAGAACATAATACAAAAATATCCAGGTTTCAATCGAAAATCACTCATCACACCAAGACCCAGGAAAATCCAAACACAATGAAAAATGTCCGTCAACAGATGCCAACATTGAGGTAACAGAGATGTTAAAATTTTCTGGCAAAAATTTTAAACCAGCCCTGATAAAATGCTTTGTCTAAGAGCAATTAAGAACATGTTTAAAACAAAGGAAAAAAACAGAAAGCCTCAGCAAAAATAAAATAGAAAGTTCCAGCAAGTAGAAAATATAAAGAAGAACCAAATAGAAATTTAGAGCTGAAATATACAACAATGTAAATAAAAGCTCAGTAAATGGGCTCAACAGCAAAATGGAGTGGACTTAGAAAAGAACCTTGTGAACTGGAAGACAGAACAACTGAAATTATCCACTCTGAGCCACAGAGAGAAAATAGACTGAAAAGTAAAAATGAAGAGAGCCTCAGTGACTTGTGTCACTGAGTCCCAGAAGGAGAGGAGAAAGAGGGCAAGACTGAAAAAGTGCTCAAAAAAAAATAAAATAATGGCTGAAAACTTATGAAATCTGGCAAAACACATGAACACACAGATTCAAGAAGCAGAGTGAACTCCAAACAAGATAAAACCAAACATCATAATTAAACTTCTGAAAAAGAGAGACAAAAATTCTTAAAAGAAACCAGAGAAAAATAACATATATAGTGACAACTATTCGATGACAGCAGGTTTCTCACCATAAACCACTGAAGCCAGAAGGAAGTGGCATGGTATTTTTCAAGTGCTGAAAGAAAATACCTGTCAACCTAGAATCCTATACCCAGTAAAATATTCCACAAGAAAGAAAATAAAATAAAAGCATTCAGGTGAAGAAAAACTAGGATAATTTGTCACCAACAGACGTACCCTAAAAGAATGACTTAAAGAAATTCACTAAACAAAAAGAAACAATAAAAGACAGAAGCTTGGAACATCAGAAAGGAAGAAAGAACACAGCAAGCAAAAATATGGATAAATACAAGAGATTTTGCTTCTCCTCCTGAGTTTTCTAAAGTGTGTTTCATGGCTAAAGCAAAAATCATAACATTGTTTGATGTGGTTCTAAATATAGAAAGAGGAAATATTTAAGACAATTACATTCTAAATGGGGGAAAGTAGAGTGGCATAAAGGGAGGTAAGATTTCTATACTTCACCCCAAATGATAAAATAACAGTACCGGTAGACTGCAATAAGATATAGATAGATAGATAGATATAGATATAGATAGATATAGATATAGATATAGATATAGATATAGATATAGATATAGATGGATATCTATCTATGAGACCACCAAAATAGCCAAAGAGATGCACTCAAAAACATAAATAACTCCAAAAAAAAATTCTTAGAAATGTTCCTATAACCCACAAGAAGGCAGGAAAAAGAAAGAAGAGAAATGAAACATAGAAAACAAATAAAAAACAAAATATAAATGGCAGACTGAAGCCCTAACATATCAATAATTACATTAAATTTAAATACGTTAATTAAAAGAGATTGGCAAAGTAGATTGTTTTTAAAAATCACCCAACTATATGCTGTCTATAAGAAAATCACTACAAATGTAGTGACATAGGCTGTACGTAAAAAAAAAAGAAAAAAATACAACATTAGTAAAAACAAAGCAAGAACGTATATATTAAGATTAAATAAAGTATACTTCAGAGCAAAAAACAGCAAAAATCACCAGCCCCAATTAGGAGCATTATATAATGATGAAAGGGTCAATAGACCAAGATGACATAGCAATCTTAAATGTGTATGCACCAAGCAACAGAGCTACAAAATATATAAAGCAAAACTGATAAAACCGAAAGGGGAAATAGACAAATCCACATTGACTATTTCAACACTACTCTCCCAACAATTGACAGAGCAGCTACACAGAAAACCAGCAAGAATACAAATTCAACAACACCAACCAAAAGGATCAAATCAACATCTTTATAGAGCAGTACACCTCACAAGAGCAGATTACATATGCTTTCCAAATATCCATGGAATATATATACCAAGATAGACCATATCCTGGTCCACAAATGTAAAAGAACTGAAATTGTGCAGCGAGTATTCTCTAACCACCAAAGAATAAAACTAGAAATCAATAACACAAAAATAATTTTTAAATCATCAAACATTTAGAAAATAAACAACACACTTCTAAATAATTCATGGGTCAAATAGGAGAACTAAAGGGAAATTTTAAAAATCTGAAAAATGGGTAAAGTATACTTTTTTCTTATCATTTAAATCTTTGTAGCAGATAATTGTTTAAACAAAAATGAAAATAATGTGGTGGGGTTTATAACATATATAAAAGTAAATTAGACATAAACCACAGCAAGACCTTTTTTGATCCATCTCCTAGAGTAGTGAAAATAAAAACAAAAATAAACAAATTAAAATTAAAACCTTTTGCACAGCAAAGAAAACCATAAACAAAACAAAAAGACAACCCTCCGAATGGGAGAAAATACTTGTAAACAAAGCAACCAAGGGATTAATATACAAAATATACAAACAGCTTATGCAGCTCAGTATCAAAAAAACAAACAACCCAATCAAAAAATGGGCACACCTAAACTGACATTTCTCCAAAGAAGAGAAATACATACAGATGGCCAAAAAGTACATGAAAAGATGGCCAAAAAGCACATGAAAAGATGCTCAACATCACTAATCATTAGAGAAATGCAAATCAAAACTACAGCGAGGTATCACCTCACACCAGCCAGAATGGACACCATCAAAAAGTCTACAAACAATAAATGCTGGAGAGGGTGTGGAGAAAAGGGAACCCTTCTACACTGTTGGTGGGAATGTAAATTGGTAGAGCCACTATGGAGAACAGTATGGAGGTTCCCTAAAAAACTAAAATAGAACTACCATATGACCCAGCAATCCCACTCCTGGGCATATACCCAGAGGAAACCGTAATTCAAAAAGATACATGCACCCCAATGTTCATTGCAACACTATATACAATAGCCAGGACATGGAAGCAACCTAAATGTCCATCAACAGAGGAGTGAATAAAGAAGATGTGGTACATATATACAATGGAGTATTACTCAGCCATAAAAAAGAACAAAATAATGACATTTGCAGCAACATGGATAGACCTAGAGATTGTCATACTAAGTGAGGTAAGTCAGACACAGAAAGACAAATATCATATGACATCACTTATATGTGGAATCTAAAAAAAATTGGTACTAATGAACTAATTTACAAAACAGAAGTAGAGTCACAGATGTAGAAAACAAACCTATGGTTACCAGGGAATGGGGAGGGAAGGAATAAATTGGGACACTGGGACTGACACATACACTCTACTATATATGAAATAGATAACTAATAAGAACCTGCTGTATACCACAGGGAACTCTACTCAATGAGAAAAGAAACTGAAAATGAGTCTATGTATATATATATATATGTATAACTGATTCACTTTGTTGTACAACTGAAAGTAACACAACACTGTAAATCGACTATACTCCAATAAAAATTTTTTTTAAAAAGAAAACCTAAAAAAACAAAAAAATAAAAATAAAAAATAAGGAACAAGGAATGTAAAAAAAAAAAAAAAGACATGTCCAAAATAGGCAAGTCTGTAGAGACAGAAAATAGTAGATTAGTGGTTGCCTAGGGCCAGAGGGCATGAGGGGACTGGGAGGTAATAACTAAAGGGTACAGGGTTTCTTTTTAGCAGAATGAAAATGTTCCAAAATTGACTGTGGCAATAGTTGTACAACTTTGTGAATATACAAAAACCTATTGGATTGTACACTTAAAGTGGTTGAATTTAATGTTATGTGAACTATAGCTCACTAAAGCTGTTTCAAATCAACCACCCAAAAAAAAAAAAAGTAAACTATATGACAAAAATAGCACAAAGGTTGGGACAAGAGCAATCAAAGTGTGCTATTGCGTACAAGTGATATATACACCAATATGGATGAATCTCAAAATAATTGTGCTGAATAAAAGAAGTCAGACCAAAATAAGAGTACATATTATATGATTCCATTTATATAAAACTTTAGAAAATATAAACTAATGTGTAGAGTCAGAAAGCAGATTAGTGGTTGCTTGAGGATGAAGAGAGGACAAGGAGGAAGTGGGGGAGATTACAAAAGGGCACAAAGAAACTTATGGAAATGATGGATATGCTTATTACTTTAATTGTGGCAGCAGTGTCACAGGTGTACACATATGTCAAAACTTACAAACTTAAATACTTTAAATTTGTGCAGTTTTTGTATGTCAATTCTGCAATAAAAAATGTCTTAAGACTATAAAAATGAAATACAGAAATCACCTGAGGTCACATAATTTTATACTTTTATATGTATTTGCTTACTCACTTGCTGTTTTTTTGAGCAATTACAGCTTTTGTTGACTTTAAAATATTTCTGTATTTGCTTGCAGAGATATTTGTTTTTATACTTCCCTATAATTAGATTATAATCTCTGTGGCTCCTCTAAGTATGTGCAAAGGCTGTAGACATGGAAAATGGGCAAAGCCAAGACAGAGCGTAAACAAACTAAATGCCGCCAGGGATCAACTTCAGCTGCACATTCTTTGGCTGTTATTTTTAGTAAGTGAAATTAATGTGAATATTGAAATGTCTCTGTCTGTGAATGAGGATCTCCAATGTGGATGTGAAACTTTCATCCAGTGCCAAATACCAAAGTGGGAACTGGCTTCCCAAAGTTGTTTTTACTTGTAAGATTTCAAGTAGATATATTTCCATGGTTGTTAAATATCAGCTTCTGGGCATCCTGCCATAATTTTAAGACAGCTGAGAAAAGTGATTCTTAAAGTGTGTGGTCCACAGCCTATTGGAAATTTTCAAAGGGCTTCCAGTTGATTCATAAATGCATCGAAAGGACAAATCATAGGACACTGTCGGCACTTGAGTGTTTTTCTCAATTGCAGGTTTAGATCTATGTTACAAGTGACAAAAGTCAACATTCTCTTCTCCTATAGCATTAATTTAACAAAAACTCTAACTGGATATTAAGAGGCTGATTAATTATGAGTAGGCACTTTCCCATTTTTTCCTCAAAGTGTTCTGCAAACCAACTGTACCAGAACCATCTGGGAAAGTTGTAAAAAATTCAAGTGCAGACTCCTGCCTCCCACCCACATCTACTGGACTGGATACATTAGAGATGAGAGCAGGAATCTTCATGCTTGACAAACAACCTAATGATTCTTATGTATACCAAGATTTGAATGCTACAGTTTTCCCCATTTGGATCTAGCCCCACTTGAGTAGCAAAATATATTTCATGACATTTAGAACACACTACCACCTTGTTTTACTGCAGACTGCTTTGTTGGCAACAACTTATCTTATTCTTCTGTTTATCTCTGTGTTGAACTGAGCTACAAGCAGAACTATAAGGTCAAATTCAAAGATAACCTTATAAGGTCAAATTCAAAGATGACCGAGAAAACCCAGAGACTTCCGAGAAGTGGTATGAAGGATAAATGAGGAAGCTTCTGGGTGTGTGTGTTGTCTGTTTTGAGGAACAAAAATATTACTTTTAGATGGCAATAACAAAATTCACTTCTAGTGAACAAAATAATTATTGAAGGCATCACAGTGGAAAAAAATGTAGTGATCATGAGCCTGGAACCCCCTAATTTGTCACTGGAAACAATTGTTCTTATAATGTAATGTTTGTTTATGTGAGAAATTTAATAACACAATTCTAACAGAACAAATTTTCTGTCAAAAAAGTTGCACAGAAAAGTTTTCAAAGATTACTGAGCTTTCATGGACCTAAAACTGTGAGGACTAAAGGGCCAGGGAGGTGGAAATGACCAAGATCAAGGAATGTGGCTGCACCTGGCCAACCTTCTAGAAATAATTTCAATTTTCATACTCAGAGTTTCTCATTCATGAGAAATTAAATTAGCACTGTAATAACCTAATAGGTATTTACAGCTGTAGGTTAATAACTGTAGGTTAAATACAAATGTTGGGCTCCCTGGTCTATTAAAGCAAGAGATGGTGTAGACACTACAAATAGACAAAGGCCATGTTTAAGAAACAGCTGAATCAAAATACACTGTTGTAATGGAGCACATCTTCAGCACAAGGAGAAAGTGGATAGGGTCACAGCGTGTCCTTTCAGTGTCAGAGTGGATTACACCTCCAACACCCCTTTATCTGCTGACTCACTAACATACCACAGCCAGTTAGGGGAGAAGAACTGGTGAGTTTGAAGGGAATAATCCTGGTTTTGGGAGCTTGGACTGTATCCAGCTTGGGTCTCAATCTGTGAGACTCCAATACTAGCTACTTCTATGGTGCTAACAAGTAAGCCATAAGTGGCCCCTGCCTTACTGAGTTAATGTCTGCCAGGAAAGACAAGCCAAGCCTTGGTAGGAGAGTAAAGCCTAGGCTGTGAGTTAATAACGGCAGGCTGTTTCTGTGTGATATTGACCAAGTGCTTCACATCCATTTTGTAAATCAGAAGAGGAAGCTTAGAGACACTGGGAAGCCAAGTAAAACAAAGTGTATTTACTATGATTTAAAGAAGTCATAGAAAGAAGCCACATAGTAGATATGGGAAGGTCACACAAACAGAAATTGCTGGTATATGAGCCTCCTACAATAGTCCAGACTCTTATTATTCTGTACACTACATGCCCCTTCCTCATCTCTGGAAGATTTGGGGAGTTCACATGAAAAGATGTCACATTCACGGAAAGTCTTCACCACCATCTCTTTCCATATCAAAATTTATATCTACCCCAAATTCAGCTACTTTCCTGAAGCCATACTTCCTCCACACAATCAGGAGAATTACTCTCTGCCTCTGCTTTATTCGTAATAGACTTTTGACCTCTTTTATAGCACATACACATTTCATGGTTAAGGTTTTGCCTGTCTGTCCCCTTTGATTAAGCCCCTCAAGATAAGGTTCATGTCTGATGATCATTCTACCATCCACAGCACAAAGCACATTATCTTGCACAGAACTGCCATTTTATAATGTCTAGTCAATTGAGTTTGAAAGAGTTATAAAAACGATCATAGAATTTTCAGAGTAAATACAGTTAGATAAAATAATGCATATTTTGCCTGATTTTTAAAATTCACAGAAATATCCCCGGAAGTAGATATTAGATTTACCCAATTTCAGCATGGATCTACCTGGATTGGAAGTTCAGCTAATGCCGACTACACAGTGCTGTTGCTATGTTTAAATGTATCTGAAATTCATGATTCAAGAGCATCATCCTCTTCACCCTGAGTGTTCGGAATATACATTACTTTATATACAGAGACCATAATGCCTTTCTACAATCACTGTCTTCTTTTTGCAATTCTTCCATTTTGACTCATAGCTAGGAAGTGTTTGATGGAATACTTTGAGTTTAGATAAACAGTCTTAATTGATGCTTAATCTCCAAATGATCAGAGATCTATTCAAAGGCCTACCGTTCTACCACATTTTAGTGATAGGAATGCATAATTAAACATCTGTCCCTAAATAGATACATTAAGAAAATAGAAATAGATACAAATATTTTGAAAACTTGATAAAAATCAATTTATATAGGGAAACACTTACATAATACCATTAATACCATTATTGTAATCAGCTTTAAGATAGTGAAATCTTTCGATCCCTTCCTTCAAAATCAGCTAAATACATAAACTTAGTTAAATTCAAATTGGTTTTCATTCTACAGCAACCTATGTCTTAAATATATACATAAGTGTATAAAGTATACCTGCCCTGTAAATAATTTACCTCCGGAGAAGTTCTACTTATTATTTTCCTCTAATGTAAAGATCAGCTAGACAATTTAGAGGTCAATAGTGAGCATTTGGTAATTCAGGAATGATTAAGAGTATCTTCAGCTATAATTTCAAAAACTGCAAACTGCTAGGATCTAGGGAGCAATTTTATCGGCCATTAAAATGTTCTTAAGCTGTAGAATAACATATAATGCCTTTACTGATGAGCAGAGCTATTAGTGGTCAGCTTAATTTTAAACAAATTTAAATATATTAATTTTCCTAATAAATATTTAATTGTGTATGCTGACGACAGTAAAGTAATTCTGCAGACTGGAGTTATCTTATGGTAATCAAAGCCTCAGGAGGACTGAGGAATTGTGACTGTGGCTACTTCTTATAACCTGGAGTTGCAATTTATTTTTCATAACACAAAAAGCCTGTTTTCCTCCTAGGCAAGGCACATGGTAAATTCAACAATTCCAGTTCAATTCCACAAACATTTATTAAGCACGTTCTACAAGAGGAGTCAGCATCACACAAAGGTTAACAGTGTGACCTCGGGAGCTACCTGCCGGGTTGAATCCTTGCTTTACCACTTCACACCTGGGTGCCTGTTAAAGTTACTGAACAGCTCTGTGCCTCAGTTTCCTCATCTGCAAAATGGGGATGATAATAACAGTACTCGCTCAAAGGATAAAATAAGTTTAAACAAAATGACGTGCATGAAGTTCTTTAAAAAGTCCTGATGTAGGAAGTGCCTAATAAATTGTATTAGTCTAGATTCTCAAGAGAAAAAAAACCTATAGATATAGATATCCATTTAGATATATATAGGGAGGGAGGGAGAGAGAGGGCAATGGAGATTTATTATGAAGGCTCGTGATTACAGAAGCTGAGAAGTTCCATGATCTGTCATCTGCAAGCTGGGAGCTTAAGAAAGCAATGGTGTGATTCAGTACAAGGCTGAGGCCTGAGAACCAGGCGAGCCGATGGTATAAACCACAGTCCAAGGGCAGGATAAGATGAGATATCTAGTTCAAGCAGTGAGGCAGGAAAAAAGGGGTAGATTCCTCCTTCCTCCACCTTTTGATCTATTCAGGCCCTCAACGGATTGGATGATACCCACACACTTTGGGAAGGGCCATCTACTTTACTAAATCCACCAATTCAAATGCTAATCTCATCCAGAAACACCTTCCCAGACACACGCAGAAATAATGTTTAATCTGGGCACCCCATGCCTTATTCAAGTTGACACAGAAAATTAATCACCACATCAGTGTTAGCTGTTGAGGTGTACAAGGCACTATGTTTGGTGCTGGGATAAGGCATGAATACAACACAGTCTCCTCTCATAAAACAAGGCAGTTCTGCAAAGCTCCGGCTCACAGTCATCACTCTGGCCTTCTCCGTAATTCCAAGTGGGAGCATTCTGAGGTGGAATACTGAGAGGAAACCATGAGAGACCTTCATTTCATACTTCCAACATACCTCATTTGCATACTGATAGAGTTACTAAAAAATAGGGAGAGTTTGGTCTTGAGGAAAGAGCTAATTTGAATGAAAGCCCAAGGAGAAATCACTTTCCTTCTGTTGATGTCCACCAGCCCTCCAGAGAAAGATGTTCCCTGGGAATTGCTTTGTCTGACCTGTTGTTGTTTTAATTGGTTTTCACGTATTGTTGGTCTCTCTTACCAGAAAACATTAATTCTTTTCTGGTCCCTTTCCACTTGAGGTAAAATTTAAATTTATAAGGTCAAATTAAAAGATCAATACACATTTCCAGACCAGCATATCCTCTTATTTTAAAAAGCCTCTTTTTAAGAATTGAGTGGCTTAGCTGAGTGGACCCCTACTGTTTTTAAGAGTCTATCTGGATTTGAAATGACCCTGGGGGGCCACAGCAGGTAGACGGGGAACATCCAGCATTACTTGGGAATTTTTGGAAATTCTGCTTTTTCTCTCTATATCTCAATAAGCTTTGTTCTCTTGGCGAGAGAAATCCAAATGTAGTTGGCTTGCACAAACAAAAGGAATTTCTTGGCTCCCATTAAAGCCAAGAACAAAAACATCCTGAGGTTAATTGAATTCAGGGGCAGCTGGACCAGAATTCAATAAGTATCATTAGAGTTCCATCTTGGCATGTGTGATGTCTCCTATCAGCCCAAGAGGCCCATCCTGCCAGCTGTGTAACGGCTGCAGGAAGACAGCATGTGCACCTCTCTATCTGCACCATCTCCCTTCTCTTGGGCTGTACACCCAGCCCTGAACTAATCTCTGTGTCCAGGGGGCTGGAGTACAAGTCATCTGCCCACCCTGAGAGCTGCACTAGAGTGTAGTAGATAAAAGCCAAAGTCTGGCAACACATTACCCAGGTTTGGATCTCAGTTCCACCACTTAACAGGTGAGTGACATTAGACAAATTGTTTAGCCAACCTGTGCCTCGGTTTCCTCATCCAGAGAATGGAGCCGATTAAGTGTCCCTATCATCATTTTGTTGTGCAAATAGCTAAATTAATACATGTAACACATGCATAAGAATAGAAGGCATTTAGAACAGTGCCTGATGTCTAGTAACCACTCAGCAAGCATCAGCAGCTCTGCCAAGTGGCAGGAAGAGGAGGAGGAAGAGAAGAAGGAGCAGGAATCAGCTACTGATGTCGCTACCAGAAGCATATGGAGTAGAGGAAGAAGTCTTAAAAGGATAGGGAGGGTGGGAGGGAGACGCAAGAGGGAGGAGATATGGGGATATATGTACATGTATAGCTGATTCACTTTGTTATACAGCAGAAACTAACACACCACTGTAAAGCAATTATACTCCAATAAAGATGTTAAAAAAAAAAAAAAAGGAACTGGTTCAAGACAAAACAAACAAATAATCCCCCCAGACTGGAAGGTATTTGTCTCTAGTCCCTCCATCAAGCCGTTAGCCTCTGCTCTGTTCCCCAATGGACTCCCACATAGTTCGGGTGCTGGAAGATAAATCCTCGTGCATGTCCTGCCTTGGTGTTATAAACACAAATATGTTGCTTCTGTGCTTTTTAAAAACATAGAACTTTTACATGGTAAAGGTATGGTTTAAGTCTCCTCCAAGTAATTTTCAATTTGTAAATTTCATCGATATGTATACGACTCAAGAAATAATGCTAACCATGATGGTGCAGCAGGGTGGGGAAAAAAACTACGTTAGATACAGCTTTTAAAAAATAATGTTACTCACTAAAAACTTTTTTCCGACAGAAAATGGACTGCACATTAGTTGTGCATGCAGAGAGAAAGGAGGTGGAAGACACAAGGAAGCAAGAAAGGAAAGAGAGAACCAAAATAAACCCTCTCCTGTGTCGAGCGTTGGAAATGTGGCACTAACAAAGACTTCCCATTTCACATAGAATAAGCGCTGGCAGAGGCAGCATGCAGGGCTGTGGGTGTACTCAGCTGTGCAGTGCTGATTATAGAAGATGAAAGGGCTTGGCAATTTATTTCATCTCACACTGAAGCACTGCTGACAACTGAAAGTGAGGACAGAAGGATTCATTTGTTCAACTTCTGTTTTAAAAAGCAGACTTCAAATGATACCACAGAGAAAAAAAAGGAAATGCTGTGGTGTAATAAAATGTCTACTTTTTAAAAATACACTAACTGCAGCATTTGTATTTTGTAGATGGGTTTGGAAGGCAAAGGGGTTGGCTTTGTGTGTGTGTGTGTGTGTGTGTGTGGTTCTTATCAATTCCAGGAAACAAAATGTACATACACAGAATCAACTACTAATCAGACAGGGCAAGTTAACCTAATTTGACCAAAACACTCATGTCTATTCATCCCTGAATCCAAAGATCAATCAGAATAAAAAAAAAAAAAATTTAACCCTGTAGCATTTAGAAAATTGAAAATGAAACGATTTTATGCAGGATCTCTATGCTAAAAGTGAATAAACATATACTACATGATAGAGAATATATTTTAAATTTCATAATGTTGTTCTTTTAAAATTGTTTGCAGATCCAGATTTTCTTCATTTACCTATATTATTTTGTTTGCTTGAAACTTTGGAAGAAAAGGTTCAACTTCCTTTTAAATAAAATGTGGTATTAATTTTCATCAACATATTAGTGTTTGACAATGAGAAATATTTTTCAGTTCAAAGACTCATATAAATTATTATGAAATCTAATCCACCTAGCAAAGTGGTCTTATCCCAAAAGATTTATAAAGATGGGTAATATCCCATACTGGTAGCACATTAGTTATTTATGATTAATACATAAGAACAGATCCAAATGTTAATGGCAAAAATAAAGAAATACATTCTGACTGTAATCATTAGTATTAAACTAAAACACCAGTAACAAGAGCACATCATTCTTAAGCAAGTTCTTTCTTAAGCAATTTAGTTAAATGATTGATTTTTTTCTTTGTAACTTATATTAGAAATTTCCACTGTGTTTTCAATGTAGGGTTGTGTTCTAATTCCAAGAAATCAGCAAAGCAATAGAAATGGAAAGGATTATGGCTAAAATAAAATTCACTAGCTTCCTTAGCCTCTTAAAACAATTATATTAAAGAGTTATTTTTTTCAACAAATATTTTTGGAGCACTCGCTGTATGCCAGGCACCGTTTTGGGGACTAGGAATAATAGTGTTTACCAAAAGCTCTATCTGTAATGGAGGGCAAATGTGTGAGGCTATGCAGGCTTACACTGCCCTTCTCCAGAGGCACCATTCACAGAGACCACAATGCAACAAGGCCACCTGAACTGTGCAATGCACAGCCTGCTTCTACTCTAGTACATAGAGGGAGACAGAAAATGTACAAGTAAGCTAACACATAATTTAGATCAGAACTACGAGTTAGATAAGAAAAACACAGGCTGACTGTGTATAGGACGAAGAGCCATATATGGGGATTTCAGGGAAGGTCTCACCAAAACCAGACAAAGACATTACAGAAAAAGAAAATTTCAGGCCAATATCTCTGATGAATATAGATGCAAAAATCCTCGACAAGATATTAGCAAACCAAATTCAATAATACATAAAAAGGATCACACACCATGATCAAGTTGGATTTATCCCAGGGATGCAAGGATGGTTCAATATTCACTAATCTATCAATGTGATACACCACATTAACAAAATGAAGGACTAAAATCACATGATCATCTCAACAGACACAGAGGTCATTTGACAAAATTCAACTTCCATTCATGATAAAAACTCTCAACAAAGTTGGTATGAACGGAACATATCTCAACACAATAAAGGCTATTTATGAAAAACCAACAGCTAACATCATACTCAATGGTGAAAAGCTAAAAGCTTTTTCTCTAAGATCAGGAACAAAGCAAGAATGCCCATTCTCACCATTTCTATTTAACATAGTACTGGAAGTCCTAGCTGTGACAGTCAGGCAAGAAAAAAAAAAAGGCATCTAATTTGGAAGAGAAGAAGTAAAATTGTCACTATTTGCAGATGACATGATACTATATGTAGAAAACCCTAAACACACCACAAAAAAACTGTTAGTACTAATAAAGTAATAGTACTTTATTGAATAAATAAATTTATTATTAAATATAAATTTATAAATTTATTATTAAATAAATAATTTTAAATTTTTATATTTAATTTTTTATTTATTAAATTTTATAAACTTATTATCAAATAAATTAATAAGTTAAATAAAGTACTCGTACTGGATTCAGTAAAGTTGAAAGATACAAGATTAATATACAGAAATATGATGCATTTCCATACACTAATAATGAACTATCAGAAAGAGAAATCACAAAAAAGATCTCATTTATAATCACACCAAAAAGGAATAAATTTAGCCAAAGAAGTGAAAGACATATACTCTGACAACTCTAAGACACTGACTGATGAAGGAAACTGAAGACAATACAAACATATGGAAAAACATCCTATGTTCACAGATTGGAAGAATTAATATTGTTAAAATGTTCATAGTGCCCAAAGCAATCTACAGATTTAATGCAATTTCTATCAAAATACCCATGACATTTTTCACAGAACTAGAACAAATGATCCTAAAATTTGTATGGAACCACAGAAACCCTAAATAGCCAGAGAAATTTTGAGAAAAAAAAGAACAAAGCCAGAGGTATTATGCTTCCCAACTTCAGATTATACTATGAAGCTACGGTAAGCAAAATAGTATGGTCCTGGCACAAAAACAGACACATAGATCAATGGAACAGAATAGAGAGCCCAGAAATAAACCCATGTACACATAGTAAATAATCTATGACAAAGGAAGCAAGAAAATACAATGGGGAAAAGACAGTCTCTTTATTAAGTGGTATTGGGAAAACTGGACAGTTACATGTAAAAGAATGAACTTAGGAATTTTCTCCCACCATATACAAAAAACAAATTCGAAATGGATTAAAGACCTAAATGTAAGAGCTGAAACCATAAAAATCCTAGAAGAAAACATAGGCAGTATGCTCTTTGACAAAGGTCTTAGAAATATATTTTTGGATCTGTCCCCTCAGGCAAGGGAAACAAAAGCAAAAATAAATTTTGTTGCATACCTATTATGTTCTAGTCCATGGACCAAACTTTGCATTCCCAGGAAACCCTGTAAGGACTAGCAGTAACTTTTCACCAAGATCTTGACTGCAGGCATCCCCTAGCCAAAATTCATATATATATATATATCCTGGCTCCTCCCCTACCTCTTCAGAGCAGTTCCTCAGAGCTATCTGAGAGGCTGTCTCCTGGGCCACAGTCCTCAGTAACACCCTGAAAAAACTCAACTCAAAGCTCACATGTTGTGCTTTTTTTTTTTCAGTCAACATGAAGGACATCTAAGACAAGAATGTAAACTGGTGGGAAGGTAAACTGGTGCAGCCACTACAGAAAATGGTATGAATGTTCCTCAAAAAACTAAAAATAGAGTTGCCATGTGATCATCGCTAATTATTAGAGAAGTGCAAATCAAAACTATAATGAGGGGCTTCCCTGGTGGCGCAGTGGTTGGGAGTCTGCCTGCCAATGCAGGGGACACGGGTTCGAGCCCTGGTCTGGGAGGATCCCACATGCCGCGGAGCAACTGGGCCCGTGAGCCACAATTGCTGAGCCTGCGCGTCTGGAGCCTGTGCTCCACAACAAGAGAGGCCGCGATAGTGAGAGGCCCACGCACCGCAATAAGGAGGGGGCCCCGCTTGCCACAACTGGAGAGAGCCCTCGCACAGAAACGAAGACCCAACACAGCCATAAATAAATAAAAATAAATAAATAAAATTTTTAAAAAAAGGTATTAGGTGAATATTAAAAATCATGAAACTTATTAAAAAAAAAAAAAACTATAATGAGGTACTACCTCACACTGGTCAGAATGGCCATAATTAAAAAGTCTACAAATAACCAATGCTGGAGAGGGTATGAAAGAATTTGAAAAACAATAGATACATGTATATGTATAACTGAATCATTTGCTGTACACCTGAAACTAACAACATTGTTAATCAACTATGCCCCAATATAAAATAAATTTTTTTTTAAATGCTGGAGAGGTGTGGAAAAAAGGGAATCGTCCCATATCTCCTTGCCCTGGGTACCCCTCTCATTTCTCCATATGACTTACCTCTATTAAATGATTGTTTCAACTCTTCACTTTACCTACGTGTTCAGAGTTCTCTCAGACTCCAGTTTCAGTGCCCTAGCTGCCTAGGCTAGAAGCTCAGGAAGGGAAGCAGTGTGCCTATGGTCACGCAGTGAGTTAAGGGCAGAGTCAGGATTTGAACTCTGGTCTCTCATGCTCCATGCCTATATTCTTTCACTGGCTCCAGTGGCCCCCTCCAGCTCCAAGACACTACTATGTTATCCACTCTCCTTACATTTTATTCTAGGTCACTAAACTCCACAAAGGCAGTCAGCTACAAGACAGACATATTTTGCTCCAGGCTTGTCACCAACTTAACCTAAATTAAGGAGGGTGGAAGCATGGCTGAGCTGGTGGCTTGTGGCTCTGAGCTCCCTCCCATGGCACATCCTTGAATCAGAAGTCACTGACATGGTCAGAGTGGCCATCATTAAAAAGTCTACAAATAACAAATGCTGGAGAGGGTGTGGATAAAAGGGAACCCTCCTACACTGTTGGTGGGAATGTAAGTCAGAGCAGCCGCTATAGAAAATAGCATGGAGGTTCCTCAAAAAACTAAAAATAGAGTTGCCATATGATCCAGCAATCCCACTCCTGGGTATATACCCAGACAATACTATAATTAAAAAAGCCACATGCACCCCAATGTTCACAGCAGCACTATTTACAATAGCCAGGTCATGGAAACAAGCTAAATGTCCACTGACAGATGAATGGATAAAGATGTGGTACATATATACAATGGAGTACTACACAGCCATAGAAAAGAATGAAATAATGCCATCTGCAGCAACATGGACAGACCTAGGGATTATCATACTGAGTGAAGGAAGTCAGAAAGAGAAAGACAAATACCATATGATATCACTTATACGTGGAATCTAAAATATGACACAAACAAACTTCTCTACAAAACGGAAACAGACTCACAGACATAGAGAACAAACATGATTGCCAAGAGGGAGGAAAGTGGGAGAGGGTTGGATTGGGAGTTTGGGATTAGCAGATGCAAACTGGTATATATAGAATGGATAAACAACAAGGTCCTACTGTATAGCACAGGGAACTATATTCAATATCCTCTGATAAACCACAATGGAAAAGAATGTATCTATATGTATAACTGAATCACTTTGCTATACAGCAGAAATTAACACAACATTGTAAATCAACTATACTTCAGTAAAGTTTTTTAAAAAGTAATCACTGAGTTTCTCTTACACACCAGGATGATAATGGTGAAAATACATCCAGGTTCCTGCTTCTATTCCCAACTCCCAGAAGCCTTCCCTTTTTTGTCAGTCTCGTCTCTAACCTGCAAGGAGAAGCAACCAGGTAATTCCTCACTGCTTTCCCCTAGGTCTTCGGCTCTGTAAGGCAGGAACTCAGGAGATGGTGCTGGCTGAGTTTCCATGATCTCTGTACTTAGTTTGGGCTCCATGTTGGTCACCATCAAGGCACTATTCTCTTTCAATCTGGACCCCAGTGTGGTAAAGCAAGTGTTTCTAGACAAGACTCTGAATGTCCATCCTACTGGCTGGGTGCCACTGACTAGACGGTGGACGTGCATGTTACAAGCATGACATGGGGTGAAGACAAGGTTCACGGCCAAAAAAGATTGGTCTACAAAGAAGGATGGGGATTCTGGGTAGCAGTGTAATGGACAAAGGCTCTGGAGGAAAAAAAAAGGGTGCTTTCTGGAAGCCCATGTTGATGACCCATGGTAGTGTGTTATCCAACAGAAAGCAGGAAGAGAAAATGCAGTTTCGGTGCCCTAGCTGCCTAGGCTAGAAGCTCAGAAAGGGAAGCAGTGTGCCTGTGGTCACACAGTGAGCAGTAATTTCGTTCGTGGGAGTGGTTCATTTTACCTGGCAATTTTTTCCAACCCAAAATGTGAAGGAATCTGGGTTTACGTCTTAGGCCCCTAGTTATGAGTCATCCACTGATTGATTCACTCATTCAAGAAATACTTCATGAAAGTAAATAGGCACTAATGATATACTGTGATAACTGCTACATAAGAGAATTTCAAGAGCCTGTGGGAACCCCACCGAGGGGTACACAGCCCTGGTCTGGAAAGTTTTCCGGAGGAAATGATGAAGAAACTGAGCTCTGAAGGAGAACAGGACCTTAACTAGAGGAAGAGATGGGGAGTTGTGCTGCATGTGTCTCTAATCGAAAAGATAGAAAAAACAAGGCATATTTGGGGAAGCTGTAAGAAGTCTGGTGTGGCTGGAGCATACACTTTGACATAGGAGAGGTGACAGTTGTGGCTAAAGATGTGAGCAGGGACTTTCTCGGGCACTGAAATGGTTTGTGGAGGAACACGACACACTCAGAGTACTGCTTTAGAAAGCTCATCGTTCGGGGGCTACGTGGAGAAGGGATGGGGAGGGGGAAGGCGACCCGGGGAAGGAAGACACATTAGGAACCTAAGTCAGCAGAGGTGTGTGGCAGATACCCACTGGGACGGTCAGAGCCTGCACTTGTCAACCATGCCCCAGAAAGGTGCAGTCTCCTGCTCCTCACATCCTAGTGAACTCTCTTAATGCTTGCTGAAGAGCTAGACAGACAGACGTGAAAGAATTCAAGGTGTACAGGCAGATGGAGGGTCTTCTGTAGCCCACTTAAAAAACCCAGCCCAGGCCACATTGCCAGGGGTAAGTAGACTGGCTGAAATGACTTGTTAAAATCTTCCCCTGACAGGGATTTTGATACTTTTGTACTCTAGAAGTAGAGACATCAGACAAAGGAATAAGCAGTCCCAGCCCCCCTGCACATCCAGCTGAAATTCGCTGTTGCCAACTTACTCTATTCCCAGGACACAGCCCAACCAAGCACCACCAAACACCAGCGGAACAAGGGAAGCATTGAGGATTCAGTAAGAATGGAGTTGTGTGTTCACTCTGTTCCCATGTAGTGACTGACCTATGGACACTGGGTAGTCAGAGAGTGACTTTTTGTAACAATTCATGAAGACAGGTTCTTATTCCCATTTTACAAAATAAAAGGCACAGAGAGGTTCAGTACCTAGCCCAGGGCCACACAGCTAAGCCATACCCTGGAACAGGGCATCCTCTGCTATACATACCTAGGCTAGGGCTCGGTGAAACAAGAAAAAGTATCAATAGATGAGGAAGTGTGCTCAGTGGCTAAAAATTCTTTGATGTCACTGGACTAGGGATTCTCACCAAGGAAACAACCTGTCTTTCAACTCAACTAGCCCTTCTGAAACAGCAATATCAAGAGTCATTTTTCTTACTGTCAAGTTTTAGCATTCAGATAAGTTCCAATGCAGGGTCTAATCGCTCTGGAGACGTCCGTTGTCTGTTAAGTGTCCACATGCCATAGTCTCTCAGTTCCTAGCTATTATGGAAGAGAGCCCTAGGAATATACAGCTGTTTCCTAAAAACCAGCTTGTTCCTAAACCAGTGAGCCCAACTGGCTTAGATACTGAAGAGAGCCTGTGTAAACCTCAGCAGACGTGGAGGTGCCTGGTGCTGGGAGCCATGGAATATAGAGTGTAGCATTCATATCCAAAGACATCAGCTACTGAAGGTAGGATCCATGGGAGACGGGGAGTTACAACCAGCTGACTCAGAACCCAGCAGTCTAACCGTGCTGTCCAACAGTGTAGCCACTAACCACACAAGGCAATTTAAATATTGTACATACCTATTGGGATATGATTCACATACTGTACAATGTACCTTTTGACGTGTGTAATTCAGTGGCATATTCATAGAGTGGTGCCACCATCCCACTGACTAATGGTGGAACACTTCCATGACTCCAAACAGAAACCTCGTACCCATGAGCAGTCACTCATTCTTCCCTCACCCCCAGTCCCTGGCAAACAATAATGACTGTGACTCTCTGTGAATTTGCCTATTCTGGATATTTTCGTATAAATGGAATCATACACTACGTGATCTTTTGGGACTGACTTCTATCACTTAGCACAATGTTTTCAAGATTCATCCACGTGGTAGCGTGTATCAGTACTTCATTCCTTTTTATGACTGAATAATGTTCCATTGTACAGTTATCCCACTTTTTGTTTATCTGCCCATCCATCGATAGACACTGGGTTGTCTCCCCTTTTTAGCTATTATTAATAATGCTGTTATAATCATTACTGTACAAGTTTTTATGTAAGCTTATGTTTTCAATTCTCTTGGGCATATACGTAAGAGTATTGTAGGGTCATAGAGTAACTCCATGTTTAAGTTTTGAGGAACTACTGAGCTGTTTTCCATATGTGCTCCATCACTTTACCTCCCCACCAGCAGCAATGTATGAAGGTTGGAATTCTCCACAGCTTCCCCCTCTAGCAAGGTCCAGGCAGGCCCATGATGCCTCCTGGCCTGGCTACTTGAGCACTGCCTTCACAGAGCTCCACCCAAGAGATTGTTGAGGAGCTGGTCAATGGGTTTACCTTCTCCATTTCACTGGCAGGGGCCAGAGGCATCAGACCACCAACAATGACCAGGGCAGGTCTGAGGTCAGACTCAGCACAGAGGGGTCCCAACACCCAAGAGCCCGAAAAGACCGGGTATCGCAGAATCTCATCTCAGAACCCCTCTCCCCCAAGGGCCCTCCCAGAGTCTTCCCACTAGAGTGGCCCACAGTCCCACTCCCAAAGGAAATGTGGACCTCCACTCACCCCAGCAGCTGCATCAGAGGGTAGAGAGTCACTCTTCACATAGCCACAGGATATTACAGAAAAAATGTGTCTCCCCTATACACCAGGCAATTAAAGAAACAATTTGTTCCCACTTTACACTAGTCAATGAGTATCTTTGTATTTTGTCCTTTTGCTAAATCTGGGATCTCCAAAATAGTTTCCCAAAACTCCGTTTAATGCAAAAAAAAAGAAAGAAGAAAGAAAGAAAACTCAGTGTCTTCGTTTTGAAGTAAGCAGGGCTCTCATAGTCTGTCTGCCCTGCACACTGTTTCCAAACTTGGGAGGAATAAGCTTCCCCCAGACCCATTCCCTCTGGGTGAGGGGCAGATCAAGCCACTGTAGCTTAGATAAAATTTCATGCAGCCCTAGACTTGGAAGGTTCTGGGTTCTGACCTGCATGACCTTGAGCAGCCATCTGACATGCCTAAGCCTCTGTGTTCTCATCCCTATAATGGGGATGCTTGTTGAGAACTCACTGGGATAATGCTCTTAATAAAGACTATTAATACAGGGAGGTCAGGTGTTCCACAGCTAAAAACATGCCCAGATAGCAACAAGTGTCTAAGCACACACCCTCTTCCCCACCACCAAACTCAAATTGTACTTTTAAAGGCCAGAACTTTCTTCAGCGAGGGCACTCCTGTCCCTCCTATTGCACATGGCCCTGAGGGGCTGGGAGTTCCTGGATGAGCTCCAGACCTCAGTCCTCCCTAGGAGTTCAAGGTGGTGCTACGGACTCATCCAGTATGAAGATGAGTTCACTTGTAACCTAAATAATGCCTACAGGATGTAAGCACCCCCCAGGAAGGTGCAATGGAGAAGCTGCTGGGGTCCATGGCACCAGCCTTTGCAGGCAGAAGTATCTCCATCACCACCTCCCTTTTCACATAGCCGGCCTTCGCCACAGGCCAACAGGTCCTAGGGCAGCTGCTCACGAGGTGAACACCCCGAGCCTCTTTGGCACAGTAGTGGTTCAGCCCACTGTCGACTGCATGTTTTGGGAACGTCAGCATATGTATCTGAGCCTTAGTCTGCTCCTCTAAAAAGTGGATGGTAAAGGACAGACTTCAAAGGGTTCTTGTGGGGATGAATGGATCACCCGTGGCAGGTGCTTACCTGGTACCCAGCTCTCAGAAAGGGCTTCCAGTCACACTATGGTTATTCATCTTTTTTTTTTTCCAGTTTTATTGGGATATAATTGCCATACAGGACCGTTTAAATTTAAGGTCCACACCACAATGATCTGACTTACATACATCATGAAAAGACTACCAAAGTTTAGTGAACATCTATCACCTGATACAGATACAAAATATACAGATCCTCGTCCTTGTTTATCTTATAACTAGAAGTTCCTACTTTTTGACTGCCTCCATCCAATTTCCCTTCCCCAACCCTCAACTCTGGTAACCACAAACCTGATCTCTTCTTCTATAAGTCTGTTCATTTGTTTTTGAAGTATAAATGACCTACAATACTATGTTAGTTCCTGTTACACAATGTAGTGATTTGGTATTTTTATACATTTCAAAATTATCACCACAGGTCTATTAAGATCTGTCACCATATAAAGATATTACATAGTTATTGACTTTATTCCCCATGCTGTACATTTCATACCCGTGACTCATTTATTTTGCAACTGGAAGTCTGTACCTCTTAATTGCCCTCACCTATTTCTCCCTCCACTTTTCTCCCCTCTGGCAACTGCATATTTGTTCTCTGTATCTATGACTCTGCTTCTGTTTTGTATGTTTTCTTATTTGTTTTGTTTTTTAGATTCCACATATAAGTGAAACCCCCTAGGTCCATCCATGTTCATGGTTGTCCATCTTTATTTTTTCTCCCTCCCCCATTAAAACACATCCGTCTCACCCCTCAACAACCTCTGGGCTTTCTCAGTGTGGAAAAGCACGTGGAAAGCAACCCGTTTTTCCATTTGTCAAGCAGACTGAGATTTCTTCTAGCTGATCTGATCCTTGTCCATGGTGTTGCCAGATGAGGAAGCAGCAGAGGGGCCCCAGGACCACCCAGATATCTGGGATGCTTGTGCTTGCAGATCATTCATTCAAAAATGCATTATCAAGCACCTACTACATGCAGCCAGTTTTTGAGATACTTCACATAACTCAGTGAATGAAGCAGACACAACCCCTGGGCCTCAATACTAGACAGAGAGTTGGACATGCACACTAGATACCATACACCGCTCCTGTCCCCGTACATCACATGTGATGCCATCGTAGGCTTCCACACATCTGGAGGCGTCTTCCTATTTTCTGATGAGGACGATGAACCACAGGACTTACTGACACAGTGAGTGGCCTCTGGGTGTGGAAGGAGGGCCTCTTGCCTCTACAGAACAGGGTGGGACAGCACAGGAGGGTTGGGACGGGCAAAACGCTGGATCTCACACATCTTTTGATTCCCATGGAAATGCGAGGCCTTGTGGCTTCCATTCCAGGAGGAAAGTAGTGAAAAAGAACTGTGGGTAAGGTCCCAGGACCCTGGGAACAAGAGCGGAGGCTGGGCTGTACCATCCCCTGGAAACTCATCTCCATTGTAGGTCCACCTCAATCTGTGGATGGGTGGACCTACTTCTCCCTACCTCCTCCAGCCCTCATCCTGGTGCCAGAGAACCTGAACTGACTGCTCTGGAAGTGACCAGAAGGAGGGTCTGGAAGAGCTAGGCACAGGATGGTTTTGGGGTGGGCAGGAGTCAGGAACCATATAACCTGGAATGTGCCAACAGCCAGCCCTGAGAGGTGACTAGAGGAAGTTTGGTGTTCTGGCAGGGGACGGGAGGGAGATTTGGAGGAGGCTACTAAGGGTCCCAGCTGCTCCATGTGGGGGCCTAGGTTGGGCCAGGAGACTGAGGGTGAGGGGTATCAGTGGAGGGTCCATTGCAGCACCTGAGAGTAGGCGCTCATTACCAACCCCACCCTGATGGCAGAGGAGTGCATCCCCTTCCTCAACACATTCCTGTTACCTGCTGCAGCTGAACAGTGTGATGAAGGATAATCTGGAGGTGAGTGAGCCTGGGCATGGGGCGGGGGTGGGGGGATCCTGTGGTTAGAAAGGAGGGAGTCCCTTCCTACCTAAGGTCTGAGTCTCCCCGTTTGTCATCAGAGAACATTGAGTTAGAAGGTCTCTGGCCTCAGTTCCCCTATCCCCCCATCTCTGGAGCCCAGAGCCAAGCCCAGGTCCAACTCCTGCTTCTGGGCATACCTGCCCCCTGCTGGGCCCTGGCAGTAGTGCAGTATGAGAAGGGGTGGGGATGGGGGCTAGTTATGGGCTCAGAGGTCTGTTTCTGACAGACTTTGGCTGTCTGCCTTCCAAAACAAGGTGATCAACTTTCTGAAAAGGAGAGAGGTGAGCAGCTGTGGTCTCACTGCAGGGAGGTGTAGAAATCAGGGACCCCAATGGGCAGGACCCTCTCTGGCTCTAACCCTTGGGTCTTACACTCGTTGGGAGAGTTTGATACACAAAACAGGAAAGAGCCATCCCATTAATGGGTGGGGGTAGGGGATGACATCAAGGACAACTTCCTGGAGGAGGAGCTATTTAAACCCAGTTGGGACATCAGGCAGGGCCTGGATGGAAGTGGAGGCAAGGATGGTCTCCATGTGAGCAAAGACAGGGGACCAGCCCTCTGTCCCATGCCTCACCCCCAGGAGGTCCCTGCAGTTCCCCCACCCAGGCCTTATCTGTGAGTCCTCAGATGGTAGTTTTGACCTAAAAAGCACTGCATGCAGGAAAGGCAAATCTACATCTAGAGTAAGTGCCTGTCCCAGAAAGAACAAAACATTGCTCCTTCAATGGCCAAATTTATCCAATGTAATCACCTGCCACCCAGGGCTGATCATCCCAGGGAGTGGTGATACCTCAACCCTTGCTGAGAACCATCTGAAGACCACCAGAACAGCTCTTCTACAACTAAGGCTGTAAAGAAAGAGCCACAGGGAGTCTGGTAGGAGGGGCAGAGAAGCAATTTAGTCAAGACCCACAGCCACTGCCAGCACATGTGCCTGTGCACGCTTAGGAAAGAGTTGAACCAGCTTGGCCAGGGCCTGCCATGGGCCAGGGCACAGACTGCCACTGCCAGCATGTGCCCACTTATGAGCACTTGGCAAGGAGAAGAGCAAGTTCAGTAGTGTGGGTCAAATGCCTGCAGCCCCAACCCAGCCTCTAACCAAGGCAAGCAAACCAGGGAAAAATTGGAACCAGCTCACAAGTGCAGCCCCAAGCCCTTGGGCACTGGACATGCCACCAACCAAGGTAGAGGTTGCCATCACCTCCCTCAGAGCTCCTGTTCCAGCACCTTGGGCACTGGCCTCAACCCCAATAGGGCAGTGACTACCATTCAGCCTAGGAGAAGTCTCAGCTTGCAAATGGCTCCTGCTGTAGCCCCTCCAGCTCAAACTCTACCGAATTCCCACCAAGGCAGTGGCTGCCATTGCACCCCAGGGAAGTCGTGGCCCAGGATGACTTCAGATCCAGCTCTCCCACCAAAGCCACTAGGCACATGCAGAACACATAGGGACACCCTCACAAAAGGACATACCATCAAGACCGCGATAAGTAACTGTTTCATCTAATTTCTTAGAAACAAAGAGGGAAAGTTAAACAAAATAAGAAAACAGAAGAACATGTTGCAAATGAAAGAACAAGATAAAACCCCTGAAAAAAATTCCTAATGAAACAGAGATAAATAATTCACCTGATAAAGAATTCAAAGCAATAGTAATAAAAATGTTAACCTAACTTGGGAAAACAATAGATGAATACAATCAGCACTTCAACAAAGAACTAGAAAATATAAAAAAGAACCAGTCAGAAATGAAGAATTCAATAACTGAAATGAAAAATACACTCGAAGGAATTAACAATAGATTAGGCAATACAGAAGAATGTGTAAGCGATTGGGAGATAGAAAAGTGAAAATCACCTAATCAAAACAGCAAAAAGAAAAACAAATTGTTAAAAATGAGGATAGGTTAAGGAACCTTTGGGACAACATGAAGCGTACTAACATTCTCATTACAGGGGTCCCAGAAGAAAAAGAGAGAGAGAAGGGGACCAAAAATGTATTTGATGAAATTATGGCTGAAAACTTCACTAACCTGAAGGAGGATACAGATATCCAGGTTCAAGAAGCACAGACAGACCCAAACAAGATGAACCCAGAGACTCACACCAAGACACGTCACAATTAAAATAGCAAAAGTTAGAAATGAAGAACTTTAAAGGCAGCAAGAGAAAAATAATCACATACAAGGGCATGCCCATAAGGCTATCAGCTGATTTTTTTAGCAGAAATTTTGCAGCCCAAAAGGAAGTGGCATGATATATTTAAATTACTGAAAGGAAAAAACCTACGACCTAGGATACTCTTCCCAGCAAGGTAATCATTCAGAATTGAAGGACAGATAAAGAGTTCCCCAGTCAAGCAAAAACTGAATTAATGACTACTAACCCAACCTTACAAGAAATGTTCAAAGTTCTCCATTAAGAGAAAAAGAAAAGGCTACAACAAGAAATAAGAAAATGGAGGTAGGGAAAAAGTCATTGGTAAAGGCAAATATATAGAAAAGCAGTGCATCAACAATTTAAATAAGCTAGTACAAAGGTTAAAAGAGAAAACTTTTTAAGTCAACTATAACTACAATAGACAGTAAAGACATAGGCATGAATATATAAAATAAGACATCAAAACATAAAACGTGGGGGAGGAGTAAAAATGCCGATCTTTTAGAATGGATTTGAACTTAAATAACTATCAGTTTAAAACAAGTAGTACAGTTATAGGTCAATACACAGGAACTCTGTGGTAGCCACAAATCAAAAACCTACAACAGATGCACAAAAATTAGAGAGAAAGGGATACAAACATTAACACTGAAGAAAATCATCAAACCACAAGGGAAGAGACTAAACAAAGAAAAAAACATAGAACTACAAAATAAATAAAAAACAAGTTACAAAATGGCAACCATTACATACCAATCAATAATCACTTTAAATGTCAATGAACTAAATGCTCCAACCAAAACATGTAAGGCAGCTAACTGGATAAAAAGGCAAGACCTATCTACATACTGCCTACACGAGACCAACTTCAGAGCTAAAGACACACACAAACTTAAAGTAAGAGGATGGAAAAAGATATCCATGCAAATGGAAGCGAAAAGAAACCCAGGAGAGCAGTACTCATATAACACAAAGTAGACTTTAAAAGAAAGTCTATATGAAAAAATGAGGAAGGGCATTATATAATGATAAATGGGTCAATACAAGAAGAGAATATAACATGTTAAATACACATGCACCTAATATAAGAGCACCTAAATATATAAAGCAAATATTAAAGACATAAAGAGAGAAACTGACAGGAATACAGTAATAGTAGGGGACATAACACTCCACTTATATCAATGAATAGACCATCCAGACAGAAAATCAATAGGAGACAGAGACCTTAAATGACACTTTAGACCAGATGGACTTAATAGATATTTATAGGACTTTCCATCCAAAAAGAACAGAATACACATTCTTTTCCAGTGCACATGGAATGTTCTCCAGGATAGATCACATGCTAGGCCACAAAACATTACTCAATAAATTTAAGAGGACATAATTTATATCAAGCATCTTTTCTGACCACAACAGTATGAAGTTAGAAATCAATTACAGGAAGAAAAATAGAAAAAACACAAATGCATGGAGACTAAACAACATGCTATTTTTTTTAAATGTATCAACAGATAAATCAAAGAGGAAATCAGAAAATCCCTAAGACAAATGAAAGTAAAAACACAACTTTCCAAAATCTATGGAACACTACAAAAGCAATTCTAAGGGGGACGTGTATAGCAATATAGGTCTACCTAAAGAAACAAGAAAAATATCAAATAAACAACCATCAACAGGAATTAGAAAAAGAAAAACAAACAAAGCCCAAAGTCAGCAGAAGAAAGAAAATAATAAAGATCAGAGTGAAAATAAACAAAAGAGACCAAAAAAACAAAAACAAAAAAACCCCCAGAAATATCAATGAAAACAAGAGCTACTGTTTGAAAAGATAAACTAGACTGATAAGTCTTTAGCCCGGTTCATTAAGAAAAAAAGAGAGAGGACTCAAATAAACAAAATTAGAAATGAAAGAGGGAAAGTTAAAACTGGTATCACAGAAATGCAAACAATCATAACAGAATACTACAGTTATATGCTAACAAATTAGACAACCTAGAAGAAACTGAAACATACAATCTTCCAAGATTGAATCAGCAAGAAATAGATAACCTGAACAGACTGATTATTAGTACTGAAATTAAATCAGTAATCAAAAAATTCCCAAAAAACAGAAGTTCAGGACCACATGTCTTCACAGAGGAATTCTACTGCATATAAAGAAGAATTAATACCTATCCTTCTCAAACTATTTCAAAAATCTGAAGAGAAGGCAACACTCCTAAATCATTCTATGAGGCCAATATTACCCTGACGCCAAAACCAGACAATGACACTGCAAAAAAGAAAATCCCAGGCCAATATCTCTGATGAATACAGATAAAATACTCAACAAAATATTAGCAAACCAAATTCAATACATAAAAAGCATCATACACCGTAATCAAATAGGACGTATCCCAGGATGCAAAGATGGTTCAATATCTGCAAATCAATCAATGTGATACAGCACATTAACAAAACAAAGAATAAAAATCACATGATTGTCTCAAAAGATGCAGAAAAAGCATTTGACAAAATTCAACATCCATTCATGATAAAAAAACTCTCAACAAAGTTGGTACAGACAGAACATATCTCAACATAATAAAGGCCACTTACGACATACCCATAGCTAACGTCACAATGAACCATGAAAAGCTGAAAGATCTGGAACAAGACAAGGATATCCACTCTCACCATTTATATTTAACATTGAATTGGATGTCCTAGCCACAGCAATCAGACAAGAAAAAGAAATAAAAGGCATCCCAATTGGAAGGGCAGAGCAAAACTGTCACTATTTGCAGATGACATGATACTATTATACATATAGAAAACTCTAAAGTCTCCATTAAAAAACTATTAGAAGTAAAAAATGAATCAGTAAAGTTGTAGAACACAAGATTAGTATACAGATATCTGTTGTTTTTCTATATGCTAATAATAAAGTATCAGAAAGAAAAAGTAAGAGAACAATCCCATTTATAATTGAATCAAAAGAATGAGATACCTTGGGACTTCCCTGGTGGTACAGTGGTAAAGAATCCACCTTCCAATGCAGCAGATGTGGGTTTGATCCCTGGTCAAGGAACTAAGATCCCACATGCTGCGGGGCAACTAAGCCCATGTGCCACAACTACGTTGAGCTTGCATGCCTCAATGAGAGAGCCCACACGCCACAAAACTACAGAGCCTACACGCCCTGGAGCTCACGCGCCACAACGAGAGAGAGAAAACCCGCATGCCACAACTAGAGAGAAGCCCGAGCGCTGCAACTAGAGGGAAGCTCGAGTGCTGCAATGAAGAGACTGTGTACTGTAACGAAAGATCCTGCATGCCTCAATGAAGATCCCGTGTGCCACAACTAAGACCCAACGCAGTCAAAATAATAATAATAATAAGATACCTAAGAGTAAATTTAACCAAAGTGGTGAAAGACACATACTCTTAAAACTATAACACACTGATGAAGAAAACTGAAGATGATTCACATAAATGTAAAGATATCCCATGTTCATCAATTGGAAGTATTAATATTGTTAAAATGTCCACACTACCCAAAGCAATCTACACATTTAATGCAATCTCCATCAAAATACTCATGATATTTTCCACAGAACTAGAACAAATAATCCTAAAATTTGTATGGAACTACAAAAACCCCAAATAGCCAAAGCAATCTTGAGTTAAAAGAACAAAGCTTGAGGTATTATGCTCCCTGACTTCAGACTATACTACAAAGCTACAGTAATCAAAAGAGCATAGTACTGGCACATAAAAAGAGACATAGACCAATGGAAAAACATAAAGAGACCAGAAATAAACCCATGCACATATGGTCAATTAATCTATGATGAAGGAGGCAAGAATATACAATGGGGAAAAGACAGTCTCTTTAATAAGTGGTGTTCGGAAAACTGGACAACTACATGTAAAATAATAAAATTAAAACATTTTTTCAAACCATATACAAAAGTAAACTCAAAATGGACTAAAGACCTAAATGTATAAAACTCCTAGAAGAAAACATAGGCAGTACACTCTTTGGCATAGGTCTTAGCTATATACTTTTGGATCTATCTCCTCAGGCAAGGGAAATAAAAGCAAAAATAAATAAATGGGACCTAATCAAACTTAAAAGCTTTTGCACAGTGAAGAAAAACATCAACAAAAGGAAAATACAACCTACTGAATGGGAGAAAATATTTGTAAATGATATATGTAATAAGGGACTAATAATCAAAATAGAGAAAGAACTCATACAACTCAATATCAAAAAAAATCCAATTAAAAATGGGCAGGAGACCTGAACATTTTTCCAAAGAAGACATACAGATAATATATAAAAATATCAAATCACTATGCTGTATACCTGAAGCTAAAATAATAAGTCAACTATACTTTGATTTAAAAACAAAAAGAAAAGGAAAGAAAGAACCAGTCTTGTGAAGATCTGAGGAAGAATGTTCTAAGTACCCAAGCACAGGAATGAGTTTGTCAGTCACTGGGGTCAGAGGGAAGGCCTGAGCAACTGGAGTGATGAGCAAAGGGGGAGAGAGGCAGAAGCAAGGTCAGGGTACCAAAAGAGGTCACTCTTCAGAAGACCTGATAAACCAAGTAGTTTGAATCTTTTTTAGGGACAAACAGAAACCTCTGGAGAGCTCCTTCCATTCAGGAGAGTAATGTTAGAGTTCTCATAGCACAAGAATAGCTCAGCACTGAGGCTCCTGGTCCCATTCTGTCTGCCATCAGAGCATCAGATGATGGGATATTGAGGTAAGAAGAGTAAGTACTGAGATAAATTGTAAATAAATGGTAATTATTGTACTGAGGTTCTAACTGGAAAGTCATAATAATCCAAACTCTATAGAAGCAAAACTCAAGCTGGGGCACTATAGATTTATCTGGATGAGGAATTATTTTTCAAAGACACTTGGACACTAAAGTATACATTTTTGCTCTGCCATAATGAATGGCATTTAAACAAAACTGAAGATGGAACAGAAAAGACTCTGTTTACAAGAGGTGGTCCAGGCACCAGGAGGCTCTGATAAACAGAACACCCTTTACTTAGGTTACATACAGCTTAATATAGAGTATAATATTGAGTGCAATATTGGGTATTCTATACTCAATATTGTGTATACTCAATAATACTCTCATACTGAATATAGCTTAATTATATACAGTTTAATATTGAGCTATATATACCAGACCATATAAAAAATGTGATCACTTTTCTATAGAAGCTAATATTTAATATTGAGAAGACCAAAGATATCCCATGGTAGGTAAAGCACATAAAACTGTACATCTACTCTTACAGTAAGTAGTTAATAAATGTTTAAATGAATAAATGAATGCTTAGATTTCAATCATTTGCCATTCAATAAAAATATGCTATTTAATTGAGATTATCTGATTTACAAGTTAGTTTGAATAACATCTCAATTTTTTTTAATTTACTTATTTATATTTATTTTTGACTGCACTGGGTCTTTGTTGCTGCGTGCGGGGGCTACTCTTTGTTGCTGTGTGTGGGCTTCTCATCGCGGTGCCTTCTCATTGCAGAGCACGGGCTCTAGGCGCATGGGCTTCAGTAGTTATGGCGTGCGGGCTTCAGTAGTTGTGGCTCAGGGGCTCTAGAGTGCACGCTCAGTAGTTGTGGCACATGGGCTTAGTTGCTCCATGGCATGTTGGATCTTCCCGGAACAGGGCTTGAACCTGTGTCCCCTGCACTGGCAGGCAGATTCTTAACCACTGCACCCCCAGGGAAGCCCCTACATCTCAATTTTTATGACAGAATTTAAGTCTATCTGATATAAGGGATGCATAGTATTTTATTATATTTTATTGATAAAGAAAAAGTTATAAAAATGAGGCTTTAACATTAGCAATTCCATTCTAATATATTGGGAATTATCATAGGTATAGCCAATTTGGGGCATAAATTTTATTTCCATAAAGACAACTTGGGGGGGAGTAAAAGTGTTTTGATAAAAGCTATCATAAAGTACACTTTTTTTAAATTAGCATTCACAAAAGAGTTAAATCACAGGAAAATGCTTTAAAAAAATATCTAAAAATAGTCCTTGTGGATAACCAAAAACATTAAAAATAGATAACTGACCTAAGCACATGATAATATCAATCAACTAGGATGGCAATTGGGCAGTATACCTGGTTATTTTTCATACGCTGCCTTCTCTTTTCTTTTCATGAGGTATAAATTACAATCAGTGAAATGCACATATCTTAAGAATATAGTCCAATGGGTTTTAACATATGTGTACACCCTATAAACAGCACCCATACTACAGAAACTTCCCTCTAGGCCTTTCCGAATCAATCTCTTCTCCTTCTGCTTGAGGCAGTCATCACCATAGCTTAGTATTACCAGTTTTAAAAATTCATTGCATAGAATTATATTACTACTTAGCAATAAAAAAGAATTAACTAATTATAGATACAACATGGATGAACCTCCAAATCACTAAGCTGAGTGAAAGAAAAACCATACACAAAAGTAGTATATAATGCATTATTCCATTTATATAAAATTCCAAAAAAATCCAACTAACCCTTGCTGAAAGAACTCAGGGCACTGGTTGTCTGGGGACCAGGGAGAGGATAAGCAAGAGGAATTACAAATGAGCATAAGTAAATGTGGGAGGTATATTCATATGTCAAAACTTATCAAATTGTACACTTTAAATATGTGTAGTTGACTTTTTTCAACTATATCTCAGTAAAGCTTAAAATCATAACTCAAATGGCATATCAGTTTGCTGGATAAGAAAAATTTACTTTGCAAGTCACACAGAGCTTAACATATTCAATAGGTAATTAAGCTTTCATAATGTGTTTTAACTTAGAAAAGGTTTCACCATTTTCCCTCCAAATATTTTTCTCTAATGCAATTTTTCTTCCATCCCATGATTCCAATTCCATGTGTGTTCAATACCAATGTTGTCCTACAATAAAGAGGTCAATACTGCTCTTTTTATTTTTTTCACTCTGGGCTTTTGTTTGGTTTATTTCTATTGATTTGCAAGGTCACTGATCTTTTCTCATTGTCCAGTCTGTTGTTATGACCTCATTTCATCTCACTTCTCAAATTTCCATTTGACCCCTTTTTAGTTTCCATTTTTCTACTATGAACTTCTATCTGTTCATACATTATATCCATCTTTACCTTAGATCTTTGAAAATATTTATAATATTGTCTTAAATTCTTTTTGACTAGAAGGCTATAGTGAAATCTTCTTTCGGTTCAAATTATAAAACAATTGTATGTGTCATTTAAATAAGGGAGTAGACTTCCTTATTTAATGTTTTATTTACTTTCAACGTACAGCTCAAAGCACAAACACTATACACTTTAAACCCAAACCCTTTCCTTCTCCTGTTTATTCAATATTTTGGACACATATTATGACATATGCACTGGACCTAAATTCAAGAGTTCTGTGAGAACCATATCATTGGAAGAAGGAATTCATTGATCTACTGTATTTTTCAAGGTCTTCAGCCTCATATTTGGTTATATGTTACTAACTGAGCCACTAAAATAAGATGGCAAAAAACCCAGCTCTATTTTTGGAAACAAAATTTTCCTTATTATTTTTTTACAAGTTGTATGTACCTATTGTCTTCTGTTATTAAGAAACGAACAAAATAATGTCTTAGTCCAGATTTGTTTTTAAGTGATGCTTCACTTTATACTTTTTGTTGAGGTATAAATCACAAAAAATAAAATGCATATATCTTAATAGTACAGTTCAATGATTTTGACAATGACTGGGTAACAACCACTGAAATTAATATATAGAACATTTCCATCACTCCCAAAATTTCCCTCATTCCCCCTTTCCAGTTAGTCTGCTTTCCCTTAGAGGTAACCAGTTTCTCACTTCTATTAACATGGTATAGATTTGCCTGTTCTTGGAACTTATATTAAATGAGTACTTATATACTCATATAAGTACTCTTTTGCATCTAGATTCATTCACTCAGATAATATTTTTAAGATTTATCCATGTTGTTTCATCAATCAAAAGTTCATTCTTTTTAACTGTTAAGTATTCCATTGTATAAATATACTACAATTTCTTTACCCATCTTCGTATTGATGGGCCTCTTGGATTGTTTTCAAATTTTGGCTATTACTTTGTATAAAGCCTGCTATGAATATTCTCTTATACACATTTTCATAGACATATGTTTTCATTCCTCTTGGCTTAATACCTAGAAATGGAATTTCTGTGTCATAGATTTAATTCACTTTATATATCTTTTTCCACTCCTCAAACTGAACTTATTTGTGTTTTTAGATATTATAAAATACATCCTGTAAACAACATGTAGATAGGTCTTGCTTTTTATCCAGTCTTGTAATTTACTTCTCTCTAATGGAGCATTTAGTCCATTTACATTTAATAGAATTATGGTTTTGTTCAGATCAGTTTAATTCTACTACCTTGGTATTTGTTTTCTACTTGTCCCATCTGTTATGTGTTCTATTGTTCATTTATTTCTATTGTCTTTTGTGCTTACAGAATAATTTTTATCCAATTTTATCTATTTTATTGATTTTTTTAGCAATACTTCTTTGTGTGTGTCCACTGGTATGTGTTGTAATGGTTACCCTATAGATAGTAATACCCTTAACTTACCACAGTCTCAATTCATAAGATATTAAAGAACAATACAATAACTATATAATGGTATAATTTCACTTAATCCCCACTCAATTCCTTGTATATTAGCCATATGTTTTAATTCAACATATTCTATAAACCCCATACCCACTATTACTGTTTGTGCTTTAAACAGTCAAGAGTCTTTTAAAGAACTTCAGCAATATCATGAGCCTAAAACGACTAAAATTAGAGTTCAAGGGCATCAAGACAGCCAGAACCTAAGAGGCCAAGATTACAGAGAGAAGAGTTCAAAGAACTGAGGCCAACAGTCTGAGCCTTTTTTCCTCTTGAGGCACTTGCCAGTTGGTAAGTAGTATAGGCTGAGAAGCACAGAAGCGGCGCAGAAAGTAGCTGCTATGAGTTTGAGAAACTATGCAGGATTTTTGTCAGTTTCATGGTTCTGGGAAGATTTTTAAAATGGGATTAAAGAACCACCAAAAGGATGGGGTTCTGATAAAAATCCCAACTATTCAATTGGACACCAGAAGGGCTACAGTCTATGCTGAGGTTAAGCCAGAAATAGACCAGCCTTACAGACTTGAACCCAGCTGTTAATCAGCTCAGCCCGTTTGAATTAAAGTAATCCATGCCGACTCTAATTGACTGCCAGAAGCTAAAGAAATCCCCTTTAGAGAAAGATAACATTTCAAGAATCCCTATAATTTTTACACATAATTTTAGTAATTCAATAAAAACTTTACCAGGTATACAAAATAAAAAATAAGGTGGGGGGAGCGGGGGGGGGGGGGGGGAGGCAATAGAAACTGATGCACAGGTGATCCAGATACTGGTTTTCAGAAAAAGATTTTAAATGACTGTGAAATGGATGACAAGATAGAGAAATCAACTAGAAGACTAGAATTTATATCAAAAGAATAAAATGGAACTCCTAAAACAAAAAATATCAGAAATCAAGGATGCAATGGAGACCACCTCACATCCGACAGAAGAGGTAAAATTAAAGCAACGTACTTACAACAGGCCGTGGCGACGGCGGTTCCTGCAGTCGCTGTGAGCTGCCGGTGGCTCCGAGGGCAGCAAGCGCAGCTCTGGGCGCGTGGCTCGCGCGGTGGCGGCCCTTTGGATACTGCCCTGCGGCGCAGCGGCCTAGACCTCAGCGTGGCTGAGGGCTCTGTGCGGCGCAAACGCAGTAGCGTGAGCTTGGAGGCGTTTCCGCCCAGCCCGCACATGCGCACCGTCCTAGATGCGCAGAAAGCCACTTCCCAGGCTTCCACACGCAGGGCTCGGAGTTCGAATGCACGGAGTTCGCGTTTCCCCAGCCAGACACAGACGCGCCTCCCAAGGTGGCAGCACTAGAGGCCGGGTCCGTGTGGAAGCTGCAGCCGGACCGGTGAACTCGCAGGTGGGCTGACCCGTGCGCATCCTGCAGAACCAGGCGAGAATGAGAACGTGGGCAAGACCAAACAATTGGCCAAGTTGAACTTCAAAGAAGATGAAGACGATACTTGTTACAGGAAGGCTGTCTCATACGTGCCTGCAGCTACTGGGGAATACCCGATCCCGATTGCATGGTTTACTGTGATACCAGCAAGAGTGGTTCAGTAGACATGGAAATGCTTCTGGCAGCCACATTCTAAGTCACCTCTGAGGGCAAAATGCAAAGAGATGACTCTGCACAAGGATGGGCCCCGGGGGAGACGGTTCTGGAGTGTTATGACTATGTCAGCAGCAAGGCCTTCTCCTTGGCTTCATTCTTACCAAAGCCACCTGGGTCATGGGGCAACTGTGCAGCCAGCCCTAAGCCACTCAGAGCAGCCTCAAGAAAATCAGCTGAGAGAGTTCACAGTGGAAACCCCGGATCCAGGACCACTACTTCTGTCCTGGCTGATCACAATCCCTTCTGAGCAGGAACAGCTGTGGGCTCACAGATCCCCATGGAGTAGATGAGCCAGCTGGAGTAGCTTGGCAAGGAAAATCCTTCCACCGCCTTGGAGGACCTGGAGAAGCCAGGGGTGGAGGCGGGGCCCCAGCATATCATCCCCAGGTAGGAGGACTCTTACCAGTACCAGAACATATTTTGCCCTCTGGTCCAGCTGGAGACCAACCACTCTAAGAAACTGAAAGAGTCCCAGAGTCAAGGTAACATCACTGTCAGGTGGGACCTGGGCCTTAACAAGAAGAGTATTGCCTACTTCACTTTGCCCAAGACTGACTTTGATAATCAGGCTTTAGTAATAATTTGGTTAGGAGACGTGCAGCTCATGCAGGGGAACAAAATTTGCCTGTAGTACAAAGGGGACCTGGTGCCCCTGTGGAAAGGGATCCGCCACGTCATCAAGGCTCCTGATAATTACGGCAATGAGATCGCCATTGAGCTGCAGAGTAGTCGTGGGCGCACCTTGGAGGTAACTCATAACTTCCAGGTGGATTTCATGTGGAAGTCAGCCTCATTAGACAGAATGCAGAGTGTTGAAAACATCTGCTGTGGAGGAGAGCTCCATGTTGGGCTACATCTACCATAAACAGCTAGGCGTGATCAGAAAGTGCCAGCTGCCCGAGTACTTCACAGCACAAGAGTTCCAAGACCTCCACCACTCTCAGGTTGACTTTCTGAGGATGGTGCTGCAGAGACCACTGAGCCGGATCCAGGGACCACTAGGCACAGGGAAGATGTGACCTCAGCCACCATCATCTACCATCTGGCTCAGTGGGCCTGTGCTAGTCTGTGCCCCAACTAACATAGCCAGGGATTAGCTGACCAAGAAGATCCACTGACCAGGCTGAAAGTCATGCAGCTCTGCGCCAGGGTCCTCGGCTCCCCATTGCGCATCCTGGCCCTACACAAGCAGATCAGGAACACAGGTAGCATGCCAGAGCTCCAGAAGCTGCAGTTGCTGAAGGACAAGACCTGGGAGCTGTCGTCTGCAGACCAGAAGTGGTACTTGGCCCTGAAGCAGACTCCTGAGAGGGAGCTGCTCGTGAACACAGATGTCATCTGCTGTACATGCGGGTGACCGAAGCTTGCCAAGATGCAGTTTCACAGGGATCCAGGCCACTGGGCCCTGGAGTGCACGGTCCCTGTGTCCTCAGAGCCAAGCAGCTGATCCTTGTGGATGGCCACTGCCAGCTGGGCGTCATGGTGATATGCAAGACGGCAGCCGAGGCTGGGCTGTCCCAGTCACTCCTTGAGTACCTGGTGGTGCTGGGCACCTTTCCCATCGGCGTCATCCGCCTCCAGGTCCAGGATCAGAGGTACCCTGCACTCAGCGCCTTCCTGTCCAACATCTTCTGCAAGGACCCTTGTCAGAACAGCAGGAGGTCATGTGAAGATGCTCTGTGTGACCCAGGGCCAGGAGGAGATCATCAGGTCAGGTACCTCCTACCTAACAGGCGAGAAGCTGCAAACATAGAAAAGATCACCACAAAGCTAATGAAGACAGCTGCCAAGCTGGACCAGATTGCCATCATCATGTCCATCATCATGCCCTATGAGGGCCAACGCTCCTACCAGCGCAGTACATGCAGCTCAGTAACTCCCTGCACACCAAGCCCTACCAAGAGGTGGAGAATGGCAGCGTGGATGTATTTCAGGGGCTCAAGAACAATTTTATCATCTTCTGCATGTGGGCAAGTAAGCACCAAAGCATTGGATTTTTAAACAACCCCAGGCACTTAATGTGGCCCTGACCAAAGCACATTATGGGCAACCCAAGGGCCCTGTCCAAGCAGCTGCTCTGGAACCACCTGCTGAACTACAACCACCTGCTGGGGGCAGGGGCACTGAACAATCTGCAGGAGAGCCTCATGCAGTTCAGCAAGCCCAGGAAGCTAGTCATCACCATCAACCTTGGAGCCCGCTTCATGACAACATCCATGTATGACCCCGGAAAGCCATTATCCCAGGATCAGTCTATGATCAGAGCAGCCAGGGCCAGCCTTTGAACATGTGCTTCCAGACCCATGACCAGATCAGCATGATCATTGCCTACCCCAGCCTCATGACCTCCATGAACAGTCCCCATTGCCTCCAACCTGGTCATGCCACCCATGCTGCCACCGGGGTATTTTGGACAAGCTAACAGGCCATCCACAGGTGGGGCACCCCAAAAGGCAAGACTGGTCATGGGGGATTCTAGAAGAACAGCTTTGGGCCTCCGGGGCCAGCCAGAGGAATCTCCTCAACAGCCAGGCCAGCCGGACATGTGCCGTCGAATCTGTCTCACAGGGTGCCCTGAAGACAGGCTGCATCCCCATCAGCCAGCCCTTCCAGGTGAGCCAGGCCCACCTCTCCCAGCCCAGGCTGTCTCAGGACAGTTATCTTGGCAGCATGGCTCTGTCACAAGACTCCATATACTCCATGTACCAGGGGCAGCCAGCATGCCAGCCCAGCAGGGTGATGGGGCTGCCCCAGTACTAGAAGGGGGCCTCCTCCACTAGCAACTTGTTCTGGGTTAAAAAAGTAAAAATAAATGGATACCTGTTTTCCACTGCTAAAACTGAAGCATCATTTTGAGCAGCACTAGAGGGAGAGGAACACCCAAGGGAGAGAGGAGCCTAAGTCAGAGCAAGTGCCCAATGCCGGTGCGTGGTGAGGAGGAGAAGGAGGAGGGGGAGTGAGAGGTGGGGTCCACCACGGAAGACCATCCACCGTCAAGCCTCGCCATCCCTGCTGTCAACAAGGGCCAGCGCCCACCATGTCCACACCTGGGTCTGCCACCAGGGCAGTGCGAGGAAGACCCTCATCTCAGAGGAGCCCTTTTCCCTGTTCTGTTCTTTTTCTCTTTTATTTAAAGGGGAACTGCGTTTTAGCAGGAAAAAAAACTTCGCACTCTGTGCCCAGTCAGGGCTCCGTGCAGTTGACCGCTGTGCTAGGCTGAGCCCCATCGAGGTGTGCTGTCCACACCAGCTCTGAAACTGCGGAAGGCATGCTGCCTGTGTTCTCAGAGGGTTTTCCTGTAAGGAAATACATGTTTGGAAGGTTTCTGGTTGCTTTTTAAAGATTCTTTCAAAGAAGTACTGAAATAAAGACTTTCCTGAGTTTGTCTCCCAAATCTGAGTGGTGGACCTGGGTGATGTGAGTAGCTTCCAGAAACAAAGTTTAAACAAACCCATATAACTAGAGACTAGGATCAACACCTGTGATGCAATTGCAAGAAGGGTTTTTGTTTGAAAGTTTAGCTTCCAGCAGCTTCTCCCTGCAGGTGAGGGAGCAGCGTTCAGGAACAGGAGGCTCCTTTCTCCACTGGACTCTGAGAAGCAAAGCATTTCCCTCTAGGGCTGGATTTGCCCCTCACTCCCTGTGGAAATTTGGACACAGAGACAGACACATAGAGGGAAGATGATATGAAGATACACAGAAAAACAACAGCCATGTGACTGTAGTGATGAAGCTGCAAGCCAAGGAATGCCAAAGGTGGCTGGCAAACGTCAAAAGCCAGAAGCAAAGAAGGATTCTCCCCCAGAGCCATCAGAGAAAGCATGGCTCTGCCAGTGCCTTGATTTCAGACTTCTGGTCTCCAGAACTGTGACACAATAAATTGCTGTTGTCTTAAGCCACTCAACTTTTGATACATTTTTACAGTCACCCTAGGAAATCAATACAACTACTAGTATAGTTAACAACATGGATGAATCTCAAAAGCATTATATTATGTAAAAAAATCTTACATAAAAGATACTTATTGTATGATTCACTTTATATGAAGTTCTAGAACAGGCAAAACTAACCTATGGTGGAAAAAAATCAGAACAGTGATTGCTTATGGGTGAGGAAGTTGGGACTGGCTGGGAAGAGGCATGAAGAAACTTTCTAGGGGGATGACTACATTCTATATCTTGGCAGAGGATTAGGTACAGCAGTGTTTGCATTTATCAAAACTCAGCAAATGAATATCTAAGATTTGTGTATTTCATTGTATATAAATTCTACCTCAAAATAAAAACTACTATAGACAAATACTGAACTCTAGCTAATGGTATGCATGCTGAGGTGTTTAGAAGGAAGTGTAGTAGTGAGGTGTGTGTTTTAATTTGAAATGCATTAAAGAGTAAGGTGGATTGATGACTGCATAGTTAATTGGTTAGGTAGATATGTGATAATGCAAGTATAATATAATATTAATGGCAGAATCTAGTTGGTGGACATATGGCTGTTCAATGTAAAATTCTTTCAACTTTTCTGTGTGCTTGGATATTTTTATAATAAAATGTTACAGAAAAAAGAATGTAATAAAGGAGTTAAACAGAAAATTAGACAAAGTTTAGTCAGGCTGCAGCACAGAATTTTAAAAAAAATGGAAAATACAGAAAGGAGCATAAGTGATACCAGTCTCAGGGATAAAGACTAACATAGGTATAATTGGAGTTGTAGAAGCAAAGAAGAAAAAGAATTGGCTAGATGCTGTTTTTTAAAAGATTGTTTTTGAGAATTTTTCAAAGTAGATGAAAGACTTCAAGCCACATATTTGGTTAATAAAATGAATTGCAAGCATTTCTTTTGAATACAAAGGAAAACAAAATGAGGTATATCTAGTTAAACTGTTGAAAAACAAAGACAAAAACCCCTTAAAAGCATTCAGAAGTGCAACAATAAGACAGAGAACTGACTTCTCAATGGAATGGCATCTTTAAAGTGAGGCACGTGAATAGAGCTGGCATTTATTAGGCTTCTATTATATGTCAGGCTCTGGGCTAAAACCTTTACAAACATTGTACCATTTAATCCTCACACCCTCCCAATGAGGTAGAATTAAGAACCCCATTTTAATAAAAAGACATTGAGGGTTGGAAAAGTTAATTATTTGTGTAAAGTCAGATGGCTAACCAGTGGTAAAGATTCCAATTTAATTGCGACAGACTGTAAACATATTCATCTTAAGCATTGTGCTTCCTCCCGTATTGTAAGTGTTCTGCTTTTTTCCTCCACTTCTGTGCATCTGCCAAGGCTCTTGATCTCAGCATTCCCTGATTTGGTAATCCCCCTGCCAAGTCTTGTAATGGTTATGAAAATATGCTTGGGGTTAATATTGAAAAATGGAGAGAGAGAGAGAAACTGAATGTGGTGGAACACTAGTATCTAGTATCGGATAACAAGGATACAGATCACATTATTGTATGATACTGGAGCACTGACTGTAGAGAGAATACATTTAATTGGCACCTTTTCTTTGAATGCAGTATATCTAGTCTCCATTTTGACACTCTAGTAGATGACTGAAATGCTACCTTGTGTCTTGTTAGCACCGTATTGTAAAGTGTATATTATTATAGAAAATTGACAAGGTGATGAGCTGTCACTTTAGCTAAGAGAATATCCTATTTTTAATGAATATTATTTCATAAGGAAATGCGCTGATGACAGCTTATTTCAGTGGAAACTGTTGATGCATAACCTTTTTGCTAGACAACATTATATCAGTAGTGACTATACCTAAAAAATTATGCTAGATGCTAGAAATGTGTTTGCAAGAATAATTTTTAAGAAATGAGTACATAAGAGTAAGCAAAAGTATTTTTGAAATATTGTGTTAGCATATATTTATTATAGGAGATTTTGTGGGGGTATATTTCTTATGACAAAATAGTAATTTATACCCCAATAATATTTTGTTTTTGTATATTTTTTCTTTACATCTGTGATAAGATGTAAGAACACGTCTTCAGAATAAATTTACATGTGTAGATGAATGCACAAATATATGTATGTATGTATATGCTGATATGCATACAGATAAAAAATTCCGAAGTTTGTATTATATGTCATACAAATTACATCCAATCTGGCATGGAAGCACAGATCCTCCACTGATTACTAGAATTAGGAGAGCTAAGTTCAAGTCCTGGTTCTATCACTTTTATTTTGTAATCTTGGGAAAGTCCTTTAATCTCTTATTTAAGATGAGTTTACTTCTCAGTTAAAAATGGAGACAATACTATTTGACCTACATACTTCACAGGGTGGTCAGGAGGCTTTTAAAAGGGATAATGTGTATGAAAGAAACATGATATTGCAAAAAGATATTATATTTAATAATATATATAATTATATAACATATTAAATATAATTGTGTATATAAATACAAGTATCATTATATGACCTGAATTATTCTAGGAGTTACCAACTTATGGCTTCAAATAAGGTCATGTTAACAATAATAATTAAATTTCTCTACTCCATTGCTCACAACCTAATGAAGCCACCTCAAAATATGAGCCAGCTTGTTCTAGGAGAGCGGAGGGGGGTGGAGTTTTAGGAGCTCATAGGGCATCTGCTCAGGTTCCACGCTCTCTCACTCACTGACACTTTCAAGAAACCAGCAGAAGTGCTCTTGCTGACGCTTCACAGCCCACCCGCTCACGGCAAGAACATCTGCATCTGGGCACCATCCTCTAGGACCCACAAAGTGGTCAGTGTCCAAAGAGCCAGAGTGGGGCTGTGTTCCTGCTCTGCACACAAAGAGAGAGAATGCCTGTCACACTGGCACAATTTCCAAGTCCCTCTTTGTTACACGGGCAGCAAGCTGTATTTCTAAGTGCCCTCTGTCTCTTCCTGCAGGACCCTGTCAGGAGTCCAGGCTTACAGCCCAAAGTCTGAAGCAGGCAATGCTGTTTTTCCCATTCTTTCCAGCCTGCCCCTTTGCTTTCCCCCTATATATGCAAACACTTGTCTCATTTTCCTCTAACCAAAAAGTATTTTTAAAATGGCATCCTGTCTGGCATATTTCACGTTTCCCACACTTACCTAGAAATGTCTGAAATCCAGTTGGGAGCACTTAATGTTCTAACTACTTATTGCTGTGTAACACACTGCTCCAAAATTTAGTGACCTAGAACAATATCGATGTTTTGAATTTCACTGTTCTGTAGGTCGTCTGGGTGGAAGTTTTGCTGGTCTTCTGGAACTACTCAACTGAAGTCAGCTGAGCTGACTGGGGACTAGACTCAGCAGTGGCACTGGGATGATTGGGCCCCTCTTCCCTCATAGTCTCTTGTCATTAGGCTAGAATTCCTTTAATAGCAGCAAGAGTATACCAAATGAACAAAGACAGAAGCTGCCAGGCCTCTTAAAATCCAGCTTCTCAAATACACCACACCATTTCCATAGCATTCTGTTGATCAAAGTATGTCACCAGGCCAGCCCAGATTCAAGGGAAAATGGTCTGCACTTCTTCATGGAAGAGGCATGCAAATAGTGAGATGATAAGAATTGTTGGAGAGTCATCTTTGAAGACAAACAACTACCATTCAGACTCTGGCTACAACAGTGCAAATCCCTTGCACATGCAAAATACACCATCCCCCTCCCAATACCCCAAAAGTCTTATTCAATTACAATATTAGCTCTAAGTCCAGGATTTCCTCATTAAACATGGTCCAGGTGGGGACAAGTTTCCACAGGTTCAGAGACTCAGCTGCAGTTGCTCAACTGTGGCTCTTCTTGATTTGTGAACTAAAATGACAAGTTATCTGCCCTTCCCACCTCACCTTCACACATACATGCAAAATGCAATAGTGAGAGGGGGATACGATAACTATAATAGACACTCCTGTTCAAGAAAGAGGAAATGGAAGGTGTGTAGAGCCACTGATCCAAAGCAATTCTGAAATCTGGTCAGGTACATATTTTCAGGGCTGCTACTCTGGACACAGAGAATGCTCTTTGATTAGGGACCAGCTCTGCCCCTTGGGAATAATTTCCTGATTCACCGTTCTCTTAGCTCTTGTCTTGTGTACTGGAGTCTTGGCTCTGCCCTCTGAGTCATTACTTGCTCTCAACACAAATAGAGAAATAGCCACCATTTCACAATTAGTGTACCATTTTGTTTCCTAACAATGCACTCTTTGTGCCAACAGCTGACCAGGACTTATTAAAAGTTCAAAATGAAGTGTGTGACCTTTCCATTTGTGTAACTATGTTCAACTATGTATGTGGAAATGCTTAAGTCATTTGTATAAATTCATCAGTATAATTATATAATGAATACATGAATAATCTTTACAGTTTTTGTACTAAATTAAGCTGTCTTCCAATGTAATAAGCTGTGAAGGAATATTTCTTGTGACCTAAGAAATGCTATATTATTTTATGTCTCTTAAATCTGTTCTTTTACTTAGTTCTAGAAAGGGAAGTAGTATATGGCTTTATCCAGAGGCAAAAGAGGAGCTAGGTAGTGTCACTGACTTCCAGAATGGTGTCGAAAGAAAGAAAGAGAGAGGGCTTCCCTGGTGGCGCAGTGGTTGAGAATCTGCCTGCTAATGCAGGGGACACGGGTTCGAGCCCTGGTCTGGGAGGATCCCACATGCCGCGGAGCAACTAGGCCCGTGAACCACAATTACTGAGCCTGCGCGTCTGGAGCCTGTGCTCCACAAGAAGAGAGGCCGCGATAGTGAGAGGCCCGCGCACCGCGATGAAGAGTGGCCCCCGCTTGCCGCAACTAGAGAAAGCCCTCGCACAGAAACGAAGACCCAACACAGCCCAAAATAAATAAATAAATAAATAATTCCCATTAAAAAAAAAAAAAAGATCCTGTGTGCTGCAACTAAGACCTTAAATAAATAAATAATTAAAAAAAAAAAAAAAGAAAGAAAGAGAGGAAGGAAGAAAGAAAGAAACAAAGAAACAAAGAAAGAAAGAAAGAAACAAAGAAAGACTTTCCCAAATTCTCTCTCTCTTGGATATTTGCAATAGGGAGAAGTGAAATGTTCCAATTGGACATGGCCTTGGACTCTTTGGGAATAATACAATACTAACAATACTTCAGTTCCTGGGCTCTCTACCTAATACTTCTTGGAAGCTCTCTCATGAAAGTTTTCAGTGGGAAATTCGGAATCTGAGAAATTCTCAGAGTTTAGATACCTAAGATATTGCTATGTATCCTTGTAGTGGACCTGCATTAACTGCTTGTTAAGGCTAAATATGGTTCCAGTATTTTCCCGCCAGTTATTTTTTAGACATTTTTTTCTTAAGTAAATTGAGGTCATTATCAGATGCAACACTTTAATATAAGTATGACAAAGATTGAGTTATTTTATTATAGGTCTTCTTTTATATTTTTGAAACCCCTCCCCACCCCACAGTTTCCTCAGGAATTCCAGTTGTGCATTTATTGGCTTTTCTTTATCTGTCTTCTGTGTATTATTTTTCTAATTATTAATCTTTATTCTTTGACATTTTATTTTGCTATGCTTTTCGATCCCTTCCTATATGTCTATGATTGTGTTTGTAATATATCCATTTCACATTTTGTTACTTCCTTGTTATTGTTTTTTCCTTGTGATTGTGTTATATGTTCCTTTCATTTTTTTTCCAGCTCCCCTTCCACCTCTTCCTTCTGAATAGGATACTCTGAATCTATTTTTTAATGATTGTTTCAAAAAGTTTATCTTTTAATGCCTGATATAACAATAAAGAAATCTTTGACTTTCTGCCATAATTTTTCTTCTGATGTATAGTTTCATTTGTCATTTTTTGTTGTATTTCTTGCCTCCTCTTTTTCTGCTAATATTGCTGACTGTTTCCTTTTTATTATTACTCATCATTTAATGGGGGCCTTTTCCTCTGGGTGAGCCACTTGTTGTGGAACAGAACAGTAAGGTGCTGGGAAAGTGGGCTGGGCTATGTGGAATGCCAATTTAAATATGTTGCCCCAATGTTGCTGGTCAGCAAGTCTGCCACACACTCTATCATGAGGGTACATTTCATTTGGTTATCCTGGTTTTTCCCTGTGGGCTGACAGGCAAATCCTCAGTTGTGACATATACAAGTGTTTTGTGTGATCATTTGGTATTTATTTCTTTCTCTTTAGCCATTATTATCAGCAGCTGCAAAGCTGATGTACACACACTACTCCACCCTTCCTGAGAAGAGAAATGGGTGAGAGAATGAACAACTTCTCATCCAAGACAGATACCCCCACTCCATACTGCTGGGTCAAATGTGACTGGGAATGTTCCTGCTAACAAACTTGGTCTGCAGCTGCAATCCCAAATAAGGGATTGTTGCTTGAGTGTCTCAGGGCCATGCCACCTACTTCTGGATTATTCTATATACTGCCCCAAATCTGTAATGCTATGAGACCTCCCTTAATATCCTCTCTTGATTTGATAGAAATAGCACATTCAGCAGCTGTTCTGCATAGTTTGAGGTAGGAATTGAGGCAATATTTTAATTTTTGTTGAAGTTAAATTACAGAGTTTCCTCTGTGTTTTTCATCCTTCTTTTTTTTTTTAATTGTTTTCATGCAGGAAAATGAAGCTGAAAATTTTTTACATTCTTTTTTTCTGAATTTCCACTCTGAATGCCATAGAGTTGACCCTTGAACAACATGGGGGTTAGGGTGCCAACCCCATGTGGTCAAGAATCCGTGTATAACTTTACACTTGGCCCTTCTATCCATGGTTCTGCATCCACAAATCCATCAACCACAGATCTTGTAGTACTGTAGTACTAGAAATCCACATGTAAGTGGACCATGTAGTTCAAACCCATGTAGTTCAAGGGTCAGCTGTAGTTTAGAAATAATGTGATTTGCAGCAAGGTCTTTTTTCACCCACTTCCTAGAGTAATGGACATAAAAACAAAAATAAACAAATGGGACCTAATGCAACTTAAAAGCTTTTGCACAGCAAAGGAAACTATAAATAAGACGAAAAGACAACCCTCAGAATGGGAGAAAATATTTACAAATGAATCAACGAACAAAGGATTAATCTCCAAAATATATAAACAGCTCATGCAGCTCAATATTAAAAAAACAAACAATCCAATCCGAAAATGGGCAGAAGACCTAAATAGACATTTCTCCAAAGAAGACATACAGATGGCCAAGAGGCACATGAAAAGCTACTCAACATCACTAATTATTAGAGAAATGCAAATCAAAACTGCAATGAGGTATCACCTCACACCAGTTAGAATGGGCATCATCAGAAAATCTACAAACAACAAATGCTGGAGACGGTATGGAGAAAAGGGAACCCTCTTGCACTGTTGGTGGGAATGTAAATTGATACAGCCACTATGGAGAACAGTATGGAGGTTCCTTAAAAATCTAAAAATAGAATTACCATATGATCCAGCAATCCCACTACTGGGCATATATCCAGAGAAAACCATAATTCAAAAAGACACATGCACCCCAGTTCACTGCAGCACTATTTACAATAGCCAGGTCATGGAAGCAACCTAAATGCCCATCAACAAATGAATGGATAAAGAAGATGTGGTACATATATACAATGGAATATTACTCAGCCATAAAAAGGAAGGAAAATGGGTCATTTGTAGAGACATGGATGGACCTAGAGACTGTCATACAGAGTGAAGTAAGTCAGAAAGAGAAAAACAAATATCATATATTAACGAATATATGTGGAATCTAGAAAAATGGTACAGATGAACTGGTCTGCAAGGCAGAAATAGAGACACAAGATGTAGAGAACAAACGTATGGACACCAAGGGGGGAAAGCGGGGGTTGGGGGGGTGGTGGTGGGATGAATTGGGAGATTGGGATTGACATATATACACCAATATGCATAAAATAGATAACTAATAAGAATCTGCTGTATAAAAAAATAAAATAAAATAAAATTCAAAAAAAAAAAAGAATGTGATTTGTAAAGACCAACAAAATTACAAAGTCTCACTCAGACCATATATTTAAAAATAAAAGAGATGGCTTGCCCTTCATTCATGGTAACTGATATCCTTCAAGTTGGAATAAATTTTAAAAACACTACACAACTTGCGTTTCCTTAAATTAAGGGTGACTTCTTTGGCCAGTATCTTGAGGCAAGTAACAGGAATAATACGTGAAAATGCTGTATTCCACAATTCAGTGCAAAAAAATGTGAAACTTCTTTAAAAGTTACTGCAGGCAACTATAATTTTTCTTCCATCACTCTCCCTCTCTCTTTTTTCACTCCTTTCTTCCTTTCTTCTTCCTTTTTTCTTCCAAAGTATTGATTTGATTTAATTCAATGATTCATATCAGCCTCCTAAAAAATTACTCAAACCTCTGCTTGAGCTTTCTACCCTCCCCACCTTGGTTCAAACTCTTACTCTCTTTGCAGAATGTCTATTTCTTCTTCTCTGCTCTGCCAAACTTTCCACGTCTTTCAAAAGCATTTTAAGGGACTTCCCTGGTGGTCCAGTGTTTAAGACTTCATCTTCCAATGCAGGGACTGTGGGTTCGATCCCTGGTTGGGGAGCTAAGATCCCATGTGCCTTTTGGCCAAAATACCAACACATAAAACAGAAACAATACTGTAACAAATTCAATAAAGACTTTAAAAATGGTCCACATCCAAAAAAAAAAAAAAACTTTAAAAAATAAAAAGCAGTTTAAGTTCTACTGTTTAGTGAAACTTTTCCAAATCATGCTGGGTTCTCATGTGAAAGTATAAAAAATACTTTCTTACAACTCCTATGCCAGTCAATAGATTGTCTTGTGACCTCAACTCTGTGTGGTTATTTGCTCCTGTATGGTTATTTAACCCCACGCCTAGATTTTTAAGCTCCTTGAGGTCAGGGACCAGGAATACTTTTCAGTTTCCTGGACTCTGGTACAGTGATTTACACAAATATGCTTAACAAATTTTGGCTGATTGTGTGTAATAGGAACCAAAATGAGATATGCAGAAGGTGAAAAGCTTTTCAAACTTTATATAAAAATGATGAAAAAATGTGATTTACTTATATTAAACATGAAAAATATGGACTCAGAGGAAAATTTGAGAACCTTTAAATATTTGTCAGCCCTGACATGTTTTAATCACAGTAGACACAAAACTTCTCCGGCACACAGTTATCCATTATGAAGTTATTGGATGAAAGTGAAAAACCAGAAGATTTTCCAAAACATGTAAAAAAACCAGCAAACAAAAAAAACTGGTGTCTCTGAGGACACCAGTTTCACTAGCCAAAATTTCTCTATTCAATTTCTCCAAAACAGGAGTAACTTTATTTTCTTCCTAATTAAAGCAGAAGTAAATCTCATTTAAGTTTTTGGTTTCAATCATCACCAATAAAAAGACATAATTAGCTTTTCGCTGTCTTGGCCTTGACTGAGAGATGAAAACTAACTGGAAAAGAATTATCTCAGAAAGAGTAATATAGAAATTATTTATTTTGGGGTGAGGGCAAGGGGACGTACATAACTATAACATGTGGAAATGTATGAAAGATAAAATAACAGTTCAATGTTTCTACCTTCTGAGACAAATATCTAAATAAAAATATATTTTCCATTCAAAAGAGAGAGAGAGATCTGAAAATAATGAATAGGTATATCTATACTTATAATACATTATGCATCTGTTATAGAAATGTATTTGTTAACATGGAAAGATATTCATCATATATTGTTAATGCTTTAAAAAGCAATTAAAAATAATGCATACTATGTAGTACTATGTAGGTAAAATAATACATATTCATTTAAGTCTAGAAGGAGAGGATAGTGGATGCTGTAGGTGCCTCTTCTATATCCGTCACTTTTACTGGGTCAGTGCATCCACACCGAGCTGCTTTGAGCACAGCCTGCTGACAGCTCACCACTGCCTCCTTCCTCTGAAGAGCCGTCCTTCACCAAATAAGAACTGCCTTGCTTGAGCCTCTGGGGGCATCCCACTATCAATGACTGAATTACACAGAATACAACTGCCTGGGCCCGTTGTCTCAAGTGGTAACCAACACTGGGGTGCTGTCCATGACTTCCTCAGCTCCTCCCCCCACCTTATCCCACTCCTTCCCTTGCCCTGAGAGCCCTCTCTCTATTAAATCTGTGCACATGATTCCCTTGTGCACATGATTGCAGGCTTGGCTTCTAGGGAAACTCGCAAGGACGTGAAATGTTAAAAATAATTCTACAGGTGCTGAGATTAAATATCATTTTTAGTTTATTTGTCCTGCTTTTCTCTAATTAAAATATATTGTTTGTATATATAGTTAAAAAAAGTATAGAGAGTTTCAAAATACTAAGGTTTCTAAATTGTTATTTATATGCTCTTGTTTGGTAGAACCAGGGAAATTAATCTTAAAAATATAGACAAAAGAAAGTTTAAAGGAAACATTTAACATTTTTTGTTTTAATAAAATGTGTTTATTTAAATAACACTAAAATTATTTTGAATCTTTCAGGAAAAGAACTTTGAATACTTGTGAATTTCTAAATTATTAATAATTAATTATTTTCTGACACTAATTCAGGTCTTTTATTAGAACCAACTTTAGGATTTTATAGTAGATAAAATATAAATATTAACTGGACTATCATTGACCCTTTTCACCTTCCTTTCTATAACTTCTTAAATAAGTATATATTAATGTCTAGATAGACTTGAAAGGTGTACTATAACATAAAGCAGGAAGGATTTCATTTTCTTTGGCATTTTTCTGTTTAGTCATATCTAAATCACACAAGTTTCAGCAAAGACAGGTTTGAAAATTTGTGGAAGGTTTTAGCATTATCTATGTCCTACTTGAAATCATTCATATTTAATATGATATGTTTTCAATTATACATCTATCTCTGTATAGATCTAGACATAGATCTTAGATGTATAGTATTTATCCCAGACACTGTGCTAGGCATGTTACACTAGTTTTTCACTTAATCATTGCAGTACCCCTTCAGCATTATTATTATTATTCATAATTGAGCTCAGAGATATTATCTACCTTATGGAAGGTCTCATACTACAGAGTTCTAACTTCGTACCATCACTTTCTTACTTTACAGTGTTTAGGAATCAGATTTGCTACTTTCTCCTACGGTATATTTTATACCTTTCTCCACTATGGCTAATAACTGACCACAAAGTTTTCCCTAAATAAAATGGCAAGTTCTTATCTAAAATAACCAGAATTCAAATAATTTGTAGGGGAAAGCTTAATAAAGGATAACTTATTATTTTAAGGGCATCCCTCAGAGCTATAATGATAAATGAAATTATATTACATTTCTCAATAAAGAGGAAACTATGTTCTCCAAAGCACATAAAATTAGTTCCAAAATTAAAAATTCAGAAGTTAGACTTAAATGAATGCCATCAATTATTTTTTATGAAAGAACTAGAACCATTTTGAAAAAGTTCAATTGTCTTCTAAATGAAAATTAGATAAATAACTTCATTTTATTGAGAAAAATTATTATGATCTGAGAGATAGAACTAGCAGGCTTTTTCACCTTCAATTAAAAATATCAGTCCTCCAGTGGAGTCCCCTGAATCATTCATCTACAGTTGAGCAGAACTCAAAGAGGATTTCACCTAGAGAGCAAAGGAGCAGTAGTTGACAGAAATGCTTCTTTTTATTTGTGATTCCATTGTCTTCAGTGAAAATGAGATTTTTTTTAAAAATGAGATTTTTAAAAAATACCCTAACAATGATTGAATAAATATTTAAGTTCTTAAAAGTTCCAGGTACTGTCTTGTAAGCTTGTACCCTACAATATGAGGGAACCCTAAAACAATGAACCTATTCTCCATGTACTTTAGGTTTTCCTAATTTCAGTGCAATCTTATAGCTGCTTGAAAAGTCGCTGCTTGAAAAGTCACTACCTGCTCAGTTCTTCATAAAGCAAATAAAGAATAAATAGAACTCTCCCTTTATTACTGTGTTGTTGGAAAGAAATCTATATAGATACCATGCAGGTTCTTAATTACTCAGTATGTGAGAATCTGACCAGTAATATGGAAAGACACAAAATGGTGACCTATTTACAGTGTTCCACTTTTTTTTTTAAAACATCTTTATTGGAGCATAATTGCTTTACAGTGGTGGGTTAGTTTTTGCTTTATAACTGCTCCACATTTTTATTGTTACTATTTTTCTTTGAAGTAACTGTAAGGAAGGAAACAATATGGTATTTCTGTGTCCCTGGTCATCCTTTTCATTGACCCTGTTTTTTCACTACTAGAGAAGCATTTGTCCTTGTGTGTTGAACTAATTTAAGGAACTAGAAACATCTATGAATTCTATAGAAAATTTTATGATAGAGCGAAAAGTGACTAACCCATTTGTTACCATCTTCTCAATGGCACAAATGGCCCAAATCATAAGTATCATAATCTAACTGAGACAAGATGAAATGGACCATTTTCTGTGCAGTATCACTTTTCCTTTTTTTTTTTTTTAAAGCATGGAAGCATTTGCTGAAATGTGATATCTGTAATGACAAGCCACAGGGGAAAAAAAAGCAAAACATCTTTGCACACTGATGGTAGTCTATTACATTTAGCCTACCCACACAAATTGGTCCCAGCAGTTTTCTCTTTAATTCAGGATTTATGGAAACATCTGAGATTATAAAATTAACCAAACAAAAACAGATGCTATAATTGTGAGGGGCCCAATTCTTGGATGAATACCAGATCTAAACATTAGTATATGGAGTGGAAACATTTTAACTTAAATTCTCATATATCCGTTTACAAGCCGATGTGAATATTCCACATGAAATAACTATTTTAAACAGCTTGGAGAAATGAAATTATGTTCACATAAGTGGCCCATTTTTCTCCCTTTCAAAAGGAAGACAAGAGCTATTAAAATGATCATTTCCTCAAGTTTCTTAATTAATAATATAAAATCTCCCACCTATTAACAATTCCTAGGAATGATAGGGGGAGAGGAATATCTTAGATATAGTTCCCAAATTGTGCTTTTATAGTACCCTGGGGTGATACATAATAATGCCACCGTCATTTAGTTTGCATATTTATTGTGGAAGATCAACTTTGAGCAGTACTTAGCATTTTGGTCAGTGGTAGCATCAACTAAAAGGAAAAAAGAACACCTTTATATTTAAATAAGAGTAACTATTTAAAGGTAGTAGAAAATACTCTTCTAGTCTAGGCTACACTTAGATATTGTAAAAAACGTGGAAATTACTCTTTGGAAAAGAGATATAAAAATGAAGTTTGATAGTCTTATTTCCACTAAGGGCTGGGTGTAGTTGTAGCAACTGACTCCTTGTGGCTATGCCTTTGCTGAGACTGGTTTGAAGGTAAAAATACAAAGGAAGTTAGAGACTTGAAATCAATCAAAAATGTGTTCTTTTTAGGAATGAAGGAACTGTAAGTGATCTAAGATGCTTTTTCTGTAAAGTAGTAGGTTTCTCTGAATTAAAGAACACATGGCAGAGGCTATGGTTCTAAGACTGGGTAAAAAAAGCTTTGTAAACACACTCAGATAAATGTCAGGATAATACCTCCAAGGGACCCCGGCCAAGATTTGTTTATTGAATTTACACAATTGAACCAATCATGATTAAACTGCCTCAGGGCCAAAGTTCAAAGGGATAACAATCAGAATGCATAAAAAGTAGAGCAACGACTGGCATATATTAAAATAAATAAGATGTCAATATAAAGAGATGTGTCTTTCAGTTCTTTACAGTTCTGCTTGTAGAAGGTCATTAGACAAGGATTGGACCAAACCATGATGAACAAAGAATCCCACACACAAGGTCCTTCCACAGAAATCTAATTTCTTCTTGAGTTCTTTATGGATGAAATGTGATGACTGTTAGCTGGAGCCCTCCAGCTGATTTATATTTCTAAGAAGTTGATTAAGCAGTGTTTTCCACAGTGCATTCCAGAGAACACAAAACCCATGGAATGTTACTAAACATTAGCCAACCGCTCTCCTTTCCTACCAAGGTGAATCATTGAGTAAACATAGATTTAAATCTGGTTTAACAAATTGTCTGTTTTTCTACAATCCAGGTTTCCCAAACTTATTTCCCTTCATAGTCCCTTTTTCTGAGGCAAATCTTGCAGGAACAATATTCTTTTGGAATACACTTTGGGAAACCCAAATCTGAGTGAATTAATGTACAAGATCTGTGCATAGTCCTAGGCCCGAAGGTGAAAAAATTGGTTGGTTGGTCCATACTAACTTCTTAGTTCCAGTCAGCCCCATTTTTCTTCCATAATAGGCAGTCTTCCTTCCCACTTAAGAGCTTAGTCCCTTCACGCTCCTCTCTATCAAATGTTAATCTGACTCTCCTTAAAATAAGGTAAAAATGCTTGATAATTGCTGGATAACGTGTTTTCTCACAAACACATTTGCATGCAACAGAATAGACCTTTGATGCGAAAGAATGTAATTCTTACTCAGATATTTTAGGCAAGCAAGTAAGAACAATATTTGAAGGAATAATAAAGCTATTTATAGGCATCTTGTGCCCATATGCCATAAATTGATAATCATACCTGAAAGTAACCCAGACCAAGATACTGAGGGCTCAGGAACTCAAAATTAGCACTTTGAACTGGACCTGGAGGTCTCTGAAGCACTTGTTTCTCAATTTCCCTGTATCTGAGCGATTCCACGAGTCGTCTGATAACAGAGTCACCATGAGGTAATGGCATCAATGTCATTTAATTGCTAACCCTGGATTAGATGTTCCCTACTAGAAAGGCACCCAGAACAAGAGCTGCTCAGTTAGCTGAGGCTAAGCTGACAGTGGATGTTTTGAGGTTTGTCTTGGCATTTATGGGTACTAAACTCTCCAGGCAATGTTCACACAAGTTGTTAGCACCACAAGTCCATGAAGTCCAGTTCCCCAAGGTACCCAGAAAGTCAAAACTCAAAAGTCCAGGCAGAAGGACATGGAGCATCTTGACTATTTTCCTATTACATGGTTTATTCAGTCACTAAACAGTTCCTGAGCCATGTTGTTCTAGGAACTGGTGACAGGAGAAAAAGCAAGACAAATAAGGCCCAAAGATTCATGATACTTACACGTTAGTTGGGGGGAAGACAGGCAAGAAACAAATAAACAAGGAATTATCAAGAAACGCATGAGTACAAGAAAGAAACTATAAACAAGTGACATAAAATATAGTAATGGGGCTCTGGGGCCAAGGTACAAAGAGAGGACTCCAGTATCCAGAGATAAGAATGACAAATACTAGGCCAGGTCCTAGAAGGAAGCTAAGACATCTGGTAAGAGATTGGGACAAAGATAAGAATATGGTTAGGATCTTAGATATATGACACCAACTGGGTGAGTAACTCAGGAAGCCAGGTACAAGAAGAACGTTTAACAGAATGAGGGTGAGGAGGGGTACACATGGCTGCTACTCTTTGATCACCACTGAGCATGTTATGAGTCTAATTGCGGTTGAAAAACATAGAAGGCAACACTGGGGCAGCAAATGCTACTTAGAGAGCAGGCCAAGGAAGCCAACGAAAGTTCCTACTCCAAAGAGTTGCCATTTGATTTTCTGCTCCAGTTAACATAGATCTGGGATCTGGGGTAAACATATCTCTACCACTTAAGGAGATGAGTAAAGAGCAGGGGCCTGGCATTTTACAACGATTGGATCAAGAGATTATATCCTGAGGATTCAGATATGAAAGAGGCATGCCTCATTTGCTTATGGTGATGGCAGCTAGCACTCGGTGGGAATTTCTAACTGCAAGTTCAACCCTGGCTCCACACATTTGATTCATTTCTTGGGCTGGTGTGATAGCTAGTTTTGTGTGTCAACTCAACTGAGCTAAGGGAGCTCAGATAGCTTAGAAAACAATATTTCTGGGTGTGTTTGTGAGGGTGTTTCTGAAAGATTAACATTTGAATAAGTAGACTGAGCAAAGATCCATTCTCACCAACTTGGGTTGGCATCATCCAATCCATTTAGGGCCCAAATAGAACAAAAAGGTGGAGGGAGGGTGAAGTTGCTCTCTCTGCTTAAGCTGGGACTGCCACTTTCTACCCTCAGATATCATCACTCCTGGTTTCCAGGCCTTTGAACTCAGACTGGGACTTACACCATTGGCTCCCCTGGTTCTCAGACTTTTGGCCTTGAACTGGAACCACACCACCAGCTTTCCTGGGCCTCCAGCCTGCAGACGGCAGATTGTGGGACTTCTCCACCCCCCCAGTCATGTGAGCCAATCCCTCATTACAAGTCTCTTTTTATGTATCTCTATATGTCTTACTGGTTCTGTTTCTCTGGAGAATCTTAATATAGCTGGTGTAATAAGTGGCAATTCCCTGCATCAGCAGCAGAGAGAATACCATGTATGACAAATAGACTGGGCAGGTATTTGATAGGATATGCATTTTCTTTTCATGTAAAAACCCATATCTTCTAACCTGGTTAAGTCAGCAGTTATTAGTAATATTTGTATATGGGCTCCAGACTTTATATCTCCTATGCAAACAGATGGTCAAAGATAAATTTTCTACATATAAAGGTTTCAGAAAATTGTAAGTTTCCTAACTGGTGAGAGTTCATCTTTATAGACATTATATTTTAATGATAGTTAAATGAAAATATATAATATTAAATATTGACTTGAGGGTATTATTGGAATCCCAAAACTCAGACTAGAGATTGAGGCAGAAAGATAAATTAACTTCGGAGGGATTCAACATTACAACTGCTTGGGCTCATCTGTAAACAGCTCAAGAAAACAATAGCAAAATTAAATGAAATGATCGATTAAACATGATTTAAAATATGTTTATATGTCTCTGCCCATCTTTAATTTGGCATGAATTACAATAGAAAAAAAAATTTTACAATCCATTTGTTTCTTTCTCTGGCCATGTAATCAAATATGGCCCTAAAAATTTCGGGAGTTATGCTTAAGAAATTGTTTTAGGGGTCAGTTTTTATCAAAGTGCTAAAATGAAAGAGAGGAGGGGGGAAGCTATTTTGGGTTAAATTACAGGATAAAATAGAAAACAGATCTAAAATTCACTTGACCAACAACTTAATTGAACTTAATGCTTTACACTCAGCGTTAATATTTCAGAACATTAGTGCTTTCAGTATTTGCTCAAAATTTATTTTCTATTTTCAACAAACACTTCCTAAAATAAAAGATATTACATACATTCTGTTACATGCTCTGAAGGCTAAAAAGATAAAACTCATCCCAATTCTGAAAAGGCCCTTTATATATGTTTTATAGGTACAAACCCTAGAGTATAAAAACGTAATTGGTACTGTCAAATGGTGCCATGGGGCAGCTTTTAACCTCTACATAATCTCTACCAATCCCAAAACCGGCCCTGAAAACTCACAATGTCACTAAAAGAAAAATGCTTGCCATGCCAATACAGTCTTAATACATTCCCTTGCCCTCTCTTCCCGTTTCCTACCTTTAAGCCCCTTCCTGTAGAAAGGCTAGACCCTCCAATGGATCCTTTGCTGTGTAACAGAGGAAGGAAGATCAGTCCAATTTTAGAAGACAGGGCATGGATAGGATGTGAGAAAACCTCAGAGAGGAGATATGACTTGAGTGAAACTTTGTGGCTCCGTTAGATTTTCATGAGCAGGAATGAGGGCAGGCTGAAGAGCCTGCAAGAGCAAAGATCTAGATGAACTTTGAAAAGTACCAAGAATAATCAAGAAGGATTAGGAAAACCAGCCTGACTCCAAGTTTAGCATAACCCCAGGGGCACCACTCACATCCTACCTGGTACGGAGCTATGCTCCAGGGGACCCCCCTGAAGGTTAGGGCACCTGCTTGGATAATAATATTGACTGCTCCCTTTTTGGTTTACACTTGAGAAAAATAAAAAGCTCTTTCTGAGTAGAAAGTACTCCGTAAAGGCTAAATAATGATAATGTCCTCTCCAGTGTGTATAGATTGGTGAATGCGTTTTGACTTTGCTATCTTTCTTGGGGGACTGTGCACAGAGACTTGGATATATGTGCCCTTTTCTGTGGCTTCATTTGTCTTTCTCTTTCTACTGTAATAGCCCTGTCTCCAGTTCTCACTTTCCACTGAGATCAGAAAATTGTCTCCCTGTCACTGGGGCTGCGGCTTCCTTTCGGCAGATCTTTCCATCTCCGTTAGTCCATCTTATCGAATTTCATGCTCTCCACAGACCTTCCCTTATTCTGTCATAGATCTTACTTTGAAAAATCTATTGTGCTTTTTAGGTTCTCTCCGCAGCCCTGACTTGTCCACCTCTCTGACATCTCATTTTCTTTCACGGCTCTCCCAGGTACCTCACTAGGCCTTTATTGAACACTCCAGAAAGGGTAAAATGGGAAAGGGTGAGCTTATAAATTATAGAGAGAACCAATCTCTCGACTACTAAAATGGCGTTCTACTGATCTAATTTGTCAATATGTTGTTTAGTACCTCACAAAATCAGACACGCACGGTTGGTAGTAAAAATTGACCAAATCGGGAGACGTAAATTCCCTCTGATTGCAGGTCCGAGAAGCGGAAATCCATACGCAGGAGTAGAGAAATATTGATGGAGCTGCATTGGCTTAAGGGCTTAAAATCACATTCCTGACCTTCCATGAAAGTGTTGGGTCCTAACACCCAAGGTACGTTTTGGAGGACCTAGCAGTGTGACTGTAATAAGAAATGAAACCTTTAAATACACCTCCATATGTGCTTGGCCTGCTGAGTGTCTCCTCTCTATTAGATGAGTGTGGGAGAGGCACACAGATATTCACAAGGACAATATAACCCAAATTTATCACAATTTAACATGTTACAGCACTTCCTACTGAAAATGCATATTTCTCAAAAAGACACGTGTTTACCACAAGAGTTACTGAGAATCGCATTGCTATGGGTATGCTGGGTTTCCCTTATTTATGCCACGTTCTCCTCAAGATGCAAATATGGGTCATTCACAAGAAACATATTTTAGCTAGCTTTTTGAGATAGTGGAAGCCTTTACCATAAAAAAGATATCAAGGAGTTCTGAAATGTTATGATCACGAAAATTACCACAGCTGTAACTTTAAAATAGCTTGAATGTTCTATTTTTAGGCTTTGATCCCTCACATAAAGCAGTTTCTCCTTTTAAATGACTTTGTCAGCTACAGATTATTCCAAACATACACAATGAGAACAAGTAAACTATTTTACAATGGCTTCTGAGTACAGACCAAACCTGTATCTTTTTTCCAGTGTTTACTTTTTTCTTTATGGCTTCTTTCTTCTTTCCTTTCCTCTTTCCACTATTTTACACCGAGTTTCTTGATAAACTTTAACTACATTGTCTCAATTTATTTGTGATCTAACTTTATAATTCTTAAAAACCTTTCCTGGAAGATATTTCAGGGAATTGTGTAAAACAATTGCTTGTTTCTCCTATAAAACATGTTAATAGTGTCTTCTGACTCTGGTTTCCCTTCCATCCATTACAACTAATCAATGACTTAGATGCAGCATGCTTGTAGCGTGAGCTTGCCTATTTCCACTCAATACTAAAATATGCTCTTTAGAATGATGTCATTTGGTCAGTCTGGAGACAATCAAATTGCTGAAAACCAGAGAAGAACTCACTGTTTAAAAAAAAAAACGTAGATAAGGAAAATAAAGGAGCACTTCTTGGGAAAATGAAGAGAGGCAAAAATATCATATAACACATTATTCCAAGTGCTTGTCTTATTTTGTGTAACTTCCCTGAGCTTCTAGGTTCTTGAAGACTGAGAATTTAATAGAAGAAAAAACCAGACTGCGGTATATAATAAAAGCATTTTCTGGGCAAAATGAGGACCATTATCAGATAGAGATGCACATGTACAGATGGGAGATATATATATATATATAAATATATATATTTCTCACGGGGTGATTTTTAGGCACCCTGACTGTTATACTACTTGATTAAAAGACTAGACGTTTCCCCTTGAGATTTGTCCCTCTGCCTAATGTGCTGTAATTGCAACAGAGTGCTTGGTACAGCAGCAATGAGCAATCTTCTGTAATAAATTTGGGTCACTGCAAGAGTTCATCGTGCAGTCCTCGGCAACGGGAGATAAAGCGCTGGTTACTTCATCTCTAGCTTTCAGCTGCAGTGTCACTGGTTCTCCTGCCTAATGATATTAATAGAGCTAAATGTACGCAAATTATCCATGTCCTGGATCTTTCCCCTCCCCGTTTCTACGTATATTTCATCTCTAGAAAACATTTCTCACAACGGAAATGCGAATCAGAAATGCGGAAGTGTCAGGTGCCGACAAAAAGACGATTCCCCTTTCCTTTGGTTCATTCTTCTTCTTATCCTATATTTCTTCAGATCAACATTTTAAAAATCTTTTAGCTCGTATAAATTCTCTCATCTATTTCTCTGGTGGAGAAACAAACAGAGCTTGGTGTAGGGCTCTCCAAAGTGCTGACTGCAATGGCTAAGTGGTCGAATGAGCTTAGTGAGTGCTTTCCTTTAGAGAAATGATTTTTCACTTGCTTCATTACCCTTACTCTTCAGAGTTTCTTATTTACAGATTTCCTGGTCACAGGAATTCATTTCTGCCACCTGTAAACACATTTTACAGGGCTACCGGCGAGATTTAACCCTCTACTTGAAAGTCTGGACAACTTTCCAGCCATCCCTTTCCAGATTCTTCTATGACCGCACCCACATCACACACTCTTCTTCTGACCCACCCCTCGCCGTGCACCGAAAAATCCAACAGCCGTTCATTCTCAAATTGTGCTCTGTAAAACTTTTAAAAATCTTTTTTAACAGAACTGGGGGGATTCAATAAAAGGACTTAACAGCAATAGAGCAGAAATCAGAACTAGAAAAATTAGAGAGAGCGAATGGTTTCCTTTTAACTCCAGCACACGTATTTAAATCAGTGAACTCTGTGCATCCGGCTTCAGACAGAGGGCTGAGACATGCGTTTTGCTTTTGAAGATCTTTGCCTGAAAACGCTTTTGAAGCATTTAATAAGTGAGTTAGGACTGTGTAAATCTTGTTAAAGCAAGTGAACATGAAGTGCACCGCCGAAAAGGCAGCCTGTTAACGCTCGGAGGGAAATCACTGTCCTTAGTCTGCTCTTACATCAATATCAGGGGCGAAGCTAGAATGTGCACTTGACCTCACTTCATATTGATGAACATTCTCAACCTTTTAAAAAGAGAAAAGATCTCATCATAAATAGACACCCCTGCTTGCTATTTATTTATTTTTTATTTTTACAAGAATTTTTTTTTCTTCTTCTAGGGCATTACAAGACTTCTTCTGTCCTACGTAAATGTAGAGTACTAGAACCTGCGTCAGCTGTATCAGTTACTCAGACTCCTTCCGTAACAGTAAACCCCTCAAAATGAAGGCAGAGGCTCAAAACAGCAAAGGTCCACCCCCAGTGCTTTGTCACCAGGAGTAAGCACAGGAATATCCCAACGATGCGGGTGGCCCAGGAAACTAAGGGCTAAATGCCTGAGGCAAATGGAAGTCTTTCATGGTACCAGAGAACCAAGTTCCCCAAATCACATGTCATATCTGTCACACGTGTCATATATGTCACATATATGTCATATGTGTCTCCAGATCTAAAATAGTCACTGGGTCTTAATTCCAGTTGGCACCAAATATTCTGAAAGGAGCACAAATAAGTAAAATTTTCTATAAGCGTACAACCACAACTTTTGCTAACTAACCACAGCTTTTTGCATACAACAACCTTCTTACTTCCCCGTGACCTTGAACAGGTCATGAAACCTCTGGATCACACTTTCTTCCTCTGGATTATGGGACAATATTTATTCTTGCATGTTGCTAAGAGAATTGAATGAGCTGATATAACCACAGCACACAGCACACGGTACCCACTTAACAAATTTCAAGTCCCTGCTATCCACACTCTGAAATGCAACAACCGTGTCTCATGATACAGGGAAAATGTATTTTAATAATATCAGCGATGGATTTAGAATTTTATCAAAATATAGTCCGCATTCAACCCATTGTAGACTCTTAGCTTACTGCAAGTGAGTGTTTTCTTTCTTTTTTTTCACCAAAAAGGATGCTGGAGTCATTTATTTCCTTGCAAGAACACTGTGGAGGTCTCTGTAAGTCTGATAGCATTATCTGACAAATAATCAATGTTTGGCTGTAACCTGAGGGCCTCCAAAGCTGGAGGACATTACTCAGCATGGTATCATGGGGAAGGAGGCAAAGCCAGCATCAATTGTTTTCTACATAGAAATTATCATGTGATTTTTGCCCAGGACTCTCCATCATAACACTTCCTATAGGATTAGATTTGAAGCTCAGAATTATTTTGATTATTCATCATGTCATCCTTTGCATCGAGACAGATTTTCTTTCACAAACTACCAAGAGCACAAGCCCAGCTGCATGTTTACTGACGTGTATCGGTAAAGTGACAGAAAAGCTATACATCTTTAGGCTCTTCATTTCTCAGAGAGGTTAAAGTGACCTTTTAACAGACCCACAATAAAATTGGAATCTGAAAAGAGTGTAGGGCCCAGGTATAAAACACTTTCCAACCTAGCTGACATAAATACTAATAGGATGGAATAATTTGAGTGGACACAGGAAAAATAAATCAAATTCACTCACACTTAAAGATATAAAACTATTGTAGAGACACAGACCATGACTAAAGGTGTGATTTATTTCTGACAAAGCGCAGTAAAATTGAAATACCTAATACCACATTCCAAACCACCTTCAGAAAAGCACACATGTTTATAAATTTTTTCTTGCTTCCAAAATATGTTCTTTCTCTGTTACCTGCTAATGGGGAAGCACAAAGCCTGTGGACTGATATGAAAAATTCCCTAGTATATTCTTTTGAACTATAGAAACAGTGAGCATATAATTTACGTATAATATAAGGTCTTATGTTATAAATACATGATCCTCTCTTGCCTTAACTATCTGACTCTACCTAATATACTGCAAATAGAGATCTGGAGTTAGGCAGAAAAATCTAAACTTGAGTGGGAAGTGGGTATCAAGAAGCTCTGCATTATGAATTTTTTTTTTTTACCTTATATACATAAACAGATAATTGTGAAAACCTGGGGTATTTTGGTGACTGCAGCTAGTTTTGTTATTATTTTGAGGTATCTGTAAAATCAGAGCCATTGTCGAAGTAGAATTGAAAAATGCAATAGGACATCCTTGCTGAGGTACAATAGCTAGGGAACAGCAGAAGAGTGGGGCAAGAAAAGTTCACGGCAGTACTGAGGTAACTAGAGACCCCTGAGAGGTTGGTAATCATTAAGAATAACCACATCAGGGGCTTTCCTGGTGGTGCAGCGGTTAAGAATCCGCCTGCCAATGCAGGGGACACGGGTTCAAGCCCTGGTCCGGGAAGATCCCACATGCCATGGAGCAACTAAGCCCGTGCGCCACAACTACTGAGCCTGTGCTCTAGAGTCCGTGAACCACAGCTACTGAGACCGTGTGCCACAACTACTGAAGCCCGCGTGCCTAGAGCCCGTGCTCCGCAACAAGAGAAGCCACTGCAATGAGAAGCCCGCGCACTGCAACGAAGAGTAACCCCCGCTCACCGCAACTAGAGAAAGCCCGTGCGCAGCAACAAAAGACCCAACGCAGCCAAAATAAATAAATAAATAAATAATAAAATAAATAAATCTATTAAAAAAAAAAAGAATAACCACATCAGGAATGATGGTTGCACTTACAAGGGTCTCTTAGACAACAAACTTAAGAATTTAAGACCTTGACCTAGGAGACAGAGGTCTTTAAAGTGAGCTACTCTTGGAATATTAACTTGATAAATTAGGTTCTGAATTCTTACTCTCTTCGGACTAAGTCCAAAGGATCCTGGATGCAAACTCCAAACTACAGACTCTCATGATGGGGCCTACATTCACAATTCAAAACAGAGAGTGTTCTCAGGGCAGTCGGCTTTCAGCAAATAATCTTGGCATTTTTTACATGATGTTGAAAATGTTTCATACCATTAAAACTCTTTTACTGTTTGAACCTAAACGAGCATTCTGAAGAGTATGGCGAGGGTGAACCCAGGCTGTACAGCAAATTCAAGGTACTAAAAGAGGTTCTTTGAAATGCCTTAAATTCAAAAATTCTAACATGGGGTATCTGGAAGAAACTGCAGAAGGGGAAAACTTTAATTTTTCATTTACATTTTGAAAATGATGAATGTGAAATTTATAAAAGAAGTTTTATAATCTCTCTTAACTTTGGGAGCAAATTAAAAAAGGTAATTATTTAACAAAGAAGATGTAACTGTAGATGACTTACCTCAAGGGGCCCATCTACCATGATTCAAGCAAAAAGTATTTATTAAGCACCTACTATAAACGTTTATTGAGCATCTAACGTTACACCTGAAACAAAGCTGTAAAACATTGCTCTTTTGAGAAACGGCTCAATCACAAATCAATGACTGCATTAAAGAGTTTCTCCCACCTGGCTTTTGATTTCAGGCTCGTCTGTGAATTCAGTTTTGATCTTCTCTGTCCACAGCATCTTAATATGTATTCCATGTCCTACCTAAGGCAGTCACACAGATCTCTCATTATGCACCTCGGTTCAGCCCCTCTGAAAATGTGCTGATCTATTTGAGGTGCTCCCAGAGGCTCCCGAAATTGTGCCCATGCCACATAGCCACCACATAGCCTATACTTTCATCAACCATCCCAAATATAGCTTTTAAATTCAGTAAAAATCCACGCCATGGCCCCAAGTGTTACATAATATGCAGCAAAGAGACAGAAGATATTTTACTATATGGATATCTCCCATAAGGGTGATCATATCTGACATCTATTCAATACAATGTTTTTCATCCAAATGCAGAACAAAGAAAGGTCAGGAATGCTATAAAAGTGATTCCTGCATCAGTTGACCAGTTGGAAGAGTGTGTAGGTTATCAATCCAAATATTATTAGCATTACCTGGGTGAGGTTACAGTGTGTGCTATGGTTGCCACAAACTGAATCAGCTCTGAGGAAATATGATTCTGATTTGAACTTTTCGAACACTTTAGGTTCTTATGGAAAAGACTGAGGGCTCTGGAAGCTTCTCTGAGATGAACATCCTCTTTATTTAGTTGTTAGTTGCAGCCTGGGCCATGTGTCTTTGGTATCATATAACACATATGCTCAGAGCAAATGAGTCCATCTTCCTGTGACAAAACTGAGGTCCAGAAGCGTTTGTTCCCCACCAGCACACATCAACGTGATGGCAGGGTTGGCAACGGGCCACTGACATCCCGTCTACATGCACCATGACCCAGGGCCAACCTCTCCACTAAGCACAGGGGGCACAGTTCTGGGCCCACAGAAGTTTTAGGACCCATGGAAATGTTTTCATTTCTTTCAAAATCAGAAAAGAAAAAGAAATTTTAGGTCAAAGGAAATGCTAATAATTCATCTTTATAGCAATGCAGTTGTGAAATATGATTTTTATGGGGGAAGGGACCCATAAAGGCAAAAGAGCCTAGGACCTGTGAAGTCACAGGCGGACTTGGTTATCCTGGACTGTGGGTGGCCAGCTATATAATTCCCAGGGCCCTTAAGAAAATGAAAAATGCAGGGTCTCTTGTACAAAATATTATGGATTTCAAGGTGGTACCATCAGCACATTAAACCAAGCATAGGGCCCTCAGAGCATGGGGTCCCTTGCCATGGCCCTCGTTAGCTGATGGAGGGCACCATTATACTGTTAGGAACTAGTATGGCGTGAGTGAAGACTGGGGTCTTCATCTCTGTTTTTACCTTGTCCAATCCTTTTTCTTCCTCCACGCATCTCCTTCAACCAGAGCTAGCCAATGAGAGGACAAGAGTGCTGAGGAAGGATGTGGCTCTTCTGGGCATTGGGTTGAGAAATTTCATTCCCTTCATGACTATCATTACTTTGACAACACTTTAAGTTCCACCCTGTCATTGGGCAGAGGATCTTTTATTTCCTATTCACCGCCCACAAATACAATGTTAAGTGACCTTGAAATCTGAGCGTTGAAAACACATACCTTATCTTAGCACATGTCACTGTCACCAGGTAAGGCCCCCAACCCCCCTTACTATTGCTTTGAAACATACTGTGGTTGGTAAAGAAACTTCTGCTGTTAAACCTACCTCAACACAAAGTCGGTGTTATTTATTTATGATGTTACATGAATCATCTGTACTTTCCCTGATAAGCCCTGGGCTGTGTGTCTTTCATTGCAGCTGACATTTTGCTGCCATTTGCCAAGCTAAGTAACTACTGTGCAATCACTCCAAGCTGATGCATGGTCATTGTTTTGCACAAAATGGATTTTTAAGTCCGCTGAAGGGCTTTCTGAAGAATATAATTTGACAAAGTAAATTTTTGCCCATGTAACAGAAATCAGCCAGGGCTGAACCAAATGTATTTTTTAAGATAGCTGAAAGGATTTCTGCAGAGAGTTTGACAAAGTATTTTACTTTTGTGCACAAAGCAAAAATTGATTAGTTTTGAACAAAAAGGATTTCTCAGGGCGCTGAAAGGCTTTTCTCTGGAATTATATTCTTCAGCTTGCGGGATAAGATATTTGAAAGGAGTGTCTTTGAGAAGACAAATAGTTGTCAGTGACATTTTTTTTTTTTCAGGAACAAGTTAAAAGAATCTACTTACATGACATTTTCAACCACCTAAACCTGGTTTGGTTCCAGATGTCTTACTACTCACAGAAAGATGACCCATTTTCCAGTGAATGAGACTTACTGCATGAATCAGTCACTTGTTTGATCCTGCTTCTAAATTGATAGAATCACTGAGTAGACATTTCACTGAACACTTTTCCCCTTCAGTTTAACTACAGAAGACAAGAAATCTGAACAAATTGGAAGGCACAGAGTTTTAGCTTAAATTGTTTAGCTTTGGGGAAATTTTGCTAACAATTTGCCTGGTATCCACAATGCTTCTATTTGAGGAGGGGAGGTGATATGGAAACATGCAACTTATACAAAAACTGCTTCAGTTTTTTCCAGAAGTGTCAGTCTGCTGCCTGGAAAGTTTTGAAGTTGGAAGATAAATGCTATGACCTACTTATTCGGTGTGCTGTAAGAGCTTTGTGCTCAGGTGCGTGTGTGTGTGTGTGTGTGTGTGTGTGTGTGTATGTGTGTTAGTGCAGGTGGCATGTAAGCAAGTATGTGTGGCTATAACACCAATCAAATTTTTGAGTAGTGATCATTTCTTAAATACAAAGAACGTGTTTTAGAGTATATATAAAGGTAATAATTTACAACATCCATATTTTTCTGTATATATCTTCGGGGTTTTTTGTGCTTTTATAATTCACCAGTATAAATTTGGAATTTCTTTTCCCAGCTCAGTTTGTATTCTCTGCATAAAATCATGACAGGACAGAGGAAAACCATCCCTGTCCCTCATTCTTTGGTTATACCATTAAATTAAATACAAACCCAAATCTAAATTTTCTTCATAAGTTGCTGAAGCTTTAGAAGTTATGTATATTTTTTACCTATTGTATATCTAGAAATTAAGGGTAGCTTGTTTTTAACAGTTTCATTATTTAACAAGGCTCTGTTCATATTTATGAAACAAATCTTTGATTTGTTTACATTAATTGTCACAGAAGATTGTAATATGTAATCTTATTTTTGTCCTCTTGTCTGAAATCAAATAAAATCCTCTTCTCTACAAGATGTTCCTTATCATTCTTGTTTTTTAAGCAACGATATTTAAATAAAGGAAATGAGAATCAGTGGGTCAGCTTCTCTTCATCTTATTATTCACCAGCAGGAGGAACACACACCCACATGTTCTCATACACATCATTACTATAGCACTACCTCCCTCAAGCTTGACAATGGACAGCAAAAACAGTTTATTGACCAAATTCTCTGGCTTATTATCAAAACAAAACAAGCAAAATAAGTATTACAGACCTACAGGACTTTGATTACTAACCTATTTTTAGGAAGGGACTAACACAACACACCATTTCACCTCATGTCTTGACTAAGACCATGCCGGGTCTTAACCGTGTTGTAGCACAAGCAAGTTTAGAAGTTCATGGCTTACAAAGTAAGGCCATTCACTGTGGACGTCAAATCCAGGGGGGCCATAGGTGGATGAATCACCCTGGAGGTTAACTCTTGGCATGTGGTTTCTTTGGACACTTTACCCTGGAGACAATAATAAAATGATGATGGTACATAGCAGGCATAACCGGTTCATATGAATATTTGATGCTGTACTAATTGCGAGAGTAAGTCAATAAGACCAACCCTTCAAATTGAAAAGGCAGAAAAATACACATATATCTTTAAATGCTTCAGAAACAGAACAACGTAATAGCAACAGGAAAGCAAGATGAACTCCTAAGAGCCCAGAAGGAGCCAAACACTGACAGAAAGATAGGAAAATGTAACTGCCCATTAGGGACTACTTCATGATGACAAATGATGACATTTTCTTGGGAAATGGGAGAATATAAAGCCTCTCAAGTTGCTGAGGAATAAATAGTCATGGAAATGCTAGATCATAACCATTGCTCACTCAAAAGCTACAACTGATGTTAAGAAAATCACAGTGTGGAAGTCAGGACTTTTTCCCTCAAATTCACAACTGTAAACTCCTTTAAATGCTGCAACTACTTTTAGAGGCGCTATAGTGAGTTGGTTTCTTTATACATTGGTTGTGTAATTTTTTCAGTGACGGTATACTCCATCTTTCTACAGGTGACATTAACTCATGTTTGCTCAAATAGAATAGCCTTAATACTTCTATAAACCTGGGGCAAAAGAGAAGGAAATCCCACCCATGACCAGTAGTGAATTTTCTGCCCAGTCATCAAAATATGGGCTAGCAACAGAGTTAGCTTGATTTTAGGGAAAAATAAATAATTGGATATTTCCTGCACCTGAGCATGGGATTTGCAAATTTATACCCATTATACTCCCATCATGATGTGCTGGGCACTTACTAGGCCCCGTGAAGAAAAAACTGAGCCTCAGAGAAGGTAACTCAGCAGAGCCAGGTTCCAAACCCAGTCCTATCTGAAGACAAAGCCTCTGCTTCTAATTTCGACACTATAATATGACAGTCCCATTGCTGGCACACGTGAGCCGTGTGCCCTTAGATGAGTTGTTTATTCCTTCTCTATTATATGTACACCCCTATTTACTCACCTAGAAGGTGGTAATGGTATTGCCTGCTCCATGAGATTTTTATTCTGAGGATTAAATGAGAAAATACATGTAAAATATGTTGCATGGTGCCTGGCACATCAGAACAGTGCCCACCTCCCATTTGCTTAATTATGGATTCATGCCAGGCCAGGGGGTCCTGACCTGAATTCATGGATGAGCTTCAGGGTGACAGAAAAATCACTGAGGTTGAAAGGGTTAAATAGCGGAGATGCACAAATACACATGTGTACAGCATGGTATAGATTAAATAGCTGGGGGCATGGGGACTGAGAAAATAAGAATCCTCTGCCTGGGAAGTATGTATCAAGATTTCATTCATTGAGAGGAGAAGGCATCTACCCTATAGGGGGCCCGCAACAGTTGAAGAGACAATTAGATCACTTTAAAACTCTTGTAACACCAAGAACTATCTTAACAAAGCAACCATTAGTCAGTCTTGCCAACTGAGAACCAGACTGCATCTGTTAAAATCTGAAGAATAATTACCTTCAGAACTGCTTCTTCAAATTTCTGGATATGATATTGAGGCTCAACTAACAAAATTCTGATTTCCCATTAAGCTTCATTTTCTCACTCCTTTTCAAAGGGCCATCTATAAAATTTCAATTTTGAAAAAGGGAAAAGGTCTTTCAGGAAAAGCTGCAAGTCAGGTTTGAAAACCCTCCCATGCTTTTTCAAAGTTCTAAGCACTACTAAATAAGATCAAGGGAAGTTATTGGTAGCTTAACACATTGATTTTTATTTGGAAGTTGCAAAATAGCCGTCTATTTTTATCTTCCTTCCACTTTGTGTTTTGAAAATCTGGAAATGGCACAGAAAAATCCAGATTTTTATCTTCCCTTGAAACACTTGCACATCTGCCAACGTGCCAATACTAGGCCCTCGTTCTCAAGCGGCAACAACCAGCTGGAGCTGCAGGGAAGCCACCCCTATTGGTGCATTTGCTCCCCAATATACCACAGTCCCCACCATTCTCTTATGTCTCATACCAGCCCACTTGTCTCATTTATGCTACCTGCCTTTGAATTTGTGATCCCTGATACAGAAACTGAGAAGGGTTACAAAAGCAGCCACGCTCTCCAAGTGTTAGACTTTGGTTCATCCGTCTACCTAACACCGCCTTATGAACTGGACTGTCATCAACTGCGGTTTAGGTGGTGCTCTGTGGAGGTGTTTTAGCATTGTCCCCTCCAAATCTTGCTAGACTGACAGCCCAGGAAATAAGGAGCAGTATCTCTACAGCAGTAGCAAGAGAAATCAGGGAGATATTGACAAGTGAATTGGTTTTTCCTAGAGTCTCACACATGTTTGCCTAATGCCAGTGTGGATGATCATTAGATGAAACATTTCACCATTGACGGTAGAAGATAAATCTTGGACTAAGGTTTTATGTGCTTCCTTCCATAAAACCAGACTCTGATAGGGATGAACACTGAATGAGCATTTTCTTCCCAGTTCGTTTATTTACCGAGTACCCTTGGGTAACAGACATTGGAGAGAGAGTAGAATAGAAAGATAAGTAACACATGAATTTTACCCTTGTGGAGTTTTCATACTAGTGGTGAAAACTGACATGAAGACAAATGTAATTTGGGGCAGATGGACGTAATCTGACTGACCTGGAGGAAAGATGATGAGGTAGAGAGATAGACTGGGTACTGGAGGCTGAAGGCAGGAAGTGGGGGCAAATGGGGTAAACCTATAAGAATACTCCAGAGAAGAAATGAAAAGAGGCTGAACTAGACTAGAACAAAGCATTAGGCAGGGAAGTCAACATATTTAGCGGAAGGCACTTAAGAGCTCACTGTTCAAAAGAAAGTCCAGTTCACCCAAGTTCCCAGAGGGGAACTCTGGTCAAATTTAAATGGAGGGGGTGAAACTGTGGTCCTTTGGGTCCCTTTAGACCTGATCATATCCCTGGTCACTACACTTTCTCTCCAGTTCTCCACAGTCCCCACCATTCTCTAATATCCAACACCAAACCACTTTGCTCACCACCAACATTTAAAATAACTATATTTATTTTCAAATACGGTTGGTTAACCTTTTTTTTTAAAATGTCTTTCATCAAGGCCCAGAACGAATCATTCTATTTCAGCCTGAAATGCCATTCTCTACGAGGCTTCCTGGGCATCCACATCCCCTCATCCCAATTTTCCACTCCTCTGTGTTCAAAAAGCATTTTACAGGCCTGTTTCCTAGCATTTACTATACTGTGTTATAGTTTCTCACCTGAGTATCTCTCATACCAGCTCATGTTCAAAGTATCTGGAATACAGGAGTGTAGTGGATCGATACTTCCCCCACCCCTGCTCCAAAAAAAAAGGTATGTCCACCCAGAAGCTGTGAATGCAATCCTCCTTGGAGAAGGGGTCTTTGAAGAAGTACTTAAGTTAAGGGTCTCTAGATGAGATCATCCTGGATTATTCGAGTGGGCCCTAAATCCAATGATGTGTCCCTCTAAGAGACAGAAGAAGAGAAGCACACAGAGGAGAAGGTCGTGTGAAGACAAAGGCAGATATTGGAGTGCCCATAGCCACTAGAAGCTGGAAGAGGCAACGAAGGATTCTCCCGCACAGCCTTCAGAGGGACTGCGGCTCTGCCAGCATCTACTTTCTGAACTCTGGCCTCCAGAGCTGTGAGAGAATAAATTTCTGTTGCCGTAAACCACCCAGCTTGTGGTCATTTGTTATGGCAGCCCTAGGAAAATAATACAAGCTGTATTATCAATGTATATCATTTAAATAGTTATTCATTTGATTAATTAAGTAATTCAGGGCTAGGTTGCAAGCCTAGTGATTAGTGATTGTAAGCCAAGAAGAAATTGTAAGCACCTCCAAGTAAGGGTGGTAAAATCTAATGTCATAGTCAGATAAATATGAGCCCTCTCTGTAGTAATTAAAGATTGAAGTATCCCTACCTGCTTCCAAGACCTTACAGAGGTAGGAAGTGGAGAACTGAGCATCAGTGAAGGAGAAATTCCTGAACTGGCTCTTCCAGTTCCTAAGGTCACGGTGCAATGGCTGGTACCCCAGGGTTGCTGTCAGCTACCGCCAGCCCCTACCGGGGCCAGGGAAGCCTCTCTCCATCTGATTGGCCTAAGAAAAGCCACACCTGCAGAAACCTCAATTATATATTTTGTAGCATCTTTTTTTCCTCTGGGAAGGACCCTCATTCGTCCACCCCCCCACTCTGATAATATGAGTTTGCTATTGGACTTAACATCTGGTGTTCAAATGCATTTTTCAGAACACTTAGAAAAGTATGGAACTGCTTGTATATTGTAAGTGAAAGGGAAAAAAATAAGCTAAAAATAGTGTATTCAATTCAGTACCACTTTTAAAAAAAGTTTAAAATAAAGAATAGTTAGACAGTAGTGAGGATTGGAGGATAAAGGAACTAAAATAGTAACAGTAAATATTTCTGGGTAGTGAGATTGCTGGTTATATATTTTATGAACTGTTCTGTTCTTCATGTTTCTTAACTAACTGTATTTTCTCTATTAGATAAAATAACAACGAATATTTTAAAATCAGTAAAAATATAATGAAAACGCAAAATAAAGGATGTAACACCTTGAATATTCAGAAGCTGGGTTGAGCATTGACCCAAGAGATTTAACAGTTGCATACAGGTTGCCCAGATTATGAATAAACAGATATATTATAGTATATAATACAGCATCAAGCCCATGACGGAACGAAGAAAAAAAGCAAGGCTGTGGTTAGAAATTCAAGTTGTGAAATAAAGCAGACCTGGGTTGGAATCCCAGTCCTTTAATAGCCATGTAACCTTGAGCAAATTCCCTAAGCATTTAAATTAAATAAGATAGTATACAAAAGTCACTTGGTGTAATAGCTGATAGATAATACGATTCAGATAAATATCAATAATCTATCAATCATCACCACATAGGGTACCAATAATTTAGATTGTCATAAGAGTTAATTTCCAATTGATATCCTTTCTTAGAATTATTAATTCATTTTACATTAAGTTAAGCAGAAAAAAACTGGGAATGTAAACAATCTAAAGTTAAATAATACCCTATCATTTTAGGGTAATCATACTGTGACTAATTTATATCCTTACTCTGGTCCATGAGAGTAGGCATTTTCCAGCTGACCACTAAATTACATACTATTATAATCAAATAATCAACTTTCTTATTTATGAGAAAAGGGTCTCTGGTTAGGCCTTTTATAATATTTGGCGAGAATTGGATTCTTTTAAGATGTGATAGCTATAGAATTGTTCAGTAGGGAGGAAGTTTTGAGGCTTTTTAATGTAATCCATTAACTAATTTTACAAAGGAGGAAATGAGGCATGGTGTGGTTAACTAATGTCCCTACAGCCACCCAGCTAGAGTGGTAAGGATGTCAGGTCTTGCATTTCCTCGACCAGGAAAGGTCTTTCCACTGGGCTATTTTTGTTCATTTCTGGCATAGAGGCAAGCACTCCATCCATTCTGCTGCCATAATACTGATGGGGGTGGGGAGCAGTCAAAGCAGCCTCCAGGGGACATTTCATGCTCAGACAAGGAAGTTAGTTACATGAAGAAAACAGAGACTCAGATGATTAATTTGTGAGCAAGTGAATGGTGAATCCATGAGAGGATTAGTTGAGTGTTTGATGCTTGGTTTAGTATTACTTGAGAGAAGTAAGAGAGATTAAATTATTAAAAACTTTATGATACCGCTTGTTTTATTTTCATAGCATTGATAGATATCTCTTCCTTAATCACTCATGATGTCTTTCTTAAGCCTATTCAGGATATGTTTGCCTGTGGGATTTTAAAGACATGTGAAACATGAATTACCAGGCAGCAATGGTGGGAAGGATAGTAACACTATGACAATATACTCATCCTCCCTCTTCCTATCAAAATTATTTTTCACATAATCAAGTACCAAATGTGGAAAAAAATGGGACTTCATCAAAAGAATCATGCCTTTCTAGCTCTAAATATAGGTAAGAGGATACTGGGAGGAACTTTTCCTGTTGCCTCAGCATCAATGACCTGAGACCAGAACTGAGGACAAAAAAAAAAGCATTCAGAACCCCACATTTTAAAGAGAGGACCCCAAAATTTCAGCAGGACCATTTGTCTGAGGCTTATAAAGAAGGCAATAAAACTAGTGTTCGTCCTAACAGCTATTACCCCACTCTTTCACCTCACTCTTCCTCATAGGCTGAGGTGTGGGATAAGAAGAGAATGACTGGAGTCTTCAGAGCCAGGGGTTGACGTTAAGATCTTACTTTCCTCTTTCCTGACAACATGAAGGTGTGTGTGTGTTGGGGGTGGGGGCGGTGGGGGGGGGAGCTTCAAGAAACTCACTCAAAGAGATCATGCATGCCAGTGAGAAAGGGAAACCAGCATCTTACTCCCAGGTGGACCCTTGAAAAAATAAAAAGTATGCAGATTCATCTATGCCCTGAGCAACATGTAGTGAAATGGCAATATCTAAAGACATAGAGACAGGTGCCTGCTTCTCACCTGAAATTTTCTCAAAGACAGGAGGCTTTCCAGAGCAGTCTGAGCCAGGCTTGAGTAGAGACCACACTACCATGTGCCTAGGAAGAAACTGATGGAAGATACCAACACTTTAGGGTCTCACAACTCTTGCAGGGTTCCGTAAATGACCTCAGAGATTCTTGAAAGCCCATGGATGTTCCAGGTAAAGTAAGCTGCCATAAAGTTGCCAGGTGGTTTTCAAGTGAAGAGAAAGTCCTGCTTGGAGAAGAGGTTTGGGGTATTGACTACTTAGCAGGGCTAAAGCGATATAGGGCTGCCTCTCTCTTGGTGAGTCCTTGATAATGGAGGAGATTGGATATAAAGCTGCCCCTCCAAAGTAAACAAACACATCATGTATGCTAAGTCAATCTGAACAGCAGAGGACAGCTGCAGATTTGACAGTGAACCGAACCAAAACATGACCAGTCAAACAGGATGTTAGAGGGACTTCTGCTGCTGCCCTGGAATTGACTCTCTTCAGATTAGATTAGGCTAATGTGTTTTCCAAACAGGCACATTCTAAAGGTAACACTTTCTCAAGAGAGACACCTACATAGGACGTTAGATACTTCCCTTAATGCGTATTAATACGTGAACCTTGGGCCTGGCTCTCCCAGCCTCTACTCCAATTTCCCACCTGCACTCCCTCCCCAGTTCAAATAAAACCGAAGAGAAGAGAGAAAGAGAATCAGTCAAGAATCCTAGACCATATGGGGAGTATTGTGTTCATTGTGATATGCCAATTTTGCCACACTTTGAAGACAAGAAAGTAAGAAGGAGACTCCAAAAGAATTACTCATAGAGATTAGAGTGATGATAGGATTTGGGAAAATGGCATTCTACTCTTGGTTGGACATCTGCTTTTAGTCAATGGACTTGCTAATCTAGCCCTGGGTTGGTGTGATCAGAGAAGATAAGCACTGGAAAGAAATGGCAAAGAATTGTCCTACACACATGCCTTTTGCTAAAATGGCAAGATTCGTGTGTTTCTGGAGCTTAAACCGGACTCTGCAGAAGGTGCCTCCTGATTTGCCTTCCTGCCACTACCCCGTAGGAGACCTGCCCACTGAGCGAGGGGATCCCAACAGCAATAGACTCCGGGGTGGAGCCGAGAGACTAAGGAAGAGGCTGCCTGAAGCTGGATTTCTAAGGTCAGGCAACAGTGCGATGGGAAGACGCTACAGGGCCCTCCATAGAGTTCATACATGCTCCCTATGAGAGAGCCCACACTTGAAAGTCTAACGTGATGAGAAGCAGACCTGGCAAGCGGAGAGCTGCAATGTCAGTTGTTGAGTGCAGAGACAACTGTCTCTTATCTCTCCCTTCTCTTTGTCCCAATCCAAGGAGGAACTAGGCCTTGAAGAGGCAGAAAGATGTCTCCAGGCAAGATCATCTCCCATCCCCACCCCATCCCACCTACTCAAGCTGTCAGGGTCCCAGGCTATACCTGTTCTAAAGGGAAGAGAGAAGAGATTTAAGTCAAGTTTCAGGCTGATCCAGACTTATTAATGTTAATATATGGGTTTGACAAGGGAGATTTGACAAAGTGGTTGAAAACAGGGTATGAAGAAAAAAATTTTCATATCGTATGGCTCAGAGAGTTAGCCCCTTTAATAGGTCTTTTAAAAAATACATAAACTTTATTTTTTTAGAGTAATTTTAGATTTACAGCACAACTGAGTGGACAGTACAGAGAGTTCCTATGTACCCCTCCCCTTACACAGGCACAACCTCCCTCCCCATCAACATCCCACACCAGAGTATGTTTGTTACAGTCGATGAACTTACACTGATACATCATTATCATCAAAGTTCATTATAATCCAAAGTTCATTATCAATCCTACTTTACCTTAGGATTCAAACTTGTTGTTATATGTTTCATGGGTTTTAATAAATGTATAATGACATGTACATACCCTTATAGTATCATACAGAATAGTTTCACTACCCTTAAAGCTCCCTGATCTCCACCTAGAATGTACCTTTTATATATATATTTTCTCTGGAATAGTAATGGGCTCATTCAAGTTCTTCCATACTCTAACCTCTCCACACTGGTAAATAATAACCCTCTGTAATAATATCTTGCCATTTGATAGTTGATGAATAAGTGGTGTTTTTTTATTATTTTCATGACTGTTTATTCCATTTTCTTGCTATAATGTTCCTCCTCCCAGGGTATTTCAATCTGCATGAATGAAGTCTACTAGTAAAACACATCCAATGAAATCCTTGCAGAACATTTGGTTGTTCCTGTCCAAAATGTTCATATGACATTTGGTCCATGCCAAAAGATTCTTGAAATTTAGTCCTGTCCAAACATCCAGAAGCATATTTGGTCTGAGCCAAATGGTTTTGGACAGGACCAAATATCAAGGACCTCTTGGCATGGACCAAATGACTTATGGACGTTTTGCATAGGACCAAATGTCTGCTAACCGATGAAGTAAAACCAGAAGGCGTCTCTACACCTTTTTATTAAGGCATTTATTTATAATTCTGATGTGCTCTATCCTTTGAAGAGGTTGATATTATCATCATTTTGCAAATGAAATAAAGAAAATAAGCATGCCCTGAATGTTAAATGCCATACTTTCACCTGGTAGAAAACCAACATTAAGTGAATATGAGCATCTCTTGCTTAACACAAGTAGTTCTAGAAAAACAAAGACATTTTTCCTAAAAATGCTGATCAGGATCGTATTTCCTTTTATTTTTAAATGGAAAAACATTATAATCCATCATACCTTGATACAAAGCCTCCGACTAATGACCTAAAAGGTAATTAAAATACAGCAAATTGCCTGTATACATAAGCAACAAATTATCATGTTAGGATATAACATTCTAAAAAAACTGCTTTCTGATCACCAAAAAATTAATGTTGTCAACCAGAAGTTGTTGGTGTGCAGTAATTTAGCACACTTTCTAAATACTCTACACAAGATTGTGATGTCCTAACAATTGAATTTGGAATAGAATTTGAGACCATTCCAGCACATCATTTAATTTAATATGTTTTGCTAAGTTTTAGATTTATAAATATAACTTTTTTAAACAAACATGGGTTAAGAAGTATTTTATTAAGAAATACGTAAGTTCTGTGAAGTTTGGGTATTGAAAACAATGAGGCATTGTACCAGGCAACAAGCCAGAGACATTCTGCAAAGTATGCCTGAATATTCATATAATATATTGAATATATGAATATTCAATAAGTCAAACCCAAAACAGCTATGGGAAAGTGCAAACTAAAAGATGAACTATTAGGAGCCATTACTAATGGAAGTGCAATATAAAAATCACATTCATGCTAGATTTCTAAGTAAAATGGAATTCCAAGGGAACATATCATTCTGTGTACGTACAGTTTTATAGTAACACATCTACCAAGTATAGAATAAAGATTTATTTTGAAGGCCTTAAGGAAAGTAAAATTATCAGCTTCCCTGTCTCCAGATACTGTTACCACAGAGAAATAAAGGATTAGAAACTGTTGAAACTGTTGTTTCTGAACTGGGATGAGGAGTTTCAGGGACTTTCTTGGGTCTGGGACTTTTTTCTTAAAAGTACTTGAATACTTAATTACTAGTAAATTTTGTCACATAGCTTCTCACAAAGTTTGTACTTTAATTAATAACAATTACCAACAAAGTGTAGGGGTTCAGTTTTTCCATTCTTTTTTCATCTTTGCAATGGAAAGGTATAAAATGTAAACATTTTTGACTTTGCATTCCTTAATTATCAGGGAGGCTGATCATTTTTTTCATAAGCCAGCTAAGTATCTTTTCTAGAAATCTGCCTTAAAATTTTTTTTAGCTCATTTTTCCTTTAGGGCGTTCATCTTTTTCTTATTAATTTGTAGAAACTTGTTATATGTTAAGAACATCAACACTTTTTCTATGATATATGTTGCAAATATTCTCCCAAGGTTTTTTTTTTTTAATGAGTTGATAGTTTTCAGTACTTCTGAAGACAAAATTTTTAAATTCATACTTGGTTAACTCCAATAGCATTTTCCCTTTGTGGCTTTTGTCCTTGGGTTCAGATTAAACAGCCCTTTCCTCTCAAGATTACATAAATATTTACCTGTATTTTTCTACAATTCCTTTTTTTTTAACATTTAAAATTTTAATGTAATAGGAAATTATTTTGGTGTAAGTTATGAAGTAAGGATATTGATTGATTGATTTCCAAATGATGACAATTATCCAGCAAACTTCATTGAATAATCCTCTTTTCCCTCAACTTATTTGAGCTACCTCCCTGCTCCCCCCTCCCCCCTTATTATTTGTTATAGTTAATTATATATTTTGGTCTATTTCTGATTTAAAATTTTTTTTTCCATTGATCTATCTTACTATTTCCTATGCTACTGCCATTCTCTTCTAATTACTATGTCCTCATAATTTATCTGTTCAGGTTTTCAACTTCCCTTAGGTCAATTTTGGTCTTTCATATTTTCTCAGGAAATCATTTAATTCAAGAATTTTAAGCTTATCAAAGCACAATCATGATGTTTCCACTATGTCTATGGTTTTCTTATATTACATATTTCTCTCTTCCTCTCCTTTTAATTAGCCTGGACAACAGTTTTGTTCCATTATTAGGCTTTTCAAAGTTCTTAGATTTACTCTTCAAATCTGTATTTTTCCTCTTTTCTAATTAATTATTTTAATCTTTTTAAAAAGTATTTCTGTTTACTATTCACTATCACCCTTTCCTTTATTTCTCTCTCTTATTGCTCTTGGCTTCAACTTGGTGCTGTTGTTTTTCTTATTCCTTGAATCAATGCCTAGTTTATTTATTTTCATCTTGTTTAATAAAAAAAGCCCTTAATGCTATGAGTTTTTGCTAAGTAGAGATTTGGTTATACCCCAGAATTTTATAAGTACTGTTTCATATTTGTTTGTCTGGAAATAGTCTTCAGTTTCAATTCTGATCAGCTCTTTCACCCAAAAGTTGCTTAAGAAAGTTAATTGTATTATCATGAAGGAGGAAGGTTAACCTCTTGGAGAATATAATGGGAGTTTCCTTGTGGCCAACTGTATGGTCAGTTTTTATAACTATCAATACTTCATGAGGACTGGAAGAAAAAAATTATATTCCTTATTTTTTGGACATAAAGTTTTAAGTATTGCTGAAAAATCAATAATGTCATTACTGACACCATTTAAAGCCTCTGTATCTTTATTCTTTTGTGATCTCTCAAAGACTAAGAGTAGTACACTGAAGTTTCCTCATACTATTATGCTTCTGTCACTTTAATAAGAGGGACTAAAGATCTAGAAGTAAAAATAACAACAAAGGGAAATATAAAGTACTGAAAACATTACTGGAAGATATTTTTGTAATTTTGGTGAAGGAAATATTTTATAATCAAGACACAAAGTCCAGAGACCATTAAAAAGAGATTTAAATACAGAATTTAAAAAATTTTTATGGTGAAAGATGCCATAAGCAAAATTTTTTAAAATAGCAAACATTTGCAACAAATGAAGCAATATTCCCAAGCTGATATATTCTCTCTTCTTTTCTGAAAAAAATTCAGAAAAAATGGCATATAAAGAACCTAAAATGTTTATAGAAATAAATATCAGGACCCTAAGTTTTATTCCTCACTTCTTTCATTATCATTTGTGAGTAGACAGTCTATGTAGCATTGAGACCGCCATGCCCTCAAGTCCCTTCTGAGCTGGGGGGTCAAAGCCTATTTCTTTCCACTGGCTTCCATTCCTTATGTAATGTTCCCTGCAACTCTGTTCACAACTCACTGTAATAACAATTAGTGTCTAATGCAAAAAGAACTCCCCCTCCTCAAAATAATGAGCATGAGTAGGCAGCCTAGCACGAGAACTATCCCCAGTAGATACTTCTTATACCCATTAGTGACTAATCAGTCTGACTAGACTGCTTGTACCCTCCCTCTCAGGGTGTTAAAACCCAGGATAAGAGAGAGGGCCACCGACGAAAGAGAAAAGCAAAAGACAAGAGCCACATAGAGAAAGTCAGTAAACACAAATTATAAGGCTGTAGAAGCCATAAATCCAAAGAAACCATGAAGTAAAAAGGTGAGTAAAAAGAGACAGAAATGATAAAAGGAATAAAAACGTTAATACTGTTACTGTTACATTTGAAGGAGAGAGAGAGATACTCAGTAATGCACAGAGCAGAACAGATAAAGTAGAAGGATACAGCTGTCCTCCCAGATGTCAAGAGCTCTTTTTTTCCCTGGCAGGATGAGTGAGGTTCTACTTTTTTGGGGTCTGACTTTTCAGCTGTAGAATATCATCTCATGTTCCCTGTTCTTCAGGTATCCTTTACAATAAATCACTAATCTGGAGATACCCTAAGCTATTTTCCCAATCTTGTAACCTGAAAGATCCTAACTAAAACCACTTCTTGGTATCACTGCAATTGATGCCATTCTAATTTCATAGTACATTTTCAAAGAATTCTATAAGCCTGACAAGAATCTCTGTTCCATAGCCATACTTTCCCTCCCACTGAATGTGCCAAATAATTGATGACTTCTTTACTCCAGAACTGTTAACACTCCCTGCAATCATCAGTATAAATACTTTATGAATAATTCGTATTTATAGAACATCTGCCTCCCAAAGAGCTCAAAGCTGTTTACAAATATCATCTCATTAATCCTGATAGCACCCTTTTTTTAATAAGCAGAAATGTGTAACGGCTAATGGGTACTGTCATCTCCATTTGACGCATGGGAAAGCTGAAACCCAGGGAAGAGTTATTTTTTTCAGGGTCAGGCAATATTATCTGAGAAATAGCACAGAAATACAATCCAGAACTTCTGCCTTCTGGTACTTTATGTTCTTCCCTAGAAACCTCTCTCATATCAGATCACACACATACTCATTGGAATGCTCCAGCATAAATTTTTTAATACAGCTTACTCTACTGAGGATAAAAGGAGAATCCCATAAACTCAAGTATGAAAACTTACTGGACTTTGACTTAACTTTTCAAGAGGTTATCACTATAGTCAGAGCCATGAAGAATGATTAAATTTGAGAATTAGAGAGCATTTTTCCTGCCATTTTTAAGCCAGTAAAGGAGTTTCTGCTTAGCATCTGAACGTGTTCCTTCTCCATATTGGAAATAGAAGAATCAACTTCAAGATGACAAAGGTCAAAGTAATAAGCATTTTCAAGAAGGATGCAAGCAATGGCACCTCAATAATATTATATATTAAATAATTGCTCTATGCTAGGTATATACATGCATTATGCCATTGCAACCCTATGAAGCTGACATTGTTATCTTTATTTTACTAGTGAGGAAATTGAGACTCAATGCAGTTAAACAAATGGAGGAAGCATAGTTTTTAATGCCTTTGTCTCTGCTTCTTTTACCTGTGCTTTTAGCTAACACCACACAACTACTATAAATAATAGTAACAGTTGCTGCTGCTGCTTTTGCTGTTTTGAATGGTGTAATCCTATAATCAGAGAGCCAGGTGACTGTAGCGTGGTGCAGCCACCATGGTTTATGCTTTATGTCAGTTACAGAAACATCTAAGGAATGTTATTAAACATTAGTCTTTGATGCTGAAAATCTTTCAACACAATTTGTAAACCTAGACCCTGAAATATAATTTAGCTGCCTGCAAGCCCATCATCATTCAACCCTACACCAAGATGGCAGCGTTAGCAACATCAGGAAAAATGGAAACTTTTCAAACTGATTACTTGTCACTAATGAAATAAGATGGGGTCCAGAGTTTACTGTGACCACACTGATCCCTATGAAAATTCCACAAGATACCTGGAACATATTAAGGGAGTGCATGTGTAAATATCTATAAAAAATCTCCCAACTCAACAAGCTACACACGTAATGAAAACCGTCAGGAAAGACTTCAAAAAATTTCTTAAAGCAGGAGACCATTTGAATGATAGTTTGCTATGGGCAGAGTAAGCCATTTACCAAGTACTTAACAATTTGGCAGTCATGGTGTTTTACATACATATTCATTTAATCTTCACTGTGAAATAGGTGCAAGTATTATTCCCATTTTACAGATAAAGAAACTGAGGATTAAAGAGGTTAAGTATCCTCTCAATCCTGGGATACTAAACCCAGCAATTTCACTTAAGAGTCTGACACTTGTGTATTAGCTTTCACTTGTCTTTGGGAAGCCCACAGCATGTTTATGAAAATGCTTTTTACTTAATAGACATTCATACTATATGAATGAATGCATGAATAGTGAATAAAGCTTAATATTATTATTGAAAATGCAGAAATAACTGTTGATATTGTCTAGTCCTTTAGAGGAAGCACAATATTCAATGATACACTAATCAACATGAATTAACCAAGTCAAATGGCCCTTGAGAGGCACGGACCTATGGTGAATGTGAGAAAAACTGTCTATAACCATCCCCTTTCATATGACCTCTGTAGCACCAACTACTTACTCGTTGAAATCAAAGAAACAGGTTGCATTTCCCAGCACCAAAGATAGGAGAAAACCAGCTCTTTTGAATTTCCTGGGGTTCTTGATCCATCTAAAACCCACCTGGTGGCCTGTATCCATCTGACCTAAAGGAGGTCCCGTTTTCTCACTCACATGTGAGATGATGGGATAGCCAAGGATGAAACACCGTTGTTGACTTTATGTATTTTCTTTTTGCTTTAAATAATGAAATATTTCAAATATATAGTATAGTATAATAAATTAAAGAACTACATCCAGGCCATGTCACCACCATTCTGATTTATCAAGTGTATTCCTTTCACCACTATTCTTTTTAATGAATTTTTGAATTTTATTTATTTTTTATACAGCAGGTTCTTATTAGTTATCCATTTTATACATATTAGTGTGTACATGTCGATTGTTATTACTTTACCTTTTCTCTTAGAAAGAGAATGTCACTAATAAGGTGGAAGTTTTGTCCTCCCATCATCCCTATTCCCTCCCCTCTTTGCCAAATGAACCACTCTCCTGAAAGTGGCATGTGTTCTTCACAGTGATGCTTTTATATTTTTGCTACACCTGTAGGTATCCAATATGTAGTGCTGTTTTGTGTATTCATAAAGTTTATACAAATTGTCTCCAATTTATCCTCCTTCGATAACCTGAAGTTTTTATTCAGCTTTTCTTTTATTGCAGCAAAATAAACCTAAGAAAAAATTTACCATTTTAACTACTTCTAAGTGTACAGTTCAGAGGCATGAAGTACATTCACATCATTATACACATATCACCACCATCCAACTCCAAAACTTTTTCATCTTTCCAGACTGATTCTCTGTACCCATTAAACAATAACTCTCTATTCCAATCTTCCTCACAAACCCTGGCAACCATATTCTACTCTCTGTCTCTATGAATTTGATTACCCTAGGAACAGCATATAAGTGAAATCATACAGTATTTGTCCTTTTGTGACTAGCTTATTTCATTTAGGATAATATCTTCAAGGTTCATCCACACAAGGGATTCTGCATGTGTAAGAATCCCTTCCTTTTTAAGACTGAACAATACTCCATCATATGTATCTACCACATTTCGTTTATCTATTAATCTGTGGATGGACACTTGGGTTGCTTCCACCTTTTGACTATTGTGAATAATGCTGCTAAGATGTGTACAAATATCTGTTCAAGTCTCTGCTTTCACTTCTTTTGGGTATATAACCAGAAGCAGAATTACTGGATCTGGATCATAAGGTAATTCTATGTATAATGTATCAGTCAGAGTTCTCCAGATAAACAGAACCAAAAGGATATATCTATAGGCAAATATATAAGAGGAGCTTTATTATAGGAACTGGCTCACATGACTGTAGAGGCCAAGAAGTCCCATGGTCTTCCATCTGCAACCTGGAGAACCAGGAAAGCCAATGGTGTAATTTACTCTGAGACTCAAAACCCCAAAATCAGGGGCCAATGATGTGAGTCCCAGTCTGAGTCCAAAGGTCCGAGAACTAGGAGCGCTAATGTTTGAGGAAAAGAAAAGAATAATGTGCCAGCTCAAATAAAGCAAATTCTCCCTTCCTCCAACTATTTCTTCTATTCAGCCTTCAACAGATTGGGTGATGCCCACCCATGTTGGTGAGAGGCATCTTCTTTCCTCAGTCTACCAATGCAAATGCTAATCTCTTCCAGAAATAACCTTACAAACACACCCAGAAATAATGTTTTACAGCTATCTGGGCATCTTTTGGCTTAGTCAAGTTGATACATCGGATTAACCATCACATTTAATTTTTGGAGGAATCACCATACTGTCTTCCACAGCAGCTGTACCATTTTACATTCCTGCCAGCATTGCACAATGGTTCCAATTTCTGCACATCTTCACCAATATTTTCAGCTTTGTTCTTGAGATTTATCCTTATCCATACAGTTATATTTAATTCATTCATTGTTACCTACTGTACATTTTCCTTCTATGACTATACCATAATTTATTATCTATCCCCCAAGGGTAGCATTTGGGTTCTTTCTTATCTTGTTGCTATTATAATAAATGCTATATTGAACATTTCTATATATCTCTCTGTTCACAAGTGCAAGAATTACTTTGGGCTACGTACATAGGAGTGGAATTTCTGAATCACAGGTCATGTGTAATTCAAACCTTAATATATGTTGCCAAAATTCTCATCAAAGAGGTGTTTCCCTATTTATACTCCCACCTGCAGAATATGAGGGTTCCTGTTACTCCACACCCTTGACAACAATTGCTATTCCCGTAATTTACATAGCATTTCTCAACATTTAGAACAGGAAGGAATTCTGTGTCTGCTTAGTTCTCAAGTTTACAGTGATTTTCTCTGTTAGTGCTTTTTCATTTTCATTTTACCTCTTCCCTGCCCCACCCACCCCCTATCCCTGGAGAGTCTCCTTTTCCCTTTTGATGCCAACTTTATCATAACGCTAATCTTGGATTTTTCCCACTTACGAAACTGTCAAAAGTTCAGCCAATAAGCTCCTTCTTTACAGGAACTACAAATGAAATGACTTAAAGATCTCTTGGAACATTGTAGGTGGTGAACTAACACCCACATGTTTCCTAGCTCTTAGAATTAATCTTTAAACCATGCTTTGGCTAAATTCTGGGGGAAAGTCCAGGGACATGAACGCATGGGCTGTGGAAACAGAAAAGAAGTGGCTGGATATCACTGGAAACATCCTTGTGTCTACACATTCAGGAGAAGGGCTGGGGTAAGGCAAGTGAGGCACTCAGGAGCAAAATTTAAGAGACACAAAAAACTCAGTAATCAAAAAAAAAATAAAGTTAATGAAATATTCTTAAGAGCAGAATTAATGCAAAAAATCCATGATAAACAAAATATCAAGATTATAAATTAAAACAGGATCAGTATTATTATTACAACTCTAGTGATTATAGCCTTTTCAGTTTAATGGAGTAAATTCCATCTGTATATTGAGTGTTTTTGACATTTTTTTTCACATCTTTATTGGAGTATAATTGCTTTACAGTGTTGTATTAGTTTCTGCTGTACAACAAACAAAGTGAATCAGCTATATGTATACATATATCCCCATATCCCCTCCCTCTTGGGCCTCCCTCCCACCCTCCCTATCCCACCGCTCTAGGTGGTCACAAAGCACCGAGCTGATCTCCCCATGCTATGCAGCTGCTTCCCACTAGCTATCTATTTTACATTTGGTAGTGTATATATGTCAATGCTACTCTCTCACTTCACCCCAGCTTCCCCTTCTCCCCTCATGTCCTCAAGTCCATTCTCTATGTCTGCATCTTTATTCCTGCCCTGCCACTAGGTTCATCAGCACCACTTTTTTAGATTCCATATATATGCATTAGCATATGGTATTTGTTTTTCTCTTTCTGACTTACTTCACTCTGTATGACAGACTCTAGGTCCATCCACCTCACTACGAATAACTCAATTTCGTTCCTTTTTATGGCTGAGTAATATTCCATTGCATATATGTGTCACATCTTCCTTATCCATTTGTCTGTTGATGGACATTTAGGTTGCTTCCATGTCCTGGCTATTGTAAATAGTGCTGCAATTAATATTGTGGTACATGTCTCTTTTTGAGTTATGGTTTTCTCAGGGTATATGCCCAGTAGTGGGATTGCTGGGTCATATGGTAGTTCTATTTTTAGTTTTTTAAGGAATCTCCACACTGTTCTCCACAGTGGCTATACCAATTTACATTCCCACCAACAGTGTAGGAGGGTTCCCTTTTCTCTACACCCTCTTCAGCATTTATTGTTTGTAGATTTTTTGATGATGGCCATTCTGACTGGTGTGAGATTATACCTCACTGTGGTTTTGATTTGCATTTCTCTAATGATTAGTGATGTTGAGCATCTTTTCATGTATTTGTTGGCCATCTGTATGTCTTCTTTGGAGAAATATCTATTTAGGTCTTCTGCCCATTTTTGGATTGGGTTGTTTGTTTTTTTTGATATTGAGCTGCATGAGCTGCTTGTATATTAATCCTTTGTCAGTTGCTTTGTTTGCAAATATTTTCTCCCATTCTGAGGGTTGTCTTTCCATCTTGATTAAGGTTTCCTTTGCGTTGCAAAAGTTTTTAAGTTTCATTAGGTCCCACTTGTTTATTTTTGTTTTTATTTCCATTACTCTAGGAGGTGGGTCAAAAAGGATCTTGCTGTGATTTAGGTCATAGAGTGTTCTGCCTATGTTTTCCTCTAAGAGTTTTATAGTGTCTGGCCTTACATTTAGGTCTTTAATCCATTTTGAGTTTATTTTTGTATATGGTATTACGGAGTGTTCTAATTTCATTCTTTTACATGTAGCTGTCTAGATTTCCCAGCACCGCTTATTGAAGAGGTTGTCTTTTCTCCATCGTATATTCTTGCCTCCTTTGTCAAAGATAAAGTGACCATATTTGCGTGGGTTTATCAAGAGTCAATTAAGGAAAAATAAAATTTATACACATGCCTCATTTTTAAAATTCAAAATAAAATAGCTTTATAAATCCTGTTGAATATAAGACTGCCAAGAAGAAAATTAGAAGGGATTTGTAGCCAATAAAATAAAGGTACATTTGAAGATTAGCATCACAGAAGCAGTTTTCTCATTTATCAAACTAAAATTAACATTGATGGCCATTTGTGAGGTGTATGGATTATTCATCAGTATCCAATTAAGATTTTAATGTTAACGGAGATTTTGTACAATCAAACAAAATGTAGCCCATACCATCCAAGAAAGATGTATGAATTTGCTAGCGCTGCCATCATAAAATACCACAGACTGGGTGGCTTAAACAATGGCAATTTATTTTCTTATAGTGCAAGAGGTTGGAAGCCCAAGATCAAGGTGCTGGCAGGGTTGGTTTCCTCTGAGGCCATTCTCCTTGGCTTACAGATGGCCAAACTCTTGCTGCGTCTTCACATGGCCTTTCCTCTGCGTGGACAGATCTTTAGTGTATCTCTGTGTGTCCATATTTTCTCTTTTTATAAGGACACCAATCTTATTAGATTAAGGTCCATCCTAACAGCCTTATTTTAACTGAATCACCTCTTTAAAGAAAGGCTCTATCTCCATACAGTCACATTTTGATGCAACAGGGGGTTAGGACTTCAATATATGAATTATTGGGGCGGGGGGGTAGCATGCTTCAGCCCATAACAAAGGGAAATAAGACATTCGCTAGAATGAAGATTTTATCCCTCAGCAACTAATCAAGAGCTGAGAGAAGAAACAAGCACTTGCTTTAAAATAGAGATTTCCTCAATTGTTCAACCTATCAGGATGTTATTAACACAGCAGCATACTCTGGTTCCAAATAAATAGATAAAAGCTCTGAAACCTCCAAAGCCCTTTGGAGCTATAACTACGATCTTATCCAGTTCCTTGTGTAACCCATGTATCCTACTGAGTAACATCAAGGAGTAGGACAAAATCGCTAAAAACAAATTCATGCAATCCAGCCAGTCTACCAAACATACCGTACCACAACTCTGTTGTAAAAAGTAGGGGTCAGCCGGACACCCCAGCAGCTGGAATGAAGTCATCCCAGCAGGGACATAGGACCATAGCCTCAAGTAATGCAGCCCATTTGTAAATGGCTGGGGAATTCCAATGCCTAACAGTTCAGCTTTATCTTTCTACATAAAAATACTCTTTTTGAGTCAAAGTTGGGTACTTTTTGTGAGTCTAGATGGTAACCTCATAACTACCAGTGGATCTTTCATCCAGCAAACTGAATTACCATCCAAAAGATCTTGTATATTTTATTTAAGCAGCCTTGCCTGAAAAAGATACAATATTGAAATTGCTTCCCAAGTCCCCCAAATCTAATGGAACAAGTAGTTATTTGAGGATTCTTATTCCTCTGTTCTTCTTGAAGAAGCCGTGTAACCTTTATAATCTTGAGCCACCACACTTGGAAAATAAGAATCCTAACATCAGGGACAGTGATGAAGTGTGTGGGTGGACTGATCATTTATAAGCTTCTTAGATGCCTTAGAAGAAAAGTATTATATAAATCTGAAATAATAGTCATAACAACTTCCTTTAAATGGTGATATGTTTCAGAAAGGCAACTACAGAAGGGTAGTGTTTGTTAACAAAAGCCATTGTCCATTATGCTATGTTTCCTTCCTGTAAGGTACTGGAATCCTGAAGTCCAATTTTATGGGGTTTGAATTTAGATTTTGTTTGGGGGAGGGAGTGTTGAATGATTTGTTGCTTCTAAAATAATGATATTTCTCCTTTATGTAGTGGCTGGCATCTTAATAAATGTGAACATGACTTAACAATCTGGCAACAAATTCTTTCCAATGTCAGCATTTGGGTATCTGGGTTACAGAAAACTGCTTTTCTTATTACCTTTCCTTCTTAATGCTTAAAAAAAGAAAATGAAAAAAACCCTGGAATAATACTCCTTACTCATCTCACCTACTTGTTAATCTGGAGCCTGTTAAAGGAAGCATATCATAGAAAGCATATTGTAATGGGTGAATAGCTGTTTAAAAAAAAAGGGGGTGGGAAGGCATGACATTAAACAGTACAAATGATCCAGGCTTTTGCTCTACCAAACCTTGGGGCAATGTCTTTTCAATGTCATTCTTTAGAAAAAGTCTTTGAGACCATGCATGTCTTTTTAAACAAGCGGTGGGGGGAGAAAAGAAACAAAAGAGAAAAGGAAAGAAAAAAAAAGAAAGGAAAGGAAAAATGGGGTGGAAAAAAAAGCTTTTATTTTAAAAGCAAACAGCTAAGTGATTTGCTGCGCACTTGCCATGAATAATAACGAGCAGATTTGTGGTGTGTTCTTCTTTTTAATTAGCACGTTGCCTTCTGCAGCAGTGCCCTGTCTTATTCCACAGCACCTAGAGAGCCCCACTGGAAGCACTGCACAAAACAAGATGGGCAAAGAAGCCCCCGTGAGGAGTCCAGCAGTCGATTTAGAAAACTTCCATTTTGTTGCCTCCCCGCCCCCACCCTCCTTTTTCTTTTTTTCAGAGAGTTATGACTAGTTTTTTTTTTTGTTTTATTTGGCACAGAACATAACAGATATCTCTGAAGCTGTATCTGAATCATTTCCTTGCTGTTCAAACTATAGAACTAAGAGCTCGAAAACAGTTTAAAAGGCAAGGAGAGTGCAGGACCAGAGATGGAGCTCCCACTCTCAAGATGGGAGGTGGGACAGAAACTGCCACAGAATTTGCACTCAATAAAAGTGTTAAAATGCTCACCCAAGCTCTCCAGACACCAGAACAACAAAGGAGCTCGTTAAACACCTCTGTTCTGGAGTCCTTACATCTGGAAGAGTTGGAGTGGTCTAAAGTAAGTGTCAAGGTGGCAGAGGCTAATTCTGGGCAACTTGCAAGGGGAACTTCAAGTGCAATGTGTCAGAAAAAAAATAAATAAACAAAAGGCAGCAGTTGGAAAAAACAAAAACCAATCTCACGAATCCCATTCCTATCTGTAATTAGAAAGCATTAGCAACATCCGTGTCAGCCAACCCTGAAATGCAAGTTAAATACCAAATGGCTCCTGTATTGCACTAGGATTCTGTTTGCTCTCACACGTATCTCGTGCAGAATGTGAATTCGTTTTCCATCACCAGGAACGGTGAGCATGCTGACACAGCTAGCTGAGGCAATCTCAAATTGTTCCAGGATTCGATTTTCATATGCGGGCAGCCTACAGCTGCATTTGATAGTGCACCACATTGACATGACACCTTTTCTAGAAGGTCTTTGATGGAATACATCTGCTGAACAGAACAGAAACAAAATATGTGCCTTGACTCAAACTTGTGGCAGAGAGCTATCAAAGTGGAAACGTGCTCCAAGCCATTTGCATAATATGCAGATGAAAATCTAACGAGAAAGAAAGGTATATTGACAGACTTTGCCTTGTTATCTGGCAGTGCTGTGCATAACAGTATGTGGTACCCAGACATAATCTCCTGTAATGTTATTTTGCAATTTAAATGTCTTTTCCTCCTCCAAAAGAAGACACGTCAATAAGTGCCAGGCATCAATAACTGACATTTGAGATAAGATAAACCACACCAGCCTATTCAGACAGAACTAGCCCAGTTTGTTTCAGGACACGGGTCTCCAAGTTGTGTGCTATTTATTGGCTGAAGGAGAGGGAAGGGTGGTGGCCCCAAACGCTCACTGATGCCTCATTTTTACCGTGTTCCGACGGCTGCTCTTTCAGCCCTGGTGCCGGTCCTGAGTATATTTCAAGAAACATTACTGAGAACAAAATCGAAGGCCATCAATATTAATGATCTGAACCAGGAAGATAGCTTTTAGTGTGCAAATTAATTACCCTAATCACAGGGTTTTTTGTATCCATTTTAATGAAATAACTATTTATTTCATTGAATCCTGTGCTTTTCTTTTGCAAATAAGGCACATTTACATGATAAATACATGAAATTTAAAAGGATGACTAAATTAAATTGAGAAAAAAAGACCTTTTTAAATACAATTTTCTCAGGAAAAACAGCTAGATTAATGGGTTAGTTAGCTGAGTGGCATCTGTGATTAAATCTTTTTTAATGTACGTCAAATAGAATTTAATGGACCTCGAGAAATGTCTACACAGTTAGTAATATTCAGGGCCTAGGGAAGATTCCAGTTGTCTCCTGTCATTTGTTGGTGAACTCCTGAAGCCTTGGCCTTGTGACTCAGCTTGACACATGGGATTGACACGTCTGATCCCTGCGTTATCACCCGTTTTCTCTTCCTTGCCCTCTTATTCTCTTCTTAGACCAGGGGGCCTTCTTTAACAATGTAACCGACACATTCACTTTTTAGCAGTGTGGGCCAAAAAATAACTATACTATTAATGAAAGCATTAAAGTAGTTTAAATATGCCTCGTATTTCATCATCTCATTCACGTTTGTTTCAAACTGTGCTGGCCTTGGTAAAGAGAGAGGGAGAGAGACAGGGAGGGAAGAAAGGAGAGAGAGAGGCTGCTTAATTCAGAGGAATTTTCAATGAATCTTTTAGAGTCTGTGGGTGTTGAAAACTTTATTTATTGTGGATGAGCTTTGAAGGGCTGCAAATTCAACAGAAGAGAGATTTGAAACGCATTCGGGCTCATTTTTTTGATAACAGACCCGAAGAACAGAGCTCTTTCTCTGTTAGCTTCCCGCCCCGGGTTGTGCCACCAGAGATGTCTCCCTCTCCCTTTGATTCGGAATGATCAATTGCAGCTGTGGCAGCCGGGCAGGCGGCCCCAGGCACCAGGAACACGAGCCCTCTCCCCAGCGTTAGGATTTACATTTCAATGGCTGCCACCATTTTAAAGATAATTATAACCTTTTTAGATTAAGAATATTCTGTGGCTTCTCTAATATTTTAACAACATAAATATTAGTTTAGCTGGTTTCAGAGGAAACCTCTCTCTTTCTCTCCCCTTACTGTCACTCCCACCCCTACGGAACCTTGGAAAATGCAGAACAAAGGCTTCACTCCAAACCTGTTTGGGGCAGGATGGAGTGGGAAGGTAGGATGTTGAACCAACAGGTATGATTAAAATAACTTGACCCTAACCTGGCCCAGATCTTATCATTTGAATGTAAACGAAATATGGCAGATGGCGGGGGGTGGGGCGGGGGGGCGGTGTGTGTGTGGCAGTTTTCAGGGGCAAAAGACCAGGAAGCTACTTTCTGCGTGGGTAATGTTTCCAAAGGCAAAATCTTTTAAAAGTAAATTGTATGTAGTTTTATCTAACTCAGCAAGTCGACTTGCAAAAAGCTGGCAGATGAGATTCACGTTTCTTCGATCACATTCCAAGTGTGGTGGGAGATGGGAAAAAGATGAAGCTGTCTTGATGAACTCAGTAGTCTTGAAAAGAGAAAAAGGAAAATTGCCCACAAAAGATACTGAGACTATAAAGAGGCTTATATTTCACTGTTACTGCAAACTTCCTTTCTGCTTATTATCATTCCAACCCTTTATTTCCCACCAGCTGATGCAGCTGGGGAAAACATCACATTGTACAAACAGATGTAGACCCACTCAGATTGCCTGACCACGCTCCGTGGACCGTGATCTATTTTTTGCTGCTCCGCAAGTATTGAGCACGTTGTAGGCATGAGGACAAGGCTATTTTTTTCTATTCACATTCATTAGCTTGCTACAAGTATTCTCTTTAGGGCCAGTCGCCTTATATCACTCAGTATCATGCAAACAATTTACATTGCACAAATGGAATCAGAAGAACACATTTTCCAGATCCACTGATAAATAAGAGGAATCATGTATATTAAGAAGAAAATTGATAATGTGCTGGTCAGATGTTGCAGGCAGGTCATTCGGATGCACTCCTTGATAGAGTGCAGAGCTACAATAATTGCTCTGAGATCTCTTTACGCACAAGACCTTTATTTCCTAGGCACCAAAGCCATGGGATTGAGCATGGCTTGAAAGTGACTTGGGGAATAAAACCGCTCATGAAATATGCATGACTAACACATAGGCTGCCAGGGGAACTTAGTGTATTATGTATGACCCTGTGGTAATTGTAAGGAAATGATATTCATTTAAGTGGATGTTTATCACAGTTAAAGGTGCATCTAATGAAACAAAGGTCATAAGCCTAGAAACATAAGGTTAGAGCCCTTTTATTGCACCATTTCTCTCTCTGTTTGAAAAAACCTGGCCTTTCTTCACAGCTGTTTTTCTAACACCTGTGTGCACTGTTTACACAGCCTTAAAGAGTTCCTGTCACCCCTACTTGAATGCCAAAAGGATTATTACATTAAATGCTCTTCTAATATTATACCCACACATCTGGGAAATATCAGACAGCGTGCTGCAATATATCAATTCGGGCTAGAGTTCTTAGCTACTGACATTTGGTTAACTAAAGAGTATTTTTTTCTCCCTGAGTATTTCTCTATGGGAAATGCCTACTTATACATTCGGATTGAGAGTATGGCTTTTACTGTGAGATCAGTGGTGATGTGATCCTCTGCAATAGACCCATCTCTCAGGCAAATTATGGGGAAACATTGCAGAGTGGATGCACACAGGTATTCGGGAATCAAATTCCCCAGATTAGAATCCCAGCCCCAGTGCTCATGAGTCCTGTGACCTTGGGCAAGTAACTTAACTGCTCTGGGCTTTTGAATAAATTTCCATCTATAAAATAACACCCATAAATAGCTGTGACTTCACAAGGCTGTCATGATGATAATTAAGTCAATATTTGAAAAGCATTTAAAATAGTTCCTGGCACACAGTAAGTGCTATGTATTTGTTAAATAAAATACACAGTTTGCATGGTTGGTTTGTTCTGCCAGTTCCCCCCTGAAACTGTGATTTTCTTTTGTACCTAATTAACTCCCTCACGCCCATGTTCATCTTTAGGTTTCGGGTGGTTCTACCACACCTCATCAGCCATCGCAACTTCCAGCCACAGCCAATTGTGTACAATAACACGCCTTGGTGAGGGAGGCTGTGAGCCCTTTGATGGGGGCTCACTCACTTATAAACATTAAGTACCTTCGGGCTTCCTTGGTCTCACTGACATTTACCTGGTAAGTTCATAGGACCCTGGGAAGCAGGTGAAAAAAAAAAATTACTCTAGAAAAACATGCAGTAGAGAAAACCCCAGGAGTCTTCATGAGCTGAATCCAAATTAATAGTGACTCTCCAAATTACCCTAATGTCATTCTGTTTTGGTTCAGGTTGCGAGGCAGAAACATAGAAAAGAAAATAAAGATGCCATCTTATACGGTTAGCATATATTAACTCTAGAGAGTGTTACAGATTTCATACATCTTTCATTCATTATTTCCTTATGATCACAAAACTATCATTTGCGATGGACAGGGCAGTCTTCCCCATTCCCAAAAGGTTTGGGAAAACTTGCAAACTCTAGATGATTCCTTTCAAAATGTAATTTCTTACTATGCCCAAAGTTGTCTGACATAAAATAAAATAGAAGCTGTATGGAGGATAGAATTTTTATAAATACCACTAGACTAATAGCCATAAAATAATCTAATAAAATAAAATCACAAACCTTGTTTTCTTAGATTTTAAAGAAAAGTCACTGTAAGGTGATCACATGTAGCAAAGGGGTTCTGAAGCTGGCTTGTGTGTGCTTGAATCCCAGCTCTAGCCCTTACTGTGTGGCCTAAGGGAAATTACTTAACCTCTCTGTGGCCTCAGTTTCATCAGCAAACAGAGATAATCAGAGTACCAGCTCATGAGTTTGCTGTGCATTTTAAACAGGAGAATGCAGGTGAGGTGTTTACAGCAATGTCTGGAATATAAGTCCTCCATTATTGTTAAATATTGTATTATTATTACTTTTCAACTGGAAGCCAGCATTTCAGGAAGTTTTTTGGCATCCTCATACCACCACCAGTGTTTTATGCTCAAGGTAATTTGTTCACTGCAAATTACCGGTGGTGTTAAAATTTGTCCATAAATTTGACACTTCTCCCTTCATAAAGTAGAGCTCACTTCTCCCCTTAAATGTGGGCTGCACCTAGTGACTCGCTTCTAATGATTAGAATGCAGTGAAAGTGATGGCGTGTGGATTCCAAAGCTAAGTCATAAAATGCACTTTCTTTTGTACCATGTTTGCTCAGGTCACTAGCTATAGGGGGAAGCAAGCTGCCATGTTGTGAGGACACTCAGGTAGCCCTATGGAGAGGCCACAGGACTGAGCCAGCTTAGAAGGAGATCTTTCAGCCTCTGCCAAGCTTTCATATGACTTCAGTCCTCCGGGCCTTGAGTCTTCCCAATGAGGTCCCAGACATGTGAAACAGATATAAGCCATCCCTGCTGTGCACTGTCTGAATTCCCAGACCAACTGAAACCATGGGGTAATCAATAATGATTACTCTTTTAAGCCACTAAATTTTGGAGTAATCTGTTATGCAACAATAGATAGCTAACACAACACCCTTCAACACAGAAGTGGAAGTTTTACTTGCTAAGCTGAGGACTTGTTTGTATAGGGATGGGAAGTGGAGCAAGGTTTTAGAGGGGATCTGAATGAACATAGGCTACAGTGGAAATTAGCAAACATTTTATATAACCTAGAGTACATTTCACCTTTATGTATCTATTAACATGGGGATCTTTTTTTTTTTTTTTTTTAATAGCTAAGTGAAATAATTCTCTCCAGTATGTAGTTCTTATTTCTAGGATAACCAACAACCCCAAGGGGCCCAGGACTGTCTCTGTTTTAGCAATGAACTTCACATGTCCCAGGAAATCTCTCAGTCCCGGACCAACCAAAATGGTTGGTCCCCTACTTGTGTCTTAGATTAGATGATTACCAATATCTCACCTGAGCTAGTCCTATAGCCAAAGAAGGGGATTCCTAATAAAGGTTTTTGTGAGAATATACAAGTTTTTGCAGGAAGGGATAGGCACCCCAAACAGTCCCCATCTCACCGTATAACTCCAAATTTCTCCCTATTTTACCATGTGCCTGGTGAGTCCTTCACTTGGGGAAGAATGGGGTGGGAGAGGAGGAAGATATCACTGCTCCTGGGCCCTCAGCACCTTAAGGTTTCATGGAATCCAGAGGGGCAGGGTGCAGTGATGATGGTTGTTGGGAGGTGAGGAGGTGCTATGAGAGTGGAGAGCAGGGTTCTAGGAGAATCTCTGTAGCTCTTAGTGAAAACTCACTGAACTGAATAGGGAAGGAGAATGCCCACAATCAACTCTCCTCCCCTCTGCCCTTTGGTTACTCTTTCCTTTTTGTGGTTAGGGAGTTTATAACAGGTGTTATTTTTTCATGTAACAAAGTACTATTAAGTCTGGAAAAGGTGATGGGATGTATTCTTACCTAAACATAGACCAAAGAACCAATGATTCAGTTGCAACCCCACCTATCTTTTTCCTGCTTGTCAATAGCCAAAATAGCACAAAACCACGTGTATTTCTTGCAGCACTGTCCTGCAGACAGGAGAGAACTAGACAGAGCATTTATTGTTCAGGATTATATGGTGCACAGACTAGTCACACGCAGATTAACAAATTTCAGCTGCTTCATTTCATGGTGGACACATGAGAATAGCTATACTCTAAAAAACTGTTCAAATGGAAACTCATCTGGGTTATGAACACAAGACTTTATAAGCAAATTAGTAGTGTTAGCAAGGGAAAGGTTGGCTTACACGATAGAATAGCAATGGCATCCAACAGGTGTGTAAATTATAAATTGTGCTCATCTGTTTGTGAATGCAATCTTTTTCCTTCCTATCAGGAGGGTTACTCTCAAACCTTACAAGGAGCACTAATACTCATATCTAACATTAAATGAGCACTTACTGTGTGCCAAGTACAGGAGAATGAAACACACATTAACTTGATCGATACAACAAGCCTCATGAGGCAGATGCTACCAGATCCCTGTTTTACTGATGGGGAAACTGAGGCACAGAGTGGTTGAACAATGTCTCCAAGGCCACATCACAAGTAGGTGGCCAGCCCCCATGTACAGTCCATACATGGCCTCTTTCTGTGATTAAATCAGAGTTTAATTCATTCAAATCTGCCCTCCTTTCCCAATTAGAGTAAATTAGCAAGTTAAACTGCCTGCTTGAAGCCTCACTGAGAACAGCATCTTGGACCAAGAAATGTAGACGAAGGTAAGGTGGGAAGATGATAGTAGCAAAACAGATGAGGAAAGAAATCTACAGAAGGGTATAAAAGCAGACAGGTGACCTAAGAGAGAGGACAGAACAATGGAGAAGAGAAGGATGAGAGGAAGAAAGAGATGTGAAAGAAGAGACTACAGGGAAACGGAGAAAGAGGAAAGGAGAAAGGGCTGGCAGGGCAGGAGCAGAGGAAATATGGACACAGCAAGGGTTCTGAGTGCAGATGTTATCAGTATTTGATATTTAGTAACTGACTAAAATGCTAAAATAAGGTCATAATTGAAGCTTTCTATGAGAATTTTTCCTTTGAATTTATAAAAATTTTATAAAATTTTTCCTTTAAAAATTGTTGTGAGAGGTAAAAGGGGAGAATGTGGACTCCACATCATAAGAAAAAATTTTCCTGCTCCAAGATTTTGTCTGAGGCAGGCCAGGCATCTCACTGCAGAGTGATGGCCGCAGGAAATAAGGAAAATCTAGAAACTGCATAGCAATGCAGATATAGACAGAAGGCACCCCTCCTGAGAACATTCTACCAAAGCCATGCCTTTCCAAACAAATTTTAGGAAATGTATTGGCATTACAGTTGTTAAAATAATGATGAAAACAAGTGCAATGGTTTTCAATCCTGGTGATATATTAGAATCCCTATGGTAATCTTTAAACAGTACTGGTGAGCCCACCCATCCCAGCCTAATTACAACAGAATCCTTTAGGGGGAGAGCTGGACATTAGAATTCATTAAAAAAAATTCTCTAAGGTATGTCATTGTGAGACATTCCAGGTTAAAGAAGTAGCAAGAATATTCCTAACAAGTTATTTTGTGAATATCGACAAACTGATTCCAAAGTTGATATGGAAGGTAAAAGACCCTGAAAAGCCAACACAATATTGAAGAAGAACAAAGTTGGAAGTCTGACACTATCCGATGACAAGACTTACTACAAAGCTACAATAATCAAGACAGTGTGGTATTGGCAAAAGAATATATCAGTAGATCAGTGGAACAGAATACAGCACCCAGAAATAGACCCACATAAGTACAGTCTACTGATCTTTAACAAAGGCAATACAATGGAGAAAAGATAGTCTTTTTAACAAACGATGCTGGGATAACTGGACATCTACATTAAAAACAAATGGATCTAGATACAGACCTTACAGCTATCACAAAAATTAACTCAAAATGGATGTAAATGTAAAATGCAAAATTATAAAACTCCTAGAAGATACCACAGAAAACCTAGATGACTTTGGGTGTGGTGATGGCTTTTTAGATACAACATCAAGGGCACTCTCCATGGAAGAAATAATTGATAAGCTGGATTTGTCAAAATTTAAAAAACTTCTGCTCTGTGAAAGACAGTGTCAAGAGAATAAGAAGACAAACCACAGAATGGAAGAAAATATCTCAAAAGAAGTAACAGGAATGTAAGATCATGAGAAGGATGGGAATATTTTATAGTGAATTTCATTACAAACAAAATGTACCTTGCCTACTCCTGCCCACAAAGTTGCCTCCCTGGTCGCGGAATCTGGGTGGAACGGGATGGAGATGGCGATGCGGATGAGGATGGGGACGTATCGGGTGACTTCTGTTCTTGTTCAGACAGTTATCACTATCGATTTTGGATTTCTTTTCTAACACTGAGTCCACAAAGCCTATGGATTCCTAACAAAACAAAACGTTGCACCCAGCAAATGTGGGCATTTGAGTTGTGGTTGCCGACATGGTTTTCCCTTCCTTGCCCTTCATGTCTGCTTGGGTACTTCAGAGCTTGCTTGCATTTTTCTCCAGGAAAGCTGGTTGTGTAGGATTACTAAAACTCCAGCACATTCTCCTCCACACAGGCTCCCTCAAAAACTCTTTGGGGGAAGCTCAGTTCCTATAAAAAGAAACCCAACCACCCTTGTCATTTCCATTTTTCATACATCTGCTTTTGGTGTGTGCAGCATGCATGCTATGTCTCCGTGCAGTTTCATCTCATTTGCTCGCTGCCATACGCTACAGGGTGGAACAAAGTTCACTTTCAAATTCAATCTCAAACAAAATGAAAAAGCAAGAAAATCATGAAAGGGAAAGCTGCCCACTGCCATTAATATGGATCTCACTGCCAGATTCTTCTGGTTTATCCATCAAATGGGAGACAGAGGACTCTGCTCCCAGGCACAGCTGCTGAAGCACTGACCCGGGGTACAGGGTACTGTCAATCAGAAGAATGGGTCCTGTGAACTGCCCGGAGTGAGTGCTGGCTGCCAGCTGCAGACAGCCTGACACACTATTGAATAACACCCTGAATGGCACTGGACCCCTTTCTCTGACAACAGTAGCAGTCCCAGGGGCCTTTCAACAACATAGTGGAAACTACCCTAAATTTATTTCAGACACCAAATTTAGGATTAAGGGAACTAGCAGAAATGACAGGGTTTGAGAGAAAGTGTGCATTTTCCTTAAAAGCAAAAAAAGTCTTAAAACCCACACAGTGGTTTATATCTCTGCTTGAAAGAAAATGGCCAGTTCAGTATTCTTTCAATATATCAGTGGGTCCTGCTGAATTATACATGTGGTTGGAATTACAGAGGCCTGTGTCTTACATCTGGTTTACTCTGACTTGCTGGGTTAGCTTGGAATAGTCAGTAATTCCCCAGCTGAAACAAAATTGGGGTCGGTCACATACACATACACATACACACACACACCCCATGTGCAAGGTTTAAACTTCCCTGTAGGGATCCAGGGTACAGGAACATAGGAACTGTCCTACACTTTTATCCAGGATGTTCCTAGAATAAAGATGGCAGAAGTCCTTCATGATGGACCCAGAAATGACGTAGTGCCACTTCTATAAAGTCAGGCAACATTGTACCTTATTAGATCAAAAAATTCTGTGCTTTCTACTTTTTTCCTCCTCAGTTTGAAATGATATGTGTTGGATATACTCAGAGACTGAGTGCTCTAGATGAGGGGTTCCCAACCACCCCTGGCCTCAGACTGGTACTGGTCCGCAGCCTGTTAGGAACTGGACAGCACAGCAGGAGGTGAGCGGCCGGCGGGCGAGTGAAGCTTCATCTGCAGCTCCCCATCGCTCCCCATCACTGGCATTACTGCCTGAACCATCCCGCCCCCCAACCCACCGTCCGTGGAAGAACTGCCTTCCACGAAACTGGTCCCTGGTACCAAAAAGTTTGGGGACCACTGCCCTAGACTCTTAAGTTCTAGCCTCCTCTGAGTTTCCTACAGAAATGTTCTTTCCTACCTGGCTTGGTAAGAATTTTAATTGCAAGAGAGCAGGAGAGGAAACACCGAGTGGCTGCAGTCCAAGCTCTGAGTTTGTTGGGATGCACAATGGATGCCAATGGCTGCCTCTCTTCCAGGAATTATATGCGATTGATCCTCTTTAAATAAATCTGGCTAGCTAACAAATAGCTTTCTCTTGCCAGCATTTTCTCAATATGGTCTCCAGACTCTTTATGGTTTGAAAAAATTACCAAATAAAATTCATGAAAAGGCAACAAGAAACATATCTTACAAAATTTCTGTACAGAATTCAAACATTATTCTTGTGCCAGAAACACACAGCTGTGGGCCTGACGTGGCAGGGCCATCTGCCAGAAGCTCCACAATGTAGCTGCTTGAGAGACACAGAGTTGGGTAGGTGCGTCCTTTGTTGGAAACACACAAACACCAGAGCTCTGGAGCTTTCCTATTTTTTCCCCCTCATTGCCGTCTGTCCATTTGGACGGAATAGTTACAAGAGCGTTGCATGTACAAGATGGTGCAGACGATGTGGGAAAATACAACTGCTTTAAGCAAACGGATGTTTGCATCTTCATGCTTAAGCTTTCCTGATTCCAACCGGGTTTGGGACCAATACATCTACTGAAAAGATGGGCACACTGAGCATTGAAATGAATGTTTGTCAACTCGGTGAACAGTTTAAGTCACCCCTGACCCAGGGCAGGTGTCCTAAGTGTCATTTCTAAGTGTCATTTCTATACCTCTGTTTCCTTTATGAACATAACTATAAACATAATAATATTTTATTTGAATATGTTTTAATTTTTCAGAGGAATCTCATCAATTTGTGTTACCTCTAAAATTTATTAATAAAACTAGGGAAGCAAGCCCCTTTGACAGGAAGAGTGGAATCCCTCCTTTCCTGCACACCTGTATTGCTTGCAGGATTTGGGCCTGGGTTGCCTGTAGGATGCTTACCTTAGTCACATCAAAGAAGAAATACAAGAAGCTTTAAGCATTTCCTTGGACAGGGGTGGGCTCACATGCCCTCGGAGCAAGTGGGCTGTCTTAGATAGAATGCCCTTTCTGTGTCTAAGGGGGGAATCTCAGCTGCTGAAGTCTGTGGACCACTTCTCAGATCATGTGTTTACGTGCATAAAATAAAATACGGAACACCACAAAGGAAATCAGTTACATTGAAATATACTTATCAAAATGTTTAAACAAATGCATTTGTAATATAGTCATGTATGTGCTTGTTTATTAACCCACTAAATAACAGAATTGGGCAGAGGGTCAAATACCTATCATAATTTTGAGGTAAGTGACGAGCAAAAACAACATTTCTGCAGAAACTCTAATGTGATACAAAAGTATCTGTTTCATTGATGACAAAGTCACAGGTGCTCCTAACACTATGCTGAGGTTTTTGTCAACATTCATAATTGAAGGAAACATCAACTTGAGCTAGAGAATAGTAAAAATGAAGGGTTTCTCCCCATCCAAGTTCATGGACATCTGAATTCTATCCATAGACCCTTTAGGAGTCCCAGGTTAAGGTCCTTATTTTTGTTCTGTTTTTCCTTTCAGACAATTACATCTCTGGACAAGATGGAAAAGATCTTTCTGACCAAGTAGTAAGTGAACATGTTATATGAATATGGAAGATAATGTGCTTCTGGATCTGTAACTCCTGAACTTTCTCTGTCAAAGAAAATCAGTGTGTTGCTGTTTAAGCATCACAGTGTTGGCCTTTTAAAAGTCAGTGAGTTTCCCTTCTCTATCTAATGCTACCTTTACTCCATCTTCTCCTCTTTCCCGTCATTCCAACTTCTAGATGCAATGCTTACCTCTGTGTGTTCTTCTTTGTTCCATAAATATTTCTGTTCCTCTCCTGTCTGGCTTTCCCTTTTTCCCTAATTCTAACATCATTTATGCATAATCAATCACTGGAAAATGCACTGAATCCCATAGTCACATCATCCTTCTCACTCCAATGATGCTCTAAGAAATTTTGAAGACCTCCTTCTCCCTGCTTCCCACCATCCCTCCACCGTTCCTGACGGTACAGCTGTGAGAATTCACCCGAGAACAACTGGCAATGCCATTGACTGCTTTCCAAACATATTCTCAGGGAGATTAAGAAGCCTGTTCTTTTCTCTTGAGAGCTCTGGCAGACTATAAATGATCAGAAACTTGCTAGCTTCTCATTCGATATGAGAGCTACATGCAGGAAAGGAATCATATACTAGGGGGACGGCTGAATTAAATGACCTTACAGATCTTGCCTACCTTTGGAATTCCCAAATCCCTGTGGCAACTGTATCTGAGCAACTCAAAATTTCATACCCAGATCCTGTACATGTAAATTGGTTCTGACTGGTGTCTTCATAGACTTGAAAATGAAACAGGCAATAGAGATTAGGGAAACACTGACTATTCACCTCTGTTGAACACACGAGTTTATTTTTACTTGGTTGTCAGTACATCTTTTACGTTCCTGCTTGATTTTGCTATGGAAGGGCAGGATTAAGGTTCATCTAAATGACTCTTTTCCTAGTGTCAAAAAATGCCTCAGTCACAAGTAAACACTTTGTAAATGTTTTCTGATACTGCTCAAGAGGATGAAATTGCAAAGCGGCTCAAAAAAACCCAGAGGATATCTTTTATCAAAATGAAGTTAGCTTTATTTTCTCCTGCTACAAAAAATAGGACTTTCTCACTCCAAAAAATTTTAAAATTACAGCCCCCACCCCACACTCACACACAACTATTAGGAAAAAGAATATTTTTCTGGCATTTTTGAGGTATAATTGACAGATAACATTGTGTAAGTTTAAGGCATACAACGTAATGATTTGGTATATGTATATATTGCAAAATGAATACCATGATGAAGTAAGCCAACACATCCAACACCTCACATAGTTACGATAGGAAAAAAAAATTTTGTAAGTTATACCAAAATCTACCACCCAGAGATGACCAGAGTTAAATTATAAACAACCCTCTAGACACCTGTCTACACATATAAATGTATAGAAATATAAATATCTGCAATTTTACATAAGGGGAATAATTTTGCACCTGTTATTGTGTCATGAGAATCTTTCCAGGTCAATAAACTTAGCGCTACACCATCCTTTCTAATGGGCTCTTGATTCCATCAGATAGAAGTACCATAATTCATTCATCCAGTCCATCTGTTAATATTAAAAATACACCTTCAGAAAAACCCAAGCTCATAGATACAGAAAACAGACTGGTGGTTGCCAGAGGAGGGGGGTGGGAGTGGGCAAAATGAGTGAAGGGGGTCAAAAGGTACAAACTTCCAGTTAAAGAATAAATAAGTCATGGGGATGTAATGTACAGCATGGTGACTATAGTTAATAATATTGCACTGTAAATTTGAAAGTTATTAAGGGAATAGATCTTAAAAATCCTCATCACAAGGAAACAAATTGTAACTATGTATGGTGAGAGATACTAAAGACTTATGGTGGTGGTCATTTTTCAATATATACAAATATTGAATCATGTTGTACACTTGAAATTAATATAATGTTATATGTCAATTATACCTCAATTAAAAACATACGAACTTTCAGAAGCTGAATAAATCTGGTGGAATAGTGCATCACTGCCTCAGCAGTCTCTGAGGGAAGCCTGGCATGCTTCACATCAGACAATGTCAACATTAGCCCTGGAGTCACTTAATAAAAGGCCAGACTCTGAGACACCAGAGTCCACATACTAAAGACCAAACCAAATCAGCAGAGAGTTTAAAAGAATCACAAAGGTATTCATCAAGGAATAAGCTCCCCCTGTAGACTTACTGCCATCAGGATTCCTGTCCCCTTCTGCTCCCCCTGGTGGGAACAGGACCTCTGGCTGAACAACCAGGCGGTGGCCTGGACACTCTGCTTGGTGCCACAAAAGAGAGAGGAGCTTGTCCTCAGGCACACATGGTCAGCGGCTCCCTGGCAAGTCTGGCCCATGGAGAAGGGCACTTACTCTTCCCAGATGGCACTTTCTATCCCTACTCAGAGCCAAAGTAGGACACGACTATGCCAGCACTGGCTAGAACGTCATGTGGTTGGCATGGAGAGTTAGAACTGTCTCAAAGTTGGAAGGTTTATCATATCTATGTAATCAGTATCCCTTATGTGGCAAAAAGAAACTGGGACCAGGGTCCCAGTTATACAGATGAAGAACTAGGACACATAGCTACACAGAATATGCCTTAGAAGTAAGATTAGATAAGAGCACTAAATCTCCATGAAGAAAAGATCTAAAACTTGGGTAGAGTCTGACTGGGTATACAGGTAGACTGATACAAAAGAGTAAAAATTGAAATGATGACAACTATCATCACACTTTCTGGATAATTTTGATGAGACACATGGCTGTGGCACCCCCAGTCACATGCAGTTTTACTTATTGTCTCCCTATGAAATTTTATTTCTGCTGAAAATTTGTTAGTGCTAGGCTGAAGGGAAAGCCCAGCTTAACGGGGAGGCTTCTGGTACCATGGACTAGTGTGTGTCTTTTGAGCCATTAGTACTTTCATATATAGAATTGTAACTGAGTAGGACCCTATGGAGCCTTCCAGGGACAGACCCCCTCCCTCCATGTCCTTGGTTTGCCTCTTATTTGTAGAAAAGCTGCAGTCTCTCAGGCCTCCTCTGAGTCACAGAAGCCTGGCTCAAGAATTAATGATTGAAAGAATATGAAAATGTAGTGACAAAAATAGCAGTTGGACCAGGGGAACCAGTAAGAATTGAAACAGTAAATCAGCCATACAGCAGTCACAGAATCTTTAGTTCCTCCCTGAAGTACGTAAGATAACAGTACCTGATGCACATTTCCTGAGCTGCTTTACAGATGCTAAAACCCCCACCAAATGGAAGAAGTTAACTACTTGATGACCTTGAGCACATAGCCTCCAGATGTACTGGAGCCTGAAGATTGATAAAGTTAACCCCTGTGACACTGCCCTTTTCCCTCACCATCAACCAATCAGAGACTTGTACACAAGCGGATCATGCACCCTGTGACTCCCCTCCTTCACCTTGCCTTTCAAAATGCTTCCCTGAAACCCATCAGGGAGTTTGGGTCTTTTGACCATGAGCCACCCCTTTCTCCTTGCACAGCCCTTGCAATAAACCTTTCTCTGCTCCAAACTCTGACATTTTGGTTTGTTTGGCCTCGGGCATACAAACTTGGGTTCAACAACAGACTGACATAGAATAACTGTTCCATGTCATAAGACTATTGTAAAAATTATTCAAACATTGAAAGGGTTAAACAGATATAAAACATGCACATTTTTCCTATTCCTATATAACAAATATCAAGATGTATGTTCATATTACCCAGGTGAGACATGGACCAAACATTGAGGCCATTACTGACTATAAGAAGTAACGTGCTCAACATCACACAGGTATGCACTTCAGAAAAGGCCCAAGAGTCAGATACTCTCTTGAACATGCCTGCCTGACCATGGGTAAACATGGAATCTTCTCTGAATTGTTTTACATGTCCCGGGAAATGAAAGGTGTTGATTTAAGTGGTCAAGAAATCCTGAATCCTAAGGGCCAGAGATACCATCTTTCCCTGACTATGAGCTCAACCGGACAGCAAAATAATGTTGAGTGTATGTATATGTATGTGTTAGGATTGCGGGGGGGGAATCAGGTCAGTCCTGTATGCAGGTAACGTTAGTTTAAAAAAATGGGCTTCCCTGGTGGTGCAGTGGTTGAGAATCTGCCTGCCAATGCAGGGGACACGGGTTCGAGCCCTGGTCTGGGAAGATCCCACATGCCACGGAGTGACTAGGCCCGTGAGCCACAATTGCTGAGCCTGCGCGTCTGGAGCCTGTGCTCCGCAACAAGAGAGGCCGTGATAGTGAGAGGCCCGCGCACCGGGATGAAGAGTGGCCCCCACTTGCCGCAACTAGAGAAAGCCCTCGCACAGAAACGAAGACCCAACACAGCCATAAATAAATAAATAAATAAATAAATGTTTAAAAAAAAATGCACATGCTTGGGCAGAAGTGTCTCTTTAAATATCCCCACTGAGTAGAGAGAAGTCTGATTTGTTTATTCCACTCTAAGCAGACCCTGGCATCCTGTTGCCAAAAATATCCCGGCCTCCCCCTCCTCCCTTCCCAGCATTGTCTGCAGGTGCCTTTGCCCTGAAAATGAAGTCCTCTGCATGAGGCTGTGGGCTCTGCCGACTGTTTGGCAGCAGAAGCTGCTTGGCCCATTTCACTTGTGCCTTTGGGAGATTTCCAAACAGATGCATACGCATCTTCACTTTGTTGGCAGGAGGGCTGAGAATTTAAGGATTCTTGGGGGGAATTTATGCTGCTCTGAAAACTTAACCCGTCATGGAAGCAATATAAAAGAGTTCGTATAAAAGACATGACCTTTTGCCTCTGTTTGGAATCTGTTGCTTGGCCTCCAGGGTCTTTGCTGCCTTTCATTAAAGCTTTGGTGACTTTCTTTGTGAAAGGGTGATTTTCACTGTCCTGGGCTCTCTCGGGTCTATTTTATTTTCAACAATGATTTCCATTTCATCTGAATTTATTACCATGGCCAAAGATGTGTTTCTTTATTCAGAAAGTACCATCAGTAGGGATTAAAAAAATATATATTGTTCGAAAGCCATTTGGGGGCATTTTGACAAAACGGGAGTAGATAAATGAGAGTAACCTATAATTTTATTACCTAGAGCTACATGCTAACGAAGACAAAACAGGAAGTCCGAACAATAACTTGGGTAAGCCAGAGATGGATCAGTGGCCTGATTGGCAAATTCTAAACAATACCTCTTATTCTTCTGAGTCATTTAATCCCCAAATGATTAGAGAGGACAAAGAAAGCCATGCAAATCAGGAAGATTTTATAATTTTGTATCTGCCTGTATTTGTCTGGGCTAAATACAATCAAGAGCTTTTTTAATATTCTCCCCAAAGGATACTTTGAAAACTCACCAAACAGGAATTACCCTGTAAAAAGGCAGAAATACAATGCTCTGCAAACAATGTTTTCTTAGACTAGGCAAACTGAGAATGAAACAAACACACAAAACAAAACTGTATTTGAAAAGAATAAGAAAGTATCCCAGCCTCCTTTATTTGACATTGTGAATGATTTAAATAATGTTTCTCCAGATCCTTCTTTGATAAATACACTGAGGGAATAAATTTTTGTTTTTTTGTGTCTGGCTAGATGTTCCAGGTCTTGTTTTAAATTAGTTTCCTCGGTTGTGCTTTTACCCACCCTGCAATTCCTTCCCCTCTTTCCTCCCTCTTACCTGTGTTAACCTGATTATACCCTGACACGGATTCCACCCAGCACAGCTTCCCCACTGCTCAGAGACTTGGAGTACAGGCATTTATACATCTGCACTGACTCACTGAATCTATTCTTCTGCTCAGTAGGATGCCCTGAAGAAAGGTTCTCAAGCAGGGTCTAACAGGATCTTTATGAGTTGGGAGTTTATATTTCCCTCTTTAGGGGAACCACTTTGCTAGGAGATGACAGAGATGCTGCGATTCCCTGCATCAGCTTTCCTCCTGGTACCCAGCACCAGGGATTTATCCTCAGCCGCGACCAGGGAGAATCCCCCATAGAGGATGGCTCACAAGACCTTGTAAAACAAAGAAGTTTCTTCAAGCAGCTTATCTGCATTAGCAGCACTTGATCCTAGATAGGGTAGTGCACCAACAATTCCTCCGAAAAGAATAACAGGGGCTGAAGAGAACATATTTCCAACTGTGAAGCAATTAGAGTGCTGTTGAATGGCTGACTGCTTGCGTGTGGTCCCCTTAGTTCTCTGGTAGATGCTTCTGCAATTGGATAAAATGGATTGGGATGAGCGCCGTCATAGAGAAATGCCAGCTGTTCTACTGTTAATAAAGACGCTATTTAGCTATTAATACATCCCATTCTTCCATGTTGTGCCCATTCAAACAAAATATCTTTGTCTGTGGAGCGGGTGTGCCTGCACCTGTTCTTGATTCTGGAATCTGTGGCCTATGGAGGACCCCTGGTTACGACCCTGCAGCAATTGTAGCTTCCAGGCGGTGTCTGCTTGTAAAAGAAACAGGGCCACCAGACAGTGGGATGAAAACAAGAAAAAGCCAAGCTCTGGTTTCAATTGAGCTGCGGTTTCTTCAAATGGTTTTTAGGTAATAAACAACCTGGTTTATTGGGCAATTTACTTGTAAACAAATTCCATGTGACTAATGAGTCCTTCCCTTTTGCCTAGAGTTACTGTGTTTTAAATATTCCTGGGTGTGAAGGCAGGATTCTCCATGGTGATCTCAGCAGGTGACAAAGGCAGCCTAAGGCTGAGGAACTAACAGGAGATACCACTCCCCAAATAAGCAAAACAGCAGAGCATTTTCTTTCTTCCCACCAGCAAGCACAATACCAAAGTCTTCAGAGTGATATCTTCAGGGAATTTACAATAAGAGTAGAAAGGTAAGACATACATACACAGGGAAAAATAACCCACGTGAAGTAAGCTATGTTACTTTTCCATTTCTATGTGGACAACTAGGAAATACAACAGAGTGTTGAGTGGGATCTATCCTAAAATTGCAATTAAGGCACAAGTTAGAGTCACGAGTTAACCACTATCAGTTGAAGCAAATTTGCCTAGAGTTTATGAAGACGCTGCCCTAGCACTGATATGATGACACCACCACTACCACCGTGATCACCTGAGTCCATTATGAGCAGAGGATACAAGAGAATGCAGAAGAGGGATTTAAAATAGGCACCATCAACCTGTGGGAATTAGGTGTTCCTAGGCGTATTAGTCTGCTTGAGCTGCCATAGCAAAATACCGCAGACCGGGTGGCTTAAATAACAGCAATTTGTTTCTCACAGTCTGGAGGCTGGGAAGTCCCCAATCAAGGTGCCATCAAGGTAGGTTTCATTCTGAAGGGCAACCACCGTCTCATTGTTCCCTCACACAGCTTTTCTCTATGAAATAGAGCAGGACCCTGTGGGGCCGACCCGAGTAAAAATCCTTTCTGAGTCCTCTGTTTCTTATTTGTAGGAAATAGACTTCATTCAGCCTCCTTGACCTTCCCTGAGTTCCAAAGGGTAGATTCAAAGAGTTGCTTATCAGGGAAGGGAGGGGGATGAAGAAACAAAGGAGGAGCAGTCAAGAAGCAATAGTGCAGCCTTGGGGCAGGGTCCTGGTTCCTCCTCAAGGAATATACATAACAATACCTTTGAGTTCTTCTGCAGGAACTAAGGTCCCCACCCAGGAGGAGGATGGTAGCTTCAGGCTGAGCACAAGATTCCTGGAACACCACCCTGTTGCCTCACCACCAACCAATCAGAAGACAGTCTGCACACAGTGGAAGATAATGAACGGGGCTTCCCTGGTGGTGCAGTGGTTGAGAGTCTGCCTGCCAATGCAGGGGACACGGGTTCGAGCCCTGGTCTGGGAAGATCCCACATGCCACGGAGTGACTAAGCCCATGTGCCACAACTACTGAGCCTGCGCGTCTGGAGCCTGTGCTCCGCAACAAGAGAGGCCGCGATAGTGAGAGGCCCGCGCACCGCGATGAAGAGTGGCCCCCTCTTGCTGCAACTAGAGAAAGCCCTCGCACAGAAACGAAGACCCAACACAGCCAAAAATAAGTAAAATAAATTAATTAAAAAAAAAAAAGATAATGAACACTCTGAGCCCCTCTCCAAATGATTCTCCTTTAAAAACTTTAATGGTCAAGCAGAATCTTCAGAGTTGGTTTTTGGACACGAGTCCACCTTCTCCCCAGGTTGCCCGAATAAAGCAATCTTTCCGTTCCTACCAGCACCTATCTCTCAAGTCTTGGCTTTCCAGGGGTGAGCGGCCAAACCTGATTCTGGTAACATCTATGCACAGTGGAAAAGGAAGGAAGGAGAGAGAGCTCTCTGGTGTCTCTTCCTACAAGAGTACTAGTTATATCATACCTGGGCCCCACCATTATGGCCTCACTTAACCTTAATTACCGCTTCATAGGCCCTATCTCCAAAAACAGTCACATTAGAGGTGGGGGCTTTAGCATAGGAATTTGGGATGGGGGTGGGGGACACAATTTAGTCCATAGCCATAGGTGATGATTTTCCCTTCATTCCTCCTGGAGTCCACCTGGGACACAGAACCTACAAGCCACCCACTCCCCTCAGTGTTACTTCCTGAGAGGAGAGAGTGAGGGACTCTGGGAAAAACGGGACACGCTCTTCTGAAGTGCTGGAGATGCACTTGGATATAGAGACAGTGTCCTTTCTGGTCTAGAGATTTGGAAGGGCTGGCTGGAAAGGTATATAAGGACCATAGGATGAATGAGTATTCATCCTGTTTTTTATTTTCTGTATTTTATAAAGTTTGGACATCTTAAAAATCTTGCTGGCCAGGGAGACTGCCCCTCCCAGCACTAGCCAATTCTTAGAGAGAGCAAAGGACTGAAAGCACACCTTTCATACGCAAACCAACCAATCCCAAACCCAAACTCCCCAAGCATCTGCTCTATCTAACTCTCACATACAAACCAATATTTCCCCTGCTCTAAATCAATGCAAGGCCAAGTACCAGAGGACAAAGACTATCCCTAGAGCCCAGAGTTCACTAACATGATTCAAACTAGCCAATCCTAAACCATTTATTCTGCTCTGCCTTGTCTTTCCCACAGAAACCCCAATAAAAGTTCCAGCCTAGGCTGTCCCCTCACTTCTGTTTCTGCCTCCTGATCAAAACCTGGTACTTCTCCATGTGACCCTGTGTGGCATGGTGTATCCCCTTCTCTCAGGAAATGTAAGAAATAAATTCTTCTTTCAATGGCATTGACCTCTCTGTGTCATTCTTCAGTCACCAATATAAATTAAACTCCTGCTGTTCCTTTTGAAACAGGGTGCCTCAGAAGCACCCTCGGCAAGGATAGAAGAAGACCTCAAAGATTCTGTGGCTCTACCTGAGGGGCGTAGGGTTGGAAAAGGGCAGGAGATTGTCAAGCCAGTAGGCCACAAATGAAGCTGGAGGCTTAGCTATGCCTCCCTGAGGTGTCTTTGGTGACAGAGGGGCTGACTGGAACTGATCATTCCCTCAAAGCAACTACATTCATTTACTCAAGACCACTATGTCAGCAGAGGCCACCAGCAGCAACTGGAACTAGATAAAATCAGAGTTTTGGAAACCTGGGGCACTTCTTGACATGGACATTTTAGGTGACCAGCAACAGAAGGCCGTCTTTGCCTCCCTGACACATGAGGAGATAGGAACAGAAATTAGAAGGGGAAAGGGATGTATCAAGGCCATTTCACTCTGAATTCTTATAACTTGGTATCTAAACTGTCCAAGAGAACTTCAAATTGGTGATGGGAGAATTAAACCTGGAAATTTGAGTTGGAGTTTATAGATTGGAGTTACAACTAAGCTGGCTTAAATTTTCATAACCAAAATGACGGGGAAATTGCAGGGTCCATCCAATAGAAAAAGCAGAATTTGACAGTGTTAAAAGCAGTAGCAGGAAAGAATTTCTTTTAACTACACCATCTTATACTTTACTTATCTTTGTTAGTAGTCTTATTTCTTTCTGAAGGAGAAGGTGTATAAATAAATAACTTGGGAAGATTGAAAAACAGTATCTCGTGTAGCACTTACCACAAAGTAGGCCTTCAGTTTAAGTTTGTTGGGTGGTCACTAAAATCCCTCCTTTTCCCTTTAGGAAATTTCTATAAAGGATAAGTAGAATATGTGTTCTTATGGACTGCTCACACAGAAACCCAAACCACCACAGATACAGAAAAGGTGGCCACCAGCAGAATGTGATAGCATGTCTTTAGAGCAGCTCTCTAATTCGTCCACTCCTACTTTTGCAGTCTGCTGCCCTGGCTGTGTAGAAGTTATCTTGCACAATTTCATTTTGAAGGACAACTGAGCATGTGATTTTTTTGACAGCTGATGCTCCTTTCAGGTTTAATTCAGTTTCTTGCTTCTTCATGCTTCCCAGTGAATATCTCTGGTCTTGATGTCTAGATTCCTCTTTTCTCAAAATTATTTGTCATTCCCAAATCCATTCTTCTGGATATTTCTTTCATACCGATTCAATTAGCCTCTTCACAACAGGGTAACGTGATGCATCTTTCAAGACACATGTTAGTTTAGACCAGAACTCAGGAGACCAAATTTGGTTCCAGTTCTTCCAGGAGCATGAGCATGACCACTTTTGGGGCCCTTAGTCTTTGCATTGTCCCCTACACCAAACCTTTCCTGACCCCTGGATAGAGGAATTACTCCCCTTACCTCTATCACTCTGCATTTACACCTACTCATTTATGTTTCTATTCCCTCTACTAAAGTGTGAAATTCTTCTAAGTCCCCAGTGTGTGCTATATAGTAGGAGTTTAACGAATGTGTTGAAAGAATGAACGGATAAACAGTACAGGATGCATGCATGACTCTTTGACCTAGTCCTTAAGCTCCTGGTTTCTACTGTTGCAGCACCAGCACTGTGGTAGTTAGAATAGAGGGGACTCTGCTCTCCAGGGTCTACAACTTATCATCATCATTGGATGAACTTGGCCTCTAGCTCCAACTCTTCCCACAACAAGTTTTTTATTCCATCCTTTTCCCCACTTTGCACTGAGCCAGTTAGGACTCACCTGATACAAAGAGACAGCACTAACAGAAGAAGGATGATCCAAATCAGATCTCTGTTCTCTGACAAGATAAAACACTGTTACTCTCTTAGAGATCAGTGAACAAAAACAGGCCTCAGGAGTACACTTGTACTTGGTCCTAGAGATCTTTTAATTCAAATAGTAAGTAATTCCTCTTCTCAAATACATGGGGTTTAACACAGAAGATTAGGTCAGGCTGATGGTCCAGCACCCAGGACGGGGCCAAAAGTGGAACAAATTGTCCACAGTAAAAGAGGTATAGAAGTGGCATAAACAGAATTTGTAGACTAAAAAAAATGGAGGTATAGCCTCTTTCTGAAAGAGATTTTACTTCTTTGTACTCCCTGATAGTCAGAATACAGAACTTTGAAACACGATAGGTACTTAATAAGTTCCTATTGAGAGGAGGGAGAATGTAATCATTGAGAATATTTTCCATAGCAAGTAACTGAAAATCCACATTAAGTTGGCTTAGATATTAAGGTAATTTATTGAACCATATAAAGAAAACTGGACAGTTACATGTAAAAGAATGAAATTAGAACACTCCCTAACACCATACACAAAAATAAACTCAAAATGGATCAAAGACCTCAATGTAAGGCCAGACAGTATAAAACTCTTAGAGGAAAACATAGGCAGAACACACTTTGACAGAAATCACAGCAGTATCTTTTTGGATCCACCTCCTAGAGTAATAAAAATAAAAACAAAAATAAACAAATGGGACCTAACGAAACTTAAAAGCTTTTGCACAGCAAAGGAAACCATAAACAAAATGAAAAGACAGCCCTCAGAATGGGAGAAAATATTTGCAAATGAAGCAACCGACAAGGGATTAATCTCCAAAACATATAAACACCTCATGCAGCTCAACATCAAAAAAACAACCAACCCAATAAAAAAATGGGTGGAAGATCTAAATAGACATTTCTCCAAAGAAGACATGCAGATGGCTAAAAAGCACATGAAAAGATGCTCAACATCACTAATTATTAGAGAAATGCAAATCAAAACTACAGTGAGGTATCACCTCACACCGGTCAGAATGGCCATCATTAAAAATCTACAAACAATAAATGCTGGAGAGGGTGTGGAGAAAAGGGAACTCTCCTACACTGTTGGTGGGCATGTAAATTGGTACAGTCACTATGGAGAACAGTATGGAGGGTCCTTAAAAATCTAAAAATAGAATTATCATATGATCCAGCAATGCCACTCCTGGGCATATATCCAGGGAAAACCATAATTTGAAAAGATACACGAACCCCAATGTTCATTGCAGCACTATTTACAATAGCCAAGACATGGAAGCAATCTAGATGTCCATCAACAGAGGAATGGGTAAAGAAAATGTGTTACTTATATACAGTGGAATGTTACCCAGCCAGAAAAAAGAACAAAATAATGCCATCTGCAACAATATGGATGGACCTAGAGACTGTCATACTGAATGAAGTAAGTCAGACAGAGAAAGGCAGCTATCAAATGATATCACTTATATGTGGAATCTAAAAAAAAGGGCACAAATGAACTTACCTATAAAACAGAAACAGAGTTACAGATATAGAAAATAAACTTACGGTTACCAGGGGGTAAGGGGTAGGGGAAGGGTAAATTGGAAGATTGGGATTGACATATACACACTACTATATATAAAATAGATAACTAATAAGGACCTACTGTATATATAGCGTAGGGAACTCTACTCAATACTCTGTAATGGCCCATATGGGAAAAGAATCTAAAAAAGAGTGGATATATGTATATGTATAACTGATTCACTTGTGCTGTACACCTGAAACTAACACAACACTGTAAATCACCTGTACTCTAATAAAAACTTTTTTAAAAACCCAGAAGGTATAAAGTTCAGAGGGTCGGTCAGTTCTGCCTCCACGTCTCTGGGATTCTTTGGCTCTGTTCTCTTCTATAGTTTTATCTTTGTGTTGGCTTTCCCGTTGGTAGCAAAATGGCCTCCTCAGTGTCAGGCACTGTATTTGCGTAACCTCACCATCCAGATGAAAATAAAAGGCCACTTAAGCTTGGAGGATTATCCCCTATTTTTGAACCAATGGCTGGGAAAAGGGCAATGAGGTTATATTGAGTGGCCTAAGCCAATCAAGATTCATATCTGGATCAACAGGTGGCATCAACCCCAAGATAATAGCCATTAGGGAAATATCTAAAAGTTGAAAATAGAAAAGGGATACTGAGGAGGCATCCAGAGAATTCTACAAAAAGTAGGAAGTAGTGAGGGAAGGAAGAGAGGAAGGGGAAGGAAAGAGAGAGTCATGGAGAGGGAAAGGGAAGAAAAGAGGGAAGGAAAATTTTTTTAAAACCCTGCTCTTATACCCAGGATACAAGTCTATATTGAGGATGGGGAGGGAATGCAAAGAATGAAGCATTAATACAACTATCCTGGGTTAGACTCTGATGTTCTATATCATTGTACTCCTCCAGCTTATTCTATATTCAATTAAAATAAAACTAGCTTGAGATCTCCACAAGCAACCTGATTGCTGTTGATCTACATAGAGATGTAAGAGACAGATCTTTCCCCCAGTCTAGGTCTCTATCCCTATGTCTTGATCACACACCAATATGACTCCAGTGATATGAAAGACAAGAGGAGAGGGAAGCATGGTGTTAGAATGGAATGATTATCGAGAAATATCAAGGGCATGTCTAAAGATTCAAGTTCAAATCTGCTCTTCCAAGTACTATATAAATTTAATCAAGTTACATAATTACTCTGCATTTTAGTATCCTTATCAACAAAATGGAGATAATGTCTACCTCACAGTGTTATTGTGAGGATTATACAAAATCACTTACATATAAAGCTACTACAGTAGGTATTTAATAAGCATTAGTTTGATCCCTCTTAAGAATTTCTTCTGAGAATGGATTTTTTTTTTTTTTACCAGCTTTATGACATTCAGCCTGAATTCTTAGTTTCAAATATAATGTTGTCTGATCAGATCCTAAAGTCTCTTGATCCTTTATTTGGAACTTTCACAGTAGCAGAAAAATGTCTACTAATTCTCAGGACAAACTGTCAGATATGTTCTCCTTCTCTGTACCTTAGTTTCTTGCAACAGATATTTATTCAATATTTCTAAATAGCTATTGCCTGGAATTAACCAGATGGAAGAGAAAGGAGGGAGGAAGAGTGTGGGAGTTGAATTATTTATAATTCAGTAGGTTCATTATCACTGTTAAACGTGAATATCATTTAACTCTTGTATATGAATCTCTGTTGGTGAAATATACAAAAAATAGTCCTGCCCTTGCTTTTTTCTCTCTCCCCAAATTTCAGGTTTTCATTGTTTAAATGCCAACAAAATGCCCCAACCTGAATGAAGAATGAAGCTGCCAGGCCTAGGAGTCACTGTCTCAACACTTGCTCCGAGAATATTCTACAGCTCCTATATTCTATGGCTCCTTTACGGAAGAGCAGCAGTTCCCAATTTGAAATTCTTTTGATTCTATGAGCACAGTCTTAATTTTGCTACATATTACTGCCTAGTATCCTAACTGGATAATCTAAATATGTACTTAATATTTAATTATTTAACAGCTCTTCACACACCTGAACAAAAATACAGCTACTGATTTTAACTCTTTACTCCTTCTCAGGTCTTTGATTTTTGTGATTTCACTTATCAAGGCTGAATTCAGTTATTTTTAAAATGTGACATCAGTAATTACACAATTAACTATACACACACCTTCCTAAATTTCCAACACGTATGCTAATTGTTTAATTCATTACTCATTAATTCATTTACAAGAATATGATAGAGGACTTCCCTGGTGGCACAGTGGTTAAGAATCTGCCTGCCAATGCAGGGGACACGGGTTCGAGCCCTGGTCTGGGAAGATCTCACATGCCACAGAGCAACTAAGACTGTGCACCACAACTACTGAGCCTGCGCTCTAGAGCCTGCAAGCCACAACTACTGAAGCCTGCGTGCCTAGAGCCCGTGCTCCACAACAAGAGAAGCCATTGCAATGAGAACCCCACGCACCGCAAAGAAGAGTAACCCTGCTCACCGCAACTGGAGAAAGCCGGTGCGCAGCAACGGAGACCCAACACAGCCAAAACTAAATAAATGTATAAGAAAAAAAAGAATATGATAGAAGGTAATGACTAAAGATGCTTCTTGATCTAAATTCAAGGAGAAGAAAATGCAGTAGTCAGCCAAAAAAACTCAATGTTCAGTTGTAATTTACTGAGGAAAAGAAAAACTGTAACTTGTCCATCTAACATAGTGTTAATGAATAGGATAGTATAGAGCTTAAGTCTTAAATTATTTATAAACTTGTTAACTAAATGAAGGTTATTCCAAGAAAAATACTACTCAAAAGAGATAAACTGATTTTAAAGCAACAGCAAAAAAAAAGAAAAAAAGTTTTCTTCTAATTCTTAGCAAAGTAATATAAATCAAAAATACTTAAAATGTTTTCCTTGGATCACCTCATTGAGAAGGTAAAGGAGAAAAAAAATCTGTTGTCAAATAAATATGCAAAATGCTACAATTTCTCATCTTTGGGATTCAAGATGACTTAGCAAATTAAGGCTATGAGAAATCCTGCACTTAAAACAAATAAATAAAACTGGCTGATATTGTTTTGATTTCCTATACTTGAATACTTTTTCTGGTAACAGTAACATTCAACATTTAGGAAACACTTCATTAAGAACATTACTCTCTTGCATAAGATGTCCTTGGATTTTAGCAAGAAAATGACATGTCATATAAGGACATGAGAAAAAAAGAACATCATTTTGACCTCAAACAAATAAAAATAAATATTTGTAAAACTTACCCATTAAGAAAGGTTATATAATCTTCCAGTGGTACTTGTTTATGATATCAACCATATCACTACTACTATCTCTACAACACTACCTTGCACTAAGTAAACTTTCAGTAAATACTTATTTAGTAGAAAATACTTCTGAAACCCAATCTTTATATCTCACAGATAAAAAAAAATACTAATTTTTCCAGCTTTTTCCAATTCAGGTCAGTGGACATATTGGAAAAAAGTATCTGGAATGAAGCAAAATCGATTAAAAGTTTGGAAAAAGTGTAGTAAATATTGAGAGATATATTATTTATCTTGGTGACAACTTAATAGTATTTTTCAATACATGAGAAGTGATTATGTGATAAATATTATAATCACATATTAACTAAAACCTTTTCAAATCTCTAGTAAATTTGATTGCTCTCCTTTGCAAATTTGTTCTGTCCTATTCACCTAAGACTTACTACCTATATCACAGTTATCACAACTGGATAAAATGATACCCTCTAATTCCACGAACACTTTATTCATGCTGCTCTAGGTGGGGTGCTAAGGTAGGAAGTTGAAAGCACAGTAATCTCTGATAAAGGAGAGAAAGACAATGTGCCAGAGTGGCTGAAAGAGCAGACTGTGGAATCAGATGGGCTGAATTTGAATTCTGGCTTTGATGCTTCCTAGATTCATGATCTTGCACCATTTACTTAACTCTTCTCCCATTAAGTTTCCACATCTGTAGTCAGAACTACCAATAAAACCTGCTTCACCCAGGGTTTATGTGAAAGATAGAGTATACACATGCTTAGCACTGTGCTATGCACCTTACATGCCCAACAAATATTTGCAATGTTCATTAGGTGTTGAATGACTAAAAACAATAGCACATGATAGTACTAGAGTAGAGGGGCCAACAAATGTCTATGTGAGCTTGGATGAAGGACCACATTACATATCCTGATAATGGCATGAACAAAATCAGATGATGTAAAATGGCATGACACAGTCAAGAAAAAAAGTCAGGCAGTGCATTAATTTCCTAAGGCAGCTAGAACAAAGTACCACAACCTGGGTGGCTTAGAACGACAGAAATGTATTGTCATCTTGCTCTGGAGGCTGGAGGTCCAAGATCAGGGTGCCAGCATGGTTGGTTTCTATTCTGAAGCCTCTTCTCTTGGTGTATAGGAGGCCACCATCTTGCTGTGTGCTCACATGACCTTTTCATTTTTTTAAAAAATATTTATTTATTTGGCTTTGTCGGGTCTTTGCTGTGGCATGCGGGATCTTCACTGTGGCATGCGGGATCATCGTTGTGGCATGTGGGATCTTTCATTGTGGCGTGTGGGATCTTTCATTGTGGCATGCGGGATCTTCACTGTGGCATGTGGGATCTTTCATTGTGGCATGTGGGATCTTTCATTGTGGCATGTGGGATCTTTCATTGTGGCATGTGGGATCTTTCGTTGCAGTGCTCATTGCAGTGCTTGTTGTGGTGTGCGGGCTTCTCTCTAGTTGTGGCGTGCGAGTTTTCTCTTCTCTAGTTGTGGCGCGGGCTCCAGAGCATGTGGACTCCATAGTTTGCAGCACACAGGCTTTCACGTTGAGGCGCACGAGCTCAGTAGTTGTGGCACGTGGGCTTATGTGCCCTGCGGCACATGGAATCTTAGTTCCCCGACCAGGGATCGAATCCGCATCCCCTGCATTGGAAGGTGGATTCTTTACCACTGGACCACCAAGGAAGCCCCTCACATGACCTTTTCTTTGTGGGAGCCTGAGCTCTAGCATGGAGGGGAGGGGGAGGGGGAGAGGGGAAAAGAGAGAGAGGGAGAGAGAGAGAGAGAGAGCTCTCTGGTGTCTCTTCTTAAAAGGGCATTAATCCCATGGTAGAACCTTACTCTCATGACCTTACCTAACCCTAATTACCTCCTAAAGGCCTAGACTCCAAACACCAGCACACTGGGTGTTAGGGCTTCAACATATGAATTTTGGGGGGACACAGACATTCAGTCCATAACACCTTGTACATAATAATTCATAGAGGATTCAAAAAATTTAACAAGATGAAAAGATGCAAGAATCTATTCTTAGCATTGGGATTTAGGTTGCCAGATTAAATACAGGACACCCCATTAAATATGAATTTCAGATAAACAACAAATATATTTTAGTATAAGAATGCCTAATAGCTAGTTATTTGTTATTTATCTGAAACTCAAATTTAACCAGGAATCCTGTATATTTATCTTCTGAATATGATAACCCATAGGAACATTTCGGGGGAAAAAAAGCATATATTTCCTAACGTAATAAGACCGATATACATTTGAGACATGCAACATTTGGGACACACTGATACTAAAAAAAAAAGTATTCATTGTTTACCTGAAATTGCAATGTAAGTGGCCCTGTATTTTTATTTGCTAAATCTGGCAACTCTAATTGGGATGAGTTGCTGATCTGCAGGGTTGGAAGTAATAAAAAGTAATAAAGAAAAATTCCATAGGATATAAGCAAAAAAGAGAATTTACTCTCCCAAGCAAATAAAAATGACAGGTTCTCTGTTGGACCCCCTGTCGGAAGGGATTTTATCTTACCCTCTTTCCCTAATACCTATAAAAGCATTGGAAAATCATCATCAAATAAGCATTTATTGGAGTTCCGAAAGACTCTGAATTATGAGATGTTCCAACAGATATGAAGAGATTCACATGAATACCCCAACTCCAACTTCCCAGATTCTAGAAGGCGCCAGATTTGCAATCTGAATTTGATCCAGAGGGTCCTGGAGTTTAGGTACTAACAATGGAAGACTCAAAGGTCGTACCATACTGAAGGCCAGGCAGTGTTGCTGGCACACGGTCTGCTGTGGAGGACACGGTCAGCCTTTGACTCCCTAACTCTCCACCCACAGAGCCAGCTGCCCCATTTTTTTCTCACCTTTGCCCTGGCCCTGGTCTTCTGCCACTTGCAGTGATGTGTTTCTTCCTTTTTCTGCCTCTCTTGTACAAAGGAAAGAAACTCTTTATGGGAAGCAGCACCAAGAGATTCCTGCAGCTGGAGGGCCTGCTCTGCTGGGGGGTCAGGTCTGCCAGAATCTGACATTCACACAATTTCTTTTACTAACTTGCCCAAGCTCAGTCTCCTCCTCTCCCCGCGCTGCCACATTTTCACTTGACACATTTTCTACTTACTTTTAAGCCTCTGAGATCCAGTCAGATCCTAATCCTAGAGCTTAATGCATTTGATGAAATGTTTATTTTGGACATTCTGGTTGAAATCCTGAAAAAGCCAAGAGAAACCCTTTCTTGTCCATTATCTACTTAAGTGATTCTGCTTTGCATGGAGATTGCCAACATTAAGATAAGCATGGATGAGGCTTTTATGACTTCACTGGGAGCACTCAGGCCCATGAAAATCTCATAGGTGACCTGGATTTCCCCTCTACCTACACGTTTAAACAGATGATGGTGAGCAGGGGTCGACAGGGAGTAGCTCTAATGAGTATCAGTGCCCAATCCATCATTTGGTTTCTTGCATATTAAATTTTCTCACTTCCCTATTCTAATATCTTTTAGTCCAGCACTTTCTAAGTGTCTGCCACACAGCAAGTTTTCAATATCCATTTCCTCCACTGTGAGCAGGTAACTGATTGAGATATAGCCAGCTTTCAAGTGAGTGTAAGCCCCAAAATACCGCAAAATGGGGAGTCCCCAAAGAGGGGCTGATAGTAGCACTTTTTGTCTATGTTTCCAATAAGTCCTAGGGATTTTTTTTTTAATTACAATGATATGACCAAAGAAAAATCAGATCATTGCCTCATCAAGCACATGAGATCACTGCCCAGTGAAGACGATGAACTTCATACAATGATGACAGCCCAGTGGTCAGTACAGTCCTAGTGTTAGGTAGCTAGTTAGACATAAGAGGGTCCTGCCCCATCCCGGACAGGGTCATCTTTCCCTTGCCCAACTGAACTCTGGTCATCAGAACATGCCCAGAGAGCCTCCCTCTTCTAGTGAAGGACCACCACTAAGTTTCCAGGATCAGGATCAGGGCCTTGGTGCAGGCCCACCAAGACCTAAAAGGTGACTAAATGTAACCTGGGATTCAGTATGCCATATTTGTAATAAGTTAACATTGCAGTTTTTGCCCCACGCCCCCCATGGGTTTCATTTGGGTGCTTATGGGTAAGCGCCTGCGCGGTAGAAGAGAAGTTATATAACCTAAAGCTGTCAATCAACTTGACAGTCAAATGACAACAGGACACAGGGAGGGACCACCACTCTAAGAAACCCAAAACTACCCCCTGGTGGGGTGGCTTCTGGTTTCCAGACAGACTGCTCTCATCCTTTCTCGGGGGCATACTTTCGCTCTGCTTAATAAAACACTTGCTGCTTAAACCTGCTCTATGTTTCTAGACTGAATTCTTTCCCTTGAGAGGGCAAGAACCATGGAAATCACTGTTCCATAGGTGACTCTAGGATATATATGAATAATGTCAGTATCCTGTCTAACTCTACTGAAGTAAAGTCTTTAAAACAGAATTATGAAAATATAAGTAAAATCCTTCTAATAGGTGGGTGTTTTTAAAAAGATAACAGACTAAATCACTATGGGAACATTATGGATTTCCTTCCTTGAATTTGTGTCTTTTTAAATGGGCTGTTCCTCTAAATAGAAACCTTTAGGCGAGTCCTCTTTAAAGCCAAAAAAATACATCTACTGTACTGACCCTTTGAGGACTAGTTCCAGAATCCTATGAAACTTTTCTATTCTTATATTCAGCTCTTTCAAGCTTGCTCCTTATCACTGAGCTATTTTTTTTTTTTAATCTCGTCAGAATGTTCCCAAATTGCCTCTGTTGGTAAATTATTCATATAAGGCAAAAGCTTTTAAATAGATTTGACAAGACAACTTCTTTAGCAAAGTCATTAAGATAAGAGACCTCAGCAGGGTTGGACGTTATTCAGATTAGACACAAAGCCTGCTGTGTGAACCAAGGCTTTTCTCTTCTCCTCTCCCTTTCTACCTCATTTTTTTTTTTTTTTTTTTTTTGTATCTTTAACTAAATGTCACTCAGCATAACAAATCACCACTTTGCCACAAGTAATGTAGGACTCCGGCAGTGTGCAAAACCGTTTCACGTGCAGTATGATAAAACATTGAACATGAAAATGTAGCCTGAGGAAAAATATTCATTCAAAGTTCAAAGGTGATTGTAGAGATGAAGACTATTAGAGACAACCTCTTTCCAGAGATTCTGATGACAGCAGTAATGGAAGAATTGGGTTAAGAATGGGTGTGGTACGTGTGTTTGCTCAAGATAAAGACATGAATGACATGCTCTAAAAGCACATATGTGCTTATTTAGACAATATTTAGTGGTTGCAGAATTTTCATGCTAACAAAAGACATATGTTCAAACTTCAGTGTTACCAGTTGATGACCTCAAGATCTGCTGTCAACCTGAATTCAAAAGAATCAACAGAGTTTATCCTGTGGGGATTTTAGGCAATAAAGTTTAAGGGGTAATCTGAGTAGGGAGAAAACTGTAGCAGCCAAATTATGATATTATTTAGGAAGCAGAATCCAAAAGGGAACTGAGAACTTCAAAGTTTCTGCCCAGCTGTTCAGAACTTCTTCTCCATATATAATTAATTCATTCAACTCCACACATCATTACAGGCAATTTGCATGAAACCTAGTGTTAATGATTAAACAGTGCTGACTGGACAACTTCACAGTCTCAATTCTGCTTATTAAACTAGAAAAATAACCTAGGTTTGAGAAAAGACTTTATTTGTTCATAACTCATCCATTATACTGCTACAGTCGTTTCAGTATTCCAACTTGTTGAAAACTGTCTTAGTTCCCTTATGAAAAGATGATTCAGTAAATTGAAAGCTAAATCAATTCTTCCTGGATCATGTGATTCTCCTGTCCCAGTATGACCACCTTCTGAGCGGACCCTGAACTGAGGATGAGCATTACAGATCCAGGCAGGAGACAAAACACAGTGAGAAGGATGAAACAAAGGGCCAACCAATGCAAACAGTCAAGTTTTCCCTGAGAGACCACTCACTGCTCTTTTTGGTTTCCATATTACATCATCTACAATGAGAGTAGACATCACAACACTTGAATGATGGCACGACCTCTTTTTCATTCATGACATTTGACACCTTGAAAGAATTTTAAATGTTCTTTATCCAAAGGTCATATAAAGTCAGTCCATAGGCGAAACATAACCTCAGATATGTTTTCCTGACTTCATACAATTATTTTTTTAGTGTATATTAATTGTAAACTTTAAAAATGATGAGATTCCATATATAAACATCTATGTCTGGCTCCTTTTGAGTACTCAGATGAAGGAGTAACATTTGAAACAGAGACATTGTATCCCCTTTAGATCTAGTACATCAGTTTGCTAAAGTTTCAATCCAGCCTGCAAGCTTCTGTTACATACTTAACCAACCTGAATTCGGTGGAGATATTTGACTTTCTGACTCTCTGTTGCTCAGCCCACTAATTTTTCAGATGAGAGATCCAAGGCTCAGAGAAGGTGACTTGTCCAAAATCAAGAGCTAATAATCAAGAGTTAGGCCTAGAACGTACGTAGTTCTTTCCATTGTAACTCTCTACTTCTCCTTTTCGATATCCTACCTGATCATGATTCTGGAATACTGATTATGACAGCACATTTTAATTACAATAACCATAACTATAAAAAAACAACTTTTTCAATGAATGAATTCAAGGGGTTATAATAAGATATAAAATGTAAGAAAGAAACTAAACCTCAAGATTGATGAACACATCAACTGATGATTTTCAGGGTGTGCACAGTATTTTTAAGCAATACAGTATATATATGTGTATGTGTGTGTGTGTGTGTGTATGTGCGTGTGTGTGAGTGTATATATGTATGTGTGTGTGTGTGTGTGTGTGTATTTGGCTGCGCTGCAGGGCATGTGGGATCTTTGTTCCCCAACCAGGGATCGAACCCACACCCCCTGCAGTGGAAACGCGGAGTCTTAACCACTGGACCACCAGGGAAGTCCCTAAGCAATGCAATATATTAATTAAAACCATACTTAGGGCCAACTAAATGATAGGTAGGAAAATATAGCAGCCAAATTATGATATTACCTAGTAAGCAGGACTCAAAAGAAAATCAAGAACTTCAATGTTTCTACCCAGCTGTGTAGAGCTTCCTCTCTCTATATAATTATCGGTGTGTTGATTAGAATTTGAAAAATATGGAAACTAATTTTTGGTTTGAATTCAGTTTAGTTTTGGCCAGTAGGATAGATTATGCCTTTGTCACGCTTTTGGATTGCTTCCTGCTAACATGAGGTATTAACTTGATGACCATGAAGATCTTTGATTCTTTGACATTTGGAATCTGATTAAACTTTTATTAAGAACACTGTAGACATTAGATGTAGATTACTATTTACAGTGGACTGTTAAGAGATTCTTTCTAAAGCTGTCAGTCCCTGGTTCAACACCCCCAGTTGCACCTGTACACCTCTACCCTTTCAGTCTGATGTAACCACGGATGGAAACTTTGAGTCCCACCAGGTCTTTAAGTCTAAGCAAATCAACAATCACTGAATTTGTCTAACGTTGAGAAGCCCCATTCTGCCGTTATTCCCACACTGGGGTTGCCATTTGCACTGGGTGACCAACAGACAGTACCAACACTCTTGAGGCTCTCAGAATTCAAAATCAACAATCCACATTACATGGGTGTCTCTGGCTCTCTTATGTGACACAGTCCCAATCTGTCAAGCACTAACAGTCCAAACACTAAGACGTTGCCCTCAAATTCATGTTTTACTGCTTGCTTTCTCTTGCCAAGTCTAAGATCACATAGCCTCCTCTCTGTGTTTTCCGTAGGGAATAGTCGAATGCAGGGGGATGATGGGGCTACAGGGGACCCAGATTCAGAGGGAATTGAGAAGTTGGCATTTAGGCAGGCTCCACAAGAGGAACTGGCCCTCACCTGATTTCTACCTCCTTGCTCTATCACAACCTCATGCACACAACTCCGTCTGGCTGTTAACTTAGAATCCACACTCCTGCTTTGAAAATCATGATGTTGCTATGGCTCAGGATTCTGTGATTGCAATACCACAGTTTTCTTATTTATAAAATGAAGAGCCTGGACTGATGTCTAAGATCAAAAGATAAAAGTTCTAAGATCTTGTGAGTTATTAGCAAAATTCGACTAATTCAAAAATAGAACACCTTGACATTGCAGAGAAGTGCTGCCGTGTAGGACGATATTCACCGGAAGGAAAGCTAGAGTCTCTTCTGACAGTGAGTTTCAGAGATTATGGCATCTTTTCAGGTCAGCTCAACAAACATTTCTTTAGCCTTATTACATATTGGGAGCAGTGGATTTGCAATCAAGTGTTTCACAAATATTTGAGGAGATAACATTTGAATTGATACATAAATAGTGTGACTAGGCAGAGAAAACAGCAAATGCAAAGACCCTAAGACCTAAGTTTGGCATGTTGGAAGAGTTTGAAGAACATAAAGGAGGCCAATATTTGTAGGGAAGTTTAGTGGGAGACGAGGCACAGCAGGAGGCCAGGATCAGAGCATGCTGTCCAGGAAAAGACTTCACACTTCATTCTGAGAGCAACTTAGATTTTATCCTCTGTGCTGCTGGAGAATAGGAGATGGAGCAGCCTCAAATTCAACAAGATTGATGGGGTGAGGCGACCTGAATGAACTGCAAAAGTTGATGGCTAAGCTGAATCTCAAAGGATTAACATGTTTCAGCAGGAGAATGGAGAGTAGGAGGAAAAGTTAAAAAAAAAAAAGGAAAATAGGAGAAAGAGAAGTCAATTGAGGTGGAGGCAACACCAAGAATAAAGATACGGGATTTTCCTGGTGTTTGGGGGAAGCCATAAGGGGACTAGAGTTGCTAGAGCATAAAATAGGAGATAGCACAGGCAGTATCTGAGACTGGGCAGGTGGGCAGGTGCTAGAAATGATCACATTACAACCATAGCCGCTCAGATATAAAGCACATTTGCTTATACATGCTAAGATTCTATACTGTATTAAACTACACTTGTGGCCAGAGGGCTTACAATCTTAGGCAATTAGCTTCTCCTTTCAGCATCTAGCATAGGGCTAGTAGGTATTCAATAAATACTTGTGGCTTGAGGACCCTTATGTAAACCTCACTGATAGTTTCTACTCATTTCTGCCAAATGTGTCACCAGTGTCTTCACCAAGTCAGATAGATCAAGACAACTTGTAGGCATTGATAACTGCTGCTTAGAATTCATGGTGAAACAATGTTCAAAGGGCCCCATCACCTCCCTTATTTCTGGCCTGTAAAGTTAACAAGGCATCCAATTTGTTCAGATGACTTGTCTTGCCTGAGTAATGCTTCATTACTTTATCTGAAGTGCAAAGCAACTTCCTTAGGGAAGACAATTTCACAGGAAATAATAATAATTTACACAGAAAAGCTTTACAGTCTTCAAAATGCTTTTACATATATAATGTTTTATCCTCGTAGAAATTCCTTGAGTTAGGCAAGATAGATATTATCATTTTCATTTTACTTTTATGAAAACCAAGGGTCAGAGAGGTCACACAACATCTAATCCTGGATTAGAAGTGAGGCCTTTGACTCATATTTTGTCACCATGGACTTTCCATGGAAAACAATCTTAAGACAGACAAATGCATAATAATTTTATTATTTTGGTAGAAAAAGGGCATGAATTTGCTATAAGCCAATCTTTCACGTAAAAGATCTTCGTCTGTGCTTCCATTTCTTTACTGAACAAATATTAATCCGGTGCCTAGTACATATCAGATATTTTTCTAGTCACTGGGGATAGAACAAAACTCCCTGACCTTGCGCTGTTTATACTCTAGTGGGAGATGGACAGTCAACAAGTAAATCACATAGAATGTCAGGTGACAAGTGTTATGGAGGCCAATGAAGCAGGGAAGGGAGATGGAAACTGTAGGGTGAGTGGGTGTAGGTTAAATAGGATGATCAGGAAAGGCATGGCTGAGATGATGGACGGTCTTGGTGCAAAGGTCTGTGGAAGGTAACACAGAGCCTAGAAGAGCTGGGGGAAAAGACTCTAGGCAGATAAAATATCATTTGCCAGAGCACTGACATGGTAGAATGCCTTGCTTATTGGAGGAACAGCAAGGGGTTCCATATGGCTGGGGCAGAGGGCGAGACTGCAGGAGATGCAGGTAGAGTTAATGATGTGTGTGTTGGGAATGAGGACGCCATTGGAGGGTTTTGAGCCCAAGACGGACAACATCTGTTTCACCTTTTTAAAGGATGCTTCTGGCTGCTGTGGGAAGAGTAGATTATACAGAGGAGGTGGTGGTAAATGACGGACGTAGCAAGACTCATATAGAGATGATCACAATAACCCAGATGAGGGACGCCATCGGCTGAGTCACAGGTGGCAACAGTGGAGGAGGTGAGAAGCGGTTGGGTTGAGAATATATTTTGAGAGTAGGGCCATAAGGACTTGCTAAAGGATTAAATGTAGGTTGCGAGAGACGAATATTTTTGTTGAGTCCCTATCATGTGCCAAGAACGTGATTAAGAGATAGGGATGCAATGATGCTTCAGACAGACATGGCTCTTGCCTTTGTTGAGTAACCGCCTCCCAGTCAGACAAGTGGCCACACTGATCAAAAGAGCCTCATTTGCTTCAGTGTTTCCTGGAACCACAACTCCGACTGATGACCCATCACCCCAGGCCTGAGCGAATCAACTATTTTTACTGAGCCTCAGTTTTGTTCATAGGGAACTGATAAAACAAACAACCAAACTTAAATCTCTTTTAGCTTAAGAGTTGGTGCACCTAAAATGAAAGAGGGAGGGTTCTCTTTTTCATTATCTTCTATGAAAAGGGACTACATTTTTCAGGGAACATAGGATCTCTCCAAAAACTGGAAATGTTGGAATCAGGGAATATGAGGAGCCTCCCCTGTATCTGTGTTCTCACCTTGAAAGCATGTGATTGCCGACACATCTGTCACAGACCTTGAATTGCAGTCAATAACCTGCTAAAGCGCTAACTCCAACACACAGAAAAAAATGAGACCCAAGAGAGTTCTACCCTTGAGGAAATCCCTGGCTGCTTTCTTAGGATGCCAAGGAGGGCAGTGAAGCAGGAGGCTTGGCTCTGCTTTACCCCAACAGAGAGGTAGAGAGCCAGGTTTACAGCCCCATCTTGAACTTGGTCTCTCTGTGTCCTTGCTTGATCTCTCCAAGCCACTGAAAGGCTTTGTCTTTATATCTCATTGTCTCACTATTTACCATTGCTCCTTTGTTTCCTCAGTGCAGAAAGCTACATAGACTGTGGGTGATACATAAGGTGCATTCTAACCATCACATTCACTCTCGCCACTGTAGCTGAAGTCCAGCTGGGGAAACAGGGGCAGAGCAATCGCCCAGGTGGAGCCCAGGAAGACAGTGACTCAGTAACTTCTTCCCACAGGTTGGAGCTCTGCCCAAGGAGATGCATGGGAACCAATTTCTTCCCTTGCCTCCTGCTTCGCTCCCCAATGTTCATGCCTCTCCACTGCCTCACCTCTCACAAAATGACCCTGCCTGTCACTCAGGCCCGCACCTTCCCATCCAGGTTAATGGATGATTCCACCTCTCTGCATCTCCAAGCTCAGCTAACCCTCATAGCGAGTGTAGCTTTTCTCTGCTCATCCCTCTGTTCAACTGGCCTCATATACAGAACCTAGAAAAGAGGCAAAGCTTAAAAAAAAAAAGCCTCATTAAATTTCTGTGTATAGAATCCTGTGATGCCACCCATTTTGCTTTCATGAAGATTTTTTTCTAGGGGAAAAATTTGTCCCAGGGCACAACCAATCATCGGGCCCACAGCAGGCTTGGTGCTACTGCCGCCCGGGCCACTGTGCCTCCAGAAACTGGTTTTCTTCACTCCATTCCCTTGGCCTTTGTCTTATCCGGTTTCCATCCTTATTTTCAGGTGTCCAGGGAGTATTTCTTCTTTCTCCCCTCTCCCCTATAAATTTGTCATTGTTTTGAACTTCTCCCACCTGTGTCCCCTTCCTAGGTTCTGTGCTTAAGATGTGTGGACCTGTTAGATGCAGATCCATGGTTAATTTCTTTTATTTATTTATTTATTTTTGGTGGTAATTTGTCTTTTTTACTTCTGTTGAAGTATAGTTGATTTACAATGTTGTGTTAGTTTCTGGTGTACAGCAAGGTGATCCAGAGTCTTTCTCATTATAGGTTATTACAAGATATTGAATATAGTTCTCGATACCATGGTTAATTTCTATACAATCCTGTGTTTATTCTGGTGTCTGGGAGGTTTTTTTGCTGCCTATGCTTATAAATGTGTGTTTGTGTGTGGGAGGGGTGGTTATTATTTTTAAATCAAAAATCTTCTATAGTATTGTGTATCCCTTGCCAGAGACAGTCACAGTCTGGCTGCCTCTCTACCCAGAAAACACTACCCACCATTCCCGGAGCCTTGGCCAGAGTCAGCATGAGGCACTGGCCTGGGGCCAAGAGACCTCTGCTACCGTCAGGGAGGTGGTGACAGGCTGAGGGGGGCTGAGAATCCTCTCATCACACTTTCTTGGGTAAGCTAGTCCAAATTCATGTCCCTGTTTCATACATTCCATTATAGTCAAAGCCAGCAAGGATCTCATAAAATGGAGATTTTTAAATGCACTTAAAACTACAGGATTGTTTTCTCATGATCAGGTTTGTAAATTACGGAGGAGAGGAAAGGTGCTGGGAGCTTTTCCTACACGCAGGAATGTGTGGTCGTGCCTTCGGAATTAGGAAATAACGTGAACACTGGCAACCTGTCCTCCAGGTGGAGGTGAGGAAGAGAGAGAAGATTTCGGGGTTTCTTTGCCAAATAGTGGTTTTGACTTGCCAAGATCTTCCGGGAGTAATTCCTGCTTTCCCGAGAAGGTCCAGGATCCAAATGGCAGCAGCCAGATGCGAGAAACCCCTCCAACCCGCCCACGGCCCCTCCCACCGGCTGAGAACTGGAAAGGTGATCCACCTGGCGGCGGGAAGACAGAGGTCCTTCTCTCTGCTTGTAGCTTTATGAGTTGGCAGCTCTGGAAAAGCCTCCCTTTGATCTTGAGCTTTGAAGGGATCAAACAAGCTGCTTTAATGGGTGGGAATGCTGCTCTGAAAATCCTACCTTTTGTCATTAAAGCATTTCTCCTTCTCCTCCTGGGGCAGGTGCAACGGGAGGATAGAGTCTGCTTTCCAGGCCCTGTGCCAGATGTTCGGTCTTGCAACCAGTAGAACAAAGGAGTGAAAGTGAGATCAGGGCAGCAACTGACAAGGCCTTATCCACAAATGAGCTCTGCTGGGTTTGGGAGTTAGTTCTTGATGTGTTCCTTCCTGAAACCTGCTTTAAGTACGCTGCATTTTACAAAGGCCAGAAATCAGCTGCTTTGGTGTTAACCGTGCTGATCGTGACTTCTTCGAAGCTTTTCGATTTTGTTTGGAAGAGGGCTCACCTTTAAGCAATGGGATTTGGGCTAACATCCTTTGATTTATGAGATATGTTTCCAATCCTGTTCAGCCTAGGATCCCAGACATTTCCGAATGCCAAAACAGCCTTTAAATAACCACTTTTATTCCTTCGGCCTGTGTTGCTACTATGACAGCAGAAAGAGAGAAAGAAAAACTGGATCATGGTTTTCCTGAGGACCCTTCCAACATGCTTCTAAGAACATGCTGTTAAAATCTCACATCAGAGAGCTATTTAATACACTTCCAAAGCTCACCTGAAATAAACAAATCCTACACACTGTCTAATTCCTGGATAAGTTTAACACTGTTTCTTTATAAATGTTTTCCGGAAATTGCCTTCAATACCTTTAAGGAAGAGATACCGGTGATTATGCCTCCAAATGATTCCATAACTGTTCAAGCTAGCAGGTGAGGTTTTCTTGGTGATGCTTATATTTCATTACGCATCCCGTGGAACTAGATCTCCCAGGGTATATTGTGCAAATCCCCATTCCCAGGAGATGCTCCTTGAAGAGACCGCTCCATAGCCAAAGGACTTAGGAAAACATTTGAGAACCACAATTACCTCCTGATAATCTCACTGGGCATTAAATTTAAAGTCTTTTAGAAGAAACTTGTTAAATATCATTTAACCCATATATCCCTAAATTATCTGACCAGGGGAAATGTTCTCCATGTTATAATTAATGTCCCATGGAACTAACTCTTGGGGAAACGCACTAGGAGATATTCTGCCTTAGAGCACGAACACCGGCTATACCAGGAGCAATTTCTTAGCAGATTCCCAGGCCCTTCCCTGAGGATCTGATGGGATAGACCTGGAGTGAGGGCTGGGAACCTGAGTTTTAACACGGAATCCTGGTGATCCTTACCAATGAGGTAAGTTTGAGAAATTCTGGCTTTCTGTACACCCATCCTCTCTACCCTTTCTCTCTCTCTCTCTCTCTCTCTGACACACAACACACACACACAAATATATGCTAATTATAAAAGAACACCTTAAACTACACAAACCCCTGAATGTAACAGAGCTGATTTCTTCTTGCAATAAGAAGGCAGAGATAATATAGGCAGTAGCATTCTAGCGTAAGTCAAAGTAGATAAAGTAAGTCTGTCTTTTTATTGCCGCTAAGAATAAGGAAGAGCAGCCTGAGAGTGGGCGCTGGTACAGGACAGTGGGTCAGCTCGCAGACCAGGAATGTAGCCACCTGGACTTGGGATCCTCGCCTCTCCTGCCCTTTGTTTTCCAAGTCTCAATTTCCTCATCTGTAAATTCAGGGATGAAAAACATAATAGTTTTCTAACCCAAGGTATTAGAGAGGATTAAATTCGACAACGTAGGTAAATTGCTAAGTATAACACCCAGCATGTTCCAAGTGCTTGATAAATATCAGCTATTATTTTGAAGCAAAGATTTTCAGAGGCACAAAAATACCCGAAAGAAGCAAAAACAGAGTGGAGAGAAGGCCTGTCCTTGGATATCTGGAAAATCACCCCTGCAGAAGACTCTTCCGAGTAAAACACAAAATGAGCCGTAGTAAGTGTGCTTTGTGCCTTATCTGTTCTGCTATCAGCTGCTCCCAGACTCCTGCAGCTGGAGTAGGTGAGCATTTCTGGAAACGTCCCCTGTTCCCTGTGCGTTTAGACCTTCCAAGTTCCAGGCCACCAGCACCCAGGGCTAACCTCAGCTTCCTCCGCAAACAAACTCAAGGCAGCACAAAAAGGGTTACAGCCATGTTTCTAAACAAATAAGAACTGCCAAGGCTTGGTGCTGATATGAAATTATAATCAACGCATTCACGGATTGGTAGTATTTATCATGTTGTTAGCATTGTAAATTTGTACCATTGTAGATAGGAGTCACACAGCTTGGGGCCCTGTAACTTCACCTATTGTTTTCCCTGTGTTATGATAAATTTCCAGCAACACTTGATTAAAACTGCCAATTTGTTGGGAATAAAGAGAATCTCTCGACACCACCAGGACTAATTACGTCGTCCTTGCCAAAGGGGTAGTTGAATAATTGCACGCGATTATTGCTCAGGCCTGGCGCTTTTCACATCAGTAGCAAAGCAATGAAGATTGATTCCCTTTAATTAATCATTTAAAAATAGCCCCCTCGTATCATTCCCTAAATAGGAGGGAGCATGTTCCTACATTTTTCTTCCAAAAGGCGCCCGGATGCAATTGGTTCCCTGATGAGATATCAAAATGTGTGTGCCTGTCTGAGATAGGAGGACCTTCTCTGTAATTGATTGTGGATCCTATTCTCCTGATTCTTTATCCCCAGCCCTGAACTCTCTTTGTAATCTTAACAGCCTGGAGCACATTTACATAACTTTCATTAATTGTACTCGGGCTTCTCATTAGAAAGAGAGGCAACAACACTTACCTGATCCAATCTAGGCTTCATTCTGCATTCCTACTAACCTGATAGATTGGGCTCAAGTATTCCCAGCATTTGCTTGGAGGACCAAAGGCTCCACAGGACAGTATACTATAAGAAGGCCTTGATATACACTATTATTTATTATTTGCATTGTTTGTTTCTCTCTTTTTCCAACAGTATCCAAATTCAGCCTTGTTTATGTTTTTTAAAACACCAGTGTCTACTTTCTCAACGCAACCCTTTAAATTTAAGATACCGTAAGTCATCTTAAAACGTTTCTTGTTTTTTGTATACTCTTTCATTAACTTGACTGTTATCCGTCTTTGCTGTGGAAAAAGATTCAATCAGCAAAGTTTGTGCATGGTCTTCTGAACAAGAATTCTACTTGATGCTTTGAAGTGCTGCAAAAGGAGGGTGATGGCACTGTTTTTCTAATTGGAAAGAAAATTATCAAGTAGGAAATGTCCAATTTGGGCACATCTCCGCTTCCCACACCCTGCTCTTACCAACTGTTCCTCTCCCATTTGCAGAAAATATCATTTAATAAGTTTTTATATAATCTGGTTTTCAACTTTTTAAGATGCTAGAGGAATAGGACAGTTGACCATCTTAGTACGTCATCTGCCTATTTTTATTTTGAACCTTCCTCTCCAAAGCTCCTTCTCCTTTCCACCGACCCTCTGCCCACTCCTGTCCCGGGAATCGAAGTCCTTTCCCTGTCGTCTTTCAAGGCTTGGTCCATCCAGCAGAGACAAAGGATGAAAAGAAAAGGGAGATTCAGCACGTGGCGATCACAGGAGGCTTTGTTCTGTGTATACCTGAATGCCCATCACTGCCAGTTTTTGTTTCTTTACATTTCAAGATGCCTTATTTGAACAAACTTGAAGAGTTAGGTGGTTATCTGCCTGTGTGGGGCTGGCTTTTTAGTAAATTATAGAAACAGGGAGCTTGATTGTATCTCAAAGAGCATCTGTTCCAACGTGTTGAGATGAGAAAGCTGAGGTCCCAAAAGAAGAAGTGGTCCTTTTTGTGAATGTTCAGTGGATGTTATAGAAGGAGGGAAGGCAGAGGAGGGAGGAAGAATGGTGGATGAGCAGAGACACAGCTTAGGATGTGCACTCCAGGCTTTGGAGTCAGACCTCTATTGGAACCTCAACTCTGGCATGAATGTTTAGTGCTTGAACCTCACTTTTCACTTTAGCCATCCAAAAGTGACAACACCTTCCTATAGGATTGTTGTAAGAATGAAAAATCACACTGAAACAGGCTGGGACCTGGGACCTAGGACCCTTTGCTGCAGTGCTTGCACCTGAACAAAAGTCTCCTTAAGCAATAAAATACAAAGAAACTATGACAGACTAAAAATAACTGTGTGCATGCATAATTGTGGCAAATTATGGACAAAAAGATACAAAAAGACCAACTGCTACTTCTGAAGAGCCAGGAACAAAAATAGGGTGTCGGGAGCAAAAGCAGGGTACTGTGCATGCCCTGTGCACTCAACACCATCAGGCAACCCACCTAAGCCACCCCTCTGACCCGACCCCTGGACCCACCCCTACCCTCACCCCATATGAGGAACCAGCCCTCCCCGCCTTGGGGAGCGAGCAAGGGGACCTGTTACTTGTTTCACTCCCCCCTGCTACAGCAGGGGCCCCAGTAAAGCCTTGCCTGAATTTCTTGTCTGGTCTCTCATCTATTTCTATTGATCGGGGAAGGCCAAGAACCCTGGTTGGTATCAATATAGGCTGGGCAATGGACACCAAAGAGATTCTTATTTAAAGATAATGAAAATGACCATAATGATAACAAGGTATGGTGCCTGCCACCATGTGTTCCCGGCCTCCGTGTTTTGAGTTTTGAAAAGAACCTTGGTTCATTCATCAAGTGGTCTTCATTGTCCTCCTAGGACTTTATCTTTACTCCAGAGTCAGTTGGGAATGGAATAAGGTAAGAAAAAGTACCACCAGTGGCTCTCTAAGCTTCTCCCTTGTCACTCTTCTTCCTCTCTCCTCCCACTACTGGGTACAGAGAGCAGAGCTGGACGGAGTGAGGAGACATGTATGTAATGGGTAGTTGGCAACTGGCAGATTTAAGTCCTTGTGGCTCTGAGCTCACAGGAAGGTGGATGGATAACTGTGACACCTCTCAAGGAACTCCTAGAAGAAAGCATCTGTTGGTTGCTCCATCTTGGAGAACCCTGGTAGTGATAGTCAGAAGCTTCAACTCGGGGTCCCAGCTCTAGAACCCTCTACCTTAGGTAGAACTTATCTTCCCGACTGCCCTGCGAGACCATCCTTTTCATCTTCTCCATAAGTCGGGATCCGTCCCTTGACAGATGTTTCTTAGTTGACACTATACGTTACATTTGAGTAATTCTCAAATTTTGATCGGCGTGACTTGGAGATCTTGTTAAAATACAAATTCTGATTCGGTAACTCTGAGGTAGGGCCCCAAACTCTTCATTTCAAATGAACTTCAAAGGGATGCCAGTGCCGCTGACCTGTGGCTCATACTATGATCGTCACTGTCCTCTGGACGATGCTTCAACAACCAACCTTAATCTCAGTCTCGGAACAGTTTTACTCAATATGATCTCTCCATCCTCTTAATAGATTTACAAGAGAGAACATATAGTCTCATTTCAAATATGTATCACGATATACTATGATATGCTTATAATACCAATAGTCCTCTATCTTAACGTCTCACAAAATCCATACTCATAACCACCAGGCAATGGTGGGAGGGGTGGAGAAGATGTGACTCACAAGAGAGTGAGAGTTTTCTCCCAAACCCTCCTCTACCTTCCTTAGCAATCATCTCTATCACATGGCTGGTGAGGCCCGTACCCATCCCTGGACTAGTGCTTTCTCATTATTGCTCAGTTGTATTCCAGGCAAAAAAATGAAGATGGTCTTTAAAAGTGTAATGGCAAGAGAGACATAAAGAAGGGGCTGGGTATGAGATTCATAGTAGAAGGTCAAACACCATATCAAACAAATAATTTAAAATTAAGCTAATATATTCCTGAAACTCATAGTATAAGTCTGCTAGGGCTACCATCACAGAGTACCACAGTCTGGGTGGATGAAACAACAGAAATTTATTTTCCCACAGTTCTGGAGGCTAGAAGTTGGAGATCAAGGAGTGAGCAAGGTTGGTTTCTTCTGAGACCTCTCTCTTTGGCTTGTCAACGGCTGTCTTCTTCCAGTGGTTCTTTCTCTATGTCTCTCTGTGTCCAGATTTCCTCTTCTTATGAAGATACCAGTCATACTGGATTAGGGCTCACCCATATGACCTCATTTTATCTTAATTCCTTCTTTCAAGGCCCCATCTCCAAATGTACTGACATTTTGAGGTATGGGCATTAGGACTTCAACATATGACTGTTGAAGAGACACAATTCAGCCCATAAAACTACCCGGTCCTCACTGGTTCTGCACCCAATGCACTGTGCTTATCGAGTCACCTCCATAACCTGGCAGTGAGAATGTGCTTTCAAATGCACATGCTGGGTTAGAGCAGCTGGGTTAGAACCCCCAGAGCAGTTCACATGTTTCCATCAGGTCCTCTCAAATCAAAAAGGTACCAAATAAAGATGTAAACAAAAGCTTTTATACTCATGCATTTCTGAAATAGTAGCTCTTGTTTCTGGAAGAGAGGTTCAGGTCAGGTAGCTCTGATGCAGACAGATTGGATCTAATAACATCAAGAGCATCCCTGCAGCCTGAGAAGTACTCCTGGTTGCCCATATAGACAGGTCAGAGCAAACTGAGCCGGCTGAATACCTCCTTCCTTTTGTTTTAGCTGAAGTTTTATAGATTCAACCTCAAAGAAAACCATTTTTACATATGCAAGCATTTTTATACTAAAGAAATGCAAAAATCTCTCTCTCCCTCACACACACACACACACATACACACACACACACACACACACACACACCGTACACAATTTCAGGAACTAGCCCCTTGCCTCTAACTAAACATACCAGCAGGTGCCTGACTGCATTACCATGTTTTTAAGTCCTGAGGTAGCAACAACCAATAAGCAATATTCTAGGTGTAATCTCAAATTCTGTGCTATTTTCCAAAAGAGCATTAGCCTTTAAGGTTCTCATTAGGCGGTGTAAACTTTCTTTTGATTTGTCAGTCACTGTCACCCCTAGGTCTCCTTCTGCCTTCCTGCTTCCGATGTTTCCCCACCTGCAAGTCCTGGACAATGCTATGTCATACTATAAAGAAAAATGAAGTACTTTCCAGCTTCCCAAATTGTCTCTTCTGGGAACCTATTTATCAGCAGGCACAATACAAAAGAGAGGAAGTGCTGTAGGTAGATATTATAAATTCCATTGGGGTTTCAGAAGTTGAACCATCTATTTTATTCTAGCAGGAGATGTTTTCTATATATCTGCTGATTGCACATTCATTCTTTAATCTTTATACATGAAAAGCTACAAGCAGAAAGCCATGGACTAAAATTTGCACTGTAAATTGTTGAACACTTGCAACAGATATAGAAAATCACAGTGTGAAAGCTGTTAAAGCTGGGAAAAAATAAATTGGAGGCACCACAGGAAATGAAGGTTTTACATAAGAACAAGGAGCCAGCCAGAGTTTTCACGTCCGTTTTGTAATAAAGGAAATCGTGATCCACATAAAGCCCACTTTGGGAAATTTACATTTTGATGGATAATACGCTTATAACAATTAGTATGAAGTGTTCCTTGTTTCCTGTGACATGTTTCTAATAGACAGTCCACATGCAACTTTAGCAGAATTTAACTGCTAATATTTGAAGTGCAGGTAATTCCTTGGTTCTCATTTAAAATACCATAATGCTCTCCTTGCTCCAGGCAGGCAAAAATAAAATCTCAATTAAAATAAAATCAGGCATGGTTCCAGTTAAGCAACGATCATTTCGAGAATTAATGCCATAAAGCTTTTTTCCATAAAGTGCGTAGTCAGTGTGGTATAGGAACAATAGCACCAGATTGCAATTCTGGTTCCCTGGATCCAAAATTGGCTTTTCCTTTACCAGGCTGTTTAACCTCGCACACGTCACTTAACCCCTCTGGGCAACAGCTTCATCGTTGATAAAACGTGAAATGGTTGTACTTACCATCTCTTAGGCCTCATTCGGCTCTAAAATGCTGGACTCTACAATCTAAGCAACCTGTGGAAATCCTTGTCACCTTGAGAAATAAGTCTCAGAGGGCCTTGGCTTCACCACAATCTTAAACTCAAGGAAATGACAGACATGCTGCAGTGACTAGGAACAGAGCTCACAAACTGGCAGCTCTGTGCCAGATGTGGTCTTCAGAGCTTTGCCTGATGAACAAAGCATTTTAATTTAAAAAGAGAAACAAATAAAGAACCCTTTAGTCGTCCGGTCTGCCCCGTACCCTGCTTCCCTATCGTCCTCCTGCCAGCTAAAAACTGGCACTTGCCATCTGCCTCTTGAAGGATTAAGTCACTAGCCACGGCAGCCGCTGACCTTCAACACACCCTGAAAGGAGTTCACAGGGTGGAGATCAGGAATGAGGCACTCTGTATTCTGGGAAAAACCGGCAGAACAGACCTTCAGATAATCAGGTATTTTCAGGAGAAGATTTTATTAGCCCAATTCTTGCATCTCCTCATATCTAGAAAAGCACTAAAATCATTAACAGTGACATCTGTTCCTCGTGACTAGCAGCAAGTCTCTGCCAAAATGTGTGCTTGACTACACGAACCCCCTTCACTAAAATCATATATAATACTGACCTCTCCCCTGACCTCTTTGGAGCAGTTTCTCAGAACTATCTGAAATGCTGTCTCCCAGCCTCTAGTCCTCATTTTGTCCCAAACAACTTAACTCACAATTCTCACGTTGTACATTTTTTTTTCAGTCGACACTCCATCCAAACTGATGCATTCACTTAAGTCGTCTGCCTGACCCCCTGGGGAATTTGCACTGATGACTTGGACCTGATACTCGTTCATTCTTTACGCAAATAATTGCTGAGCTCCAACTCTAGGTGTCAAACACTGTTCTAAGTGTTGAGATTGTAACAGTAAATAAAAGAGACAAGACTCCTCTAGCACCAACAACTAGTTGGGTTATTTTACTCTGAAGTGAATTTTCATCTTATTTGGAAATGGGAATAGTCAGATCAAACTTTTTCACGGCTACCTTTGTTTCTAAAGTAGAGGCCTTAGATGACTCAGGACCCTGTGCTGGTTGTCACAGTGCCTGAGAAGATGCAGAGCTGTCATCGTAAACTTGATCGGGCACCTGAGCTTCAGAAATTATTTCTACGGCTCTCCCCTCTGCTTGTGGCAAAATTTCCCTCCTCCCACATCTCCGGGGTTTGAGAGTGTCTTACTGCATTGGCGATGAACAAGAATGCTAAGGCAGAAGGAATTAGATTCTTCTGTTTAATGTTCCAGCTCTTCTGCTGCCTTGTGCTCATGTCTTGTGTCTTTTCTCCCTCACTCATCCTTCTGTTTCCATCCCAGGTCCCTCTCAATCCACTGCCAATCTCTGAGTGTGGAAAGTAAGGCAGGGCATCAGGTAACAATGAAAATGCCCAATAAATAATTGGCTCCTTAAGTCCATCTGCTTATCTTTTGGGGTTGGGAGGAGGAGTGAGGAGGGAAATATTAAATCAAAACACTGATCCAACAGTGATCATAGCAGGAAAACAAACTAGGAAAAGAATACATGAAATTGTGAAACCAACTGCCCACCAATGTGAGGGGGAAAAAAGCTGGTGAAAATTATTCACAGGTTTTTCTGTCCCATGGCCTCACAACTGAAAGAAAAACTGAAGTGTAGTGGAAAGAATGCTGGAAGAACCATCAGGACACCTGAGCATTTCTCTAAACTCTAATATGCCAAGTCCTCACCAAGTCTTAGCTTCTTTTTCTAAAAATGAAGAAAACTGTCTGTGCTGGTTCTCAGCCATGGTTGTACGTTAGAAGGACCTAAGGAGATTTTTTTATTTTTATTTTTTTATTTTTTTAATGCCGATGCCTCTGTCTCATCCAGACCAACGAAATCAGAATCCTTGGAGGGGGCTTCCCTGGTGGCGCAGTGGTTGAGAATCTGCCTGCCAATGCAGGGCACACGGGTTCGAGCCCTGGTCTGGGAAGATCCCACATGCCGCGGAGCAACTGGGCCCGTGAGCCACAACTACTGAGCCTGCGCGTCTGGAGCCTGTGCTCCGCAACAAGAGAGGCCGCGACAGTGAGAGGCCCACGCACCGCGATGAAGAGTGGCCCCCGCTCGCCGCAACTGGAGAAAGTCCTCGCACAGAAACGAAGACCCAACACAGCCAAATAAATAAATTAATTAAATAAATTTATAAAAAAAAAAAAGAATCCTTGGAGGGAGAGCCCAGAAACAGAATAAATGACTGCTCCCCAAGGGATTCTAATGTCCAGTCAAGGCTGAGAGCCACTGGCTTAAAATATCCATCAAAACAACTTTTGTGTAGCTGGCACTAAATTAATGTGAGTTAAATTGAACTAAATGAGTTCAACATTTCTAACTCCAAAATTTTATAACTTTCATCCTCTGTAATAATTATATTTTGCTATACAAATCATTTTTGTCAAAAATATCTTTCTAATTTGTACTGGAACTTTAGCGTTTCAATAGAACTAAAACCAAACCAAAAGAAAAGAAAACAAAATGTAGATGACCCTCTAATCTGAGGATATGGAAGTCACTCCAAACAAATAAATAAATAAAGCATAAAAGGAGCCCAGAATACATGTTTGTAGATCTGAAAAAAATCTAAAAATTCTTTATATCACAAAATATAAAATACCAATAATAAACTGGTGAAAATATTTGTACATACACGAAATATAAAGGGATGTTATCTTACTACATAAAGTCCTTTTACAAATGAATAAGTAAAACATAAATATCCTAATAGAAAAATGGGAAAATATGCGAACAAACTACACATTGTAGAAGAAATATAAAGAGTTAATAAACATTAACTAGTTTAAACTTCGTAGTAATTCTATTTTGTTAGGGAATCTTTTTTGAAGAAATACAATTTAAATTAATACGGTGGTATTTTCATCTAACAAATCTGAAGGATTTTTTTCTTTCAAGGAATGATCAGACAACACATGAAGAGGCAAGGGCTGCTCTTTGTCTACGATCAGAGCAATGTTCTTGCTAAAATAATCAGCCCCAAATTTGCAAGCATACAATATGTGCCTGTTCGCTACCTAAACGTTTTAACAGCCTCAAAAGTTTGTTCCACATGAATGTTAACCGTGGAATCATTTTTTCAAATATTTAGGAAGCTAAGGAATCAAAGGGTGAAGTTTTTACCCCAAGACAAGAGAGAGCACGTCGAGGTAACTGAACCCAGATCTCAGAATTACATGCCTGCTGGGAGGGAGGTAAAACACATGAACTTGGGGGGAAGGAACAGTGAGGACAGGGGAATGGCTGACCTGAGAAATACCTACTCGGTATAAGGAAAGATAAATAACAGTAACCAAAAACCTTTTCCATTTTCAAATCTTTCTGGATTAGGATGACTCATGGCACCCAGAAGGCAAGAATCAAGAATTATAGATGATAAAATGAGAACGGTATTGACAGTGTTTATGAAGAACCAAACACAGGATGAAAAAGTCTTCGTATGGTATTAATACATTGCCTTAAAAAAAGAAAATGTATTTGCAAACATCTCATTGAAGCTATAAGGGAAAGAATGCATCCATTGAATTACGGGTAAAGTAAAATTATTAACTTTGGTGGGTTTTTGTTGTTGTTTGTTTAACTATTGCTCTGTGGGATATGTAAGCAATTACTTAATTTTTTTTTTTCCCTTGAAACATTTTAGATGTGGCTGCCATGGATTTTTCTACTCACAGGGCTTTCTTTCACAACCTTCAAAACAGGCAAGCCTTCTTCAGGAAGTGTACCAATTTCATACTGCTTCTGCGTCATTCCAGGGCTTCAGTTTCTTTCACCTTGAGGAGAAGCCCTTTCTCAGTCTTCCAGAGCTAAGTCCCATTTACTCACACCCCTTACTTTTCTCTTAACCACAAAGTGAGAACATGAGCCAAACTAAAGCCATGTTTTACCTCAAGATTATACTGATTTAGAGGTTGAAGCCTTTCCTGAGTAGCACTGCTACCGGACCCTCTCTAACAACCATCTCTCTTTTAACAGTTTAAAAATATTGGGAGTTTTCAGGTTTTTTTAAATGGCTTAAATTATAGATAGGTAGATAGATAGACAGACAGACATAAAGAATGTCATATGTCTCCCCAGTTATCACCCACAAACCCTGTTGATAAGACAGAGCTGAGTTTACTGCTTACCAGAGTGAGGGAGAATACCACCTCAAGAGAGCTTTGGTGGTGTCTCAGAGGTGGACGCAAGATCAGAATTTACTTAGAATTGGAAGTTTGTGTTAAATTAGGTCTTTCAGTGTGGGGACTCCATTAGGACTGAGTAAGAATCACGATATAACAGTTTAGGATTGGTGTGTAGGGAAGGAAAAACTTTTCATCTATTCTCTCAAGTTTAGTGATTGAGACCTGCAAATTAAACTGACAAAAGACAGATTAGCAGGAGAAAAGATTTATTTGTACAGGACGCCAAGGAAAGAAGTACCTGGCTCACTACATGGTTAAAGTAAAGGCTTATGTACCTAACTTAGTAGAGGAGGGGGAGAGGGGAGAAAAGGCTTCTTGGGGGAAGAATAAATAGGTTTCTTTAGGAAAGACACAGAGCTTTTAGGATAACAATCAGGAGATAAGAAAGTTTATGATAATGTTCATCTATACAGTATGAGGGGGTCTTTCTTTCTCCTTCAGGGCCATAAAATATCCCCAGACAAGGGATTTGGGGTAGGTTTTATTCCCATTCCCATTCTCCCCTCTGGGAGTAAATCTGCCCAAAGGAAGGCATTTATGGCAGCCTTATTTTCCAAAAGTTGTTGCTTTTAGTCAGATAAGGGAAAATCTGAGACAGCTTCTCTCTGCCTCTGTTGATTCTCAATTATCTTCAGCTCAAAATAATCCTTATGCCAAAGTGGCATATTTGGGGTGACATATTCTGATCTCCTTCAAGTGGAAACAGCAAGGCAAGGATCTTTGAGGCGAAGAATTCAAAGTATCTGGGGACTTTGTAAACTGTTGATACTTTCCATTGAAGAATTGATGTCTTTTTGGAAAATTCTTATAATGAACAATCAAGTTATCTGCCTGTGCAAAATTCTCCTAGAAGGGTAAAGTTACCTTATTTAAGACAATAGAAAAGTCAAGTCCTATTAATATAGAGAGTAAGCTCTGTGGGTTAGGTAGTTTAAGTCTTTGGTGTGCGTGTGTGTGTATGTGTGCAGCTGAGATGTAGGAGATATTGAACTACTCAACAAATGTTATTTCTTCTCAAATCTGTAAACAGTAATATGTGCAGAAAATATCATAATTGCCTATTGATTTGAATAAAGCCCAAAGTATTGAGCCTGTATTCAAGACTCTTAACCTTGTGTATCTCTATTACTTATAACATTTTTTCTGGCAACCTGGAGTACTCAAGTCCCCACCACTTTTCTGTCTTTCATTTTAAATTATCTTTTCCCCATGTGCCTAAACAATTTTTTTTTTAAACTGGTTGATTATCACACATGAAAAAATTATCATTAAACAAGTATAGGAAAAGCTGAGTGAAATAAAGTTTAACAAATTTCTTTACTCAAGGACTTCTCAGGGCCTTTTGGGATTTTTTTAAGGCAAGCAATTGGTATAATATATTTTACCAAATTTATTAGACTACAGAACACTTTTTTGAAGTCCATTTCACATGACTAGTTCTCCAAGAAATATACTTGAAGAAACAATGGTCTAAGTCCTACCTACTCCTCAAGCCCCAGTTCAAATACCTCATTAATGGAGTCTTCTTCCAAATCCCTATGAGATACTGAACATGAGACAGACTACTCATTCATAGGGATTTTATTATAATAATAACTGTAGTTTTTATTTCAAATTTAAGTATTGTTCTCATGAGTAATATGGCTCATATTAAGAAATGTTAGAAAATATTAGGAAAACAAAATTAACCTTTTTACTATCTAATGAATATTAATATTCTAGACTAGACATGATGAGAACAATCAGAAAAGTCTAGGTGCTCCATAAGCTCCTGAATGAATGTGTGATAGCTACTATGAGAATATGTGAGGAGAATTATTCAAGTAGAGTTAAGCTACTGCTTTGTCAACCAATACTGAACTTGTATGAACAATGAGGACAGCTATCAAATCAAAATCAATTGTATTTAAAATGAAAGCATGTTTACACACCAAGCAATCGTCAACCACAAATGCCCACCATTCCTCTTCCCATCCCTTCCCTTCTTTAAAAAATAGTTCCTCCCTCCCTCCCTCCTTCCGTCCCTTTCTTCCTTCATCAAAAAGGCACAGGCAGGCCTGAATAAAAAGGACACCAGAGTAAGCAAGCCTGAGCCAGGATCAGGGCCAGCAGGGGGTCTAGGGGAGGGGAAGGGCAGAAAATGGCACCACACAAGGGCAGATGGACAGGCTAAATGTAGGGATATTAAAATAATGGGAGCCAGAATTCTCCCGTTGGAAAAGTGATGGAAGCATGGAAAGGAAGAGGCTAGAATGAACCTGTGGAGTTGGTTTGGAATTGGAGAAGTCAATGTAAATTCAAAGTTGTCAATATAGATAAATAGATATAAAATAAATACACTTGTAAATGTACATATATATGGTTTCCAAAGATCACCCTGAACGTGCCAGAGCTCTTTGAAAACATGGATGATTCTTGTAGCACAGATGATTTCGGCACAGGAGGAGCCTGAAATATAACGTGGTACCAGGAAATGGTCATAGAATAATGGGGTCATATCAAAAAGACATAGAAGCAAACTTGAAGGAGCTCTCACTGGCCAAACCTGGGGAAAACTGAGCATCAAAATAAATAATTATAGGGATGGATTATAACCCATTGAATAATAAAAGAGTTCTCAGGAAATCTGACACACAGAATCTGTGTGTCAACACTGATATAAATAAATAAATTAAAAGCCACATAAATAAGAAGAGACAGCTATTCCTTATAACAGAAAGTCACCTAATAAAAATATATACTAAATATAAAGGGAATAATGGCATTAGAAAACCATCTTTTGGCAACCATTATAATGAAACATCAGAGGATGTTAAAACTAATGAATGAACATGTGGTGAGGAACAGAATTTTACATGGTCTTAAAGTCACTGCCCACAAAATATTTGTTAATCCATATTTTTTAAAAAAGTAACTTACAGTGGAAAAACCTGGCAGACGTTATGTAAACCAAATGATAAATGTAAACACCACCACCAGTGGGAAAAATAAACATCACATATCACTCAATAGGATATAACAAAAAGAGCACATCATCTGTAATATTCCAGCCAAAAACGTATTACCAGGATCTAATCATAAGGAAACATCAGCCAATCCCAAAGCAAGAGATGTTCTGTAAAATGACTGGCTGATAATCTTTAAAATTGGTAAAGTCATGAAAATCAATGACATACTAGAGAATTATTCCAGATTAAAGAGAACAGAGAGAGGTGACAACCAGGAGCAACTCATGATGCTGGACTGGATCCTTTGCTACTAGAAGGACACTGCTGGAAAAATTGGCAAAATTTGAATCCAGTCTCTGGGCACAGGGGGAGTGCTGTGTATTATTCTTGCAACTTTTCTGTAGTTTTGAAACGCGTTACTTTTCTCCCCCAGTTAGAGTTATTTACCTGTTGTCTCCTTTTCTAGTTCATCAGCTGTTTGACTTCCAGATCCACAACTGGCTCAGTTTGCTACCCCTCCACAGTGCCTGCAGCATAGCAAACCCTCATAAATGTTTGCAGAAGACAGGGAGGGAGGGAGGGAGCAGGGAGAGAGGGAAAGAGGAGGGAGAGAGGGAAGGAGGAGGGAGAGAGGGAGGGAGGAGGGAGAGAGGGAGGGAGGAAGGATGGAGGGAGGGAGGAAGGAGGGAGGGGGGAGGGAGGGAGGGAGGAGGGAGAGAGGGAGGGAGGAGGGAGAGAGGGAGGGAGGAGGGAGAGAGGGAGGGAGGAGGGAGAGAAACTAGCCAAAGGTAGACATGTTACCTCCTCTGCCACACAATTCAGTTGGGCTAGGTTCCTAGATGACGCTGGGCTACATAATGATTGCAGAAAATTCTATCCTTGCTTTACTTAAATGTCTCTGGAGGAAAGGAAAATCACTGAAGTGTGTTTTTGGACCAGCTTGTCATTAAGCTGGAAAAAGCCATTTTGTTGCCTTAATTAGTTTTATTGTTTTGACATTTTAGCTTTTTAAAGGCTTTGTGCTGGAATTCAAGTACAGTATTTTATTGCCATGGAGTCTATTTTAATGAATGATTATTATACAAATGAACCTGCTAATAGGATCCTTTTTTTCCAGAAAACAAACAAAATCCACACAGAAATGCTGAAGGGCCCTACTTCATACTAAACCTGCAAGTTGCTGCTATCTTCCTTAAAAACAAAACAGGACCAAAAAAAAAAAAAATTGGTTCTGCTACAAAAATCTAAATGGAAGTTTTTGTAGATTGACCTATTAGTAATGCCAAGTATTTAATGATGAGACCTTCTCCACTTCATTTTTTTTCTCAGATTATAAAACTAATGAAATAAAATAATGCTAGCAAAATAATGCATTAGCCTAGGATCCTCAGTTTGTTCTGAGCAATCTTTTAGGTACACTGATTCTTGGCCTTTTCTGTATGAATATCCTGTTATGCCTCGAATAGGCTGCCAACCACACAAATCAGAAGATCTCGCTCCTGGAAGAAATGCCCCACCCATTTCTCATAAACAAGGATAGCATTTGTAGGAGCTAAACCTCCCTGGACTTCAATGAACGTGGTATCACCACTTCCTAGGGGATGCTGTGGCATATTACCCAGCAGGATTCCAGTTACAAGAGCATGGTAAACAATTAGCCCTCATTTACATTTTACAATTAGGTTTCACTTACATTTTACTGTGATTTTTACACGCATCAAAGGCTTTATTTCACATCTTTACTAAATCCACAAACCGTGAATTGAAGCATCCCATATTTTTGACATGTTATTCCACGTGCTAAATGTCGGTCATCTACATTTGGTCGAACAAAGGCTAAGAATTATACAAGAGTGCTCCCAAATTGAAATGAAATGACTCTGAAATCTAAAAGCTGAGCTAAATCATTTACAGCAGCTTCGTAAAAGCCTGAGAGATGAAATGCAAATTTCCTCGGGTGTTAAATAAAATATGTTTAACTCATGTCATGGATTCTAAAGGTCTCCCTGGATAGATTTCTGAAGGTCTGTCAGTTTATTAGGGCACAGATGATATCCATCAATTGGAAATCAATACTTACTGCTGGGTTCTAATTGTAAATTATTGGGAAAATGCAGGTAGTAAACAGGCAGGGCATTTCTTGCTCATAATTTGAAATAAAATTCTTTTGATTTCCAGCATGTGAATTGAGAGGTTTTTTGTTGTTGTTCATATGTATTTGCTTTTAATCTTAAACTTTTTTTTTCAAGGTTTGGTTGCCAGAGGAACAGTTTCTCTCTATGGACTGTTGCATTTTAAATTCTGGAAAACAGTGCTCTCCAAATCCAATATGATGATACTCACAGCGAAATAACAAGCGTTTACATTTTATTGGTACAAATCGGAAGAAGTTTCTCTGCCTCTTTTCTTTCCTTTTCATGGTCACTTTACTCTGGAATATACAGCAGTACGCCTGCATTAGCCTCTTAAAACACTTTCCATACAGAATTTCAATTGCTTTTCTTTTTCAAAGTGCCTTATCCTGCATTTATGCCTATATAATAAAGCATGCCTCCTTCCTTCTTGTAAAAGTATATAAAAGAATTTTGCACTCAGCAAAATAAACGGAAACTTCACACAGAGAAAAGAGGTTCTTTTTCACATGGGATGTCTCACTGCTCCAGTAAAATCTGCCACTAATGTTATTTACAATGTAGTTATTCAAAAAATTGGCTTTGTTTGCCTCGTCAGCAGAGGAGAAAGATTCCACGTCCAGGACTAATTCTTTACACTCACCATTTGCATTAGATTCTGGGAGCTTTCCCCAGTTACTTGTTATTGATTCATGTGTGCCGTCAGGGCAGTATTTAGTTGGTGGTCACGTACCAGGAACCAGGCACAAATATGACAGCTTCTGCCCTTACGGTACCCAGAGTCCAGTAGTGAAACATGACAACAAAGAGTGACATGCATTGTGGCAAGAAGTAGAAAAGGTGTACTTGGGAATATCTTCAAAATGTCACACACAAAGTACTATATTGGAGGGTAATCTGGCAGTCTTTCCACTATACAAACTGAAAATCAGGGAAGGTACAGAAATCTACAGTGTACTCTCCAATCTCCCTGCTAGTCTATTAAGAAGAGGTGAAGACAAAACAAACAACAAAACCCCAGAGACTCCAGTTAGAGGGCTGGCCATGCACCACCTCAGGAGAACTGAGGACACAGGACTACAGCCTTCACCCAAGCTCTGCAGAAGTGCAATCAGCAAGTCAGCGACTAAGTCAGACCTAGAATATCCTCACATGCAAGTAAGTTACCTCTCTCTGATTTTTTGGCTTCAAAGAAGACCAAAAGTCTCAGGAAGTTATGAAAAATTATTTTTAGTGCAGGTGCAAATATTAATTTTACTTACATAGTCAAATATTAATAGAGAGATTTCAGGTGCAAAATATAAAAAGCAGGAGAACAGTTCAGCCCATCAGTTCATAGCTCTAACTGATTGCCCCAACATTTTACTGTACATTGTAAAAAATCCACACACACACCCACGCATATACTATACACACATGCACATGTATACCTATCAAACACACACAAAGACACATACACAGGCATTATACCATATACAGAGACACAAATACACTTACACAGACTATCACTTAAAAATAGCATCCTAGTGATAATAAAAAAGTATGCACTCTCTAATTTCACTACCCTTTCACATACATTATTCCATTAATCTTTACCAGCTTTCCTCTTGGTTGATTCATCCCAAATTACTGAAAACCCAAATACAGTGCCTACATGCCCAAAGTCCATGTTGTTTTCCTACTCCTATGTCTGCTCTGATACTGGGTGACATTTTCACTCACTATGACTGTAATGGAAAAGCAAATAAACTAGAAGATAAAAGTTAAAGGTCTAATGAAAGGAATGCTAGAACAGGAAATACTACAATGGTTAAAGAACCCAAACCACAAAGTTCCTCTTGGGACCATTTTAGAATTGTTTATTCTCCTGATGATGCATCATGGCAAGGCTCATTTAAGCCATCTATGGTTGAATGGAACATTTCTGCTACCCACCTCTTTAAGCCATAGGCAAGGAAGCTCCACCCTCATGACCCTTGTATGAGAGTCCAAATCAAGTTCCTTAATGCTAAGTTTAAGATTTTGTCTTGTATACAAAAGTATGGGAGAAAGACAGAAAACTTTGGTATCAGTCCCAGACCCATCTCTTAGTGGTTGTGAAATACTGCATATGAATTTTATCTGAGTCTCAGTTTCCTCATATATAAGTATCATGTCTATCCACCTTTGAGTTTTGTAATTTGTATCAGCATGTGTATATCAAAATAAAATAATGGACATGAGCACTTTGTAAAGGCGGGAAAAAAAAAAAAACCCTTTTTCTTCTACCCATTTTAGGTTCTCTGGCTGGGGCCCTGTAAATCAGAATGACAAAAGGCAGATTAATGAGAGAAAAACAAACATAAGTTTATTAACATGTGCATCACGCATGCTCTTGGGAGTACCCAGCGATGAGCAACTCAAAGGGGTGGTTAAAACTTGGACTTATATAGTATCTTAACAAAAGGACAATAAATTTTTAGAGAAGGGACAAGACAAAGGAAAAGGACTTTGAGCTTCAAGAGACAGTAAACTGTGGGAAGACAAATATATGGGGAAACTAATGGTAGATGAGAGTTAGTCTTAGCGAGGTTTGTTATGTAGGTTCCTCTGGTATTGTCTCTGGGCTGATAAGGGTCTAAAGTTGTCTCTGGTGATTAACTTCTCTTCCTGGTAGAAGGGAGTGGGGGGCACCTTTGCAAATTTATATCCTGCTTTAAGGCAAATAGAGGGAGGACAGAAAAAAACCCTTTTTCTTATATCTCCTTCTTCTCAATTTCCTTCAGTTCAAAATAATCCTAATGCCAAAGTGGCATATTTTGGGGTGGCATATTCTGCTACCTATGGGCTCTAAGGTACTTAAAAATTTTAAGTGCATTATTGTGACCTCAATCATATCATCATCGCTCAGTAAAAACAGTGCCTAAATATGTATAAATCTGTGCCACATCTAAACTGAGAGACAGAAATGAGCATAGTCTTACCCCATGCAGATTTACATTCTGATTAGGTTAAATCCTTCATCTATAGTATATTTCACTTTTCTCTGACCCACTATTTCAGCATATCCTAGAAATGCTCATTTATCAAACGGTTTTAGGGCTACAGCAATTTTGCAGCCTTGAAAAGAAGTACTTTCTAGAGCACACTCAGTTTGGTTAAAATGTAGCTTTTATATGTTTACATGAACAAGCATTAACCTTATCGAGCAATAGGTGGATTGTGTTGTCAGTTGACACATTCCTCTTTTTTTCTTCCTCCATGAGTTCATCCTTCGTGGATCATGATATGGTTCTTTCCATTCTTCGTCACAAGTATAGTGATTTTTTTTCCATCTGATCAGATACTCGAGCTTACAAATTAGACATGGTGGCAGTTTTCCTCCATCTGGCATGTAAGCGAGAGATTTGGCAAATGCAGGTTTTATATTATTCAGTGGTGAGCTTGACAGTCTTGCAGAGTCAGAAATGGCTACAGTAGATTCAGCTGCCCTGTCACATCAGATGGAAAGTCTATCATTGTTTGTGATCTGCTGAGGACGGAGGAGTCGGCATTGTGGTATTACATTCTCCAGTTGAAATCAAGCGATAGAAATTTATAACCTTCCCCAGGTATCATTTATCTAGCTGTAGTAGTGTCTATGGAAAGAGTTACTCAGCCTTGAAGGGTTGCATTTCTACCATGCCTAAATGCAACGAATCTCCAGTCACAGTAACCACAACTGCACAACGCTTCACATGGCCCATCAGATTGGCTCTGTGCTGCATATATGTGGTGGATGAAGTTGGAGCAAGAATGATTTTTGTGAATTACACAATCTGGTGAACTACATTCAATGGTAAATCATACAGTGACAGTGAGAAATAAGTCAAGAATTTTCCTGTGGAGGGCTCCATCTTTGGAATATATTGCACATACGTATTTGAGGCCCTATTTCCCCACAAATGGGAGTTTAAGTTTAGAAAAATCCTTAGGATCAATCATTTAAAAATAGCCAGAACTGTGAACAATGATCCTAGCTCAAAGATCTCCACCACAGATTAGTAATAATAACAGAAAATGGAAAGGGAAATGTCCAACAACATGGGAATGGATAAATGCATTATACTCTGCATATATGGTGAGATATAATGGTGCCCTTAAAAACATTTATAATAATTTTAATGGTAAAAATGCATATCGTTAAGTTAAATAAGTCAGGATATAAAACTGTATGGATGTTATAGATTTAACTATGGAAAAAATCTGTAAAACACTGGAAATAAGATACACTGAAATATGAGTAATGGTTATTACTGATAGCAGAAATATTAGTGGTTGTTTCTTTTCCTCCATATGTTTTTCTATATTTTTCATTTTCTTTTCCTACAGTAGACATGCATGACTTTTATATTCAGGGAAAAAAAAATGAACAGACTAAAATAAAGTCCTTTAAACTGACTTTTATGGGGATTGGCTGGTGGGACTTTTTGTACAGACTTGCAAGTCTTTATCCTTCTTTTTAAAAATACCCTTCCATAAATTTTTAAAAGGTAACATGCTCTTTGAGGTCTTTCTTAAATTAAAAAAAAAAGGAAAGGACATGAACAAATGAGCCCTACATTGCTACTTTTTCCAATTTCAAGGGGTAAAAAAGAACCATTTCCTTTCCAGTGACCCATATTTTCCCCCTTCACCATGCATCTCTGGTCAGTGGGTTCTGGCCCCCAGGCAGCAGGCAATCCTGCTACGCACTGATTGACCCATCACTCTGACCTGAGGAAGCCTGGGAATTCCTGACCTGTTCTATTCATTGTATTAATCTTCAAAACTTTGGCTCTGAGACATGTTGCTATTGAAATAATTTCACCTATGGGGTTCACTTTGCTTTCATCATTAACTTCAGCTTTCAATCTTTCCCCCTTTATCCCCATCAGAAAACTTCTCAAGCCTTCAGTCTGGCTTGGAGATTAGCACGGAGGCCTGTTGGTTCAATCAGCCTCTGTGCTTCATTATGATCCATGACATAATGACACAATGTGATTTGCCCCGGTGCACTCTGAAGTGACTTGCTGGTGTGGTGCAGCAAGGCAGCAAGAATTTTTGAGAAGCCAAATTCTTGTTGATATTATACTTTTAAAAGTACCATATTTCTCACTGATTTTGCAGAAAATTCAGTTTCTATATGGCTAGCTCCACCACCAGACAATCATATGCATTTGTGAGACCTTCAAGATGGTGGAGGAGTAAGATGTGGAGATCATCTTCCTCCTCACAAACACATCAGAAATACATCTACATGTGGAACAACTCCTACAGAACACCTACTGAACACTGGCAGAAGACCTCAGACTTCCCAAAAGTCAAGAAACTCCCCAGGTACCTGGGTAGGGTAAAAGAAAACAGAAAAAAAACAGACACAAAAGAATAGAGACAGGATCTGCACCTCGGGGAGGGAGCTGTGAGGGAGGAAAAGTTTCCACACACTAGGAAGATGGGAGATGGGGGGTGGGCAGGGGGGAAGCTTTGGAGCCACAGAGGAGAGCACAGCAACAGGGGTGCAGAGGGCAAAGCAGAGAGATTCCCGCACAGAGGATCAGGGCTGACCAGCACTCACCAGCCCGAGAGGCTTGTCTGCTCACCCGCCTGGGCGGGTGGGGGCTGGGAGCTGAGGCTCGGGCTTTGGAGATCAGATCCCAGGGAGAGGACTGGGGTTGGCTGTGTGATCACAGCCTGAAGGGGGCTAGTGCGCCACAGCTAGCCAGGAGGGAGTCCGGGAAAAGGTGTGGACCTGCCTAAGAGACAGGAGACCACTGTTTCAGGGTGCATGAGGAGAGGGGATTCAGAGCTCTGCCTAAACGAGCTCCAGAGATGAGCGCGAGCCACGGCTATCAGCGTGGACACCAGAGACGGGCAAGAGATGCTAAGGCTGCTGCTGCAGTCACGAGGAAGCCTGGGTACAAGCACAGGTCACTATCCACACCTCCCCTCCCGGGAGCCTGTGCAGCCCGCCACTGCCAGGGTCCTGTGATCCAGGGACAACTTCCCTGGGAAAACACACAGCACGCCTCAGGCTGTTGCAACGTCACACTGTCCTCTGCTGCCGCAGGCTCGCCCCACATTCCGTACCCCTCCCTCTGACCACCCCCCCCAGTGAGCCAGAGCCCCCTAATCAGCTGCAAATTTAACCCCGTCCTGTCTGGGTGGGGAACAGACACCGTCAGGTGACCTACACGCAGAGGCAGGGCCAAATCCAAAGCTGAACCCCAGGAGCTGTGTGAACAAAGAAGAGAAAGGGAAATCTCTCCCAGCAGCCTCATGAGCAGTGGATTAAATCTCCACAATCAACTTGATGTACCCTGCATCTGTGGAATACCTGAATAGACAACGAATCATCCCAAAATTGAGGCAGTGGACTTGGGGAGCAACTTTAGACTTGGGGTTTGCTTTCTGCATCTAATTTGTTTCTGGTTTTATGTTTATCTTAGTTTAGTAGTTAGCGTTTATTATCATTGGTAGATTTGTTTATTGATTTGGTTGCTCTCTCCTTTTTTTCTTTATATACAGATATATATATATTTTTCCTTTTTCTCTTTTTGTGAGTGTGTATGTGTATGCTGCTTTGCGTGATTTTGTCTGTATAGCTTTGCTTTTACCATTTGCCCTAGGGTTCTGTCTCTCTTTTTTTTTTTTTTTACTACTTTTTAATTTTTTTATTTTTAATAATTTTCTTTATTTTAATAACTTTATTTTATTTTACTTTTTTCTTCCTTTCTTTCTTATTTTCTCCCTTTTTTTCTGAGCCATGTAGCTGACAGGGTCTTGGTGCTCGGGTCGGATGTCAGACCGGTGCCTCTGAGGTAGGAGAGCCAAGTTCAGAACATTGGTCTACCAGAGACCCCCCCCCAGCTCCAGGTAATATCAAACGGCAGAAGTTTTCCCAGAGATCTCCATCTCAACGATAAGACCCAGCTCCACTCAACCACCAGCAAGCTACAGTGCTGGACACCCTAAGCCAAACAACTAGCAAGACAGGAACACAACACCACCCATTAGCAGAGAGGCTGCCAAAAATCATAATAAGGTCACAGACACCCCAAAACACACCTCCGACACAGTCCTGCCCACCAGAAAGAAAAGATCCAGCCTCATCCACCAGAACACAGGCACAAATCCCCTCCACCAGGAAGCCTACAAAAATCACTGAACAAATCTTAGCCACTAGGGGCAGACACCAAAAACAATGGAAACTACGAACCTGCAGCCTCTGAAAAGGTGACCCCAAACACAGTAAGTTAAGCAAAATGAGAAGACAGAGAAAAACACAGCAGATGAAGGAGCAAGGTAAAAACCGAACAGACCAAACAAATTAAGAGGAAATAGGCAGTCTACCTGAAAAAGAATTCAGAGTAATGATAGCAAAGATGATCAAAAACTTGGAAATAGAATGGAGAAAATACAAGAAACGTTTAACAAGGACCTAGAAGAACTAAAGGGCAAACAAACAATAATGAACAACACAATAAATGAAATTAAAATTTCTCTAGAAGGAATCAATAGCAGAATAACTGAAGCAGAAGAACGGATAAGTGACCTGGAAGATAAAATAGTGGAAATAATTACTGCAGAGCAGAATAAAGAAAAAAGTATGAAAATAATTGAGGACCAACTTAGAGATCTTTGGGACATTAAACGAACCAACATTCGAATTACAGGGGTCCCAGAAGAAGAAGAGAAAAAAAAAAAGGGACTGAGAAAATATCTGAAGAGATTATAGTTGAAAACTTCCCTAATATGGGAAAGGAAATAAGTGGGATGTTAAAGTCCCCTACTATGATTGTGTTACTGTTGATTTCCCGTTTTATGGCTGTTAGCATTTGCCTTATGTATTGAGTTGCTCCTATGTTCGGTGCATAAATATTTACAATTATTATATCTTCTTCTTGGATTGATCCCTTAATCAACATGTACTATCCTTGTTTGTCTCTTGTAATTAGAGAAAGAAGAACAAAAGCAATTAGAGAAAGAAGAACAAAAACCCCTCAAAGTTAGCAGAAGGAAAGAAATCATAAAGATCAGATGAGAAATAAATGAAAAAAAAATGAAGGAAACGATAGCAAAGATCAATAAAACTAAAAGTTGGTTGTTTGAGAAGATAAACAAAATTGATAAACCATTAGCCAGACTCATCAAGAAAAAAAGGGAGAAGACTCCAGTCAATAGAATTAGAAATGAAAAAGGAGAAATAACAATTGACACTGCAGAAATACAAAGGATCATGAGAGATTACTACAAGCAACTCTATGCCAATAAAATGCACAACCTGAAAGAAATGGACAAATTCTTAGAAAAGCACAACCTTCTGAGACTGAACCAGGAAGAAATAGAAAATATAAACAGACCAATCAGAAGCACTGAAATTGAGACTGTGATTAAAAATCTTCCAACAAACAAAAGCCCAGGACCAGATGGCTTCACAGGTGAATTCCATCATACATTTAGAGAAGAGCTAACACCTATCCTTCTCAAACTCTTCCAAAATATAGCAGAGGGAGGAACACTCCCAAACTCATTCTACGAGGCCACCATCACCCTGATACCAAAACCAGACAAAGATGTCACAAAGAAAGAAAACTACAGGCCAATATCACTGATGAACAGAGATGCAAAAATCCTCAACAAAATACTAGCAAACAGAATCCAACAGCACATTAAAAGGATCATACGCCATGATCAAGTGGGGTTTATCCTAGGAATGAAAGGATCCTTCAATATACATAAATCAATCAATGTGATACACCACATTAACAAACTGAAGGAGAAAAACCATATGATCATCTCAATAGATGCAGAAAAAGCTTTTGACAAAATTCAACACACGTTTATGATAAAAATCTTCCAGAAAGTAGGCATAGAGGGAACTTACCTCAACATAATAAAGGCCATATATGACAAACCCACAGCCAACATCGTTCTCAATGGTGAAAAACTGAAACCATTTCCACTAAGATCAGGAACAAGACAAGGTCGCCCAGTCTCACCACTCTTATTCAACATAGTTTTGGAAGTTTTAGCCTCAGCAATCAGAGAAGAAAAAGAAATAAAAGGAATCCAAATCAGAAAAGAAGACATAAAACTGTCACTGTTTGCAGATGACATGATACTATACATAGAGGATCTTAAAGATGCTACCAGAAAACTACTAGAGCTAATCAATGAATTTGGTAAAGTAGCAGGATACAAAATTAATGCACAGAAATCTCTTGTATTCCTATACACTAATGATGAAAAGTCTGAAAGAGAAATTAAGGAAACACTCCCATTTACCACTGCAACAAAAAGAATAAAATACCTAGGAATAAACCTACCTAAGGAGACAAAAGACCTGTATGCAGAAAACTATAAGACACTGATGAAAGAAATCAAAGATGATACAAACAGATGGAGAGATATACCATGTTCTTGGATTGGAAGAATCAACATTGTGAAAATGACTATACTACCCAAAGCAATCTACAGATTCAATGCAATCCTTATCAAACTACCAATGGCATTTTTCAAAGAACTAAAACAAAAAATTTCACAATTTGTATGGAAACACAAAAGACCCCAAATAGCCAAAGCAATCTTGAGAAAGAAAAACGGATCTGGAGGAATCAGGCTCCCAGACTTCAGACTATACTACAAAGCTACAGTAATCAAGACAGTATGGTAATAGCACAAGAAAAGAAATATAGATCAATGGATAGTAAGCCCAGAGGATAGTAAGCCCAGAGATAAACCCACGCACCTATGGTCAACTAATCTATGACAATGCAGGCAAGGATATACAATGGAGAAAAGACAGCCTCTTCAATAAGTGGTGCTGGGAAAACTGGACAGCTACATGTAAAGGAATGAAATTAGAACACTCCCTAGCACCATACACAAAAATAAACTCAAAATGGACTAAAAACCTAAATGTAAAGCCAGACAGTATAAAACTCTTACAGGAAAACATAGGCAGAACACTCTATGACGTAAACTACAGTAAGATCCTTTTTGACCCACCTCCTAGAGAAATGGAAATAAAAACAAAAATAAACAAATGGGACCTAATGAAACTTCAAAGCTTTTGCACAGCAAAGGAAACCATAAACAAGACGAAAAGACAACCCTCAGAATGGGAGAAAATATTTGCAAATGAAGCAACTGACAAAGGATTAATCTCCAAAATTTACAAGAAGCTCATGCAGTTCAATATCAAAAAAACAAACAACCCAATCCAAAAATGGGCAGAAAACCTACATATACATTTCACCAAAGAAGATATACAGATTGCGAACAAATACATGAAAGATGCTCAGTATCACTAATCATTAGAGAAATGCAAATCAAAACTACAATGAGGTATCACCTCTCACCAGTCCAAATGGCCATCATCAAAAAATGCACAAACAATAAATGCTGGAGAGGGTGTGGAGAAAAGAGAACCCTCTTGTACTGTTGGAGGGAATGTAAATTGGTACAGCGACTACAGAGAACAGTATGGAGGTTCCTTAAAAAACTAAAAATAGAACTACCATACGACACAGCAATCCCACTACTGGGCATATACCCTGAGAAAACCATAATTCAAAAAGAGTCATGTACCACAATGTTCACTGTAGCAGTATTTACAATAACCAGGACCTGGAAGCAACCTAAGTGTCTATCAACAGATGAATGGATAAAGAAGATGTGGCACATATATACAGTGGAATATTACTCAGCCATAAAAAGAAACGAAATTGAGTTATTTGTAGTGAGGAGGATGGACCTAGAGACTGTCATACAGGATGAAGTAAGTCAGAAAGAGAAAAACAAATACTGTATGCTAACACATATATATGGAAACTAAAAAAAAAAAAAAAAAGGTTCTCAAGAACCTAGGGGCAGGACAGGAATAAAGACGTAGACGTAGAGAATGGACTTGAGGACATGGGGAGGGGGAAGGGTAAGCTGGGATGAAGTGAGAGAGTGGCATGGACATATATACACTACCAAATGTAAAATAGATAGCTAGTGGGAAGCAGCCACATAGCACAGGGAGATCAGCTCGGTGGTTTTTGACCACCTAGAGGGGTGGGATAGGGAGGGTGGGAGGGAGATGCAAGAGGGAGGATATATGGGGATATATGTATCTGTATAGGTGATACACTTTGTTATAAAGCAGAAACTAACACACCATTGTAAAGCAATTATACTCTAATAAAGATGTTAAAAAAAAAAACATATGCACTTGTGCTCACATACAGCCATGCTACCTTACATGGCTTATTTTGAGGGAATTGCTTAATATATTTTTGGTCATGTTTTTGACTCAGTAGTGTGTATGTATGTGTATAGGTGTTAAAAGATAAAGGAGGGCAGATGGAAAAATCATTTTTTAAAATATTTCTGAAATAAGTGCTGAACTACATTTGTTGCTTTGTAGTCATTATTATACACATGTGGCTATTCAGCACTGTGAATCCCTTTGCAAGATTTAGATATACACATTCAATATTTAGGGTAAAATCATAGAAATTGACTTAAAGTTTTTATTTCTTTTGACCAGCTACAGGCAATGAAAGCAGAATATGCTTTTGGCCCATTCACCTTGACTTCTCAATGGTCCAGTCATGACCTCCAGACAGAGTTTACCTGGTCTCCAAGGATACGCCACCATTTATGTATGACTCTGCTTTGGATCTAATGACATTGAATTCTCTTTATTCCCAGCTCCAGACAGTACAATGGAAAAGCAGAGTGGTTGTTTTGCAAGACACCAGATCACTGTTCTTTAGTTAAATGCCTTTTTCCCCCTGTACCACCACTTCAAATCCAGGGAGTTTTTCCTTAGTTATTTTCCTAATTGTGTATTTTTGGTAAGGAGTCACTAGTCAAACATAGCCGTAAAATCATACAGATTCATTCTTCTTCTTTTTTTAGTTACTTGTCTTTTATTTCTCATCTTAATATTATAACTTCAAGCTGGGTCCCCTTTTAACTTGAATCATTGGAAGAGCAGACCCTGCCCCCCCCATATGCCTAAGCCTTTCTGCATTGATAACATAATGTTTTTAGCATGAAAAATGCTGAAAACAGTTCAAAGTTTTATGCAATAAAACCTTTTTGTTGATACATTTAGCACCATAGCCTTGTTGGGATTTAATATCTTGCTTGTGTAGAATTTGTTCTGGCAATGGGTGGGTTTCTTGTGTTCTGTCACATCTCTTTTAGTCATCAAGAATACTGGTGCACCTTTGTTTATTATCGGATTTAATGATGAGAGTGAAGACGAATAAAATGTGTGGATCAACCATTCACAGCTGTTTATCCATAGAGCCAACTTTTGGGTCAAAACAAATAATTTATATTAAATGGAATTGGGGTCCAACTCTATTGCTAAAACTTAAACCAAATGCTGAGAAACATGCTCAAATAAAGTTCATTGTCTAAACTTTTCTGAGAGATGAACTACTTAATTCTAAATCAATTCAATTGAAAAGTTTCATGGAGCTAGATGTAATGTATTTGAAATCAATGCTAAGCAAAGTGTGCCTTCAGAAAGTAACTAAGCTTAGACAAGGAAAAAAATCTGATGCAATGAGTAAGAATCAATCCACAGCTGTTGAGAGCAGTCACACGGTTCAGTGTTACGGCAGAGCTTAAAGCAATGGCTTGGAGCTATACTGACAGGGTTCGAATCCTATCTCTCTTGCCTACTCCAAGAACTTGGATAACTGATTTAACCTCTATTAGCCTCAGGTCATTAGCCTCAGGGCTAATATTCTCTCCTACCTCCTAGGGCTGTACAAAGTAAACACAAGTTAAAACACCTAGACAAACACCTAATACATGGTAAATACCTAGGAAATGCCAATGACTATTCCAAATTGGATAAAATTCCATAACTCAAACAGATAATTGATTTTAATATTAGTGGGGGAAAATCAATTATATGATTATTTTGACTAATAGCAGTGTTGTTCTCTGCTTGACAAAGTGGGGAAACCAGTAGACTTTTATTAGATGTATTTTCTGTTGTAAGAGACACCGTCATTTTGATTCCTGCAGTTGAAGACTTTTCCAAAGCAGGCGAGTTATAAGATACTGCTGTGAGAAACCAAATGTACAAGTGCTACTAAGTCTACACTTAAAACATTGTGTGCAGGCTATATCAATACCACTGATGAAACAAACTTTGGAAATTCTCATCAGTGGACAAATATCTCCCTATGATTGGCAGACAATAGAAATAAGCTTTTATTTTTGGCTACCAGAACTAATAAGCTGAAGGACTAAGCTTTGCATCTCAAAAGGAAAGATTTTGTGGGGCAGCAGAGTGAGAGTATGACCAAAGAAATCACCGGAAGCAACTTAGAAAGGAAAATTGGGTGACTGGAGTGGTTCAGCCCTGAGGCAAAGAAACATAATTATTGTGAATAAATTCATGCAGTAATAAAAGGACTTTCTTTCACCAGAGAGGTTCCTAAGGAGGAAGATGATGAGAAACTGCTCAGAGTGTAATTTGCCTCTAATAAAAACTCAAGGTAAAATTTAGAGCACCCAGGTTAGAGGTACTCTTTGACCTGTGTAAGGGAAATCCTTGTGTAAAATTGTGTAACCAAAAACATGTACTTTAAAGACAAATTACCCATGAGAAATAATGATGAAGGAGCAGTGCCATTGGGTTTTTTTTTAAATAGGTCTTTATTGGAGTATAATTGCTTCACAATACTGTGCTAGTTTCTGTTGTATACCAAAGCGAATCAGCCATATGCATACACATGTCCCCATATCCCCTCCCTCTTGAGCCTCCCTCCCATACTCCCTAACCCACCCCTCTAGGTCATCGCAGAGCACCGAGCTGATCTCCCTGTGCTATGCTGCTGCTTCCGACTAGCTAACTATTTTACATTCGGTAATGTATATATGTCGATGCTACTCTCACTTCGCCCCAGCTTCCCCCTCTCACCCCGTGTCCTCAAGTCCATTCTCTATGTCTACGTCTTTATTCCTGCCCTGCAACTAGGTTCATCAGTACCACTTTTTTTTTTTTTTAAGATTCCATATATATGCGTTAGCATACGGTATTCGTTTTTCTCTTTCTGACTTCACTCTGTATGACAGACTCTAGGTCCATGGTACTGGCACAAAAACAGAAATATAGATCAATGGTACAGGATAGAATGCCCAGAGATAAACCCACGCACATATGAGCACCTAATTTATGACAAAGGAGGCAAGAACATACACTGGAGACAAGACAGCCTCTTTAATAAGTGGTGCTGGGAAAACTGGACAGCTACATGTAAAACAATGAAATTAGAACACTACCTAATACCATCCACAAAAATAAACTCCAAATGGATTACAGACTTAAATGTAAGACCAGACATTGGGGGTTTAAACCAACCCAGGAGACAAGACAGGAGATTATAGCCTATATTCATGAAGTGCTGGGTACGTTTGAATATGTAGCAGGAGTGGAGGAACTGTTGGAAGGCAAAGTGCAGAAGCAGCAGAACAGAAGGGTTACAAGATGACTGTGGCAGACACAGAAGGTCCACCTCTGCCAAGACCCTGATAAGCTGATGGCTCTCAGGCTTTACTTTCTTGGTAGAGAAGTGGAAGTTGATTGCTTTAGATGACGGATTGTCTTCTATGGCAAATCTCACCTAGGATTAGGAAGGTAATCTAACAAAGTAAACTTTGCAGTTCAATGACCACAAACCAGGCACAGATGAGATGCTCAGGGAAAATGAAGTTGCTGAAGAATATTCAGTTCGTTACAAATGTAGCAGGAACAGATTTCCTCACCATAAACTCTGACGGGTAGAAGTGTAAATTTATGGATTGCCTATAACTCAACTTCTCTTGCTGTTTATCTTCCACTCTGCCACATGGCAGAAGACATATTACCAATTCAAGGTAATCTTGGTCACTCCCAGCTTTTTTCTTTTTTGGGTATATAGATAAATTTGGTAATTTCTCCCACTCACTCCTTTTTCTTTCCTCTCCAAGAGGAGCTTACAGAAAAACTTCCAGGAGTAGCTCACCAGAAGCGATGTACCCCTTCTGTGGTCACTGGCCACTGTCCACACTGGCTTTAACCAAAAAGTACAATCTCCAGTGGCCTTTGGTGGTTGCCATCTATTCTCACTGGGATGTGTTGAGATGGCCCCAAGGCCAACGCTGATAAATACACACACTCTTATTCTTCCTCACTCCAAATCTGAAACCCCCTGGGTGCACCTGCCTCCTCAGAGACACATTCATACCCTCCCCAGGGAATAAGGATTTTTAGCTCCTCTTCCTGCAGCATTCCTTGGTGATGATCGATCTTGTCACGCTTCCATCAACGCTGATGTTGGTATAGCAAAGTGCTTGTTTCCTCTTTTAGACCTTACTATATTGAACAGTTACATGGCCATATGTTAATTTAAAAAAATAACTTGAAAGGGTGCACTAATCTAATACATTACTCTAAGCAATGTATTATATTTGACAAATATTTGACAATGTATTTGACCATACGTATGTATATCTTTACCCATCAATGAACAACATGTATATATTCCTACTCACTAGTGTATAATATATTAGACATATAGATATGTAAATTGTGCCGTTAATGTTATTATGTTACCATCTACAAATTGCCATTTAACTTAAGTTTAAATATTAAATATTTTAATATTATGGTTTAATTCCACAAGCACATTTGTGTATCCAGCTGATTTTTAGAAATGGTTGTAAGTGGTGGCATAGTGCAATGGTTTATAGACATGCTATAGAGCTGAATTCCTGGATTCGAAATCCATCCCCATCACCTACCAACAATATAACTCAAGACATATTACTTAATTTCTCTGTGCTTCAGTTTCCTAAACTAGAAAATAACAACAATAATAGTACCAACCTTATAAGATTGTTGTAGAAATTAAAAGGAATAACACAAAGTGGTTGGAACAGTGTCTGATACAAAGTAACTGTGCAGTAAAAGTGTACTCTTACTATTCTTCTGGAAGCACAGGAGACACCGTGACTCAGGAAAAGTGTACATTCCATACCACTAAATCCACTCTTGTCTAGGTAACATCACCTGAGGCGTAAACTTCAGGGACTGTCTTAAAGGTGAATTAGTCATTTTTTTTGGTGTGACGGGTTCAGAAGTGATGATTTTGTGTCACAGGGTCAAAACAAAAATGAGGTCATCTTCTAGGCTACTCACGATCTTCGATCTTCGATGCTTTCCCAGCAATTATACATGCAAGACACCAAAAAGCTTCAGAAAGAACTGACATTTTCCTATGTCTTATCTCATGTTTAATGGCAAAGTTAGAAAGATGTAACAATGGCTTATATTTGAATACATCTTTGTATTTTTTTAAACATCTTTATTAGAGTATAATTGCTTTACAATGGTGTGTTAGTTTCTGCTGTATAACAAAGTGAATCAGCTATATGTATACATATATCCCCATATTTCCTCCCTCTTGCGTCTCCCTCCCACCCTCCCTATCCTGCCCCTCTAGGTGGTCACAAAGCACCGATCTGATCTCCCTGTGCTATGCGGCTGCTTCCCACCACCTATCTATTTTACATTTGGCAGTGTATATATGTCTTTGCCACTCACTCACTTCATCCCAGCTTACCCTTCACCCTCCCCATGTCCTCAAGTCCATTCTCTACGTCTGCGTCTTTATTCCTATCCTGCCCCTAGGTTCTTCAGAACCATTTTTTTCCCCCTCAGATTCCATATATATGTGTTAGCATACGGTATTTGTTTTTCTCTTTCTGACTTAATTCACTCTGCATGACAGTCTCTAGGTCCGTCCTCCTCACTACAAATAACTCAATTTCGTTTCTTTTTACGGCTGAGTAGTATTCCATTGTATATATGTGTCACATCTTCTTTATCCATTCATCTATCGATGGACACTTAGGTTGCTTCCAAGTCCTGGCTATTGTACATAGAGCTGCAGTGAACATTGTGGTACATGACTCTTTTGGAATTATGGTTTTCTCAGGCTTTATGCCCAGTAGTGGGATTGCTGGGTTGTATGGTAGTTCTATTTTTAGTTTTTTAAGGAACCTCCATAATGTTCTCCATATGTCTGTATCAATTTACATTCCGACCAACAGTGCATGAGGGTTCCCTTTTCTCCACACCGTCTCCAGCATTTATTGTTTGTAGATTTTTTGCTGATGGCCATTCTGACTGGTGTGAAGTGATACCTCATTGCAGTTTTGATTTGCATTTCTCAAAAGATTAGTGATGTTGAGCATCCTTTCATGTGTTTGTTGGCAATCTGTATATCGTTTTTGGAGAAATGTCTATTTAGGTCTTCTGCCCATTTTTGGATTGGGTTGTTTGTTTTTTTGATATTGAGCTGCATGAGCTGCTTGTATATTTTGGAGATTAATCCTTTGTCAGTTGCTTCATTTGCAAGTATTTTCTCCCATTCTGAGGGTTGTCTTTTCGTCTTGTTTATGGTTTCCTTTGCTGTGCAAAAGCTTTGAAGTTTCATTAGGTCCCATTTGTTTATTTTTGTTTTTATTTCCATTTCTCTAGGAGCTGGGTCAAAAAGGATCTTGCTGTGATTTATGTCATAGAGTGTTCTTCTTATTTTTCCTCTAAGAGTTTTTTAGTGTCTGGCCTTACATGTAGGTCTTTAATCCATTTTGAGTTTATTTTTGTGAATGGTGTTAGGGAGTGTTCTAATTTCATTCTTTTACATGTAGCTGTCCAGTTTTCCCAGCACCACTTATTGCAGAGCCTGTCTTTTCTCCACTGTATAACCTTGCCTGCATCGTCATACATTAGTTGATCATAGGTGCGTTGACCATCATCATTGCGACAATTAACAAAACTTTAATGTCATTTGAAGATAGGAAGAAAGTTACGAATGAATGTTAATATACTAATTTTGATAGTTCTATTTTGGTTATGCAGGAGAATACTCTGTACAAAATAAATTCTAAAGTATTTGTTTGACATCATGTTAGCAATTTACAAATGGTTGAGGAATAAAAAGTTTTCTGTACTGTATTTGGTGAAAACAAAAGTTAGGGTTTGGTTTGGTGGCTCAGTGATGTCATTAGAATTCAGTTCTCTCTGGGGACTCTGCCTTCCACTGTGTCAGCTTCATTCTAAGCCAGATTCCCTTGCATGGCCACCAAATGGCTGCACAGACAGAGGAGGGCAGAGGGGGTGTAGGTGGGGGAATTGCTTCCAGAAGCTCTCTAGGAAGAATCAGAAAGTTAGGAAGCCTGTTTCCTGGAAACTGCAAGAAGATATCTTCTCCAGTATCACTGGCCTAAATTAAGTCATGTGCTGACCCTAAGCTGTTCATCATGTGCAGGGGATGGGATTATGTGTATTAGTTTAGGCTTGACCCGCTTGCTGCTTTTACCAAAGCACACGGACTTCACACGAGAGAGGTTTAAAGAGCTGAATAAAAATTTGGTTAGTTATCAAAAGATAGGAGAATGGGAAATTGATCAGGCAATTAAAATATCTGCATTAAGGGCCAATGTATCATTGCGGTTAAGAGGTTAGGTTCTAGAGGCAGACTACCTAGGAAAAAATTTGGCTCTGTTCGTTTCTAGCTTTGTGATTTTGCACAATGTCTTTCATCTCTCTTTGCCCCACTTTTGCCCATCTATGAAATGAAGACGATTATCTTTCCTCCCTCACAAGATTTCCTGAGAATGCAATGAATTAGCAAATGTAAAGCACTCACAATATCATACTCACAATGTACAGTGAGCATTCAAAAAACATTAACTATTACTATTTGCTCGTTTAATTTTTACAAGGTACCATTTTACAGTTATATTGATTCAACAGATAATTATTGCATGCTTGCTATATACCACACTCTCTTCTAGACATTTAGAATGGAATAATGATCCAGACAGGCCTGTTCTTTCTAAGATGCAGTTAAATGAGCAGCTTGTTTAGGATCAAACAGCTAGTAACTGTCAGAGCTTGGATTTGAGGTCAGATTTCTATGCTCTTACACACCTCCTTCCTTCCTTTGCTTTCTCCTGATCTTTCTGTACCTTTAAATTATTCTCTGCCTTAGCCTTAAGCCTGGTAGTGGCCCTGGGGGGCATTGTCTCTCCTGCTGCTGACAGCTAGGTTGAATGACATTTAGGGTTTGCTAAACCTGTGTTCTGAGTGATGGGGCATCAAATGGAATCCCTGACTAGCTGTGATGGTTAAGGATGCCACGGAACTTCTCGCTGTGGTGTTAACCACCTGGCCCCTTGTCTTCTGAGCTATTGCTTTGGCCTCCTGCAGACCCTTGTCTGTGGTTTCAGTTGTTCTCCTTCACATCTCTTCCAGTGATTTGCCACAGTCAAGGCCATCTCTAGGCAAAGCTTTCCCACCAGTTGCTGGACTTTGGAGTCTGTCTCCCTAACCACAGCCATTTCCCCCAATTCCCCAGTGATCTCAGGCCATTCCCTGGTCACCCAAGCCCCCCAACTTGAGAACTGCACCCAAGTCTGTCTCCTGGGTGGCATCACATGCTCTGAAACTGATCTTTTATCCTTTCTCATTTTCTGACCCAAACAGGTTCGTCCTACATCCTATTCTCCTGGGACCTGTCTGTCTGTTAGGGGACAGTTATCCAGGCTGAGAAACTAATCCATGTGAAAGGGACAACACGTGCAAATGACCAATATTTTTCCTCCTGCCTCCCCTCCCCCACCCAAATCCTCAGTTCTCTCCCCAGAATTTTATTTCTAAATCACCAATAGTGATACCTCTATTAAACAGTTAGCCTGTCAAGCACTTGCACAGGTGTTTCCATTGACTTATTTAATCTTCATAACAAACCTATAAATGCTATTAATGCTATTAACATCAGCCCCATTTTACAAATGAAGGAATTGAGGCACTAAAAGTTTCAAGAATTCACCCAAAGCCACATGGAGAATAAGTGACGGAGCCAGGATTTGCTTCCAGGCATCATGGCCCCTGAGCGTCTGCTCTTCCTTCCAACCCAGCATCCCTGCCTCTCCCCTCTGGTGGGATCACACAGCTCTGTTACTTAAATACCCTCAAAGACTATGCGATGAAGCTGGAACCACCTAGATAGCAAAGAGACCCTTCATCATCCAGCCTCCACACTACCTTTCAAGAATTGTCCTCCATCTGTCCACCCCACATGCCATGTTTGGAATGCCCGTTTCCTTGATATAGTGCGTACTCCTGTAAATCTATGTTCCATCATGCTGTTACCTCTGCATGAATGTTTTTCATTCTTTCTCTCGGACTAGAAAACCCCTGCTCATCCTTCAAAACCCATCTCAAAAGTCTTGTCTTTTTTGCAGCTGTCCCCCCGGGAGATAATTAAGTATCGATACTTCTTTGCTCCCTAGTACTTTGTAATGTGTGTGACAGTATGCGAACTAGCTTAGGAAACAAAGATGACTTCAGCCATTCCCAGGGTTCAAAATTTTTAAGCAGGGTTTCAGCCTTCTCATTCACTCTCTTTCTCTCCAGTCCCCAAAAAGGCTCTCTCCACGTGGCATGCCTGTGCTTGTGGGCAGCTGAAGACTCACATCCTATTGGTTTAGCAATTCTAGTAAAAAGAAATCATTTTCTTCAATAGTGCTAACAGAACCATCACAGAGGGGGCTCTCGTGAGCATGGCTTAGATCACATTTCCAACCCTAAATCAGTTACTGTGACCAGGGGAAAGGAGACATTTAGTATTGAACGGCCTGGGTTACATGCCCAGCCCATTCGTGGAGAAGGTACTGGGAGAGGATGCGATGGTTAGTCTACTCTAAACCAATGAAATGGTTGCCCCACAGAAAACCAGGTTCTTTCTTTCTTTCAAGAGGGAGTAAGTGATGCTGGAAAGAGCACAGATTTCCACTGTTTTCTACCCCTAGTCTGGCTAACATCTGTACCACTCTTTTCCTCACAAAGAGAAAAACACTTTCCAAACCAATTTCACTCTGAACTCTTCTACTAACAACCAGAAGCACACTATTCAAAAGAGACAATCCAAATGTCTGTCCAATTGCCATGTCCAGCTCCACGTTCAGTACCTCTGGTCTCAGTCAAAGCAAGTCAGGTTCTTAATGCTGTAGCCACCTGTGAAATGAACCACCCAACACAATCCAGACATAGGGATGAAGGTAAAACAAGATAAATATACCAAGAACTACCACTTAGAAACCACCTAAAGTGGCTACTGCTCCCAAACGTATATCATATCCTGCCAGACACGGATTGCAAAGATTCCCTATAAGGTGGCTTCCTAGCTCATTTACAATAACTGCCCTGATCTGTCCTCTGGGGAGATCATCCAAGTTCATTGCTCCTCATAATCACGAGAATATGAGAGAACTATCAAAGAATATTCCTTTCCTGGGGCCTTAATTGCCATAGCAGCCCAATTCTTCTTTATTAAATTTGGGGGATAGAAAATTGCAGACCTAGACCTTGCAAAATAAGCACCTTAAAACTTCACTTTGCCACTGCACAATTAACTTTCTAGAAAAATCCACAGACTAGCAATTGAAGTCAGACAATTTATCCAGGTGTGGTCTCTGAATCTGGGTTGGGGTTACTCTTTCTACTCCTATCTCTTAGTGAGGGGGCCCCATGAAAGTCCATCCTCATAGCCCTCAACTGAAAGTGTTCTCCCAGCAGAGTTCTCTCCTCTCCTCTCTGCTTTCAAATGGTCTAGCTTAGGCCATAGCTGGTACCTTTCTTATAAAACTTTATTGAAAATCTTAAAAGTAATCAACAGGGGGAAGTTGTATGTTTGCAGGAACAGGGGGAACTCTGTGTACTTTCTGTTCAATAGTGCTGCGGACCTAAAACTGCTCTAAAAATTAAATTAAGTTTATTCACTTTAAAAAGTAATCAACAAATTCCAAAAGTCTCACATTTTTCCACAAAACCTTTTAAAATTACAGTTTTAGTAGGTATATTTCTGTACCAAGAAACAACAAGCAATGACATTGTAAGAAGCTATTTTGCTGCCACTTAATAAGCATTGCCAGCTTCTCAGTCAGAACTGGGAGAATCCTCACTGCCCACCCTCCATCCACCCTCACACCCTCCCCCTCCCCCACTCCTCCCTCTCCCCCACCCTCCCCCTCCCCACCCCCACCCCTCCCCCACCCTCCTCCTCACACCCCCCACCCTCACATCCCCCCACCCCCACCACCGCCCACCACTGCCCCCTACGATTCTGCCAGTTTCCTCTTGTAGCTTTTGTTATCTGCTACACCCCACTCCTGATAAAAATTTCTCTATCAGTCAGGGTCTTCTGGTTACAAGCAACAAGAGCAGCTCTAGTTAACAAACAAAAAATCAAAAATAACGATAACGACCAAAAAAGGAGAAAAGAGAGATAAAATTACATAAGAGAAATTAAGTGACAAACTTGAAGTCTCTCACAGGCTTGCAGGAGGAATTGGACCATCAGGCCTCCAGAAGGACTGAAACAGGGTAGTGATATGAATCTTGATGGTAGAGAGTAATGGGTCCTCTCTCCAGGGTGTTGCCGCCGGAAAGAAACAATTCCCCCACCCTGTGCCATTTCACTCGAGACTCAGATTCACGAGACTGAGAATGGGATTGGCTTGGTTTGAGTCACATGCCCATTCCTGAATGAACCCAGGATGAGGTGAGAGATGAGAGAGTGGAGTACTTTCTCTCTGATTGGCTAAGTCTCAGTCTTGGACTCATACTTGAGGTTGATAAACTCAGGGTCATGAACAAAATGGATTCCCTACAAGAAAGAGAAACTGTGTCACCAGAGAATGGGGAAGGGATGATAGAAGGGCCAGCTTAATCAACCCCCACTACAATATCCAGCATGGTACTTATTTCTTTGTATTTTATTTTGTCGTTTATATGTCTAACATATGTTTATATGTCTTGCCAGAATTGATGTTGCTTTAAACAATGCCTCAATGTCTATTTGCATATGAGAAACACAGAGCTCTCTCAATAAGCATTTTTTAATTGCTAGTTTAAAGTATTATCCATTCAAGATGTACTGGCAGGGATCTTCTAGTAATATTGCCCAATTTTTTGGAGTGATGATATAAATTGCAGATAACATGTTAGGACAAGTGGTTTATCAAAGCACATCAAATCACTCCAAGTGGGGACTCACAAACTTAGGGTGGGAAGGAAAGAGAGTTCACTTTCAGTCTCTTTCCTCATCCTCACATTCACCCCATCACCCCCACCCTACATGTGACACGTTGAGAAAAGGACTTTTCCACAATCTAGAGGGTTTTATTTCAGTGAGACTTGAATCCTATGGTTTGAAATATGCTCTGAGATCCTTAGTATGAGAATTAAATGTACATCAATTAGGAGAATGGCTGGATAGCACAGCCCTGTGGAAGACAGGCTGTGGAGTCATAATTCCCACCTGACATACTGACTAGTCAGTATGTGAAATGGGAATAATAATATCTACTTCAAGGTTGACATGAAGACTAAACCCAATAACGTTTATAAGGTCTTAGCATAGTTTACGACATATGATAGAACTCAATAAACAGGATAGTTTTTATTAAATCTGATCTACCATTAGATTTGATATGTGAATATTTCCTGGGGATTTTTTACAATAGCCACACATTATAAATAACCTAGCAGAATAATCATGTTGGAATCTTTGCTACTTTGCTAGCTCTGATCCCATTAACAATGTACTATCGGTCTAATTAATGATCACCATGCTATCCCTTACACAAATATTAAGTTTTGCCTTTTAGCCCTGGGCCCTTTATTCCTGTGTGCATTAACTTTGTACTGTTATAAAGTTATTTTCTGTCATTCCTTATTTTTGCTCCTTTACGTGATTTTATACTAATAAGACCTCCTTGCACTTAGCAACCTTGCCATGAATGTTGATTTATCTTGTATCACAGTTTGGACATGCTACTGCCCACTAGGCTTTGAAATTAAGCTGTAAAGATTAAAAACATACAGTTTGCAAAACTTCTACAATCACTGCCTATCTGCGCTCCTTTTCTACTTTTCTCTTTTTCCTTTTGCATTCTTTCTGTCCCCCATACACCTGAGGGAGGGGCTAGGCATGGAAATCATCCCCACATAAGTGTTCCCTGAGTCTCTAGCTCCTGGGACTAAGAGAACAAGAATGACATCACCTGCCATGGCTCTCCCTGGACTATGTCAATATGGGGCTAATTTAGGGTGCTCTGTAGACATTTATAAATGTGCCAGGTCAACAAATTATCTCATCTTACCCTTCCCTTAGGCCAGGTCTTTCTGAGAATGTTCTAAAGACCTCCAGAATGAAAGGATAAAATTTAAACATAGCTTTTCTTAACTCCTTGAGAAGACTGTCATCTTATTATTATCAGTTGAATGGTGCTACTGCTAGCAATATTATGCACATTCTGTCTCCAAACTTTTAAAATATTCACTTATCTATTCATTCCATAAATATTTACTAAGCCTCTCCTTTGTTCTAGATAATAGAGACACAATAGTGAACAATGCAGATAACAGTCTGTGCCCTTGTCCCCATACAATTAGTGGGGAAGACTGCTTAGAAATTAAACAAGCAATTATAAAGAAAGCAGTAAGCACTGCCATAGAAGACAATTAAGCTGCCATGGAAGCATAGAGCAGGAACCCTTAACATGAAGGGTCTCAGGGAAGACTTCCCAGGCAAAGTCCAAGGAGTGAGTTAGCTACATTAAAAGTAGGGTGAGGGAAAGAAAGAGTGAAGGCAGGGAAAACAGCAAAGGTGCTTAGCACATAGTAAATGCTCAGTAAACACTTGTTGACTGAAAGAGATAGAAAAAGCAAGGCATATTGGAGGAAATAAAATAAGTTTACTAGATTAAAAAGTATATGTAGAGAAAACAGGCAAGATGAAGTAGAATTGATACGTAGAGTTTAGGTCATATAACTCACATAAAAGGAGTCAAAGTATTGCCTTTTTCTGGGCAATGGAGAGCAAGTCAAAAAAGACAATGACCTGAATAGATTTTTGTTTTAGTAATACCACTTTCGCTGCAGTATAGGAAGTGAATTGGAAACAATACAGAAGATAAAGAGAACAATTAGAAGTCTATGGAGTAATCCAAGCAAGAGAGACAGTGGCGGGGATTAAGGTATGAGGGAAATTGGATGGAACTGAGAAACATTTAGGGTTGTGTGAAAATGGCTTAGAGACATTGGATGAGAAGCAGTGCTAGGGAAAGGGGTCAAGCAGGAATCTCAAGATACTGGCCTGAACAACTGGGTGAACTATGTTACCATTCACTGAGATAAGTAACATGGGAGAAAGAGCAGGTTCAGAACAAAGAATGTTTTGTTCTGTATTGAGTTGAAGATGCCTGTAGAACACCCAAATAGAGATGTCTTGTAGGCATTTGGATAACAGGGTCTGAAATTCAGAAAAGACATATGTGTTGGAAATGAAGATTTGGAAGTTGCCAGGATATGGGTGGAAAATTAAACACAGTGAAATGGATAGGATTATACATTTAGGAGAAAATCTAACCAATGCCAATACTAAGGACCTGGGCAGATGAAAATGAGGATGAAAAGAAATCTGAAACGAAATGGCCAGAGAGTTATGGGGAAAACCATGAGTATATGATGCCATGTATTCAATAAGGAGATTGTTTTACGATAAACAAAGTTATCTCTGGTGTCAAATGCTGCCCATGGGTTAAATATGATTATGCCTAGGAAGTGTATATCCAATGAATTTTGCCACAAGCTCGTCTCTTGGGACCTGTAAGAGTAGATTTAGAAGGGTAACAGAGGTAAAACCCAGATACTTTAGGTTGCAGAATAAGTGGGCAGTGAAAAATGGAAGCAGTAATACAGACTTCTTATTTCAGGAAGATTTGCTGTGAAAGAAAAGAGAAAGGTAAATCAGGAGCCAAAGGAGATACAGGGTCAATGGAAGTGGCTTAAGCATAAATTGGAAAGAATCACCAAACAGAATAAAGTTAAAGATCCAAGAAAGAAAGATTAGACTGAGCACTCTGAAACAAGCACAAAGAACAAGAACAAGAACAAAGAATCCAGCAGAGAGGGAACATTTTTTTGCGAGAAATGACACATATTTCACAGAAATATGAAGGGGAACAAGATGGCTAGAGGTGTTAAGTGTCGGGGTGTGGAGACAGGAGTTTGAAGGAGACCTTTGTGAATAGCTTCCATTCTCTCTGTAAAATACAGAGCGGGGTCATCGACTGACAATCATCAGGAAATTGGGGGGATGGATAACACGTTGAAGGAGAATGAAGGCTTGCGAACAAAAGAGCACGTTAGGCAAGCAGAGAAGGATAATCAGGAAACACTGAGAGCCCAGAAGAAGTTGGAGATCTTAAAGTCGTGGTTGTACCATTCTCCTGGTCCTGTGATTTTAGTAGTTTTCACCACCCCAGACAAAGGCAAAAAGAGGCAGGTAATAATAGCACAGACCCACTTAGTTTACTCTTTCAGCTTCAGATGGCAAATAGTTAGCCCTCTCCTGGGATTACAGGGAGGGGTCAAATCTATGGATTTAGAGAGATTCATGTGAAATCGACATACTACCTAAAATTACTTCCATCGCCAAAGCCGCAAGAACGGAAGAAATAGTGGAAGCAGCTGTAGGCTAACAGTTGAGACCTGAGTTCTAACCATAAGTCTGCCCTAAACAGCTAAGCCTCCTTCATCAAGTCACTGGGTCTCAGTTTCCTAATCTATAGGATAAAAGGACTGTTTGAGGCATTCTCCTCCAAGTCAGTGATCTCAGTTTCCGTGAAAACATTGCTGCTGCCCTATACCAGGTGTGAGGGTATCTCCACAACATCACCATAAATGCAGGAAAGGTGATCTTAGTCCGCATTTCATAAACAACAAAACTGAGGGGGAAACTTCTAGAAACCCGCTTATGCTCAAGAACAGAGATCCCTGACTATCTCCAAACCTATGTCTTATCCACATTCTGAAACACCCTCAGATTAGGTTTGCCCATGAGAGGTCTGTAGACTCTGTGGTATTATCTAGAAAACGAGTTCAACTGTTAGCACATCACAGAGGGAAAACAGTGTCGCCTGAACTGGGTGAAGTGACTGATCTGGGAAGTAGCCACAAAAATAATCCTCCTCAGAGAGGAAAAGACATATTAGCAGACATGATTTCACAAACCTTTGTGTAACTTGACAATTAACCGACACACAGTATAAAACCAAATCAAAAACCATTTTTTTAGAAGGTAACTTTCCTAGAGACTCGGGCTAGAGAGTAGTGGAGGGATTTTTCTTCCATTCTCTTTCTCTGCCAGATGAGTAATTTCAGAACAACTGCTGAGTGCTGAACAATAAGATATTCAAGGACCAAAACTCGAGAGTCATTTTTTTCACCACAACACCCTCGGGTAGCTGTTCCCTGTCTCTGGCAGACAAAATTATTTTCCAGCTGGCTCCTGGAGGACCATCTATAAACAAATTAGAAATTTCAAAGGGTTTGTTTTCTGCCTTCTGGCTGCCAGTAGGGGCCGTTCCCTTTGTGTCCTTCATACGAAAAAGTAATTTAACAAAGAAAAAAGAGAGAGCACGCCTCTGTTCAAAACAGAAAAGCGTGTCCCCTCTCTCCCCCTCCCTTTCATCATCCCCTCTCTGTCCATTGTCATGTTTGGTCAGTTTTCTGTCAAAACAACTTTTACTGTATGCAGCTTTCCTCCTGCAGGTCTCCAAGAGCTTGAGAGACAAGCTGTTTTCCTCCAGCAATTCCATCAATAAGGAGAAGATGGAAAATGAGCCCTGATTTGTGGCTGATTCTCCATAACAAACAGGGGCAGTAAATGCCCACCCGGCTCTGTAGGGAGAAGTTAAAAGTGGGTCCACTGGCCTGCCACCCAGCTCAGATTCAGACCAAAGGAAGTACGGCCTCAAAACAAAAGAGAGCTCTTGAAACATTTTACAACAGCTTGTCCTAGGCAAGGTACAGGACATATATCAACGGGAAGGAAAAAATCAAGCCTGCCTTACACCAACTCAGAACAGAAATTAAGCTTAATATCTGGCACTTCTGAAAAACCTTCCCCCTCAAAATATCCCAGCAGATGGGAAGCACCAGGTATTTAGACATAAGAACGCATTATATTCCAAAGGAGAAAGTTAGCAAAATTGGTCCCCAGTTTACGAATAAGGAAACCAAGACCTAAAGAGAAGGGAGGGTGTGTGTGTAGTGACACAGCAAATTGTTTAAAGACAGGACAGAGTCACCATTTCTTGTTTTATGTGGCCCAAAGTCAGCTTACGGAGACTAAGATGCTTTCTTGGGTTTTGGCTTGAAAAGTCCATTTTCTCATTATTATCTTATTTTTCATTCTTTGGGATTGATTTGGGGCTTGGCTGGCAGTCAAGAGCTAGAGAACATGAGGTTCACAAATGCAGCTATTTCTAGCCTGCTGATATGCTCCACTAATCATGTTTTAAGTGGCATGCCAAATCGAGACTTTGCTTTCTAGGTTTGCACTTTAAGGTGAAGAGGTCTTAAAAGCCTTCCTAGCACAGAGCATTTCATTTAAGGAAATTCTTGACTCAAGGCAAACTAATTTGAAACTATTGGGAGTATGCCAATAGAGAGAAAAATACTGTGGGGTTTAATTTGGTTTTGTGCACTTTTCTTAAACATGTATTTTGCATACCTTTACTTCTAATTCTTTGCCGGCAGACTGTGTGGATTCTGCAGGTAGATTTCCAGCAGTGATTTCAGCCTTGGAGGTCAAGGAAAGAATGAAAATGGCTTGGAGGAGTAAAAGCTTCTGGAGCGGTCAGAGCCTAAGTCTGGAGTACATGTGGGTGCACGCACACGTGTACGTATGTGTTTTTGCTGGAGGAGGTGCACGTGGGTGTGTGGGGTGCTAGTGAATGAAGTGGAGATGCAGGACAGAGATGTGATGCCTCAACTTGGCTAAGCCTCAAATACCACCGCGTAGCCCTGATTAAGCAAAATGCTCAGGACAACATTCAGGTCAAGGGCAGCACCACCCGCTGGCTCACTGCCCACTCACAGCACGTTCACTCACCCTCCGTATATATGTACCTTCCACACATACCCCCGAATGCATGCTTGGGAGCCAGTTAAGAAACAAACACTATTTTAAATTCATTTCCTTTTTAAAACAATGCTCACAAGAAACGTTATTTCAAGTCTGTTTCCCATGAGTGAGATGAAGCCATTCCTTTCTGGCCACGTTACAGAAAAGCATGATCTTGGAAGTACAGAAAAGGAGTCAGATTTCAACAAGAGTATTTATAGCACTTGGGCCGAGTTGACCGACCTAGGTTCAAATGACTAATAGAGAACAGAAGACAAATATTCCTTCCCTTCCCCCAATAGCATAAAAGCATACAGTATTATGCTGAGGCCAAGATTTAATAAGCCTAAACACGTGTAGTATAAGGAAGATGAAATGTAAACCACAGAAGGGGTCTTGGTAGTGTATTCGATACCATACAGCAGTTTTACAAATTGTTTATTTCCTTTACCAGATGGGCCTTTTATAATTTCCTCTCTGCGTACCTTAGTACCTAATGGCAAACCCACCTGAATCACTTCCATCCTGCACAGCCCTTGCCGGGATCTTGGCCAGACACAGTGCATGCAGGGTTAATGCCAGCCTTGAGCAGCCCTCTGCCCTGAGTAGGGTCATTAAACAGGAACAGTTGACTCATAATTTGTTCTCCTCATGTTAAGTAGATTGCAATAACTCAGCTGTCCAGGATGTGTTTATCAATGCTCTGTGGCTTTCAGCAGCAAATATTTTATAACCACTAAGTTTGATGTTCAGACCACTCATCAAATGAAAATCTCCTGTACTCAGAGCTGGTTTTATCATCACAACCCACCAACTGGAGAACCCTGGAGAGGCAGTAACCCTGCCCCAGAGCCTATCCGGCTTAGCCAGATCCTCATCCTGGGAAATTCTCTTCCACTAAATGACTTTAAGAGAAACTGGCCCACGCTCAGAAGAGGCTATAACATTTCAGAGATTCTTCATCAGCCTAAACTGTCCTAGTAAATTGCCATTTTATTGAGTTTTATTGTCTCCTTTATATGCATTCTAATAAAAGTGAAATGGGGTATATGTAATAAAGAGGAATGGAAATGAGGGAAGATGTGGATGAGAAGAAAGCAAAGGAAAGAGAGAGAAATAAGGGAGAGAAAACAGAGGGGAGCTCAAGAAGGGAGAAGGGAGAAAAAGAGAAAGGCATGTAGATGGCTCCCACTACAGGTTGCATTCTGTTGATGCTGAATCCCTAAAACTAGATCATTTGAAATTAATAAAAGAAATTATTGTTGTCACAGATATGCTTTCTCCGTAATAATCTGATTTTCTTAATCAGCTGCAGAGGTTCTGGTATTTCGCATTTAGCATATAATGTACTATCCCCCAAAAGAAGGTATACAGCAGTTTATTGTATAACTGCAGAATATTGAGCAGTCATTAAAGAATTAGTAATGAGGGCTTCCCTGGTGGCACAGTGGTTGAGAATCTGCCTGCCAATGTAGGGCACGCAGGTTCGAGCCCTGGTCCGGGAAGATCCCACATGCTGTGGAGCAACTAGGCCCGTGAGCCACAACTACTGAGCCTGCGCGTCTGGAGCTTGTGCTCCGCAACAAGAGAGGCCGCGACAGTGAGAGGTCTGCGCACCACGATGAAGAGTGGCCCCCACTCACCGCAACTGGAGAAAGCCCTCGCACAGAAACGAAGACCCAACACAGCCATAAATAAATAAATAAATAAAGAAGCTTTCATAAAAAAAAAAAAAGAATTAGTAATGAAACCAGATCCACTGAACTATCATGCCTATAAGAACCTATTATATAATGTAACATCTAAAATAATACAAGAATAGAAAGTTAACAGTCATCATTTTCATTACTATATGAAGCCCACATGTTGAAAAAATGCTTGTGATTCAATTTTTGAAACAAACTTCTTGTACTTTTCAGTGATGTAAACAAATGAACTGCCTCTATTGACTAAGCTTAAGTTGGGAGACTGTGTCTTGCACCCAAGGAGTATTGAATAATACTGATGTTGGTACTAGGAGTAGGATTCTCAGGTTGGCTCGGCCTCCATCACTTGCCCACCTAGAATAGAAGAGAAGTGTGACTGGGAGGCACTGTACAATAACAGTCCCTCAAGTCTCAGATGCGAGAAGCATCTGTCCAAAGGCATGGGGGTCACTGATAGTTAAAGACATCAAATAGAATGCAAAGCAGACAAAAACACAGGTACTATCCAGAAAATCCCCTCTCCCCCTATCTGTTCCTATTTTCTTCTCTTTTCTTTCTTTCTTTTTTTTTTTTTACGAGAGAAGAGGGTTGGGTTTTTTTATATAAATTTATTTATTTCTTTTTGGCTGTGTTGGGTCTTCGTTGCTGCATGCGGGCTTTCTCTAGTTGAGGCGAGTGGGGGTTACCCTTCGTTGTGGTGCACGGGCTCTCATTGCGGTGGCTTCTCTTGTTGCAGAGCATGGGCTCTAGGCACGCAGTCTTCAGTAGTTGTGGCATGCGGGCTCAGTAGTTGCGGCTCGAGGGCTCTAGAGCACAGGCTCAGTAGTTGTGGTGCACGGGCTTAGTTGCGCCACTGCATGTGGGATCTTTCCGGACCAGGGATCGAACCCGTGTCCTCTGCATTGGCAGGTGGATTCTTAACCACTGAGCCACCAGGGAAGTCCTGTTCCTATTTTCTGATACAACATCCACATTAATCACTGAGTATTAGCCCCATCACTATGACAACTACTGAGAATCTCACAAAGATAATGATTTACAATTAGAAGAGAAATAAAAGGATTATTAGAGGAAGTCTCTCACAAGGAAAGGACATTGAAGTTGAAACTTGAGTGATAAACGTGAATTAGACAAATATAAGAGTAAGAGTAAAAAAGCCTTTGAGCTTGAAGGAAACCTAAATGTGAATTCTCTTAATTCTAAGGAATTTGGAAAATTCTGCTTTAATTCATATGTAGAAAGGAACAAAACCCTAACAACAACAGAAGGCTGGAAAAGCTACAAAATCATAGTTTTTTAAAACCTGTCAGAAGCAGACACAAAGAAACCCAAATAAACTATACTCCAGAGAGTGAGGAACACTTTCCAGGAGAAAAAAAAAAACAGGACTGAGCACTGGTCTCATACCTCGCACAACTGCAGCAGGAGGAGGGATCCATCATAGACTTACTAGTCAAGATTCTAATGACCTTTTAATAGCCTCATGTGGGAAGCACAATGGATTGCAATTCAAAGAACCCTCAGCCAGCCACAAAGCAAGTCTCCACTCACTCACCATGTCTTTTCCATGGGTCTTCACTCAGCGCTTGGGAGTAGACCTAAAGACAAGGAGTAGAGGAGATCTGAGAGAGATGCACCTTGAGATGGTGTCTATATCTATCCATCCATCTCTCTGTCACAGATTTGTGTGTATTCACGCACATACATATTTGTTTTATACAATATGTATTATACACACATATATGATTTCTTTATATGATATTATAGATTGTATTTACATATAAACACATTATTCTTTAAAAAATTTTTGACTAAAGCAAAAATACAAACATTGGTTACGGTGTTTATAATATACATAGTGGTAAAGTATAAAGTGACAAGAAGACAACACGTGGAAGGAGATTGACTGAATTATTCTATTTTAAGGTACTAATGCTGTTCATTAAAGGAGATGACAGGGACTTCCCTGGCGGTCCAGTGGTTAAGACTCCATGCTTCCAATGCAGGGGGCACAGGTTAGTTGGGAGGAACTAAGATCCCACATGCCACGTGGTGTGGCCAAAAAAATAAATAAATAAAATATAAAAAATAAAGGAGATGACAATTTAATAATCCATATTGTACACTCCAAAGCAATTACTAAAAACAAATTTAACACAAAGACTTATGAAGATAATACATAAAAGAAAACAGGATACTAAAACAAGTGCAATTTGCTCAAGAGAAAACAGGAAAGGAGAAAAAGTAGAACACAGAACAAATGGATTAAATATAAAACAAAAAATAACATGGGAGACTTAAATGCAACTATACCTATAATTATATGTAAATGAAATAAACATATATATTAAGTGGCAGAAATTATTAGTTTGGATTAAAAAAAATCAAGACCCAACTTCATGCTGTTCCTAAGAAACATATTTTAATTATGAAGCATAGACAGGTTGAAAGTAAAAGGATGGGAAAACTTATAACGTGTATAGCAGATAATCTCCAGAGAAGGCCACCATCAATCCTACCTTGCACGGACAAGCCTACTGTTTCACACATCAAAAGGTACAAACTAACTCCCCTCCCCTGGAAACCAAGCTGGCTTTAGTGACTTGTTTAATGAACAGAATATAACAGACATGACATTCTGGGACCACTGAGGCTACTTTATCATAAGCCTTACCGCTTCTGCCTGAGGTGCTTAGAATGCTTACTTTTTGGATGTTGCTTTTGAAAAACCAAGCACCCTACAGTGAGAAGCCTGGGTCTTCCCCTGTGGAATCAGCAAAAGGGGAGAAAGGGGGCAAGAATTATACTATATGAGGTCTCCCCATATGGAGAAAAACATCTGGAATAGGAGAGAAGTATTTCTCCAAAAAATTCCCTAACTTTGGGTTTTTTCCCTTAACACATTGGGCTTAACCATGAAGTATATGGTCAGTTGGGGTTGGGAGCCGGGGGTGGTTATCAACTGGGGTGAAAATAGGTATCTATCAGAAGAGTCCTTCATGAAGTCATTCCCACAAGATTCTCTTTTAGGTATCCTCCTGAGACCACTGGGGATCAATATTGATTTTCCCCTCAGAATGCTCGAAAAATGCGTTTGAATGATACAGTAAGTAAATTAACTTCAAATTTCTTCTGCACCCAAAGCTGAAAACCCAGTCACTATTTTATTTTTGGCCCTAAATAATGTCCAGGCACATTGTCTGACATAACATATGAGAGAGTCAGCAATGAGATTAAGTGACAACATGAAAATATAGATACTCCAATAATAAAATGTCAACAATGTAGAGATGACAGATTTTAATATACACACCCTCCCATTATCATATTAAAATTCAGAAGTATTGCATTTTATATTAAAGTCCAAATAAAATTATCTTGCCCTTGTGAGTAAAAGTTTTTGCGAGTTAAAGTCCAAAGGCATTAAAGTTAAAAATCAGTTTTTCTTGATCGAGTGAGTTAATGGTCCTAAGTCTGAAATTCTTAAAGTTCAAAATACATCCTCCCTAATTTAGTATCCTTTCATCTGTCAGGTAAAGGAGTTCTTGATGCCTCAGTAAAATTATTGTTCCTTCAGCAGCTCCATCCTGGGTTGTCTCTCCTTGGAATGGATGTAGTTCCTTCTTGACATCAAAAGTGGCATTTACTTCAGTGCCAGTTCTCTGTATGCATCCCTCAGATGCTGAACCTTATTCTGATGTAAGTTTTTCCACACCACCAAGCAATTCTCTGACACCAGCTGGGTGTCCTATAATTCAACTCAATTGTCTGACACTTACCAGGAGATAGTATCGGACTACACAGGTAAAGGACACAGTCCCACAAGACCGTCCTACATTTCAGATGCCAATTATAAGTCCAGGTTGTTACCCGTGACTCTGACGGACTGGCTATAAATCAGAGGTTCCCATGACCCCGTTCTTGGGTTCGATTAATTTGCTAGAGCAGCTCACAAAACTCAGTAAACCTGTTTACTCGGTAGATTACCAGTTTATCACAAAGCATATTAAAGAATTTAATTCAGGAACAGCCAGATAGGAGAGATGCATAAGACAAGCTAGAGGAAAGGATTAGGAATTTCCATGCCCTACTGGGGTACCATTCTCCCCAAATCTCTATATGCTCACCAACCAGGAAGCTCTCTGAACCCCATCCTTTTGGGTTTTTATGGAGGCTGCATTACAGAGACATGATGGATTAAATCATCAGCCACTGGTAGTTGAATTCAATCTCCAGATTTTTCAGAGGGGGGTAGTGGAATTGAAGGTTCTACTTCTCTAATCACTTGGTTAGCTCCACTGGCAATCAACCCCTATCCCTAGGTACTTTTCATATCATTAACATAACAAAAGACACCTTTCTCCTTCTCATCTCTTAGGACAGTCCAAGAGTTTTAAGCGCTCTGTGCCAGAACCAGGACAAAGACCAAATATGTATTTCTCATTGTCGATCACAATATCACAATCCCCTTTCTAAGATCCTGAAAACTTCATGTGACACACAAGATTATTACAGCCCTGGCTCCAAAACCACCAAATTGAGGAAACAAGATGATCCCTAGCCTCTATCAACAGTTCCTACAGGCAATAGTGTACTCTGAGAATCCATTCTAAGAGTTGCTAAAGGCCATATAACAAAAATTCAACATCTGAGGGAAGTAAAGTAGATGGAAAAACTCTTGGTTCAGCATCTTCACATACAGTCAGTTAATGTCTGTTATCCAGAATCCACAAACCGTGAATTCAAAATAAATTGGGTGAAATCTCCCAGCAAAATGTTAATGAGGGCACTACTCATTCGCTATTTCTGTGATCTCTCTAAACTCACTATTACATTTATCAGAGTGCATTTCAGATATTGCTGCCTACTTACAAAGATTAGAAATTTGAAATGATGGGAACCCAATCACGAAGAATTATTTGCTGTGCCTATCTTTTCCATCCAAGTTATTAAACTACTTTAGTTTCACTTGCCCTTTTGTCTTCGGCATTCCTGGAACTTTGTTGCTGCCTGAGGGTGAGGTCTGTCTGGTAATACAGACTTCACATTATGTTACGAGAAAGTACTTCTGAGCTTGTGCTGCCACTTCTGCCTCTTGTATTAGAATTGCTTAGGGAAGAATTTCACTCCCACACTGAATACATTCAACTAGAAGAGTACTCACAACTGGACACCCACTTACAAAGGAGAAATTAGACTCCCTACCTCACACTGTATACAGAACTCAAGATGGATCAAAGATCTAAACATAAGAGCTAAAATTATATACTAATTGAAAGAAACCAAACAAAAGGCCACATGTTGTATGATTCCATTTATATGAAGTGTCCCGAATAGGCAAGTCCATAGAGACAGAAGTAGATTAGTGGTTGCTAGGAGTTGAGGGAGAGGGGAATGGAGACTGACTGCTAATGGGTGTGGGACTTATTTTAGGGGTGATAAAACTGCTCTGGATTAGATAGTGGTGATAGTTGCATAAACTTGTGAATATACTAAAATCCATTAGATTGTATACTTTAAAAGTGTGAATTTTATAGTATGTGAATTATCTCTAAAGTTTTTTTTTTTAAAGTACATTCAACATATTCTGGAACCAAAGCTGCTGCTGATACATCAAATTCCCAGCTCCTAGGGCCTAGGAGATGCCGTCTTTACTCCTCCCATAAATTCATCTGGCACATTTCCTTGGAGCCAGTTGTATTAGAATTTGTATAAGTACTCTAAAACTTAGTGGTTTTAAATAGCAACTATTTATTTAGCTTGAGATTCTGCAGGTTGACCAGTTGAGCTAGGCTGAGCTGAGTAGTTCTTCTGATCTTAGATGGTTTCATGTGTCTGCAATCAAATTCTGGATCAGCTAGGGTCTACCTAATCTAGGACAGCCTCAGTGGGGTCGTCATCTTGGTTCCACATGGTTGCTCATCCTCCAGCTAGACTGGGATTGTTGTCACATGGGCAGCAGGGTTCCAAGCGTGAAAGAGGAAGTGAGCCTAGAGGAAGAGGCACATCCTCACTTCCGGTGCATTCTATTGGCTAAAGTAAGTCACAATGCCAGTCAAGATTCAAGGGCAGGGAAATAAATTCCACTGCCTGTTGGGAGGAGCTACGATGACACATTGTAAGGAGTGGGGATTCAGGTAAGGGTAAAGGATACTGAGAACTTTTGTAATCTACCATTTCCTAGAGCAGATGTTGCAAGACAAGAGTTGTGCAGTGGGTCTAGAGAACAACCAGTACACATCAGAGAGAGAGGCTAGAGGATTCCAAGAGGGAATTTCTAAGAGAAACAAAAAAAGGAACTAAACAGATGACCTGATGTATTAGACTAGATTGAAAGGAGTTTTAGAGTTCTTTCAGAAAGTACTAGTATGGATTATAGGATCACAGAAAACAATTCCTTCAGGGTTAGGTGGGTAATGTGTGCAAAATGGCCAAATGGAAGTCAGCAAAGAATGAGGTGCAGAGTGCATGCCCATCTTAAAACACTGAAATCATTAGTTTCAGGGAAAATAAAAAAGATTTCATATATACTAAATATAGTATAGTATAGAGTTCATTGTATATATGGTCATATTTACATATTTACCTACTTATTTATTTACATGGTCATAATAATCCAAACACTGAATATTAATTTAGCAAGAAAATATGTAATGCAAGTACAGTGAGAAAATAAAGTACAGAAAGATGCATGTTTTTGGATCAGGGAATGGGGTGAAATTTGGGGAATTGCAATCCCAGGATCAAGAGAAAACTCAAAACATCTCCAGTACTGCTGATAGGAACTGAGACAAGTCTTTGATTTACTGAGAAAGTCCCAGGATGCATGCTAAAAGCAAGGATGTAAAACTAAACAGTTAATGTTACAGACTTAGATTGTCCTACGTATTATATTAGCATACTGTATTTGTCTGTCTAAGGATAAGTTTATTTGAAGAAATCTGGGCAAAGTAGTACAAAGTTTAATTCAAAACATGTGGTAATTACACTTAAATAAACATAAGGAAAGAGTTTTAAGATTTCCAGTTGCACATGGTCAATCGTTGTGGTTGCCCTTAAAAATAGTAGTTAATGTAGCCACAGAATGTTAATAAATGATTTCAAAACCTCAAAGTTTATTGGGAAGATTTCCAAAATGTATCAGTATTTGCTTGAAATGACTCCACCCATGAGCATGGGTTTAAAATCATTACAGGACAATTATCCTTCTCCTCCTTTAAGATAAATTTGGAAACTTTGCCTTAAGTAGAGCCTTCTATATTAAGAACAACCTTGAACTTCATACCGAGAAAATTAGTATGTGTAAATTTATACGAAGTCTACAATAGTAGAACATGAAGGCAAACAACATTCCTGAATGACGCAATAATCTCTTCATCCTCTAGTTTGGGTCAGGCACTTATTTTTAGCTCAGAGGCTTTATAATTTTTATAAGATTACCCATAAATCTTCCTTGCCAGAAAACCAACAGTAAGCAACAGTTTTTTGGATCTCTGTTTCCTTGAAGCAATTCTCTTTCATTTTCTGAAAACCACATACCAGGGTTTCTGCTTGAGGCCAATCAGATTGATGTATTGGCTAGTGAGGATGGGTAACCTATAGAATGAAGAACTGGCCAGAGCCACTGTTCCCACTGGCATTCTCATGAGACACACCTAAGTTTCATTCAAGGCTTCACTGTGTAATACCCTCATTTAAGCAGAGCTTGTGGATAATAAAATGCATCTCAAGGGTGAAACCACTCTGTCCTGTTCAGCAGGCCACATCTTCAGGACCACTGTGAAACCAAGCATCTGTTTTGTGATGTTTGAAGCCAAAAAAAGGAATCAGACCAATCTGTAAGTTTTGGCCTTGGTGTCTCATCTCTTACCTCAAAATTCTAGATGGGTGATTGAGAGCGGTTAGATTTTAACTAAACCATTTTAATAGTTTCAAATTACCTTGGTATAAATAGATTCTATAGAAACAAAATGACTATGAATTTGAAGATTAAAGGCAAGTTTTTCATTTTTTCAATTAATTGAGTGGACATCTTTTGGGTATCTACTTTGGGAAGAGGCCTGGACAAGACACTGAGGGTTTGCTAAAATGAGGAGTTTTCAGGCCCAGCCCTGAAGATTTTACTTTAGTCGTGGAATCAGGTGTTTAACCAGGGTTTGCAAACTCGTGGCCTGTAGGCAAATCTGGTCTACAGCCTTGTTTTGTTGGCTTGCTTTGTTGAGTGTCTAATTTGAATGTTTTAAGCTAGGCATGCATTCTCTAGCCCATTCTCTGCTAATTTACATTTGACCACTCCTCACAATTATATTACCCACCTGACCCGTGAGGGAATTGACTTTGCAACCTTGAAGACTAGATATATTACATAAGAAATGAAATAAATTGGGAAACTGTGCTATAGAGAGAAACATAGACTTTTAATGTGAGAGAGACTACTATGAATTCTGGTTCTGCTACTTAATATCTATGTGATCTTAAGCAAGTTGTAATAACTTCTTTGAGCCTTAGTTTTCTTGCCTGTAAAGGGAGCTACAAATACAATCTCACAGTGTGGTTGTGAAGATTAAACAAGATAATATTTCTTATTTGTACAAGAGCCATCACATTGTGAAGGCTCTATAGTTTGGTAGCCATTCTTTGCCTCCCCTTACAGTAGATGCCTATGGAAGCTCAGAGGAAGGATCCATTAGTTCTGGCTGGGTGGGCGGGAACACTTGGCAAATCAAGTGATGATTTGAACTGGGCCGTGACGGATGGAAAGGATTACCATGGACAAGGAAGGGGTGTGGGGATTTCTATGTTTTAGGATCTTCTGTTTTGGAAAAGTGTGTTTTGAGTCAGGCCATGGGATGAGAGTTCTTTGGGGCTGAGGATAGTAGAGATAGTAGAGAACATCTCCATAGCGTAAGCAGAGAGCTAGTCTGGATCAGGCATTGCTGTTCATCACTTGCTTTCACATTTTCCCATGATGGGGTATGAAGCACTGCTGCTATATTTATGGGGCAGAAAGTAATTACCAGGTTCCTGGAGCAGAGATGGAGGGCTTAAAAGGCCATTCACGGAAGATAGCCATGAAAGGGAACATTAGGCTCCAGGGACCAATCCTATAGTTGTAAGCATGCACAGCTATTCCTTGAGAACATACCAGATGCCATATCTTAGTCAAATGACCTTTCCTAGGGTTTAGTGATGGGCAAATTGTGTTATACATGGTTCTTAGGATTACTAGAGTATATCCTGTAGGTCCTTCTGAGTGGTCTGTAACTTCTACAGGCAGTAGTTAACTACCTGCAATGAGGGAAGAGTTAGTTGCTAGAGTGGTGGTACTGTGGGTGGATGAGTAGGTGGGTAGTTCTGTACAGATTCTGCAGTGTCTGAAGAAGTCATGATTGTGTAGGGTAAGTAGGAATAGGGCATTCTTGAAGGAGCAGTTGAATTGTTCCATCAGGCCATCAGTCTGTAGCAAGCAATGATGAACATGTTGGTGGACATGAAGGAATTTGAACAGTGCTCCCAAAATATAAGATAAGAACTTGGACCAAGTATCTGAGATCCAGAAGATTGGTATTTCAAGGAGATGAACATTTTTTTTCATCATAAGAGTTGCAGAAACTATCATGAATGTGGGGAGAACAGAGGAATGGTGACATTCAGGGGATAAAGTGTGCCATCTAAGAAAGTGTGTCCATCCTCATGACTACAGGAGGAGAGAAGACATAAGATATGAAATAAAGTCCATCATGAGACTATCCAAAGGAGTATAGGGGTTAGAAGTAGGAAGATTCCCCCAACAGAGGTCTTGGTTATTTTTGTAGTGGTCTGCTTGCCGTCTCTCAGACTGGTGACCCAAGCACTAGGCACCTGGCCCTACCACACCGATGGCACTGTTGACCCTACCTAGTGACATGTTGTTTTCAAGTACCCACGAGAGAACCAGCAAGCCACTACTTGTATAGGCGCATCGGACATCCCCACTCCAGTATGAGGGTTAAGTACTATGGTAGGAATTTTGGCAAAACTCTAGCCTTGTAGAAGTCTATAATTTCCAAGAAATCAGAGGATTCTAATGCTCTGTACTCATCATGCACTTTTCTGAGACCTCTTCTAATTCCCTAGTCAAGGGATTAACCCATTCTACCCAGGTGACCAGGTGAGAACGCAGAATCTGTGTATGAAAATCTACAAAACCTACCTTCTAAAGAGTTCATTCATAGCATTTGCCACATCCTAGGAGATAAAGCTGTCAAACATGATCATCCTGAGGTCAGGAATCTGGGGTTAGCCCTGCATCCAGGGTCACCCTGTTAGAAGATGTAAATTACCCATCTCCACCACTTCAGAAAAACAACACTTTATCGCATTCTCCCTTGATCACTGAATCTGGGTCACCACAGGTAGCTAGCTGCTTTTGCCATCATATGTTGGGAAAATTGAGGGACTCCCCCCCAGATCTCTCAGGAGGCAGGAATGTGAGCAGGTTTCAGCTTCCAACATTTGAGAATCATCAGATGGCTGCCTTGCTCCATATTTTTTTACCACAGTGCTATATTTCTTACATGTAGTACATAGAATATGGCCATTGACCCCCACTGGATAATGAACAGAGGGATCTGGAACCTTGTGTAGCACATGGAACGTCCAAAGTGCTCTCTTCAGGGGATGTCTGATGTGCCTCTCTAGGGTTCTATTACACTGCAACTGTCAGAGATGCTCTTACACAGGTAGATCCTGGACATATGATAAACTCACATGATTGTTGGTTCTTGCAGATACACCTATGGGAGCTTCACATAAAAATTCAAATTTTCGGGTTCTCTTGAAAAATAAACATGCCAAGACAAAGGATCTACATTCCCACATGGCAACAATCCACAGGACTGGAAAAAAAAACTTCTTCTTTACACTAGCACGTGCTCTCCAATGGCCACAATCTTCTTCACTCCTTGTCATGTTAAATGGATGACCTCCCTCATTTACTTTTGTGATTGCATATCTTAATTTAAAGGAAGAGAGAAGACAGAGGGAGGAGCATGATAAAAGGAAGGGAGGTATGAAGTATGAATTACTTAAAAGGACATATACTAGGCTATGAGAAGAGAAAGATAGGTGGGGACTACAATGAAATAGTCTATGAAAACTCTCCTAAGCTACTGAGCTTATTTTTTACATAACGTTAAGACAATGAAGGCTTTCACTTAAGAGTTTAGCAAAATGTGAACTGCTTTAGAAAGATAACTTCAGAAGCAGTGTGGATGACACAATGTAAAAATTAAAGACTAGAAGCAAGAACGTTTTTATTAAAAAAAGTACATGGGAGAAAAAAATGAGAGTATGACCTAGTCTTGCCCAGAGTGATAGAAAGGAGGGAAGGAATATTGTAGAGAATTTGGAGATGGAATTCATAGAACTTAGGAGACCACTGGCTAGATAAGAGTGAGGAAATAAAGATGAGTGTGATGATGCTAGCCTAAGTCTCTGGGAGAAGAACATGAACTCTGGATAGAGTTCAGGGAGAACACAATGGAGAGAAAGATGAGTTCCATTTGAATGTGTTAAAATAGAGGGAGTGGCGAGTCATTTCCTACGGACACATCTAACAAATGGAGCTTGGGAGAAAAAAACTAGAGATAGGGACTTGGAAATCAACAACAAATGCTATTTGAAGCCAGAAACTAGGTGAGGTTGTTTAGGGCATGGAGAAGAGGTGTATACAGAGCCCTCAGGAGCACTATACTTACAGAAATGGTGATGGAAGAAGTGCCAACAAGTGAGACTAAAAAGAAAATAGGAGACATGGGGATGCAGTGGATATTTTCCATTGGTCCTTCCAAACCCACTTTCTACCCAGCTCTGTGCCTGGGGGAGGCTGACCTGTGTGGGCTGCTTCCATTGGCTCCCTTGTCCTCTGGCAGTGGGTCTGATTTGGCCAATAGGAAGCACAGGCAGAGATCAGAGGCTGGGAAGAGCAGGATGCTGGGGGTATTTATTCCCCTCACTCGCTCCCTACTGGGTGTTCCCAGGTTAGCTACATTTCTCTCTGATGTTCACAGCTCTGTTGGGTAGGTTCTCTCCATGTAGCCGGTTGGCTAACTGGTCCCGTCTCTCGTCCCTAAGGATAGTCACAGCTCCCCTTCTGTAGTCCCAGTGTACTGCCCCTACCCTGATCTTCATACAGAGTCCCTCGGTTACACTCCTTTCAATCACCCAGCGTGAATATGCCATCTGTTTCCTGCTGGGATCCTGACTGATTCAAAGGTAAATCCAGGAGGGTGCACTATCCTGGAAGCCATGGTAGAAGGACCTGCATAAATGCTCCAAACCACATCATGGGATAAGGACTAAAAAGAAGCAGAGTTTGACATTTGTTTTTAGAAGACTGGTGTGGGCGGGAGTCAAGATGCAAGGTTTGGTGGAGGAAATGAACGGTGAAAGAAAATAGAAGCAGTGAGTAAGAAATATTACTTCAAACAGGCTGGTGGTCTAGGGAGAAAAAAGAGAGAGTACATCAGTCTGAAGCAGAACTAATGTATTCCTTTAAAGTTAAGGAGAGATGGAAATAGCCCCATAAAACTGCTTTTTTTGGTCAATTGCCTCATTGTCACATGATTCAAATAGCCTCCTTAAATTAGCATATCACCTTCTCCCTAGGATTTTAATTTGACAGAAAGGTTTCAAATATGACCAAGAGACAGCTAAAGATGAAATATCTAGTTCAGGCTTACCTCTCTGAGTCATTCCAGCTATTAATCATTTATAGGACACTATAAGCCACCTCTAGGAAAATGATGATTCTTTATTGCTTGTTAAAAATATTTACATTTTCCTCTACCAGCTGTATACAAGGAATTGATATTTTCCGATTTGCTAAGTCAATAACATCTTCCCCGAGCCATCAAAGGATTTGATAAACCAGCAAAACATGAGAGCCTCTGCCACAGATAAGTGGGAGGCACGCGGGCTGTCAGGCAATTAAGTGGACCTGAATAAGCTGATGTAATTAAGCCTCTTACTGCATAATTATCTTTATTTTAAATGTCTTTTGATGAAACATCTGTTCCCTGCTCCAGATATGAAAAGAGGGACCCATGCTCATGAAGAAAACAGGCTTGTGAGGCTCTCACACATGCTGCCTGGGCTGCTCAGATCCAAGGCAACAAATGTTGTCATTTGTTCCATCTTTGCATGCGAGAGGCAGGTGTCCTCACGTCCTGAGCCTGAATTCATCTGACCTCCAACTCACAGCAGCTGCCTGAAGCACTGTCACACAAAGCAGTGCCTGGGTGCCAAAGGGGACCCTGAGAAGCAAGCGGGGCATCTAGCTGTAAGGGCTCGTGCTCTGACCATCTCAAAGGAGGACAATCAGAGGTGTTCAGCAAGGTGGGGAATTGGTCAGCAGGATCTACTCGGGTCCCTATCTCCTGACCACATCCCCTTCATCAAAGGTAAATATGATTAGTCAAACCTGACTAATGGGGGCTTCCCTGGTGGCGCAGTGGTTGAGAGTCTGCCTGTCAATGCAGGGTACACGGGTTCGAGCCCTGGTCTGGGAGGATCCCACATGCCGCGGAGCGGCTGGGCCCGTGAGCCACAATTACTGAGCCTGCGCGTCTGGAGCCTGTGCTCCGCAACAAGAGAGGCCGCGATAGTGAGAGGCCCGCGCACCGCGATGAAGAGTGGCCCCCGCTCGCCGCAACTAGAGAAAGCCCTCGCACAGAAACGAAGACCCAACACAGCCATAAATAAATAAATAAATATTAAAAAAAAAAAACAAAAAAAACCTGCCTAATGCTGGGCGGCATCATTTCGGTGAATTTCTCTATGGCGATTTTGTTGGTCCTCAGTTCTGTAGACCTCAGGCTCTAATTTGTCAATTTCCTATGTTTTTCCAAATCGGGAATTTTGAATCATGCTAATGGACATTTAAGTGAGAAAGTCACAGCTCTGGAAAAGAAATAGACCTGGTTTTATGCAGGCATACCTCGTTTTATTGCACTCCATTTTATTGCACTTCGCAGACATTGAGGTTTTGACAAATTGAAGGTTTGTGGCAACTCTTCATTGTCAGATGATAAATAGCACTTCTCAGAAATGGAGTATTTTTAAATTAAGGAATATAACTCTTTTTAGATATAATGCTATTGCACACTTGATAGATTATAGTATAGTCTTTTCTATACACTGGGAAACCCCAAAATTCGTGTGCCTTGCGTTATTGTGATCTTCACTTCATCGTGGTGATCGGGAGCCGAACCAACAGGATCTCTGAGGTCTGCCTATATTCTGGTGCTGCCACCTGTGGCCTTGGTAACCAACCACCTGTTGCTCCCTTTCAGCCTCAACTTACTCAACTCTGAATTGAAAATAAGAATACCTATCTTACAGACTAATTGTGAGAATTCAAAAGCAGGCAGACAGCCTAATAGTGTACATTAAGTACAGCAGCTGATCTGAATAAACGTTAACTCCCTCCCCTTCCTCTGACCAACCCCTTCCCACTGCCCATGAAGGAGCCTGAATGCCCGTTTCTTAATTAATGGTGAGATATCTCTTGTCAAGAACACTGACCAGGGTTCTGGTTCAGGATGGAAGGGGATCCTGAACTCACATCCTCCTGCAAACACACGGCATCTACAGCTACACATGGAACAATTTCCTCTGCAAAAAAACTGGCTGAGCAACTCCTATGCATCGGGCAGACAAGGAAAGACCCAAATCAAAGAGCGTAAGGGAGACTGGGACAGCATTTCACCATAAACCCCACCCAGGGCACAGCAACCCACAGTAGGGACAGAACTCAAAATCTGGATCTTCTCCCTGAGGAGTGAAGGATTTGAACTCCACATCGGGCACCCCCAACTTTTGAAACCTCCCCCTGAGAGATGAGCCCCCAAAACATCTAGCTTTGAAAACCAACGAGGCTTGTGTCCACGAGACCCACAAAGTCATAGCAATCTAAGGAACGGCTCTTAAGTGGCTGATGCATGGACTCTCCCCCCCCCAGGGCTCAGCAAAGAGCAGCTGATCAAGCGGCGCCTGGATTTTGTGTGGGAGAGGCTAACTTGCCGTCTTGGAATGTTGGCCTGCTGGGCAGTCATCTGATTTGACACACATTTGGGGGCTACTCGGTGCTCCTTGGTGATGGAGACTGATGGGCACCATCTTTGCACCCTCCCTCTGCCATGCTCTAGCCAGCAGGTACCATCTTTTCTTCTTTTCTTTTTTCTTTTCTTTTTGGCTTTTAAAACTCTAGGCTTTTTCCTTTTCTCTTTCTTCTTTATTCTTTCCTGGCAGGCGCCATCTCTACCCTATCCCTTGGCCTCACTCCCATCAGTGGGCTCCATCTTTGCACTTTCCCTGTGCTGCGCTCCAGGGCACCACTGTCTCCCAGAGGAGAGTTTATACACTCTTCTGGTGCCCTGGTCTTTGTGGCTGCCACCAGGGACCCCTCTAGATTCCCTGGCACGGGTGGTCTGTGGGGCTTACGCTTGCAGCCCTATGGGACTGTCTATATTTTCATAATTTCAAAGCTGCTGCCTGGGGGTCTGGCTTCCAATCAGCATGAATCCAGGTGCGGACTGAGATCCTCCCCTTTGGAACACTGACAGGTCTTGGCATACCTTCAACTCATGGGAGCCACGAAATGTGAAATAGGCTGCTTGGACGATCACAAAGATTTGAGGGACAACCAAGAGCTAGGGCAGGGTTGAACGATAAGATTCATCCTCCTACACAAGGCCATTCCTTCAAGACTGGGAGAGATGGCTCTTTTTTTCTAATGCGTAGAAACCAACACAGAGTCAAGCAAAATGAAAAAACAGAGGAGTAAATTCCAAAGGAGAGAATAAGATAAAACCTCAGAAGACCAGTGACCAGCACACACCTCTCTCTGCAGCATCCGGCAAATTGGGGAACAAGGAGTCAGATCATGGGATGGGTGTTTAACAGAATCAACATCCTGGTGCATCCTTAGTAAATAAGACCATCCTCAGTGACCAGAGGCCATTTCTCTAAGCCTGGGTCACAGATTTCCTGGTTAATAATGGAGACAGACTTCCAGTGCTTTTACCTCCAATGTCTATATTCTGTATTTTGGGAAGATCACTCCCTTTATGACTATATCTCTCCTTTCACATCTTAATATCATTCATACTAGATCAGCTTTTGGCATGCTAATATCTTGAGCCAATGCCTTAGCCTCTCCTTTTTTTCTTTAACAAGTCTAGTGAAATATAATTCATATATCACAAAATTCATCCATTTAAATTGTACAGTTAAATGGCTTTTAGCATATTCAGACTTGTGCATCTTCACCACAGTCAATTTAGAACACTTTCACCACCCAGAAAGAAATCCTACGCCCTTAGTCATCACCTCCCAACCTATTTCCCCCACAGCTCGAGGACCACTAATCTACTCTCTATCAATTTGCCTATTTTGGATATTTCATATAAATAGACTCATACAGTATATGCCATTATGTCTGTCTTCTTTCATGTAGCATAATGTCTTCAAGATTCATCCATGTGGTAGCATATATTAGTACCTCATTCCTTTTTATTGCCAAATAATGTTCCATTATATGGATAGACCACATTTATCCTTTTACCAATTGATATACTTTTGGGTCATTTTGGGGGTATTATGACAAATGCTGCTATGAACATTCCTGTACAAGACTTTGCATGAATACATTTCAATTCTCTTGAGTGTATGTCTAAATGTGAAATTGCTGGGTTATATACTAACTCGATTTTGAGATTTTTGAGAAACTGTCAAGCTGTTTTTCAAAGTGGCTACACTATTTTAAGTTCCCACCAGTAGTACATGATGGTTATAATTTTCCCAAATCTCCCCAACACTTGTTATTTTCTATCCTTTTGACTACAGCCATAATAATGGGTGTGAAGTGTTATCACCTTGAGGGTTTCTTTTTTCATAATTTTTTTTTTCTTTTTGGTGTGGTGAGAACACTTAAGATCTAATCTCTTAGTAAATTTCAAGAATACAATAGAGTATAATTAACTATAGTCACCATGCAGCACATTACACCCCCAGAAGTTATTCATCTTATAACTGAAAGTTTGTACACTTTGACCAACATCTCCCCATTTTCCCCACCCTCCAGACCCTGGTAATCATGGTTCTAGTCTCTGGTTCCACAAGTTCAACTTTTTTAGATTTTACATATAAATGAAATCATATAGTATTTGTCTTTCTCTATCTGGCTAATTTCACTTAGCATCGTGTTCTCCAGTTTCATCCATGTTGTTGCAAATGGTAGGATTTTCTTTCAGAAGACTGAATATCCCATTATATATTTCTTCATCCATTCATCAGTCAATGGACACTTCGATCGTTTCCACATCTTGGCTATTGTGAGTAATGTTATACTGAACATAGGAGTACAGATATCTCTTCAAGACAGGAATTTTTTTCCTTTGGATATACACCCAGAAGTAGGATTCCTGGATCATATGATAGTTCTACTTTTAATTTTGGGGGGAACCTCGTTTTGTTTTCCCTGGTGGCTGCACCAATTTACATTCTCACCAACATTGCACAAGTGTTTTCTTTTTTCCACATCCTCAACAGCATTTGTTGTCTTTTGTCTTTTTCACAATAGATACCCTAACAGGAGTAGGGTGACATCTTGTTGTGATCTTGATTTGCCTTTCCCTGATGCTTAGTGATGCTGAGCAGCTTTGCATGTACCTGTTAACCACCTGCATGTTTTCTTTGGAAAAATTTCTATTCAGTTTCTCTTCCCATTTTTCATATGCTTATTTTTTTTTTTTTACTATTGAATTCTATGAGTTCCTTGTATATTTCAGATGTTAACCCCTTACTGAATATGAGGTCTCCAAATATTTTTTACAATTTCATAGGTTGCCTTTTCCTTTTGTTAATGGTTTACTGTGCTCTGCAGAAGCTTTTTAGTTTAATATAGTTCCACTTATTTTTGCTTTTGTTGCCTTTCCTTTTGGTATCAAATCCAAAAATACTATTGCCAAGAACGATGTAAAAGAGCTTACCTCTTATGTTTTCTTCTGGAGTTTTATTGTTTCGTGTCTTACATTAAAGTCTTCAATCCACTTTGAATTACTTTTTCATATGGTGTAAAATAGGGGTCTAGTTTCATTCTTTTGCATGTGGCTGTCCAGTTTTCGTAACACCACTTGTTGAAGAGACCATGTTCTTCCCATTGTATATTCTTGGCTCCTTTGTTGGAAATCAGTTGACCATATACACATAGGTTTATTTCTGGACTCTCTATTCTGTACCATTGATCTCTGTGTCTGTTTTTATACCGATACCATATGGTTTTGATTACTATAGCTTTGTAATATAGTTTGCAATCAGGAAGTAAAATGTCTCCAGCTTTCGTCTTCCTTCTCAAATTTACTTTAGCTATTCAAGTTCTTTTGTAATTCTACACAAATTTTAGAGTTGTTTTATCTATTTCTGTGAAAAAAACAATGTCATTGGAATTTTGATAAGGATTACAAGGCATCTGTAAAGCCCTTTGGGTACTAGGAACATTTTTCCAATATTAATTTTACCAGTCCATGAACATAGAATATCTTTCTATTTATTTCTGTCTTCTTCAATTGCATTAATTAATGTTTTATAGTTTTCAGTGTACAGACCTTTCACCTCCTTGGTTAAATATATTCCTACACATTTTATTTTTTTTTTGATGCTATTGGAATGAGATTGTTTTCTTAAGTCATCTTTCCAATAGTTTGTTGTTAGTGTATAGAAACATAACTGGTATTCAACACCCATTTATGATAAAAAACTCTCCAGAAAGTGGGCAGAGAGGGAACCTACCTCAACATAATAAAGGCCATATATGACAAACCCACAGCCAACATCATTCTCAATGGTGAAAAACTGAAAGCATTTCCTCTAAGATCAGGAAAAAGACAAGGATGTCCACTCTTACCACTATTATTCAACCTAATTTTGGAAGTCCTAGCCACGGCAATCAGAGAAGAAAAAGAAATAAAAAGAATCCAAATTGGAAAAGAAGAAGTAAAACTGTCACTGCTTGCAGATGACATGAAACTATACATAGAGAATCCTAAAAATGCTACCAGAAAACTACTAGAGCTCATTAATGAATTTGGTAAAGTTGCAGGATACAAAATTAATGCACAGAAATCTCTTGCATTCCTATACACTAATGATGAAAAATCTGAAAGGGAAATTAAGGAAACACTCCCATTTACCACTGCAACAAAAAGAATAAAATACCTAGGAATAAACCTACCTAAGGTGACAAAAGACCTGTATGAAGAAAACTATAAGACACTGATGAAAGAAATCAAAGACAAACAGATGGAGAGATATGCCATGTTCTCGGATTGGCAGAATCAATATTGTGAAAATGACTATACTACCCAAAGCAATCTACAGATTCAATGCAATCCCTATCAAATTATCCATGGCATTTTTTACAGAACTAGAACAAAAAAATCTTAAAATTTGTATGGAGACACAAAAGACCCTGAATAGCCAAAGCAATCTTGAGGGAAAAAAACAGAGCTGGAGGAATCAGATTCTGATTTCAGACTATACTACAAGCTATGGTAATCAAGACAGTAAGGTACTGGCACAAAAACAGAAATATAGAACAATGGAACAGGAGAGAAAGACCAGAGATAAACCCACGCACAAAGGGTCAACTAATCTATGACAAAGGAGGCAAGGATATACAATGGAGAAAAGACAGTCTCTTCAGTAAGTGGTGCTGGGAAAACTGGACAGCTGCATGTAAAAGAATGAAGTTAGAACACTCCCTAACACCATTCACAAAAATATACTCAAAATGGAATAAAGACCTAAATGTAAGACCGGACACTATAAAACTCTTAGAGGAAACCATAGGAAGAACACCCTTTGACATAAATCACAGCAAGATCTTTTTTGACCCACCTCCTAGAGTAATGGAAGTAAAAACAAAAACAAACAAATGGGACCTAATGAAACTTAAAAGCTTTTGCACAGCAAAGGAAACTAAAAACAAAATGAAAAGACAACCCTCAGAATGGGAGAAAATATTTACAAATGAATCAAGAGACAAAGGATTAATCTCCAAAATATATAAACAGCTCATGCAGCTCAATATTAAAAAAAACAAACAACCCAATCAAAAAATGGGCAGAGGGTCTAAATAGACATTTCTCCAAAGAATACATACAGATAGCCAAGAGGCACATGAAAAGCTGCTCAACATCACTAATTATTAGAGAAATGCAAATCAAAACTAAAACGAGGTATCACCTCACACCAGTTAGAATGGGCATCATCAGAAAATCTACAAACAATAAATGCTGGAGAGGGTGAGGAGAAAAGAGAACCCTCTTGCACTGTTGGTGGGAATGTAAATTGATACAGACACTATGGAGAACAGTATGGAGATTCCTTAAAAAACTAAAAATAGAACTACCATATGACCCAGCAGTCCCACTACTGGGCATGTACCCTGAGAAAACCATAATTCAAAAACAGACATGCACCCCAATGTTCATTGCAGCTCTATTTACAATAGCCAGGTCATGGAAGCAACCAAAATGCCCATCGACAAATGAATGGATAAAGAAGATGTGGTACATATATACAATGGAATATTACTCAGCCATAAAAAGAAACAAAATTGGGTCATTTGTAGAGACATAGATGGACCTAAAGACTGTCATACAGAGTGAAGTCAGAAAGAGACAAACAAATATCGTATATTAATGCATATATGTGGAATCTAGAAAAATGGTACAGGTCAACCAGTTTGCAAAGCAGAAATAGAGACACAGATATAGAGAACAAATGTATGGACACCAAGGGGAGAAAGAGGGGAGATGAACTGGGAGATTGGGATTGACATATATACACTAATATGTATAAAATAGATAACTAATAAGAGCCTGCTGTATAAAAAAAATAAAATAAAGTTCAAAAAAAAAAGAAACATATTTGACTTTGGCCATGACCTTACTGCAACACCATGGGGTCAATAATTATTTTAACCATTTTTCAGGTAAGGAAATTGAGAGCCAGGCTTAAGAACATGGCTTGTGTGACAGATACAGGTTTAGACCCAGGTCTGTCTGCCACCGACTAATGACCCTAAAACTTTGAGAAATGTAATCTTGCTTGCTATGACCAAACTCATATGGAAGTTTCTCTCTGCCCCACCCCTCAGTATATCAGGACTCAAACAAATGGTTTCCTTTAAGTATTTTTATCCAAGAGATTCAACTTCCCCTTCAGAAGGTTTTAATGCCCTCTCCCTGATCTACAATTTTGCTCTTCCCTTAAAATCTCGTTCACAAATAAGACTGTAAAAAATACAAACACATGGAGACTAAACAATACATTACTCAATAGCCAAGAGATCACTGAAGAAATCAAAAAATATCTAGAAACAAATGACAATGAAAACACAACAACCCAAACCTATGAGATGCAGCAAAAGCAGTTCTAAGAGGGAAGTTTATAGCAATACAACCCTACCTCAAGAAACAAGAAAAAACTCAGATAAACACCTAACGTTATACCAAAAGCAATTAGAGAAAGAAGAACAAAAAAACCTGAAGTTAGCAGAATGTAAGAAATCATAAAGATCAGATCAGAAATAAATGAGAAAGAAATGAAGAAAACGATAGCAAAGATCAATAAAACTAAAAGCTGGTTCTCTAAGAAGATAAACAAAATTGATAAACCATTAGCCAGATGCATCAAGAAAAAAAGGGAGAAGACTCCAATCAACAGAATTAGAAACGAAAAAGGAGAAGTAACAACTGACACTGCAGAAATACAAAGGACCATGAGAGATTTATTACAAGCAACTATATGCAATAAAATGGACAACCTGAAAGAAATGGACAAATTCTTAGAAAAGCACAATCTTCCGAGACTGAACCAGGAAGAAATAGAAAATATAAACAGACCAATCACAAACACTGAAATTGAAACTATGATTAAAGATCTTCCAACAAACAAAAGCCCAAGACCAGATGGCTTCACAGACGAATTCTATCAAACATTTAGAGAAGAGCTAACACCTATCCTTCTCAAACTCTTCCAAAATATAGCAGAGGGAGGAACACTCCCAAACTCATTCTACGAGGCCACCGTCACCATGATACCAAAACCAGACAACGATGTCACAAAAAAAGAAAACTATAGGCCAATATCACTGATGAATATAGATACAAAAATCCTCAACAAAAAACTAGCAAACAGAATCCAACAGCACATTAAAAGGATCATACACCATGATTAAGCGGGGTTTATCCCAGGAATGCAAGGATTCTTCAATATATGCAAATCAATCAAGGTGATGCACCATATTAACAAACTGAAGGAGAAAAACCATATGATCATCTCACTAGATGCAAAAAAAGCTTTAGACAAAATTCAACACCCATTTATGATTAAAAAAACCCTCCAGAAAGTAGGCATAGAGGGAACTTACCTCAACATAATAAAGGCCATATATGACAAACCCACAGCCAACATCGTTCTCAATGGTAAAAAACTGAAACCATTTCCACTAAGATCAGGAACAAGACAAGGTTGCCCACTCTCACCACTATTATTCAACATAGTTTTGGAAGTTTTAGCCACAGCAATCAGAGAAGAAAAAGAAATAAAAGGAATCCAAATCGGAAAAGAAGATGTAAAACTGTCACTGTTTGCAGATGACATGATACTATACATAGAGGATCTTAAAGATGCTACCAGAAAACTACTAGAGCTAATCAATGAATTTGGTAAAGTAGCAGGATACAAAAGTAGTGCACAGAAATCTCTGGCATTCCTATACACTTGTGATGAAAAATCTGAAAGAGAAATTAAGGAAACACTCCCATTTACCACTGCAACAAAAAGAATAAAATACCTAGGAATAAACCTACCTAAGGAGACAAAATATCTATATGCAGAAAACTATAAGACACTGATGAAAAAAAAAAAAAAAAAGACACTGATGAAAGAAATTACAGACGATACAAACAGATGGAGAGATATACCACGTTCTTGGATTGGAAAAATCAACATTGTGAAAATGACTATACTACCCAAAGCAATCTACAGATTCAGTGCAATCCCTATCAAATTACCAATGGCATTTTTCACAGAACCAGAACAAAAAATTTCACAATTTGTATGGAAACACAAAAGACCCCGAACAGCCAAAGCAATCTTGAGAAAGAAAAATGGAGCTGGAGGAATCAGGCTCCCAGACTTCAGACTATATTACAAAGCTACAGTAATCAAGACAATAAGGTACTGGCACAAAAATTGAAATATATATCAATTGAACAGGATAGAAAGCCCAGAGATAAACCCACGCACCTATGGTCAACTAATCTATGACGATGCAGGCAAGGATATACAATGGAGAAAAGACAGCCTCTTCAAAAAGTGGTGGTGGGAAAACTGTACAGCTACATGTAAAAGCATGAAATGAGAACACTCCCTAACACCATTCACAAAAATAAACTCAAAATGGATTAAATGTAAGGCCAGACACTATAAAACTCTTAGAGGAAAACATAGGCAGAACACTCCATGACATAAATCACAGCAAGATCCTTTTTGACCCACCTCCTAGAGAAATGGAAATAAAAACAAAAATAAACAAATGGGACCTAATGAAACTTAAAAGCTTTTGCACAGCAAAGGAAACCATAAATAAGACGAAAAGACAACCCTCAAAATGGGAGAAAATATTTGCAAATGAAGTAACTGACAAAGGATTAATCTCCAAAATATACAAGCAGCTCATGCAGCTCAATATCAAAAAAAAAACAACCGAATCCAAAAATGGGCAGAAGACCTAAATAGACATTTCTCCAAAGAAGATATACAGATTGCCAACAAACACATGAAAGGATGCTCAACATCACTAATCATTAGAGAAATGAAAATCAAAACTACAATGAGGTATCACCTCACAATGGTCAGAATGGCCATCATCAAAAAATCTACAAACAATAAATGCTGGAGTGGGTGTGGAGAAAAGGGAACCCTCTTGCACTGTTGGTGGGAATGTAAATTGATATAGCCACTATGGAGAACAGTATGGAGATTCCTTAAAAAACTAAAAATAGAACTACCATATGACCCAGCCATCCCACTACTGGGCATATACCCTGAGAAAACCATAATTCAAAAACAGTCATGTATCACAATGTTCATTGCAGCTCTATTTACAATAGCCAGGACATGGAAGCAACCTAAGTGCCCACTGACAGATGAATGGATAAAGAAGATGTGGCACATATATACAATGGAATACTACTCAGCCGTAAAAAGAAACGAAATTGAGCTATTTGTAGTGAGGTGGATGGACATAGAGTCTGTCATACAGAGTGAAGTAAGTCAGAAAGAGAAAAACAAATACCGTATGCTAACACATATATATGGAATCTAAAAATTAAAAAAAAAAATGGTTCTCAAGAACCTAGGGGCAGGACAGGAATAAAGACACAGATGTAGAGAGAATGGACTTGAGGACACAGGCAGGAGGAAGGGTAAGCTGGGACGAAGTGAGACAGTGGCATGGACATATATACACTACCAAATGTAAAATAGATAGCTAGTGGGAAGCAGTTGAATAGCACCGGGAGATCAGCTCGGTGCTTTGTGACCACCTAGAGGGGTGGGATAGGGAGGGTGGGAGGGAGATACAAAAGGGAGGGGTTATTGGAATATATGTATACATATAGCTGATTCACTTTGTTATACAGCAGAAACTAACACAACATTGTAAAGCAATTATACTCCAATAAAGATGTTTAAAAAAAAAAGAAGATAGGAGAGAAATATGTAAGTTTAAATACTTCATTTATAGTAAAAAATTAATGTCAATGAACTAAACATCCAAATTAAGAAATAAAAAATTTAAAAGGGGGAAAAAAGAAAAGAAAAAAAAATCTAGTTCGCTGTTATAGAAATGGGTTTTAAATCAGGCCAAATTCAGTCAAGAATCATTATGTAAACTTCATAGAAAACATAAATTTTTCCTACTTACTTGAAGAGTTGTTTCTATTTTTTAGGCTAATGGAAGAGATGCAGAGGTTCTATTGACTGGGTAATGATTTAGCCTTGGTTTTAATTTTCAGTCTTTCATTGGATATTCTGATACACTTTGATTGACTCAATAGAAGTATTATCCAAAGTGGTCTTTTAAATGTGAGGAGAAGGTCCATAGAGAGAACATATCACCATCTTTATGGAAAGGTAGAAAGAACAGTAGACAAAGAGTCTAAGGTCAGATTCACTTGGACTCTGCAAATTACTGGTTATTTGATCTTGGGCAAGTCATTTCACAAGTTTGGACCCCAATTTTCTCAACATTTAAGTGAGCAGTATGCTGGATACCCTCTCAGCTCTTCCAGCTCTGACATTATTTGATTCTAGTGCCAGAGCATAACTTCATGATATACTCTACACGGTTTTTTTTTCTCCCAAACACATTGACATCATGTTAAATTAGATTGACTCATGTTCCCCCATGTAAACAACTGTGGCTATTGCCAAAATTTGCTAACAAACAGAAGACAGGCGTGGCATGTTTCAAATTCTTTTTCCTTTAATGCTCTGAGCACATTTTTGATGTGTTGAAAAACTGCAGGGTATTTCTGTATGCTGCTCTTTATGTGACTGATTAGATCACCCCAAAAATATTTCACAGAGCCTCTTTCATACCTTTGCCAGAACAACATCCAAAGTTGAGCAAAAATATTTGAACTAGATGTCTAGATTTCTTTTTAAATACATCTGTGTTAGAGAAAAAAGCAAATGCACAAACTAGATGTTAATCTTTCTGTTTGATAAACCAAAGCATATTGATAAGCACCTGTCAAATAGCTGAGATGTATTATAAATGAACATGACTTTTGTTGGACAGCATGCTGACTGAGCTGTAGAATACAGCCTAGAGGCATTTGTAACTAGAAAGAGATACCATAGGACATAGTGTTCTCTGGGGAAAAAACACATGGAAATTGTGAAATGTTTTGGAAAGCAGGAATTCCAAACTATCATCTTCCTAGCAGATCTGATTACTCTCATGTGTTCTGATTTCGCAGCAAACTCTGATCCAGTTGACATTTAGGGAGGAAGTTTCCCAAAGAAACCATGTGTGGCCTCCTTGGAAATATTTCTGGATGGTTATGCATTATGGGAAGGCTTGGTATCATCCTAAACTGAAATTTGAGTTTTTTGATTAAAGGAAATCTTGTGTAAGGACATAAGCTCAGACCTTAACATATACTGCTAGTTGACATCCAGACTGGTAACTACTTGACTTTTACAAGAAGTCCTGACACAGGGCAGCTTAACCTAATGCTTAGTGAGATTCGGTAGCTCTGATCGTTTCCCTTCTTCCTGAATGTCTCATAGGGCTCATCTGAACACATGGCTCTCATCATTTTTTGCAAGCGACTTGATATTTAAGATCAGCTCAGAAGGCCAAAAAACACGAGAATAAGCCAAGTCTTCCATTCCCTAACCTTGTTTCCTCACAAAAGCCACTATACCTTGTCCTGGGATGGGAAGAGGAGAACGGCATAGGTATATTTCTTCACTAGAATTTTCTATTGGCCTCACCTCAGCAGCTTGAGAGGCCAGCCTCTACACATGCTTCCTTAATGTCTACCACAGTCATTTACGTCAAATTCACCTGTCTTTCCCCAACTACTGTCCTTCCACTATCAACACAGGTGCTATCGCTTTTCTTCTTTATTTGGTTATACGAACCTGGTACCTAGAAGGACCCATGGAAAGATAAGCTTTCCATCTTCATATGAGCAAAGTGGGCCAACCCTGTGAAAGAATGGGAAGAACTCAGATAGGGGCAGGAGAAGAAGAGCAAGAAGACATACAGCACTTGCCTCAACAAGATGACCACTCCCACTTCCCTAGCTGCATCTCTGCCCTTATTTTAAGTGCTCTAATTTTCTCTGATTCAATTTGCATTCAAAACCAAGTTGTTCTTTCTTCTGAAGGAGTGGTTAGACACACTAATTGAAGCACAACATTCTTGTATTTCCCTTTCAGTCTTTAAGAAAGATCATAGGCAGTAATAATACCCTTAAAAGATTGTATTTTTCCATGAAAAAAAGAATTTACTAGGTAGTACATGGGACTGGGCCTTGGCAAAGAAAAAGGGAGGGACTTCTTCTACCCCTAGGACAATTGGTCAGAGATCAGGAAAAAGGAGAAGTCTAGACACAGCATAGGACTGAGACAAGAAATCCTCTGGATCCAGCCATCAGCATCATGGCCAAGCCGTGAGGGATTGAGGGGACAGGGAGATGCCCTCTTTAACCTCTGCACACAAAGAAGGACGGCAACTTCACAGCAGCTTTGGATAATGAACAGTACATTTCTTTGGTAGACAGGCCCCCTGATTTATAGTGGGTACCCAGCTAACCCCCAAATTTAAGCAGTGGACCAGGAGGCCAGGTCCAGAGAAGTTGGACCATCTGGATTTCAACAGGGTCACATGGGCAACAACATCAACAAGGGCCCCAGATGAGCCCTCTTCAGAAGGCTGAGCCAGATCTCATCTTTTTTTCCTCTGCTTGAGACCTTGGTAGTCAGGACTGACAATTGGTCTGAGCAATCATTACTGTTCTTGGGAGTGGTCAAGTGAAACCCATGGAAGAAAAAATGGCATCCTGTCAGTTGGAAGAGGAACTCAGAATCATTGAATTTGAATGTGTAAATTTTATATCCAAAATTGGGAAGTAAGGAATATAGATTTCACATTTGTAAATATTTGGATTGCCCAATAGCCATTCATTTTCTAACAGCACTCTGATTCCTTTTGAGAAATGACTTTTTCCTCATTGGACAAAGTCTAGTGGGATAATCATTAGGGGTTATGACCTTTCCTACCCAAGGAACTAGCTCAAGATACAGACTGAACCAACTAGATACCCCTTCCTCAATATTTACATCTGAGCAGAGGGTCAAAGGGTCTGGAAGTGACTAGAATCTACCCTAGCTCCATGGACGGTTCCTGCTGGGGCCCTAGAGCGTCTGGATTCTTTGCCTCTGGAACTCTCTTATTTCTTGCCACATCCCCAACATGGTCTCCTAGGATCCTGGCAATTCTGTGAGCCTCTGTAACGTTCCAGTAGATTCCTTCTAGCTTTAGTTAGCCAAGATCCATCTCTATAGCTTGTCATTAAAGGCATTTAACTAATATACACCAACATTCATACAGCGGGCTAAAGTTTATAAGGCTTTTGTTCATCTAGTACCCCATTTCACTCCCACAGCACTATGGCATTAGTAGAGCAGATATTATGCATGCTCATTGATTCATGAAAAAAAACCTAGACACGAAGGGCTTAGACAACTGGCCCAAGCTCTCCCAGCAAGAAAGTGCCCCCAAGCCCAAGACCTCGGGCTTCGCACCCAGCACCCTGTACCGTACTGTGGTGAGGTGTGAGCTCCTCATCTGTTCTACATAAAGCAGCAAAAGGAAGACAAGTTAATTGGAAACATACATGCTCTCTTAGCAGCATTCATGTGACTAATATCACAGGCCTCTTTTTAAATTTCCCTTTTAGTGCACAGAGATCAAGATGTAAAAACATTCTTTAATATACTGCAGCAATGTTAATGGAGCCAGACTGCAACAGGGTGACCTATTTACATTCGGAAAGATTGTAAGTAATGGCAAATTGGCTCTGATGTCACCTATATTTGTTGTATTTTAGAGGAGAGATACCTAAGTCCATCATCTCTGTGTAGAAGGAATTGGCTTCTTGGAAACAAAAATAAACATGCCTATTTTCCAAAAGGGAACTGACACTAATCAAGAAGCATCTGAAAATGGGCCACACGGGTGACAATTATTCCTTGACTAACAGCAGAGACTACCAGACTTTTTTCTTTACATATAGAAGGACTAAATTTAAAGTATCAATGAAACTTAACTGATCAGTACAAGATTTGTCTGAAGCCAGCAATGTTCTTTGAGAATTCAAAATCACTAAATAATTTGCCTGAAATCACATTTCAGATCCTTGGTAATGTTTAGTGAAGAAAGCAAATGATTCAGGCTAGAATTACAGCAGTGAGACATCACCCAAAGCAAAGACCTGAGGTCCCCCACCCAACAACATAACTAACTGTAAACCTATTGCTTCAAGGCTCACCATCACCATTAGGCTCTTCTCTTGGAACAAGTCTTTCTCACAGAGAAGTAAGAAAAAGCGTAGTTCCTGATATCACCTGTTTTATAATCCTACAATATTTCTCAGTTTAGATGAGAGAACCTTTCATGAAAATGCTTGAAATATAAGTACTAAAAAAATAAACATGACAGGAACCAGTTCATGGACATGTTGAATTCATGCAGGCATTAACATTTTTTATCTACATAAAAAATTTCTTTTCGTCAACATCTGCTCCCTGTCAACATCTATTCTAGACCCTTTTATTATAAAAGACAACATCATCTAGATAAAATATATTTTATACATAATAGACATTTCATGACCTTATATGAAAAACCTGGTGACAAAATTTTTCTTCAGAGTCCCTTAGTGTGAAAATCAGATGTCCTTTTACACCAGGGAAAATGTGAAAGAATATTCCCCTTAATATGTACACATACACAAATTAGAGCACATTCCCCATTGGTATCACCCCCACGTGGGTACACAGTTTGTTCTGTTGGTTTGATTGGATATGCTTCTTAATTTCTACAAAATTGATTTACTGAACCAAAACTAAAATCTCAAGGCCTCTAAAATGTAAGTAAAAGACTAAAATTGATCAGTAAGAGAAAGAAATACAGGAAGTAAAGCAGAAAAGAAGAAAAGAATTTCTGTAAATGTCAATAATCACAGCATTATATGATATACAAATAGGAGTGTCTCCAAACATCTATGAAAAGAGATCCATGAAACTGTTCTTTATATTCCCAGATGAACGGCAGACCTGAAATAGTAAATAATTCTGAGAGTGATGGTTGTACAGCATCAAGTTCAATGCTAGGACTGCAGGTCAAATTTGATTAACGTACCTCTCTTATCACTGCCTTCCTTTACTAGTTGTCTTCTTCTAGCTTGGTGATTTGTTAATACTTTTATTTTACTTTATTTTATTTTTAAATATATTGCTCCCTGTTGCAGGACAAGCACATGATTAATCTTTCTATGGATAACAACTATTCTTGACATGTAAATCAAGTATTGCCGAAAGCAAATAAAGCGTTTTGGAAAACAAATAAAAGCGTTTTAGCGTTTCTAAAGAGACTAATTTGTAGGGTGTGATTGGGGATGGCAGTGGGGGATGGGAGGAATGTCGATATAGTTTTTTTTTCCCCTTGAGAGTTCTCTTCTGAAAGAAGAATGTTAGATTACTGCAAAGAATACATTCTTTGGCAGCACTCTGTCTTTACTCCATTAAAAAGAAAGTTTAACACATAATGACTTACAGAGTACATAAATGTCCTTGGAGTATAAGTGAATCCTACTTTATTTGGGGTGGAAGGGAGGGAAATAGTTAGTGTCCACAATTTGCTTGCTTTCTTTGACTTTTTCCATAGCTCTATTGTCTTCCCATCTGACAGGCTCTATCTAAGATGCTGAAGTAGATCAAATTTCCTTTCTCCTTTCCCCAGGTTAATGACATTTGCTGTGAAGGCCAGGAGATTACTAGAGAATTGGGAACTGGAGTCAGGGAGCTGGAAGGCTGTATCTCAGGAATAATTTCCTCCATTTATCTGATGAGAGTATTGTGAAAGTTCCCAAGTTATTTGTCTATATATAAATAACACTGCCACCCACCCGGCATTTCCTCTCAGAGAGGCAGGCTTCGAGAGCCTCTCTCTAGTTTCTAAAGTGAGGCCCTGTTTCGAGTCACCTTGGGGTGTAATATATTCTACTTATTCCTAAATGTACATTGCTAAAAAGAAAAAAAAAGTTTTCAGATTATTTGTTTTTCATCACTTCTCTAAATATTCTATTTCCCGGCTTCATCACCCACCCACTTATTCATCAGGCTTGGCTCCAAATACATTTTGACAGTCTTCCAAATCCAAACATACCCTCAAGGGATGAAAAATCACTGATAATTCTTTTGAATGTTCAGAGACTGAGGAAAACGCCTGATAAAGCCGCCCTAACAATAAGGCCAGGATGCTAGAGCCAGCTCTTGCCAGAATGGTATTGATTATGTAAGAAGGATGTTTCAGAGCTAATCAAGACACCCTTTCCCCTACACACACACAAACACACACACACACACACACACACCCCAAGGCCTTTCAAACAAGGCAAATCAATAGTGTCCTAAAGTAGAAACAAGAAGAAAAAGAAAAAAAAATTCTTAAAGTCGGTTCTTTGGCGAGAGATTATTCAGGACTCCTATTTACTTCCCATTCCATAGTGGCTGCAACTCTGAGCCTCACTAAAATATTACAAAGTGTATATTTTCTGTTTGTATTACATCCCTGAATCTTTACATCTACCAAACATCCAGATGATGAGAAATCTCCCATTCATAGCCCTTTCTAATTTTCTCTGTGTGTATGGTGTTATTTTAGGAACCAAAGTGTGAGGAATTTTCATGCTTCTTAAAAATAAGCATGTTTCATGCAATCTTTCTTATGGATTCTGCAACAGATAGATGAATTGGTTCCAAATGGTTGGGTTTTCACTCTCATTAACACACACATTAACTAAGGCAACGTGCAGTGGATTCTTCAGCATTCAGAATCACAGAAGTCCAGAGGGAAAATAAAGGGCAGGATATATGAACCTTGACTCTTGAATGAGCTTAGGTGCCTGGAGTCACTGACATTCTGGAACGCAGAGTTGAAAAATGGTATTTCTTAGGTAATTATGATCTCAGCCGGTTCTAATGGAGCAATAATAGTTTGGCAGATCCTATGGGTGGTGTGCATTTCAGAGCCCTCACAAATTCCAGGGAAAGAAAGTTATTCTTTTATCTCAGGAAAAAAAGAATAATTGACCTATTGGGACAAAGGCGAAAATTGACTACAGTTCCTTTGGCACTAGGGTCCCTTGTCATTTAGAAAATAGTGATTGGATTACAGAGTGGATTAGCATAATTTAGTGGTAAAAGCACTTGTAACCATTTATCTTCTGGATAAATGGCTACTGAACCATATTTCTTCAATTCCTTCCCTTCTACCTATCTCAGTTTGGTGGAGAAAAAAAGGGATGGGAAACCGAAGGAGTATAACATAACTCTAAATACAAAACCACATGGCATGGTAAATGTCCCACTGTGAGTCAGGATGACAAGTACTGCATAGTATTACCAGAAACAAAAGGTGGAAATGAAAGTACTCATTGGATCTGCAGATTTCATACAGCTAAGAAGGTCATTTTGAATAATTATGAATTTCTGCTTTGAACTAATTTAATAAACAATTTATCTTAGGGTTTTAATGAGTCCTTAAAAAACACACACACACAGTAATACATACTCATTGTTTAAAAAAAAAAAAAGTCAAATACTACGGAAGTGATTTTAAATTTTAAGATTCTGTCCTCATCTCCATTCTGCTCCATCCCAGGGACCTGCTTCCCAGAGACAACCACCTTAATCTTATTGTTTTTAGTTATTTAGTTAACCCTAAATAATATGTTATACTGAAATTATTGATTTTCTTTGGACATTCTTTTTCAACTTGAAGTTGATGATTTAGCTAAGTGAAGACTGAAAACCAACCAGAGTGTTTGGATTAAAATGACATGTAAAATAGTGTTCACTCCAGAGAGCTAAGCAGGGTGCCAGGATTGTATTTCTCTTTTCACAGGTCCAAAGTAATGACCTTTCTGTCATTCAAAGGAGGAGGAACACGTGAACTAAGCACTCAGTCAAATGAATGAACTTTTCTTAAAGTCATTAAACATAAGAAATCATTTCATGTTTGAGTTTGCTCCTTATTTGTATCATTACTCTCTTGTAACATTTTTGTTATATTTGTTTTGCTTTATTCTTTCCTGGGTTTTATATTTGCCTTTTTTTTTAAAGGGAAAATAGAAAACTCATATACTTCTTTATCTGTGAAACATGACCTTCTCTGTTAAGTCTCCCCTGGCTCCCCAGTGTAAGGTCACTGATTCCCACCTTTAAGCTCCTATAGCACACATTTTGTCTGTAGTTCTAGTTTAGTAAAAGACTGGTTGGAAACGGAGTGCTTATTTTATTGAATTATAATTATACATTTAGGTCTATGTCTACTGGAGTAGACTATGAATTCTTTAAAAAGAAAAAAATTGTATTACCTTTTCACGCTTTACCTCCTGCATGCTGCCCAGCACTTAGTCAGTGTTTATTACCTTTGCTGGATGAATAAACTATCATAGCCTATAAACATGTACCTCTCAAGGGACTGATGCTCACTCACCTCATCCTCCCATCTCCATCCTCCTTATTTCTAGATTCAGAACATTTACAATTAGAGAGCATTGTAAGTTTTAAGCTGTTTTCTTAAGAATTCCGGGAGAATTTAGCCATGTTATCCTCTGACCTTGAAAATAAAATAAGAATCCATCACAAAGATGTTGGCATTCTCCTTCTTTTCACCCTCCATTTATAAATCTCTTTAAAATATATATATTTTATTAGGAATTTGAAACACAAACATCAGAAAGGCTTGAATTCATCTAAATTATTTCCTACTGCCTTTAAATCCCATCTATAAAGATAGAATTAAACACAATGATATAAAATATATACATTTAAAGATACAGAATATGAAAATATGAAGACACAGACCAACTCCGATGCTAGACAAATGGGACTGATTGCCTCTTTGCCATGATGATCAGATTTCTCTCAAAGTAACCTGTGATTACAAGTTTCTGAGGGGCTTTCCGAAGTCTGTCTCATTTTATGTTATCACAATATTTCCTATTATGGCAGAACATTTGGGGATAATATTCACAAAACTTGTGTTATATAGACTTTGCAAATGTCTTCACAGTTATTGGAAGTGTTTAGTTTCAGTTCCAGGCTAAGAATCAGTTAGGGGGTTAGATCTTTTTTGAGCTACTATCAATCATCATAGCTGAAGTTTGTTTGACAACAGCAAAGTCACTTTAACTTCGGCCACCCACATCTTAAATAAAGGGATTCTTTCAGCTGAAGCATCACCTTGACAGTGAGGGTGTTTCCTGACCCCCTGTGATAGAACTCACCACACTCTCCTCTGTGGCCCCTGCATATCCTCTCCAGACCATCAGAGTATGTGAGTAAATGCTGTGCTTGGTTGCTTACACACATTTTTTTAACTTCTTTATCATCCCCTTGAAGATAAGGCTGTGTGTTTATATCTGAGCACCACTATATAGTAGGCATCAAATACATGTTTGCAGAATAAATGAAGAAATCTTTCATGTGGAAATCTTCTTTTAAAACAGTTACCCAAAAATTCCTTATGCAAATACTCCAAAACTACTGCTTTGGGCCCTAATCTTTTGCCTCTAATTAAACAATTCGTTTTATTAAGAAACATATTTTCTAACAACTCAAAGCATGAGATTTCAGGCAGGTGGGGAGAGGTAAGACTGTAGAGCACACCACTGCCTAGTGTTGGCATTCAGGCATGTCTGGAATTGTTTGATGACTCAGTAAAACAGAGCTGATGAATGTTTATTTGCATGGACCTGGGGTTACTCTGAGGGTGAAAAAATGATCTCAGAAGAAAAATAAACTAGACATTTAATTTTGTCTCTTGGAAATTTGTTTCTTTCAAAAGAGAGAGAGATTGTAGGTAAACACTGAAAAAAACTGTTTTCCTAAACTTTCAAAGCAGCAGGAGGCAGGAAATGCTGCTTTCAGAGTCTTGACAAAATGAAACATGACGAAGAGTGAGCCATTCCTCCTCTCCTGATGCCTCAGACCATCATACAGTCCTGGCTCCACAGTCACGGTGAAACTGAGCGGGATCCTGTGGGGCCCTCCCAGGTACAAAAGCCTCTCCAGGGACTGAGTGAACTGATGAGGATGATCATAATTTTCATGACTTTCTTTTTGAATTAAAAAAAAAAAAAAAAAAAGCCTCTCCAGGTCCCCTGTTTCTTGTTTGTATGAAAAAAAAAAAAAAAAAGGCTTTAGTCTCCTAGGTTTTCCCTGAGTTCCGAAGAGCAGACTCAAGCAGTTAATGATTAGGACAATAGAGTCACAGGACTCCTAATTCCTCCTGAAGGGACACACGTTACAATCTGATACATATTCTTGAGCTGTTCTATAGAAATCAAGACCTCTACCCAGGTGGAAGATGGTGACTACATGCTGACATCAAGCACACAGACCCCAGACTGGTTGGAACCAAAAGGCTGAGAATCCAGTCAATCAGAAAAAGGGCCATGAGCTGATGACGCATCTTACGACCCTTTCCCCTAACACTGTCTTTAGAAACCTTGTCTGAAAGCCACTGGGGAGTTCGGGTCTTTTAAGTATGAGTCACCTGTTCTCCTCGCTTGGCCCTTGCAATAAACGTTTCTCTGCTCCAAACTCTGACATTTCGTTTGTTTGGCCTCACTGTGCATAGGGCACATGAACTTGGGTTCAACAACAAGGGCATCCGATGTGGTGGCCCCCATGATCAGCAATGCCACCGGTAGGGAATCGTATGCTTGAGGAGCAGGATACACTATGGTGCCTGGAGTTGGAGAGTGGCACAAAATGACAATGTGACCACAAGAAGTGACGATGCCCAAAAGAGCTCTGGCACTGTCAGCTAAACAAGCATGTCTGTGACCATGTGTGAAACGGATCACGAGGACCCCCAGATAGATTTGGGAGAGTTCATTTTTAAGAAGGGAAACGTCTTACAGAAGTAGGTAGAAGTCAGTGACATTTGGATTATCTATTCAATCATTATTTATTGAGTACTGATTATGTTCTAGGCATTGTGCTGGGCATGGGTTATTGCTGTTAAAGTGACTTTAACAGCACCCCTAGATGGGACAGCCTGGGAAAATCCTGGTTGCAATACAATTTAGAGTGGTTGCCCACAACAGCAAAATATAAAATTGAAGTGGGGAAAATATGACCAATACATATGAAGGAATGCAGATTTAAAACAATGGAATATCAAGTTTTCCCTCCTGTAGGTGGCAAAAATTTTAAACATAAATAACATCATGTTGACAAGACGAAAGGGAAAGATGCACTCTCACACACTATAGGTTTGCAATGGAAATGAGTGCAACTTTTGAAGGAAACTTAGCAATATATATTATATCAGTGTAGAAATTCCCACTTCTCTCCTTTCATTGAGAAATACCTGCATATATGTTCATGAAAATACAAATACAAGCCTTGGCTTTGTAGCAAATACCCACAGTAAAAAAAAAACAGTTGAGCAATGGGGAATGGCTAAATAAAATATGGTCCATCTATAAAATGGAGAACTATACAACAATTTTGAAGAATAAAGTAATCTAGAATGCATCCATATAGAAAAAGCTCCTTGACACATTTTTGCTTCTACAGAATACAATTTCTACATAAGAACATTATTTATGTCAGAGAAAAACAGAGCAAAGAGGTTAGAAGTAACAACTTGGATATGAATCCTGGCCCAGCTGAAACAGAGAAAGACCCTTTGGGGCCCTCCCAGGTACAAATCCTTTCCATGTCTCCCATTCCTTGTTTGTAGGAAATAGGCTTCATTCAGCCTCCTTGACCTTCCCTGAGTTCCAAAGGGCAGATTCAATCAGTTACTTATCAGAGAAGGAAGGGAATGTAGAAACTAAGGAGGAGCAGTCAAGAAACAATAGTGCAGCCTTGGGGCAGGGTCCTGGTTCCCCTTCAAGGAATATATATAACAACACCTTTGAGTTCTTCTGTAGGAACTAAGAAAACATATTACCCAGATGGAGAATGGTAACTTCAGGCTGAGCACAAGATTCCTGGAAAATCACTCTGTTACCTCACTGCCAACCAGTCAGAAGAAAGTCTGCACACAGTGTAAGATAACAAAGATTCTGAACCCCACCCCAAATGATTCTCCCTTTAAAAACTTTCATGGTCAAGCAGAAGCTTCACAGTTGGTTTTTGGACATGAGTCCACCTTCTCCCCAGGTTGCTGACCCCCTGAATAAAGCAACCTTGCCATTCTTAACAGCACTTGCCTCTCGACTATTGGCTTTTGAGTGGCAAGCAGCCAAACCTGAGTTGGGTAACACTGCTACTTGCTGAGTGTGCAACCCTAGGCAAGTTACTTACCCTCTCTCAGTTCCTAGATTTCTTATAAGTAAAATAGGGTTACAAATAATTCTTCCCTTCATAGCATTGTTGTGGGAATTAAATTGAACATGCCTAGCACATAGTAAGTACTCAAGAAATGTTAGCTATTATTATCCTTTTAAAAATTCACAAAATAAATATATTCTCTTTGTACACACACTATCACACATGTACACACACATATATATGCCAAAAAAGTGATCCTGGAGGAGAAACACCAGTCTGGAAATAGCAGTTTTGAGTGCAGAGGGAATTTGGCTTGGAGATGAGTCAGGGGAATTTTTGCCTTTATCAGTGTTCTTACCATAAGATGATATTTTTGTATTATTATGAATTTAAATATTAAAATACCTTGAATGAAAAGAAATAAACTACACAAGAAGGAGGAGGATAAAGAAAATGAGAAAGAGACAAAGTTCTGAGCAAAAGGCAGCCTGTTGAATATGAAGGGTAGCAGAATATGCCACCCCAAAATATGCCTCTTTGGCTTAATGATTCTTTTTGAGGTGATTTTCCTGAGAAACAGGAGAGTCTCTGAAAACAAAGTAGAAGTCACCCTTTTGTAAGAGACACGTTTATAAAGGAAATCTCCATTTATTTTTCTGTCTTTTTTTAAATTGAAGTATAGTTGATTTTCAATGTTGTGTTAGTTTCTGGTGTACAGCAAATGATTTCGATATATATACATATTCCTTTTCATATTCTTTTCCAGTATGGTTTATTACAGGATATTGAATATCATTCCCTGTGCTGTACAGTAGGACCTTGTTGTTTATCTGTTTTACATATAGTAGTTTGCATGAAATCTCCATTTTAAAGGAGAAGGATGACTCTAAACCACAAGAGAATCTTATAATTGGAGAAAGACAATGACTTAAATCTGCATGACCTTACTCTCCTTACCCTTGTTTACCCATGCTTCTTCTGGTAATCTCCCATAAGTTCCCCTACACACACACACCCACACCCATACACCACACACACACCCCCCACACACACACCACACAACCCCCACACACACACCACACCCCCACACACAAACCCACACCCACACACCCCACACACACACCCCACACACACACACCACACACCCCCCCACACACACCACACCCACCCCCACACCACACACACACCCCACATACACACACACACCCCACATACACACACACACACACACACACACACACACACACCCCACACACACCCCACACACACACCACACACACCACACACACACACCCCACACACACCCCACACACACCCCACACACACACCCCACACACACACCCCACACACACCCCACACACACACCCCACACACACCCCCCACACACACCCCACACACACCCCACACACACACCACACACACACCCCACACACACCCCACACACACACCACACACACCACACACCCCACACACACCCCACACACACCCCACACACACACCACACACACACACCACACACCCCCCCCACACACACACCCCCCCCACACACCACACACACCACACACCCCACACACACCCCACACACACCCCACACACACACACCCCACACACACACACCCAAACGCACACACACACCCAAACGCACACACCACACACACCCCCCACACACACCACACACACACACCACACACACACACACCCCACACACATCCCCCCCACACACCCCCACATACACACACACACACCCCCCACACACACCACACACCCCCCCACACACACCACACACCCCCACACACACACACCACACACACACCCCACACACACCCCACATACACACACACACCACACACACACACACCCCCCACACACACCCCCCCACACACACACACCACACCCACACACACACACCCCACATACACACACACACACCACACACACACACCACACACACACACACACCACACACACACATCCCCCCCACACACACCCCACATACACACACACAAACCCACACCCACACACCACACACACACACCCCACACACACACCACACACCCCACACACACACACCACACACACCTCCCACACACACCACACACACACCCCACATACACACACACACCACACACACACACACCACCCACACACACACACACACCCACACACACACACCCCACATACACACACACACACACACACCACACACACACACACACACCACCCCTTTGTCTTTAGGTAAAGACAGTATTTAAGCTGGTGGCTTAGGCCACCTAAGAAAGTTACTCATTTTTCCCTGGGTACCTCCTGTGTATATGTGATGTTCACATTTTAAGAAACTTCTGTTTGTTTCTCTCTTGTCAATCTTTTATCACAGGAGGTCACAGCCAAGAATTCAGAAGGAAAATTATTTTTCCTCCCCTAGAAACATACTAGAATCTATGACCAAAACCCTTACGTGTCATTACCTGGACTCAATAAAGCATTCAATAGTGTTCCTTCTCGAGTAATAGAATTAATGATTTCTAATAACAAACATTAAGAATATACCCCAGAAATATTTCAGCAATCGCCTAAAAACTTCCATAAATTATTCAAAAGGAAGAGTGCCCTTATTCGTACACACACACACACACACAAACACACATAAATACATACATATATATACATACATATGTATAGCATTTAGACTTTACATGACTTCCTATCATTTCATGCCCCCATTCTACTGTTTTGTTATTGTTGTTGTTTTCTTTTGCTTAATTTTCCTTTCCTTTTCATAGAATGTTGTGAGCTTTGTAAATATCTGTGTAAATATTAAACATTAATTACAAACTTATAAATTTAGTTTCTATTGAAAGTGATAGAAACTCCATGCTGTCAACTCGGGGCCTGACAACAAAATGGCTCCATGAAATAAGCTGAGGCCTCTGTAAAAGAAAAGCAGTTTTTAGTGCCAAGAAGTTAGCACCAACTGCCATGTTAACCTCCATGAGTCTCAGACAAGCTGTGTAACAAGAACAGATAAATGGAATTTGAAAAACCAAACTTAGGAAAATGTTCTCTTGAAAGAGCTGGAAGCAGCATGAGCGATGGAGCCCTCTAACTTAATCCCCTTCAGAGATGAGCAGAGATGAGATAAAGTTGACTTCGTAGCCCCGCCCCCTCACACTCCAGCCCCCGGACTGCCCTGGGTTACCCACTCGGTCCACGCCTTGACTCCTGCCTGGCTCCGCCTTTCTCAATGGACTTCTCACCCTCTTGACCACCATCAGGGAAATGAAACAATCCTGCCAACAAAAGACTTCCCCATACCAACACAGACGAGAGAGAACACAATGTATTACAGATTTGCACGCATAAAAATGTGGACAAAGTCTAGGCAGACTTTCATACAAGTTTATACAGAAAAGTGGATGAGAGAAAAATTAAAATGCTTTTTTTCCTGAGATTACCTCCTGTATGACTATGAATAACTTCCAAATTAATCTTAAAGGCATGTGTTTACAGTTCTAAGCAGCGTCAGAAGACCCACGAACTTGCATTGTAAAATCAAAAGCCTGATAAACACAGGGCCTCTTGTGTATTGAAGGAGACTCCCTACGGAGGAGAGGGTGGCAGAGACAGCTGCTTCCCTCCTCTTTATGAAACTGAGAGAGCTTGATCATCTCACCTTACAATTTGAAAGCTTACCTTACAATACAAAGGGGAAAATCCTGATTCATGTGTCAAAACCTTAGATGATTCACTATTTGGGGGCCTCTCTTGTCAAATGCAATTTTAGGGCTTTGTATGTAATATCAAACAAAATCTTGCCTTTGGGGCTGATAACTGTCTTCATTCTTTCTCCGGATTTGACTGAAGTGGGCAAAGAAATGAAGTTTCTATCAGGCTGCCTTGGAGAAGGGGTCACCTGCCTTCAAGGTCAAACCCTGCGCTCCAGAGAGGCTCACAAAAGCCCTCTCTGCTTGAGTCATCCTGGGGTTTGGGGGCGGGCGGACAGACAGGTTGGGGCTCAGGAGCTGTGAGCATGTGGGGGGACATTTCCGCTCCCCACTGGGCTGCCACCACCACCAAGCCCACCTCCACTCCTGTCACTGCTTCAATCACCCACCCCTATTAAAGCAAAGCAGAGGGATCAGTTTTAAATGAAACAATCTTAAGAACAACCCCCAATAAAGCAGCTGATTCTTAGAGAAAGCGCTAATATCACAGGCAATTTAACCCTGGCATTTGGAATCATTTTTTTCAAATCCCCATTTAGGAGGCAACAAAGTTTTGCTACCAAGCTCCGAGGCTGTCAGAGAAAGCAGCTCCCAAATATTTAAGGTTTATAACGAGGCTTCAAAGCCGCAGCCCCCAGGCTTGGTCCACCACATCCTCGCTGCCAATAAATGAACTATCCCTTTGCCCTGTTCTGTTGACAGCCGCATTTTTACAATCTGACTTTCCCCATTCCAGACAGCATTATCCTTTCTGATTCAGGGCAGACCCCTGACGACTGGACTTGTGACAAGCAGATTACAAAGCTGGCTTATCCAGGCATTGTGTTTCTGAGGCTCTTTCTGCAGCCAAAGCGTCAGCGGCAGCAGGGAACAATAATTGCTCATTTGCGGCAGTGACCTTTTCAACTGGACGGCACCTCATCTCTGGTGCCACTGTGATGTCTCTCTTCTTTAATTACCATGTGCTGGCAGGGAAAGGAGCGCCCAGTGGCACTGAGTACAGTAGTGTCTAGTGTCTGGACCCGTCTCACTCTACTTCTCAAAGCCACAACTGAGGAGCAGAGCCATCTGTTTTATTCACTTTGTTTTTACACTTGGATTCTAACAGGAATTTAAGTCACTGGGATCAGAGGTGCATTAGGAAATAATGTCAAGACATTTATCTGGGGGTCATTCATTTTCAAACGAAAACTGGACAAATTGCCATCAGGCAGCAGGTAGAAGAGATTCAGAGAAATCTATTTTGCTATTTAATCCCCAAACCTTGTAGTTTCAGTGGAGGGTAGTATCTGCAGCTACATCCTATTGGATGGCATCCCAGCTAACCATCTCTGTTCATTTGCTCACTGCCTCTTGGCTATGCAAATTCACTACAATACTAATCTGATGTAAGCACGATGGTACTGATAACGTCAACAAAATTTTCCAGGAAGGTTAGTGGATTTTTGGCACTTTTATAAGGAATTTGTAGGACCAGAATGAGCTGGACAAAAAGAAAGAGAAAAATATGAGTGAAACATTAGCTGAACTGGTCAAAATCCTATGATACTATCTGCAGGTTGGGATGAAGGGACGAAGAGAGATAGCAGCTCTGCAATGCAGTGAAGGGGCAGCAAAGTGAGAACTGTCACATATACTTTATGCTCTGGTTCCCGTATGTCAGTTCATCTATCTGGTACCAAGACCTAGCATCCAAAAATGTACTGTCTGAGAGGACGGTAGAGTGGAGAGGAGAGGAGACACTTACATAGGGCCATCAGCCAACCAAACGCAAATGGAAAATTGACCAAACACTTACTGATGAAAAAAGAAAATACACCCAGGAAAGAAACAGAATTCTAAGGAAGGAATAAAACAATTCCAGTAATGATCAAAGTTCTACAACAGGACAGTTGCCTCATAGACACGATCATGGACAGTAATTTTATTTTTCTTTTTGTATTTCATCAACAACCTGATGTTCAAACCTGAAGCATCTAGTGAACAGTCCCTGCCCTTCCCCCATAGCCCATGCAAATTTCCCATCAATCCTTTACCAATCCCACAGTCTCAAAAAATATAAAAAGCACATACATTCTAAAGTATAAATGTGTTAGTCATTGTGGGGTTTAAAATTACATATATTTTACATGTATAAAATACATATATATTTGATAATATACGTATGGTAAGAGTCTCAGGAAATTATTAAAATTGTTAAGGGGGTTGCAATCAATCCTCTACCCTCATCTTAAAAAGCTCCCACAAGAAAAAGATGGAAATTGAAGGAGAAATTCAACTTTAAAAAGAATAACTATATTGTGAGGATGACAAGCAACAGTGTTACGTAAGATTGTGATTCTACCTACACAGCTGGCACCAACATCATCTGAAGGATGCTGTGATGCTTGTGTGTCAGGGGAAGTAAGAATCAAGAAGGCCTCTTCCCGTGTTAAGACTACAAATCAGAACCTAGGTCTGGCTCTAGGGCTCTCCAGTGACTCTTCCTGTGATTGTTCTAGTTCTCTCTTTCCTCCATAGGAGTAACATTTGAGTTCTAGCGATGACGATCATTGCAATATTAACTCGATGCAAAAATCCCCAGAGAATTAAGTAAAGGGTATTATTTTTAAATCCCTATCAGTCACTTTGTGCTGATATCAACTAGCTAGAACTTGGAGATGGAATGAGATTCTTAATAGACTTTTGGGGAAGAAAAGAAAAGCAATTTTCCCTGCGGAATTCTACGAATAAGCCAGTTAAATGCATCCTCAGAGACAAATCGGTGGCTACCATGATACCTAGTAATGTGATGATGCCCTTGTAAGAGAAACTGTGAAACATCCAGGATTTCTCATACATGTCACTGAAATGTGTTCTGAATTGCTCAGCTAAACATTAATTCCATTGCATTTACTTAAAGGGGCATATTCTATGGCTGATTCTCAGTCTAAAACCCCCCACTGACTTCAGAGGGAGATTTTCCTGAGTAAAGATGACAGGATACAATTCCATGTAGGCTGAGTGACTGTCTGTCATTTCTATTACGTGAGGCTGAAAATGTCTTCTAGCCGTACAGACCCCAAGGGACCACATGGTGCTGAAATCATCCATCTGCTTTGCTGTTTGGATCCGTGTCCATCCGACTCCACAAGGGACCAGAGTTGCTCACCTGCTATTGACCACAAAAGCATAATTTCTGTGCCCTATATTACTGACCAAGGAATGCATTTTCCATCTGTGAAAAGTGAAAACACATATAAGTACAAGGTTATATTCAGAAGCAGGAGCAATGGCATCCAGGTAGAGTCAACTGATCTTTATCAAAGCAAAGAGTTTACCTGTACAACCAAAGCGAAACCAAGAAATAATCCATCTTGTAGTGAACTCAAAGCTCTTTTCAATGTCAATCTCATTTATTGTTTGGGGGCTGGTGAGAGGTATCAAAAGGGAGATGGAAAGGAGGGGTGGAGTGGCGAGCTTCATTTTGTTAATATTCCAGCTTTTTCCAAATAACAAAGTATTTCACATTTAGATTTTTATTAAGCCAAGTGCTTATCATATTCAATATTCCACTCATAATAATTTTGGAGATGTTATTTTGATCCATATTCTGGCTACAGGACTTCATAGAATCAGAAGGATGAAAAAAGACAACAATTTTCAATAAGTATGATTTTGGCTTCGTTCCCCAGGCTCTCTTCAACGAGGAATCTAAAAGTTATAAGAGTAGAAATTTTTTCATCCCCAGTGAAATAGACAGGGAAAATGTAAAAGCTCATTTTAAGGGAGAATGGCTACCAAAAAGCTAATGAGGATATAACCATAACATATTCTTTTTTTCTTCTTTCCTAACATTGATTTGGTTCTTCATCTTTATGTATTAAAAGAAACATGACAGAGAAACAAATGTCCTTCTATTGTTTACATTTGAGGTTTACAGAGAGAGCAATCAGCAGATTTTCTGTAAGATCCATCTATCTGTCACTGTGTTTTATTGGATATGGCTGCAGCTGAATCAAAAAGAGGAGAAAAGAAAGATGTGAAAGTGACAAAGATGGTTATAAAAACAGAATAAAGGAGTGAAATCTCTGGAGTGTCAGAGTGGTCCAAATACAGCTGTGAGCAATATTCCCTCTGTTTTTATAAAGTGTGAGCATGCACCCTCAACACATGAAAAACAAATTATAAAGACCAAGCATGAAAGAGCAGATTTGGGTATTGTATTCAGATGGGATTCACAATGGAAGTGTATCAGACACATTTCACATTATGCCCAGTTGGAACTGTGCTACGTAGCAATGAGTTAAGCCCCACCCTCCCCCAACACACACAGACACACACACACACACACACACACAGACACACACACAATTAAGTGTCAATGAGTTCTCCTGGTCCACAGATGAAAGTCAAAACTCAACTTTCCATTTAATAACCCCAACAACCTGGCCCCAGCTTTTTTCTGTAACCTAGTTCTCCTTGCTTGCTCTCTGGCCCAAGAAAAGTAATTCCTGCACGAGTGACTCTCATTTTCTCTTTTGTCATTGTGCTCAAGCTCCTCCCTTACTCTGATGGCATTCCAACATCCCATTTGCACCATCTTCATTTTTCTGTCTTGTCCTTCTTTCAAGATCTTCCTTACCAGGTAGACAATACCACCCCATGGCAACAACAGTAATCGTATCTCAGATGTAGATATCATCACAGAAAATTGGCATGAAAACCCAAAATGTCATTGGCCAGGAAGCAATAAAATATTTGTAGCCAGTGACTTAGTTCAAAGAAGTACAATTACTTTATCTTTTCCCGTGGTTTCTGACTGTCAAGAATTTGACGGGGGCGGGTTCTCACTCAAGGTCTCTCATGTGGTGGGTTTGGAACAGTGGGGAGCTGGACTGTCCAGACCCTCTATCTCTCTCTGTGTAGTCTCGGGGCCCTTCCATGAACTCTATCTGGGCTGATTTGGAATTCCTCAAAGTAGGACTGCTTACCTAGAGGCTGAAAGCTCAAAGAGCAAGCAAGGCAGAATTTAAATCATCTGGTATGACCTAGCCTCAGAATTCATCTAGGACCACTTCCACCATCTTCATTGGTCAAAACAGTCACCCAATCCTGCCCGATTTCAAGAGGAGGCGACACAGAACTCAACTTTTGTTCGCAAGAACGTCAGAGTCACATGGTAGGAAAAGCACTTGAGATATGAAATATTTGGGGGCCATCTTTAAAAAACACAATGGGCCACAAGAGTAAATTATTATTTCATCTTGAGGGGAAAAGAAGGAGTTTCTGGATCCTATCATTTCTCTACTAAATAACACAGAGTTCCAGGTAAATATTCAACTACTACACTTTTATATAGCTTTTAAACTAAGCATGCTTTTAAAAAGTTGTGGGCTTCCCTGGTGGGGCAGTGGTTGAGAATCTGCCTGCCAATGCAGGGTACATGGGTTCGAGCCCTGGTCCAGGAAGATCCCACATGCCGCGGAGCAACCAGGCCCATGAGCCACAACTACTGAGCCTGCGCTCTAGAGCCCGCAAGCCACAACTACTGAGCCTGCGCGTCTGGAGCCTGTGTCCTGCAACAAGAGAGGCTGCGATAGTGAAAGGCCCGCGCACCGCGATGAAGAGTGGCCCCTGCTTGCCACAACTAGAGAAAGCCCTCGCACAGAAACGAAGACCCAACACAGCCAAAAATAAATAAATAAATAAATAAATTTATAAAAAAAATAAAATAAAATAAAAAGTTGTATTTTAGGGCTTCCCTGGTGGCACAGTGGTTGAGAATCTGCCTGCCAATGCAGGGGACACGGGTTTGAGCCCTGGTCTGGGAAGATCCCACATGCCTCAGAGCAACTAGGCCCGTGAGCCACAATTACTGAGCCTGCATGTCTGGAGCCTGTGCTCCGCAACAAGAGAGGCCTGCGCACCGCGATGAAGAGTGGCCCCCACTTGCCGCAACTAGAGAAAGCCCTCGCACAGAAACGAAGACCCAACACAGCCATAAATAAATAAATAAATAAATTTTTTAAAAGTTGTATTTTAAATAATTTATGTTTGAATGTTGTAAATTATTCTTTCCAAAAATACTAAAATATGCTTAGTGATGAACAGAGTGGGGTGAGTCCAGTTCTCCACTTCAGTATTATATATCTTATAAAACACAAGAAATATTTGTCCTGGAGATGCTGGGATAATATAACACAACTAGCAAATGATCAAAGCACAAGTGCATCCTTCTTTAGATTCTAGCCAATACTAGGCCAAGGGTGATACAGTCAGTGAAAGCATGGTCCTAGACCAGACCATCTTCATCACTGTCTAGTTTGCTGTCTGCAGATAAGCATGACCTAAAACACAATGTTCCCTGTTGGTATATTCCATAGTTTAAACAGTAACATAGTCTTGAATCTGATAATGGTGCTCCCGAAGTATAATCCTTCATAACCCTATCGAAGCTATTATTTATGTAGTCAGATCCAGGCTCAGTGCCGCCATCAAAAAACATGGTTTACACATCAAAAGGTACTTTTGAAATAGCTCACATTAGTACATTGGATTTCTCTAACACCACGAAGAAGATACATAGTCTATAGCTGGATTTCTAAACAATTCTTTCCTTTTTCACTTACTTTGTTTATACCCTATGACACTCCCAGAGTCCCTTCCTCCAAACTCTGAAAATCCTTCTGGCTTGAAATGAATCTCTCATATCGTCATATCCCACCATCTTTCCTACAAATCTGGAACCATAATACTCTGGTAATGCCATACCCCTTCCCCATCCGAACTCTCTTCATTATCAACACTCATTGTTCATATTTCCTTCCCAAATCGTTCTTTTAAAGTTAAGCGTGAAAAGTGGTCTCCAGGTCTTCACAGCATTTTCCATTATCAGGGAAGAGTCCATGATTCAAATCCTTAACAGGTAAGTTCAGGGCCAGAGCAGTACTTCTCAGACTTCATTATGTATACGAGTCTCCTGGGAATCCCCCTACATTCTGGTCCAATGGGCGTGGCCTGGGCCCAAGGCTCTGCATTCCCAACCAGCTGCCAGGTAGATGTCAATGCTGCTGCTCTGGAGCCACAGTTAAAGTAGCAAGGCCCTATTTTTAAATTAATTATTATTGTCAGTTACTTAGATCTGTAATTGCTTGGTCTGAACTCTTTCCAGTTTGCTGGAGATTTTGGAATGTATGAGGTAAACAAAGACAAGAGGAAAATCCAGTGACCTGAGTCAGCAAAAGCAATGTCCGTGGCAGCAATGGGAGTGACAAGGTGATAGACCAGCACCAGGCAGATGATTTGCAGGCAGGTGTGAGCAGGCAGCAGGTGGAGCGCCCTTCCCTGAAGTTCCAAACCCACCACTGACCTGCCCGCCCCACCGTACTCTCCTCCTCCCTCTGAGTCTTGAACATCACCCCTCAGAGGAGTCCCTCCCTGTGTCCTTGTCTGTTCAAAGGTGAATTATTACTTAATGGCTGATCAGAGTTGGCAGCAGCAAGTTGAGAAGAACTGACAGAAGCTAAGAAGCTGGATGAAGCATTGCATCTTCACCTGGGAGGCAGGGAGCCAGGAGAGAGGAGGGTGACAACAGGACTGTCAAGAAGGAAGGGGGGGCTTCCCCGGTGGCGCAGTGGTTGAGAATCTGCCTGCCAATGCAGGGGACACGGGTTCGAGCCCTGGTCTGGGAAGATCCCACATGCCGCAGAGCAACTGGGCCCGTGAGCCACAACTACTGAGCCTGCGCCTCTGGAGCCTGTGCTCTGCAACAAGAGAGGCCGCGATAATGAGAGGCCCGCGCACCGCGATGAAGAGTGGCCCCCACTTGCCACAACTAGAGAAGGTCCTCGCACAGAAACAAAGACCCAACACAGCCATAAATAAATAAATTAAATAAATAAATAAACCCCAAAAAAACGTTTAAAAAAAAAAAAAAAGAAGGAAGGGAAAAACACCCACAGAGAAATCTGAAAGACGCACAAAGCAAACTTCCTTGATTTCCTAATTTGGCTCAGGACTGGGGCCCTGCTACATTTCTTTCTTTTATAATTAACTAGAGCTGGGTGAACATAAGACACGGGTTGAAATCTCAGTGAGCTGTTTAGGTATGTTTATTTAGGTTTTGTTTGTAATCCCAGATTAGGTCATTTCCTTCGTAAAATTGTACACGAATTCTGGGGTAGAAGGGTGTATCTGATTGGTATTAAGGACACAGGTGTAAGGAGAATTTTGTTTTTATAAACTTACAAGGACGACTGAGTTTTCAGATTAGACAGTGTGAACCTTCTAATGTGACTGAAGAGAAACCCACATATTCATAGTCAACCTCTAAAGCTATTGAGCTTTCTCAGTTTCTTTGTTCGAGCCTCAGAAAACCTACATGTTCCTGAGTCACTCGAGACACAAACTAAATAGAGCTGCTGATCACATTTCTTCCATCCCACACCTAGCCCATCATTGCCTCCACTCACCCTTCTGTGGAGGGGGTTAATGGATTTCAACAGAACCTTCTGTGGGCCTTGGAGAAGGTGGCTGCCTGCTCGATTTGCCCTGTGTGTCATTGTAAAAGCACTTTGACCAGATGACCCAGCACTGCCAGTAACACACCCTAGGGTGAGTCTTGAGCCAAGAACACTGCTGCTTCTTCCTGATCTCTTAAGATTAGTGGAACAAGAATATTTTCTTTTTTGTTTAAGGTTATGCTCCATTTACAGTTATTATAAAATATTGACTCTATTCCCCATGTTGTAAAATATATCCTTGTAGCTTATTTTATACATAATAGCTTCTACCTCTTAATCCCCTACCCCTATCTTGCCCCTCCCCCTTCTCTCCCCCCTTTCCTCCCCCCAACGGTAACCACTAGTTTGTTCTCTATACCTATGAATATTGTCTAGCGAAACTCCTGGCTCAGAGCCCACAAGAAAATCATGGTAATCATTCATAAATGTTAAAACATTAATCCTTTCCAAACAGGGCCTGATGAGGACAAGCATAATTGCAGTAATGACCTGAAGTGTGGACAATGCCCTGCATTAACCTCTCCCGCCCTGGTGGGACGCACCACATGGAACTCTGGGAAGGTGCCGTGCACATGTCTGACTATAAGAAGGCTGAACTTAGGCATTCCTGCCAGAGGAGCTGACCCATTCCCACCAAGGAGTTAAAAGGTAAAAAAATAATTCTTATTTCAGGTAGCTACTGTAATTTAACCACTTTTCAGAGACTAAGTCTTTTGAAAAATCCTTTTCAATGATTCCCATTCCCTCATGTATTTTCATGTTATTTTTAACTATAGAAAAAACTCCAGTTAGGTGAAATATTTTAATATTTATTCATCAAGGCAAGTATATTTATGTAATACCCATGTTTGCTACCACAGGTACTTGGGCCATAAGAGTTATAACATGAAAATGTGTATAACATATTTTTTTTAAAAGTTCATTTGCAACAGGAAGGAAAAATCACCACAGTGGGACGATTCACCATATTTCCCTCTCCTACCCCCTTTTCCACCCCCAACACCACATTTGGACCCAAGATTTTAAAGAGAATGAAATTTTGCACCCTGGATCTTTCTTTGCTTGGGAAAGCAAAGATGATGAATAAAATGGGAAGAAAATGGAAAATACCCCTTCCCTATTCCCTACCCCCATCTCTAAGCGTGGGCCCTGATTTGTTTATCCAACACACACACACACACACACACACACACCCCCTTCCATCATGTCCCAGTCCCCATGATAAGAGCCATTGTTTTCCTCATAGCAATGATTACCATCATTGATTCTTTTTTATTTACTAGAAAGATGAACTATCTGAAATGAAGAACGTTGGTGTCTTATTCACCCCAGCACCCATCACCTAGAACAGTGGCAGGACCCATAGTAAATAATCCACATTTCCACTGCAGTGGGTTCCTTACTGGTCAAACTAGCTCAGATGCTGTCCCATCCCTGCAGGCCCTTCTCAGCCAGCAGCTTTCTTGGACAGCCCAGAATCCAGTGCCAAGAGCCCAGCAGTGGGTGATTCGCAGAGAAACTGAGCATTGCTCCCCCTGACGGACCAGAAAGTGAGAAGAAGTTTGGCAAAATTTTTATATATGTGCTTCTCTAAAAATTTGGAGTCAAGGGCTATGATGACTTACTATAGAGGCAAACGAATACATGAGCTTGTGAAACATTTTATCCGCATTTCATAAAACATTTCATAAAACACATGAAAAGCAATTGTATAAAACTATGAAAGCATATCTGAAAATTATTTTTACTTAAAGTAAAATTTAAGGGTTTTTTACTGAGGATTTTTTTTCTGATGATTATATGTCTAAAGAAAAATCAATTTCAATGATACTTATTCTATTTTTTCTTTCTTTCAATATCATTTATTATGAAAGCTGTCTAGCGTGAACTAAAATATTTCCTGCCATATCAGTGAACAAAGGATGTTGCAGCCATCAAGCCATCACATTACAGCTGCCTGGACGGTGCACCTTGAAGAGACTCAGATGAGAACACACAGGATGCCAGCGCCAGATAGCTGAGGTGCACATCAAAGGAGTGATTTCAATGATTCCAGACTCTTGCATCTTCCCATACATAGAAAAGCTCTAAATTCCTTAAGATATCTGGTTTTCTTTATTAACAGTAATCTTTCGATGTTCTGACTACCTGGTCTTTGTTGGAAAAACGTCTATATATACTGGCTCCCCGCCTTGCCTTTTCAGAGCAGTCTCTCAGAATTATCAGAGATGCTGTGTCCTGGGTTTAAGTCCTCAGTTTTGTCCACTGAATAAAATATAACTCTCAAAAGGGAACCCTCTTGCACTGTTGGTGGGAATGTAAATTGATACAGCCACTATGGAGAACAGTATGGAGGTTCCTTAAAAAACTAAAAATGGAACTACCATATGAGCCAGCAATCCCACTACTGGGCATATACCCTGAGAAAACCATAATTCAAAAATAGTCATGTACCACAATGTTCATTGCAGCTCTATTTACAATAGCCAGGACATGGAAGCAACCTAAGTGTCCATCGACAGATGAATGGATAAAGAAGTTGTGGCACATATATACAATGGAATATTACTCAGCCATAAAAAGAAACGAAATTGAGTTATTTGTAGTGAGGTGGATGGACCTAGAGTCTGTCATACAGAGTGAAGTAAGTCAGAAAGAGAAAAACAAATACCGTATGCTAACGCATATATACAGAATCTAAAAAAGAAAAAAAGGTTCTGAAGAACCTAGGGGCAGGACAGGCATAAAGACGCAGAGGTAGAGAATGGACTTGAGGACACGGGGATGGGGGAGGGTAAGCTGGGATGAAGGGAGAGAGTAACACTGACATATATACACTCCCAAATGTAAAATAGATAGCTAGTGGGAAGCAGCTGCATAGCACAGGGAGATCAGCTTGGTGCTTTGTGACCACCTAGAGAGGTGGGATAGGGAGGGTGGGAGAGAGGTGCAAAACAGAGGGGATATGGGGATATATGTATACGTATAACTGATTCACTTTGTTATACAGCAGAAACTAACACAACATTGTAAAGCAATTATACTCCAATAAAGCTGTTAAAAATATATATATATAACTCTCAACTTTTATGTTGTGCATTTTTTTCAGTCAACACTAACATACTTAAGTTCAGAGAATAACAAAAGCTTACCTAGCTGCAGTCTAGATTTAACAAATATTATTATTTTCTAAACTTTTTTATTTAAAAGTAAAATAAAGTATGATGTCTTCACAACTGAAATTAATAAAAAGTTTGGGGGCACCAAAAATAACAGTTTGAATATTACTGTAACACAGAGGTTGGAAGGATTTCTGTTTATCAGTTTCAAATGTTACTGAATCAAATTGATGCAGGTTCATTAGAAATAAAATAAATACAGGCATTTTAATTTAAAATGCCTGAGTTTTAAAAATTTTTTTGTTACCAACATTAAAATGTTATTGAGGTTAATACGTAGTTAGAAGTCGTGTATCCAGGTGGTAGATCTGAGGTTCACCTGTCTCCCTATAGTAGATTTTTAAATAAAAGAAAACTATGTCTTCTTTTCCCTAAATAGTATTTCTCCCCTAAAACACCATTCCTCCTATTTATGTGTTTTAGTATGTGGGTACCTATGCCCTGCAGGAGGTAAAACTGAGCTTTCCCAGTTGGGAGAGATATTTAAAATGAGGGAAGAGGTAAATTTCCAAAAAGGAAAGAGAAAACTGAAGACCATTTCTTTCTTAATTGAAGAACTAAAGTGGTAAAAACTTTTGATCACTTTCCTTCTCTACGCTTGCAAATATATATGTAATCAAGTAATGGCTTCTTGGTACTGGCAACAGGAAACACCTGATGTACAAGAGTCTCATTTCTATAAAAGAGCTTTGTCAGAAACAGAGCTGAATTAAGGGCAGACCAGGCAGGTTGTTGCCTAGAGCACGGCTCTGTAAGAGGTACTCAGAGGGTCGTGGAAATGTCACAAGATGGAGAAACTTGTATTAACCACATCGCTTCTTATGGAGAGAGAAGCAATGTGTTTGGACGAAACACCTGGAGTGGGGCTGAGACCTCCCAAGAGGCATTATCTGAGTTTGACTTCCAAGAAGAGTGGGCCGGGTGGCTGCAAGCACAGTTATGCTTGAGTGGAGTATTCAAGCCTGGTAGAGCTGACTAGCGTGAGACATGACAGCAGACACTGAGGGACCCGTCCATTCCCCTTCCACCTTTCTCCTACGCAGAGTTCAATGTCTCTTCAAAATAAATGTGCATATTTAAAGAATATGATTTTAAGAGGACCAAATTATTAACCTGTCAGGATGCCCAAAGACTCTTAGTCCATTCAGGCTGATGCAACAGAATATCACAGACTGGTGGGGAGTGGGGAGGGAGGGGAGTGGGGGGGGTGCTAATTAACCACAGAAATTAATTTCTCACTGTCCTGGAAGCTAGCAAGTCCAAGATCAAAGGACCAGTGTGGTCCCGCTTGGTGAAGGCTCTCTTTCTGGTTCATAACTGACTCCTTCTTGCTGTGTCCTCGCATGGCGGGAGGGGCTAGGGATCTCTACGTAGCCTCTCTTATTACAAGGCACTAATCCTATTCATGAAAGCTCTATGCTCATGACCCAAGAACCTCCCAAATACTCCACCTTCTAATTCTATCACACAGAGCATTAAAATTTCAAAATGAATCTTGTGGGGACACATTCAGACCATGGCAGGCTTCATCTGGGCCTGCTCACACATTACTAGGACAGCCAAGCTGCTCCTCTGCCATCCGTCTGTGGAAATGACTGAGACCTTTAGAGAGCTTTGTTCTCACGGTACTCACTGTAGTGGGATGTTAGGTGAATGTCCCATTCTTTATAGATAAAAGTTGTAATTAATCATTTTTTTCAATATGTGAAGTGATTGTTAGCAAAGAAAACAACACTTTTAATTCAGCTGTTTCCTTCCCCACATCTCCATCTTATTTATTCTCAGTGTGTCTCTCATGGCATGGTAGGTCTCAACTGCCCTGGACATGAACGATGGTACCCAAGTCCCTGGATCTGGAGGGACTTGCTTCTACCCTAATATACTTTTCCCACGAGGGAAAAAAGTAGTACACACAATTAGCTTTGAGGAGACTTACTGAGAATTTTTTTCATTATCTCCTGGTCAAAAAAAAAAATTATCAAAACATCAGCTCCAGATGAAGAAGAGTTACTAAATGAGATTATCATCTGAGGAACCATCATGGAGGAAGATTGCTTTCTGTCTTGCTGCAGCTCAATGACTACATCAAAGCATTTTTCTTTCATTATTTGCATATGGTAATTCCAGGAATGAACCCAACCTAAGTACAGTGGAAAACGCAAGGAATTTCAAATCAGCTGTTTCTGAAGTTTTCCTCATTTGTGAGTTGGAAGAATGAAAAGTAGAAATATGTTGAAGGTTGGATGAGATAACATGATATCTTACTTTTGTAAGCTATAAATTGTTCTTGTAAGGAACCATTCAGGGTTGGGCATGGATTAACCCACTGGTGGGAAGAGCTGCAAGCTTTTTTCCTATTTCAAGCAAGATTACTAATTCTGAAAGAAGGTGCTTTGTTAAGTCCTGTTTCACTGTAAGGACCTGATTAGGTTGTTTGTTTTGGGTTTCAGTTGTTTGGTTTTGTTTTGTCTGTTGCTAACCCTGGGTTGTTTCACTGCAGGAATCTGATTTTGTTGCTGTAAACCCTAGGTGGTTGTTTTTGATTAGAACCTTATAAAAGGAAATAGGTGTGGATGGTTGTAATCCAGAGTATGGTGTATGATGGGGGCTCAAGCCTAGAGTCTAGCCCTTGACATTATCACTATCCCAGTAGCAGGTGGAATTCAGCTACAGGACATCTTTGCTGTCATGATTGGTGGTCCAGAAGAGCATCATTTCAGCCAGTTTTACCAAATTAAATCAAGTAAGATGGAGTTAGAAGCTACGACACAAGACAGGGTTAAAGTCTTTTGGACTGCCTTCTTGGTTTTAAGGAAAACACATGAGGTTCCATGATAAAATCATGCCATTAAAAAGGTTGTTCTGACATGATCAAATAGATTAAAATCACATATTTCATAATGTCTTTATGTTTGGTCTTTAATCTATCATGATGAGCTCATTGGATCTAAAGGTTCAGCTCGTTGAGATTTGTGTATTAGAGCTAGGCTTTTACTGACCATAATTTCTTAGGTTAATAGTAGTTTTTATGAGAGCTGGTAATCCAAGTCAAACTCAGATACATTGTGGGGATAAATGAATCCACTCACTTGGGATTCTACCACTCGACGCCAGTAACTTTTTACAAAGAATAATTTTCAGTGTTTCTCCAAATTGTATATGAGCTGTAGCTCTAACTCTGTGTGTATCTAATATGCATGTATATGTAGTTTTAATATATACATTTAATATAAAAATATATTTTCTTTCTGCCTTAGAAGTACTGTCTTCTTTGTAATAGCTACCTAAATGTTTATTATCCCAGCAGATTTCTTCTGATTTGGCTGAGTATATGCATCAACTACCCTCACACAGATTATTGTATTAAAAAAACCAAAAACACAAAATACTAAAGCACATTTCATTCCAACATCTTTAATGTTGAATGTCCGTCTTGTGACTTTCATAAAACATCTTCAGAGTGAATAGAAGAGATGAAGATGACCATTAGCCTAAATTCCTGAGTCTGAGTATACCCTAAATTCTTCAAGATTCCATAGGCAGAATGTTTGTACATCAAATAAATGTTATCATTTATTCTCTTGTAATGAGCTCAACATTACATTCTACAGAATAGTAAATATTTATTTAAATACTAGTATAGACTTATAAAGTATTTTCTACAATGATCAACCTCCCAATATTACATATTAATTTGACCCAGCTTTACTTCATATCAACCCTCTTCTAGTTATTTTTGCCTCTAGGATCATGATTTGATAGCCCAAACATAAATATCAAACAACAAACTATTCAGAATTTATTTTAATCAACTGGTAAGAATTCATTGAGCCCCTACTATGCACAAGGCACTTAAGGACTATTATGAAATATAAAGCAATTTTTTCATAAGAGCATTCAGAATTCTTTGTAATTTCTTGCCAGGCAAAAAATAATTAACATCCATGAAGCTTAACAAATGGTGAACTCAAAGAGAAATGAAGATTTAGGGCCTTTCCAAAGTCCCCTTGAGCTCTAGGTAATTTGGTTTACTTCTATGGCTCTATCACAACGCTGGGTACCAAGTCCACCTGTAGACACAAGTTCTTGGATAGGAGACCCAGTGCCAAATTCAGCCTGCCGTGCAAAGCACCAGGATTCGGCAAAAGAGTAAACATGTTCTAATATCAAGGGAAGTAAACCTGGGCATGAGCTCAGATGACAGCATGTGGATAGGGCTGGCATAATTTAGTACAGAAATAGACGCCTAAAAAATATAAGATGTCACTCTTTCACTACAAATCTGGCCATAGGTTTTTTCAATTACTTATTTCACATCGGTTCATCTAAAATGTATCCCTAGTAGTCATAACAACAAGTGGCCTGGCATTACCTATCAAGATGATGTCCCTAAATCAATAATGATAGTGGTGAGAAGGGGAGGAGCTAACATCCTCCCTAGAGGACCAGTCCTGCTTCTGTCTCTCCTGTGCTATGAGGTGTAGGAGGGCAGGGTGAAGGATCCTGAGCGGAGCAGTGGATTTACTTATTAAGGCCTTTGGAGAAGCAGAATAAGAGAGCTATGAAGGTTGGGCTATAATGACCTACTTTTAACACCAGCCACCAAGGTTCCCCAGTAGACTGTGAGCACTGCACAGTAGAATGCTTTAGAACAAAGGGTGTACAATGTGAATCCTGCACAGAGAGAGGCGTTTGAAGCTTAAAAAATACCCAAATATACAATGCCCTCTTTTTAAATTATAGTAATTATTCATTAGGCTCCAGATGTTAAGAAAGGAAAAAACTTTATTTTTTTATGATTAGAAGCATGAATCCTTTCAAACGTGTGTGTCACCGGACTGGAATGTATCTAATCATCAACTTGCAGCTGAGAGGGTGCCGAGTAAATAAGCAAAGCCAATCCAGATCCTTATGAAAAGAATTTGTTTCCAAAGGGAGACAGAAATACCTTCCATTCAGAAGAAATCAACCCTCAATTTCAGACCTACAAAAACAAGTCAGAAGTACCTTGGGCATTCTGGCAGCATCAGGACTTATTTTATAATGATCAGTCAAACTCTTGTCCAAATACCACTGATGGCTGTGGACTTCCTATGAGGTTGCTGCATTCTTTTAAAGGTGGTTGCGAGGCCCAGGAATCAAGGCCCGCCCTGGCTATGCATGCTTGGAGTTGGGGGAGAGGGCGAGGTGGCCTCCCAGAAGCCAAGCCTACAATTCCAGAGCTGAAGATGAATCCCTTGGGCCTTACCCAACCCTATGAAATTAAAGAAAAGGCAACCACCTTCTCTTTCTGCTGGGGTGCTAAAGACCTAAGCAGACAGTAATTACTGGAGTGTGGTAGCCAGCCTCCAAGATGGCCCCGGTGACTCCCACTTCCTGATATTCATGGCCTTGCACTGTAAATAAGGCCTACTGTGTATCCAATAGGATACTGTGGAAATGACAGCGTCTGCCTTGCCAGGCCAAGACATAAAAGGCATTGCCACTGTCTTCCTGTTCTCTCTAGTATCACTCACTCTGGGGAAACCAGCCACAGAGTCAGGAAACACTCAAGGGGCCCAATGGAGAAGACCTTGTCATGAGGAGCTCAGGACCCCTGCCCACAACCGACACTAATCTGCTTGTGACTGAGTGTCCCAACCCTCCAGCCTCACTGCAATCACAGCTGACATCTGGACCACGATCTCAGGAGAGACCCCGGGCCAGAACCACCCAGCTAAGCCACTCCTGAACTGCAGTAACTGGGGGAGATGTTTATCGATTTAAGCCACTAAATTGTAGGCTAACTTGTTACATAGCAATAATAACTATTGCATAGGGTGATCTTAAGCTGCTTGACTGGATCCTTTTACCTTGAAGCTTCTCCATACATAAAGCCATGAATCTCATTTCAAGCCCAAATATTGGGTTGGCCAAAAAAGTTGGCCGTAAAGTTCCATAACATCTTACGGAAGAACCCGAACAAACTTTTTGGCCAACCCAATAATTACATGGGGGTGGGGAGAGAATCCATTCAGCTACAAGTCTCCTGTACCCCACAATGCAGAATTCAACTCAAGGATCCCACGATACACTATATTTATCCATTTTTATGGACTGTCACGTTAAAATTTATACTTCATACTTAAGGTACTTTTTAAACTGCATTTTAAAAAAAGAAAATGGTAGCTTCATAAATGATGCAACAATTTTTAAGATATTTTTAGAGCATCACCATGTTCAAGGTAATGTGCCAAATTATAGGAGATATTCACAGACGTGGAACACTTACAGTCCCTATCTTCAAAGAGCTTATAGTCAGGGGAAAATGCAAGTACACATGTGTCTGTGAAATAAAAATTCCATTAAAGACCTGTAATAAATATGTTTGGAGGTAACCAGGGACAAGCCAAGAGATGCTATTTACAATTTGGTTAAATAATAGGTAGGACCTCAAACAGGCAAAAGAGGAAGTGAGAAAGCCATTTCAGAAGGAGGAAGCAGCCCCAGGATCGGTAGAAAGGGAAGCCTCAGAACCTGCACCAGGAATGGACAGCAGTCGTTGGATGTTGGGACACGGGATTGATATTTAATTGAGCAGCCAGCGAGAGGCACTGAAGTGTTGTACAAACTGGAGTGACCACATCTCAAACTGCACTTCACGAAAATAATTGCATATACAGAACATATTAGAAAAGGGAGAGGCTGAGGGCAGCACAGCCAGGGGACTGTGGTCGTAGCCTAAACATGAGAGACGAGGCATGAATCAGGGAGGGGGCAGTGCGAACAGAAAAGGTGAGCCTGTGTGAGACGTGGAAATGATGGGAATTCCGCTACTAATGAGATAAAGCTGAAGCAGAGAAATGTAAGAGAGGTTAGAGGGACAAAGACAACATGGGTGTTTTAGCTTGAGATAGGAACAGGGCTTTTTTTTTTTTAACAGAATTAGGGACAAACAGAAAGGTTGCCAGGAGTGGAGATCAGGGAAATAGGGTTGGAGATGGTCATTCAAATATAGATTCACATTTGAACTTTGGACTTCTACCAAGTCACCCCCAGACTGCAGGTGATTGCCTTTTGCAAGTACAAATACTTTGATTTGCATTGGAAACCATCAGCTGGACTTGCAAAAAAGTATAAAGCCATTTTATATATGGATGCAAATATCCTTTGAATCCATAGATAGAAATATTGAAAAGCTCCAAATTAGACATTGCAAAAAACCATTGCCTTTGTTTTTTTGTTTTTCTTTTTTTAAGACAAGTGAGCTTTCTAAAGATACCCAATCTGATCTCCACACCTACCTTGCAATATGTTTCTAAACAAACTCTTTGCCTTGCTATACTTACATGAACAGGCTCGAGACCACCATTACCTAACCTGGCATTCTAACCCCACCCTCCCAGCAACTCAAATAGGAAAAATCAAAACCTGTCTTGCTCACTGGCAATCAGCTAATTGTGTGAAGTACTGGGCTCCCTCTCATTTAAATGCGCAGCTCCCCCTGTGTATTCTCAAAGCTATGTACTTAGCTTGAACATTTTTCCACATCTCAAAGATAGAGTTCTTCTAATGTACCAATGCCATGGCTTTTATGCAAAGCTAGGGTTTGAATCCAGATCTTCCAAGTTAAGCTACTGAGGTTTAAACTTTTCTAAGTATACATGAGGCCGATGTTTACTAAATACAAGGGATTTCTTTGCACATTAGAACTGGTCCTGGCTAGAGTGCAATATAAAAATTATATAAAAATAATAATCACAGCAACAACATACCAGGGGCTTAGCGGCACCATTTTCAGCACTTTAGATATATGCAAACTCACTTTATTCTTATATTAACACCAGGAGGGCCTTAAATCAACATCTCAGGAGCCAAGATTTGACCCAAGGCAGCCTCGGAGCCTGGGCTACTGACCACTAAACCTAAATAGAGGAATTTTCTATTCATAGTTGGCACTAGAATCCAATAGATGAGACGGCCAGACATTTTTGTAGTCATCATTGTATTCATTCTCTACTGGTGCTATAACAAATTACCAGGAACTGAGCTGCTTAAATGACACAACGTTGCAGCTCTCTGATTCTTCTTCCCTACTCACACCTCCCTCTTACTCTGACCTCCTCTGCCTCCCTCTTCCACTTCTAAGGATGCTTGTGATTACATTAGGCCCATCAGGAAAATCCAGGACAATCTCGTTATTTGAAGGTCAGCTGATTAGCTGCCTTAATTCTCATCTGTCACGTAACCTAACATATTCACAGGTTCCAGGGATAAGGACAGAGAAATCTTTGGGGTAGGGGTGGAGGCACTGTCCTGTCTACCACACCCACTAAGGCCATAAGTAAAGAATCTAAAAATCCAAGCAGATTTCAAACACTAGGAATCAGAAAGATAAAGAAGAGAAGGAGAGGTAAGTGGGTAGAAGAAAAAAATTGTTAACAGAATTTATCACGTGTTGGGGAGTGAAGTAAGAAGCTGAGCTCCACCTCCCGATTCCTCACTTCTACCTATTCCCCCTACAACTACATCATTCACTCACAGAGAGAATACACCCAAACTCCATCTTTCTAATAACACCTTCGTGGCAGTTCAACTAGGAAAAATCGAAACCCATCTCACTCTCACCACACTTCCGCATCATCATGTTGCTGGCTTACATGCAGCGCACTTAGCCCTTCACAGCATGCTCTCTATGGCCATCCTATCCACAGAGGACCGCAGTGGCTCTCAGCACCCTGAGGTGACCCTAGGACAGATGTGTGCACAGAACACGGTGGCAGCACTGGATGTGCTCCATACTTAGGGAGATGATGATGGCATGTGAAGGTACAGCAGTTGGGGTCACTCAGGCCAAGAGGGAGGGAGAGGGTAGGCTGGGAAGAGGAGATGACGGCTCTAGGACCCAGAGGTAGAAATGAGAATGAGCTGGTTTCTCTAAACACTAGTGTCCAGTAGGCCTGAGCAAGGAAGGGTGAGAAGTCAGGCCTCAGGGACCAGCAGGGTCAGATCCCACAGAGTCTGGGGGGTGGGGGGAGCCAGGTAAGAAGTCAGGAATTGAACATTTAAGTCTTGGGGAACCACTGGGGCCTGTCAAGCAGGGGCCAGAATCAATACACTGTTGACCAGCTGGGAATTTGTGTGGCAGGTTCCTCTGCTGCAAGATGGAGATAAGAGTACCCACACCATAGGGTGATGGGGAAGAAGAAATAAGGAGCAAGTCACTTAGCATATTGAACACAGAGCCAGCACTTAGGACATGTCGAGATAGAAGATACGTGGGTAACCAAAATATTACCCATCTTGAAAATCTAAAGTACGATTATCTCAGCATCCCCAAGCCCACTGTCTGGAATCCAAAGTCCTCTCTAAGGCTTCTGCAAAGTGCCACAGCAGATGGGTCCCAAGGCCTCTGCTGCCTCCAGAGCGCCTGCTTCCAGCACTGCTCTGTGTCTAACCAGCTGAGAAGTTCAAAGCAGCAGTGAGCTTCTAAAAGAGGGGAGGGGGCCCCTGGAGGAGGCATAGATCAGGACAGCTGAAGACTCCCAGGGGACCAGGGTGTCAGTTCTTACAGCACCCCCTAGGCCACCCACCAGTCAGGATTTCCACTAACTGTCATTCTCATTCACCCTGGCCTTGCCTCCTCTTTCAAAGGGCTTCTCTCCCTCCCCTTCCCCCTCTTTCCTCATCAATCCCTCTCTCTCTAAGAAGTGAAAATAATCAGTTATTCCTCTTGTCTTATGCAGATCATCTTTCTCCCTCCTGCTAATTTCTCAGTATAGGCTTATCAAGGTGTTTCATAAAGGCTGTAAAGAGGGATTTTAGTGCCAGCTGTAAAAGTGGTTCAGGGACTTCCCTGGCTGTCTAGTGGTTAAGATTCTGCACTTCCAATGCAGGGGTTATGGGTTCAATCCCTGGTCAGAGAACTAAGATCCCACATACCACAAGGCGCAGCCAAAAGAAAATAAATTAAACTTTACTCAATACTCTGTGATGGCCTATATGGGAAGAGAATCTAAAGAGGAGTGGATATATGTAGGTGTATAACAGATTCACTTGCTGTACACCTGAAACTAACACAACATTGTAGATCAACTATACTCCAATAAAAACTTTTTAAAAGAGTGGTTCAGTGTTTTCACTATGTAGGCACAGAAGTCAAGGACCTGTATGGCTGGACGTGAGAAATGAGACTCAGACCTTGTTGGCCGAGGCGTGAGGCATCACGTTGATACTGGAGGAGTTAGCACCCCTCCACTGACAACTCTGCCCAGGCAAGGAGCCAGAGCCTCCTGAGAAAAGAGGGCCTGGAGTTTGTCCCCTGTCCCGTGGAAATGCAAAGACATTATAGTGGACTCTACCTGGAGTTAGCCAAAGTGCAAAAGTTAGAGGGCACAGTTTCTACCCAATATCATCCTCACTTCTGACACCACCTGCAAGTTCAGAAGATTTCAAAACCATCTCCATGTTCCATAATTCACTAGAAGGATTAACGGAACTCACTGAGGGCCATTATATGCACGGTTACAGTTTATTACAGGGAAAGAATACCAGTTAGAATCAGCCAAGGGAAGATGCACATGGACAGAGTCAAGGGAAAGAGAGAGGGGTCTCAAACATGAAGCTTCTGATGCCTCTTCCCTGTGGAGTCAGGATGTGTTACCCTCCTGACATCAACATGTGGCAATAAGCATGGAGCATTGCCAACCAGGAAAAGCCAGGAAAGCACACCAAGCTTTGGTGTCCAGTGTTTTTAGTGGGGCTCTATTAGGCAGGCCTGATGGATTGATCAAGTGTCCACATGGTTGATCTCAGTCACCAGACTGATGGCTAATACCACAGGACCCAGCGCCCTCACCCTAAACACTAGGGGGCCTTGCTGGTGTGGGCAACCACCACCCTGTGTCTACTTGGTGAGGCTGACCCCAGTCTAAGATCTGATGTGCTCAGCCCCTGCCCCTGATACAGATTACCTCCCAGAAACTGAGGGTAAAGGCCAGGCCTCTCTTTGGGCAAGGCCAAGTTCTTTACCATGCCGACTCCATGAGACTAACAGAGACCTACTTTATAAGAACGCATAAGGTCCCTCCACCTACTGTCTTCATTCAAGGAGGACATGGAATGGACGGAATGTTGAGATCCAATGAGGACAGCACCTAAGTTATCAGAGGGGACACCTGGTTCTCATTCCTGACGCAGAGCTGAGCAGCTCTCAGCACAAGGACTGTAGCAGCATGTATGTCAGGAAAGCTGCCGGCTCAGGAACCTGAGATACATCCTCTAGAGGCTGAGAGTGTAGGAGAGTTGTTTTATAGTGGCATGAGTGCAGAGGGCAGAGGAAAGAATGGGCAAGGAGAAAAAGGGGGCTAATATATAAATTGGGAAGAGTCATGGTATAAGAAATGCCAACAAGAAAAGGGATAAAACACATAAATGCTAGAGGATGCACGATCGGGGAGGGTGAGTGTGGTCGTGCCCCTTGGAGGGGACGGTACTTCTGCGAGTGAATGGAGGTCCTATTTATAATTGTGCCAGGACACCAAGTGTAAATCAGATTATCCCCAACAACCCCACAAGAGTGTTCACCAAACTTTAGGTGGTAACTGGGGGTGACAAGAATCAGAGGCTGGTGAGCAATATCTCACATTTGGCATAGTTCATTCGGGTTCCCGAGCTGGCCCAGCATCCTGGGCCATGTTTGGCCTGATCTCAGTGAGAGCTGCCATCGAGATTGGGTTGGAGAGCCCTGGTTCCAAACATGGCCTATCCAATGGGTGAATGTCAGTGAGGGCTGGGGTCTCAGTAGGAGCTGTTCAGAATATGCAGAGCAGTATGGAGGGCATTGGTCCAGTGCAGTGAGCCCTGACCTGTGTGGAAGCCTGCCCAGAACCTGTGGGCCTATGCTGAGGGCTGGTTCTCAGCCATCTTCCTGTATATAATCTTTAAGAATCACAAATTTAAGTTTACCTTTTTCAAATGAGGTCTTCCAGGCAATCAGGGTGGCTGATTGCACCCTGCAAATGTTTGACTGGCCTCAGGCCTCCTATAGTGCTTCAACTCGAGTTGAAGGGAATAACAGATGAGACAGCCAGATAAACATAGATAGAAAAATGCATATGGCACTGTATACATAGCCCTGATGTAGAAGTCATGGGATTAAAGCAAGGGAAAGTTGTGAACCATGCCTAGGGAATTTTGTAGTAAATGCAGGAAAACTGGGTATATTTGGAAAATCAGAGAGTTGTGGAAAGAACCTTGGATAGGAGTTGGATTTTAGTCTTCTTTATGGCACTAGATTTTACCCAGGCACTAACCTGGGTTTTGGTCTTGGTTAATTTGCCATGAGATATAGAAAAACAGCAAGAATAATAATAGCAAACATTATTGAACACTTATTATTAACCTATTTAATCCTCCACACAACCCTAAGAGGTAGACACTCTTTATCCCCATTTTACCAGAGAGGAAGCTGACAGGTTGAATAATCTGCCCAAGGTCACATAGCAATTTTGTGCCAGATGACAAATCCAGCTCTTGAGTTTATCCTCTTAACTTTAGCATGTTTGTTATTAGTCTCCAATGGCAGCTGCTCTGGAGTCAAGTGTGGACAAGGAGAGCAACACCCTAATGGTACGGAGTCTTAAAAAAATTCAAGCTAATATAAGCCTCTAGTTCAGCCAAGAAAACTATTTTTTCCAACCAAAAGTGAACTGACAGTAGTGTCTTGGTTTCCATTCTGTCTCCTTTCTTCAAAGGGAAGGGAGAGAAAGGGATAGATACCGCAACCCCTGTACGGTACAGGTCAAGTGGGTCTCCCATAGGCCCCACTTTTTCCTGGGGCCTTTCTCATGTACTCTCTCCTTACTTCTCTTTCCGACACTGCCCTTTGCTCTTGCAGGTAAAACATCACCTGGAAACCTCAAAGCACTGTCTCTCCAGGCAGCATCCCCTCCAGGACCATAGCCCTAAACGAAGCTCTGGGTGGAATTTCATCTACTCAGACCATGATGGAGAAATGCACAGAAAATCATGAAAAACAAAACAGGGGTATGGGTGCCTCTCTGGGAAAGTGAAGGACCAGAGAAAGCTTCAAGGATAGGGTGATCCCTACGCTGGGCATCTGTGGAAGAGCAGGAACAAGCGTGGCAGGAGTGGAGGAGGGCATGCCAGGCAGAAGGCAAATCATGGACTAAAGCCCAGGAGCTAAACTCACCCTGCTGAGGGTCCTTAATGTGCACTTCAGGGTGGTGCTAACAGGAGGTGCAGCTGATGAGGAGGGGGGGAGCCCAGACACAGGGCTTCTCTGCCTTTATCCCGTGGGATGTGGAGTTATGGAGGGATGTTATAGGGAACTGGCAACATCCGACTTGTGTTTACAGAGGTCATCTGGCTGACACAATGGATCTGAGGGTTCCCAGACCAGGAGATAGTTGACAGACTGTGCTTAAGAGCTCACAGATTCTAAACATCCTAAATATTTAGGAAACAAAACAAGGAGAATTTGCGATGTGGAAGATGCAAATGGCTCCTAGATTTCCCTCTTGGGTGAAAAAGACCATCAGATGCTCACACAGATATCCAGCCTCCTGCAACATCCTGGTGCATGACTGCCAAGTCCCCAGAGGCTCACATGTACACAGGAAGGTCTAACCCTGTGGTATCTAGATCTGGATCTACATCTAGACCTCTATCTCATATATCTCTATTTTTTGTTGTTTTACAGTGAAGGTGTATTACTTTATAATTTAAAAAACATACAAATACCTTGAAAATATACTCAGCAAAACTGTCTGAGGAGAACCCCAGCCTCCCACAGTTAGAGCCATAACCATCTCTGGATTACAGAAAGTCATTACAAAAGCAAGAATATGCATGGCAGATAACAGGACACTTTAAAATAAGTAGAGTCGACATATTACACTAAATTTTGAGGGAACTGTTCTTACAGTTCAGGGTGTCTTGAATAGAAAAGCCGGTTAGGGGAAGTTTGAATTATCCAACACATGTTTTGGCCCCATTAGAAAAGCAGGCAAATCTTTAGCAGTAGGACCAAGCATCCGTCTTACGGCCACTGGGAGATAAATGGCTTACAATAAAACTAGCTGTATTTGGTAATTAAGATGATGTGCATTGATTCCTACCACTTATCTCTTTTGAAACATCCCTGTAAGAAAGATCAGACAATCACGCCGCCGAGCTGTCAAAAGGGTGTGTGTGGGCTGGGAGGGAGGATGGCAGGGAGCAAGGTGAGAGGTGTTTTTTTTTTAAGCGCTGCTAAAATTAATGGTGCTATTTTCACAGTTGTAAAGTAGGCAGCGTGATTATAGTGCGAGCAAGGCTGCTTCCTCTCTCCAGAGACCAGGGCTTTGATAGCAACTGGACAAAGGCGAAGGTATAAATAATCACAGTTTACTCTTGTGGAAGAAGTCAACAGCCTTCTCCAGGACTGTGGCCTGATGAATCAAGGCAGGCGTGCTATGTTTGTGAGAAACTTCAGGTCCTGATGGAGCTTTTCCACGCAGAGAAACCTTACCACCATCCCTATCCACTGCTGGGCCTCTGGGTGACAAGGCTCGAGCTGGGTCCAGCGTGCGGCCCAAGGATCATGCTGAGTCAGTGAGGCGCCTGGTGATGCTGGAGGTGAGGGGCTGGTTTTTCGGTCCTCTCTTTAATCCCTAACATCTATTTGGTTGCAATGTTCAACACACTAGAAGAAGAATTTGCAGTCCTGTTTAAATCAGGGTCCTAGAGGATATTTAAAATAAAAAAGCCAAAGTTCCCATCATGGAAATATTACTTTTTACTGCAAGCACAGGTCCCACATTTGGGGAGGAGGAGTTAGATCTGATTCCGGAGTGTTATATCCACTTATATTTTGGGGTCCCAAAATGTAAGAACATTTACACTTGCATCTAAAATCTGGACACAGAATGAATAAAGAAGATGTGGTACATATATATAATGGAATATTACTCAGCCATAAAAAGAAATGAAACTGGGTCATTTGTAGAGATGTGGATGGACCTAGAGTCTGTCATACAGAGTGAAGTAAGTCAGAAAGAGAAAAACAAATATCGTATATTAACGCATATATGTGGAATCTAGAAAAATGGTGCAGATGAACCTATTTGCAGGGCAGGAATAGAAGCGCAGACATAGAGAACGGACGTGTGGACACAGTGGGGGGTAAGGGGAGGGTGGGATGAATTGGAAGATTAGGTTTGACATAAATACTCTACCATGTGTAAAATAGATAGCTAGTGGGAACCTGCTGTATAGCACAGGGAGCTCAGCTCCGTGCTGTGATGACCTAGATGGGTGGGATGGGGGGGGCGGGAGGGAGGTCCTAGAGGGAGGGGTTATATGTATACATATAGCTGATTCACTTCATTGTACAGCAGAAACTAACACAACATTGTAAAGCAATTATACTCCAAAAAAAAAAAAAAAATCTGGACACAAAAACAACATCCAGAAAACGAGCATATTTAAAAATCTAAGTTGGAGATAAGATGGAATTTATTCAAGGACAGTAGCAGTGACCAAAAAAAAAAAAATCAAGGGTCCAGTACCTCATACCGGAAGTGATCAAAAATAACACACAAATCCAATGATCTGAATGCTGACAAAATGCCACAGCTATTCTGCCTTATTCATTCTTTAATTACTCATCTGCTCTGGAGGAGATGGTCTTAACAGAAAAAGAATGCACGGCGAATCAAAGGCAACATAATGACACGGTCTAAGAGTAGACAACTCCAGTGGAGAAGGAAGAGTCAGTTTCCTAACTGGATTAAAATAAACTAAATTTAGAATCGAATGGAAATCCAGAGGAGTATTTATTTTCCCCACCTTTTTAATTTATTTATTTATTTTTGGCTGTGTTGGGTGTTCGTTTCTGTGCAAGGGCTTTCTCTAGTTGCGGCAAGCGGGGGCCACTCTTCATCACAGTGCGCGGGCCTCTCACTATCGCGGCCTCTCTTGTTGCGGAGCACAGGCTCCAGACGCGCAGGCTCAGTAGTTGTGGCTCACGGGCCTAGGTGCTCTACGGCATGTGGGATCTTCCCGGACCAGAGCTCGAACCCGTGTCCCCCTGCATTGGCAGGCAGATTCTCAACCACTGCACCACCAGGGAAGCCCTCCCCACCTTTTTAAGGCCCTCCTGTAAGCAGGTGTCGCTCTCATTCATTTCACTGATCTCTGACTAATCAATTCTTTATTTCAGCAGCCTATGAAGAGCAAATCCATCTTTTTCATCTTCCTTCTTAAACCAAAGAATTGCGTTTTCCATGTGGGTTGGCAACTGGGGTAGGGAGAGGGACCAGGTGGAGTTTGCTGGGAGAAATGGGGGGGTCGGGGGGCGGTATGGAGTTTCAGAGACCGCAAAGCCTGCTCTCTCCACAATACCTCCTTGCCCTGTAGCATCTCCACCCTTACGGTTATTACCCTGTGTGGCTAATCAGATTAAAAGTCTTCAAGACAACTCTTTGATCCCCTGTCAAACAAAGGTGTGCAAGAAAACAATGAAAAAATGGGAAGACTCTAGTGTCGCACCTGGGTTAGTAAGAGAAGCAAATACAACTGTACGACGCGTCCAGGTACCTCAGAGACCCCCCTCTACCTGTCAGAGATCTGAAAGATTTCTTGTGGCCCTGGCAATCAGATTTAATGAAGGCTCGGGGCAATTAGTAAGCAAAACAGAGCCGAGGGTCTCTGGCCATAGACTGCATCCAAGGAAACAAAAGTATGGCAATGGCAAAGTTCTCTGAGTGGTGTACTGATAAATGACTACCACAGGGCCGTCCAGCTGTGGAAGGCCTGATAGCACTGATGACATCACAAAATACAATCTGAGCTGTCCTTGTGTGTAGCGCTGCATGTACAGAGAAAAGGGTCTGTCTATCACGTGAACACAGAAGGCATTGAGCCCAAAGCCTCATATACATTAAAAATATAATGGGAGAGATTTTTATCTGCCATGAATATTTAATTCTCCTGAAAGCTCACCATCTGCATATCACAAGGCCCCAATGCATGTGTGTGATTTTCTCTGTTGTCTTTCAAAAGAAAGCAGACCATTTCCTGTGATGTCTTGAAAGTTGCTTCAATGTGCATTGATCCCTTTGATCTAATGAGTGTGTGTATTTTAAAACCAAGTTGGCTCTGCAGCTCTCATCTATTTGTGGGGAGGAACCAGAACAATGGGGGGAAAACCAGGTTGGTTTCCATTGTTCTCCTGGTGGCCTATATCCCTAGTCACTGATGTTTTGGATGCTGTTTAATTTTTGCTGATGTCTTTTTATCTTAGGCTTCATGTGAATTTAAAAAGAGTTCCATTGATATGCAACCTACTGTGTATTCTGATACCCTGCCCGCCTTGTTGCACTGCAGAAGCCTACAGCTGCCTGAAGCTTAATTATGCATGCATGCATGCAAAGCCCAGATGCTCGGCCAAGAGTGCCTCAACGACTGCAGTTTCTCACTTGTTTTTGCTTGAATTATAATTGGGCAGATCTCTATTTCTCAGCCCATTTTGTAGCTTTAGCATGCTCCCCTTTGCCTCCGTCGCTGCCTCTGCTTGACTTGGCTTCTTCCAGAAGGAGCCCTTTGCCAATCTGCTGTGCCTCTGAAATCCGAGAAGGGTCATTCATGGTTTTGACAAATCCTTTTACCTACATGGCAATTTTAAAAGGTACAAAAATGACCCTAGCCCCAATCAGTTTTCCTCCAGATGGTTGGTAGCTTAGGAAAAAAAAAAAAAGTTAACTAGAAGCTGGCATCTGGGTGGAAACAAAGGAGGCTTAGAGCCAGGCAACTACAATGGAAAGTAATATCAGTATAAAGCTTCACACCTGCTGAAAGAAGGTAATGGAGACCAGCAAAAGCAGATTTGTTAAGCGAGCACATCCTCCATTCAGAGCCTTTTGTGAACAGTTTTCCAGCCTGCCTAAGGGATCTCAGTCTTCAAAAAGAACAAAGCTTCATCTCAGAGTGTGAAACTGGGTATTGCATTGCACGATATATAACCGTATTAGTGTCACCCCGACTTCCTCAGGAGATGGGCAGGTAGAGTAACTCATGGAGGATGGCAGCTGCTGGTTACACCTATTTCTGAAGAACAGTCAGAGACCCTGGTATTGGTTTCTTAAGTGAAACATCAAATTAAGCGCCCAGATTTATCTCGTTGAAAGTCATGGGATATTTTTGCTCCTAAAGCTTAAAAGAAAAATGTTATGGAAATGCATTGAAGTTTCAAAAGTAAGAAAGAATGTATGATAGGATAATTAACCATGATGATTTTAAGACATTAAAGTCATTGGGTGAGCATTTGTCGTTCAGTCAGATGATTCCTATGTGAAGAGCAACTCAACATTTTCATCTAAGACACCTTACTAGCATGTGCCATCACAATTACTTGAGGCAGATACTATTACTATTCCCATTTTACAGATAAGGACCCTGAGAGGTAAGGAGACTTCCCCAAGACCAGTGGCTTCCATGTGGCAGAGTTGGGATTCGAATTGTTTCAGTCCAAACCCATGCATCTAACAGCTACTATATTTGGCCTACGTAAGAATATTTATCAAGTGTATATTAAGTGCCAAACACTGTTATAAGCTCTTTACAGCTACCCAACGAGGTAGGTGTATTTATTTACCCCATTTTCTAGAAGAGATCTCCACAATTAACCACGCTGCCCGGTAGTTTTCAAACTTCAGCAGGCTTCAGAATCACCTGGAGGGCTTGTTAAAACATAGGTTGCTGAGCCCTATCTCCAGTGTTTCTGACTCAGTAGGTTTGGGTTGGGATCCAAGAATTTGCCTTTTCACATGGGATCCTGATGCTGCTGGTCTGGGGACCAGACTTTGAGAATTACTGCACTAGCCTCTACGATATTACTTACAAATAATAGGTAGAATTTATTATCCCAGATCCTTCACATCCATGTTACACATTTCTAATCCTCAGAAGACAGATATTATCCCTGTTTTATACCTGAGGAAAATTAGGTTGTGAAAAATTAGGTAAGTTGCACAGCATCACACTGATAGCAGCAGAGTCAGGACCCAAATCGACAGCTGACCCTCAATGCCCAAGCTTTTCTCAATAGCCCACCCAGCCCTCCAGCCAAGTGGTCTACCAAACTGACTAGGTATTGAGTAGCCCTATAGTATAAGGGCTGTAGTATAAAGGATGTGCCTTATACAAACATCATTGTCTTATTAATACAAATAAATAATTATGATTCCCTGGGATGTGCAGAATAGTACCACTGTCTTGATACATTGTTTAGAAAATGAAATTGTTTTGTGCATGTCAGCAACGTGTAAAATGACTAGATACATCATACAGGTAAAAAGAGGATTTTCATGACCAGAGATGCTTTCATCATTAAGAAAATGGTTTAAGTCAAGTCATTAAAAACATCTTTTCGTCTAGAAATGGACGGTGACATGGAGGAGGGATGAATGGGGGACTCCCAGGGAATGGATACTTATGGGTGTATAGATTTGTAAGTTTAATTTTCTAAATTGAATAGCTCTAAGATTAAGAAGAGATTAAAAGATCACAAGCTTTTTCACCTCTCAATACCAAGTTAGCAACAATATCTAAATGATTAGCATTACTCCACCCAAAGATGAGTCTGTGCCCTAAAGCCCAAAGAGCACCAGAAAATGGATTTGCACAGTTCATTTGCTTGTGTTCTATACTGAAGAGGAAGAAAACTCAAACTACCGGAGAGAGATTTTTATCTACCACATCAGCTAACCTCCTTTCTTTTCTCCCAATCGGAAATTAAATTTGTAAGCATCACTTTTTATTTGCCTAAGTGTGTCAATGTAACATGAATGCTAACCTATGATCCCCTAATATTTGAAGCAATTATATTAAATTCCATTTTTGAAGTCACAATTTTATGCAGCTTTACAGAAAGGAATAACCAAATGAACGTTAAAGTCTTTGTTGTAATGGAGAGAGTTTGGTTTGGTTTTGGCTTCAAACAAATCTGCATTGGAATATCCACTTTGTCTCTTCTTCCTAGCTTTTCCTTGGGTGTATGTGATTTAACCTCTCTGAAGGTCAGTATCTCTCTGTGTAAGCTGGTGATGCTAATACCTACTGCATAAACTTGTCATGAGAACATTTGTGAAGGTCTTGGGGGATAACATTTGTTTGGTTTTCCCCAGATTTTCCTAAAGGAAAATTGAAGAATGTCCAAAGCATATGAGGAATGTCCTTTGACTATTTTGGTAGCGTTCATTTTTCTGATGTCTTTCTCACTTTCTTGTCTGGGAAGCAGTGGAAACAGAATACCAGATCAAAGGATAGACATGGAAGGGAGGGATGAATTTTCAAAGCCAAGCATAGAACATTTTAGAGTAGCAGAGCTTCTGGATAAGTTACGGCATTAAGGATGATGTCTCGTTTTGTAATTGCATGGGCCACTGATCCACATCTACCTTTCCATTCTTCTCCAAGGAGGGTTTTTCCAAGCTGGTCTCATGCTCGGCTCATATCAGGTGCTGTTCTTTTTCAGGGCACATGGTATTCCAGATCAATGGGAAGGAGGTCACTCAGAGTTAACCAGGTCAGAAACCAACCCAACTAAGAGATCCTGCTCAAAAAGATCCAGTTATCATCTATTCATTCTAATATACTTTGACTCCAGTTTATCCTAGGCTGCCAACAACTATCTATTAATAGAGATGTGGATCAGAACCTACACTAAATATAAAGTGCTGGGCTCCCCAGTGGTAGGATGCCTAACACCACTGTGATGAGATAAGCCAAGAGTAAAGAATATCTGTGGTCTTAATTTTGGTAATAACGTGTAAAGAGTTGCTCTTTTCTGAGAAGTCAAAGCAAATTAAAGTATTATAAACTAGTCATTCATTCATTCAACAAATATTTGTTGGGTGCTTACTAGGCACTCATACTGTGCTAGAAGCTGGAGATATAGCAATGAACAAAACACCAAGATACATACCTTCATGAAGCTTATGTTCTGGTGACATTTGGGTGAGTTGTGAAGAACAAAAGAAAAACATTTTTAATTCCCAAGAAAAAATATCAAACATTTGATCCATAATTTAGCTAACTGGTTTACTTTTCTAAATGTCAGGCCTTGAAGGCAGTTCAAGATGGCAGAATAAGAAGATCCAGAACTCACCGCCTCCCTCTGAGGCAATGAATCTACAGCTACATATGGATCAATTACCTCTGAAAAAGACCTGCAAACTAGCTGAATAGCTCCTCCACAACAAAGGGTAACTGCACCGAAAAACACACTATAGGGGTTCAACAGCAGACTATATGAAGCAAAGAAAGAATCAGTGATGGGGAGGACGAGGTAATGGAACTCACCCAAAAAGAGCAGGAAAAAGAAAAAAAGAATTTTAAAAAGTGAAAATAGCTTAAGGGGTCTGTGGGACAATATCAAGTAGACTAACATTCGCATTATATGGGTGCCAGAGAAGACAGAGAGAATGGGGCAGAAAATTTATTCCCCTAACCTGGGGAAGGAAACAGACATCCAGATCGACGAGGCCCAGAGAGATCCAAACTATGAATCTAAAGAGACCCATACCAAGTCACATTATGTTTAACTTTTGACATTTTAATTATAAAGAGAGAATTTTAAAAGCAGTGGGAGAAAAACAACTTGCTCCATACAAGGGAACTCTCAGAATACTATTAGCATATTTCTCAGCAGAAACTTTGCAAGCCAGAAAGGCACAGCATGATATATTTGAAGTGCTAAAGGGAAAAAACTTCCAACCAAGAATACTCTACCCTTCAAGGTTACCATTATAAATTGAAGGAGAGATAAAGAGCTCTCCAGACAAATGAAAGCTAAAGGAGTTCATCACCACTAAACTGGCCTTAAAAGAAATGCTTCAAGAATTTTTTTTAGGTTGAAAAGGGCACTAATTAGTAACAAGAAAACATATGAAGATAAAAATCTCATTGGCAAAGGTAAATATATAGTAAAGATAGTAGATTAATCACTTATAAAGCTAGTATGAAGGTTAGAAGACAAAAACTATAAAAATCTAGAACTACAATAGCTAGTTAAGGGATACATAAAATAAAAAGATGTAAAATGTGACATCAAAAACATAAAAACGTGGGAGGAAGTGTAAAAATATAGAGTTTTAGAGTGTATTCAAACTTAACTTGCTATCAACTTAAAATAGACTATTATAAATACAGGCTATTATATGTGAGCCTCATGGTAACTACAAAGCAAGAACCTATTGCAGATACACAAAAAAACAATGAAAAAGGAATATAAGTATAACATTACAGAAAGTCATCACAACATAAGGGAAGAAAGCAAGATAAGATTAAAGGGACAGAAAAGAACAGCCAGAAAACAATGAACAAAATGGCAATAAGTATTATACATAACTATCAATAATTACCTTAAATTTAAATGAACTTAATGCTCCAATAAAAAGACAGAGTGGCTGAAATAAAAAACAAGACCCATCTACATGTTGCCTAAGAGACTCACTTCCAATGTAAGGACACACAGACTGAAAGTGAAGGGAGAGAAAAAGATGTTTTATGCAAATGGAAGCCAAAAGAATGCTGGGGTGGCTATACTTTTATCGAACAAAACAGACTTTAAAACGAAGTCTGTAAGAAAAGAAATAGATGGGCACTGCATAATGATAAAGGGGTCAATCCAGAAAAAAAATGTAACATTTGTAATATCTATGCACCCAACATGGGAGCACCTCAGGATATAAAGCAAATATTAACAGACTTAAAAAGAGAAAATGACAGTAATACAAAATAGTGGGGGACTTAATACCCACTTCCATCAATAGATATATCATTCAGATAGAAAATCAATAAGGAAACATTGGCCTACAACCACACATTAGACCAGATAAACTTAATAGATATCTACATGACATTCCATCCAAAAACAGCAGAATGCACATTCTCTCAAAGTGCACATAGAACTTTCTCCAGGGTAGATCACATGCGAGGCCACAAAACAAGTCTCAATAAATTTAAGAAAACTGAAATTATATCAAGCATCTTTTCTGACCACAATGGTATGAAACTAGCAGTTACAAGGAAAAACTTAGAAAAATTACAAATATTTGGAGATTAAACAACATGCTACTTAACAGTCAATGGTCAATGAAGAAATCAAAGCAGAAATTTTAAAAATACCTTGAGACAAATGAAAAAGGAAATACAACATACCAAAATGTATGGGATGCAGCAAAAGCAGTTCTAAGACAGACGTTTATAGCATTACAGGCCTTCCTCAAGAAACAAGAAAAATCTGAAATAAACAATCTAACTTTACACCTAAAGGAACTAGAAAAACAAGAACAAACAAAGCATAAAGTTAGTAGAAGGAAGGAAATAAGATCAGGGTGGAAATAGGGACTAGAAAGAAATAGAAAAGATCAATGCGACTAAGAGCTCTTTCTTTGAAAAGATAAATAAAATTGACATATCTTTATCTAGATTTTCTGAGAAAAAAGAGAGAAGACAAATAAGATCAGAAATTAAAGAGAAGTTACAAATGATATCAATGAAATACAAAGGATTATAAGAGACTACTATTAACACTTATATGCCAACAAATTGGACAACTGAGTAGAAATGGATAAATTCCTAGAAATATACAATCTTCTGAGTCAGGAAGAAATAGAAAATCTGAATAGATCAATTACTAGTAAACAGATTGAATCAATAATCAAACCCAAAATCAAATCCCAAAAAACAAAGTCCAGGACCAGATGGCTTCACTGGTGAATTCTACAAAACATTCAAAGATTTAATACCTATCCTTCTCAAACTCTTCTAAAGAAGTGAAGAGGAGGAAATGCTCCCAAACTCATTTTGTGATGTTAACATTACCCTGATACCAAAACCAGACAAGGACCCCAACCCCCCCAAAAAAATTGCAGATCAATATCCCGATCAACATAGATGCAAAAATCCTCAACAAATATGAGCAAACAGAATTCAACAATACATTAAAAGGATCATACACCACAATCAAGTGGGATTTATTTCAGGGATGCAAGGATGGTTCAACATTCAAAAAATCAACATGATACCTTGAATTAGCAAAATGGAGAATAAAAAAAACCATATGATCATTTCAATAGATATAGAAAAGCATTTGACAAAATTCAACACCTATTCATGATAAAAATGGCATTTTTTACAGCAGTAGAACAAATATTTCTAAAATTTGTACAGAACCACAAAAGACCTTGTATAGCCAAAACAATCTTGAGAAAGAAGAATAAAGCTGGAGGTATCATGTACCCTGATTTTACACTATACTACAAACTATAGTAATCAAGACAGTATGGTATTGGCATAACAACAGACACATAGATCAGTGGAACAGAATAGATGGCTCAGATATAAACCCATGCATATACAGTCAATTAATCTACAGCAAAGGAGGCAAGAGTATACAATGGGGGAAGAACAGTCTCTTCAATAAATGGTGTCAGGAAAACTGAACAGTCACATGCAAAAGAATGAAACTGGATCACTGTCTTACACCATACACAAAAATTTACTCAAATGGATTAAAAACTTGAATATAAGGCCAGAAACCATGAAACTCCTAGAAGAAAACATAACTGGAAAGCTCCTTGACGTGAGTCTAGCGATATATTTTTTGGATCCGACTCCAAAGGCAATGGCAGCAAAAGGAAAAATAAACAAATGTGACTACATCAAACTACAAACCTCTCCACAGCAAAGGAAACCATCAACAAGATGGAAAGGCAGTCTACTGAATGGGAGATGATGTTTGTAAATCATATATCCAATAAAGGGTTAATATCCAAAATATATGGTTGACATTTGAACAACATGGGTTTGAACTTCACGGTTCCACTTATACATGGAGTTTCTTCAATCAATACATAGTACAGGACTACACAATCTGCAGTTGGTGGAATCTACAGATGAGGAACCGTGGATATGGAGGGCCAACTCTAAAGGTATATGCCAATTTACAACTGCATGAAGGATTGGTACCCCAGCCTGAGTTTTTAAGGGTCAACTGTATAAAGAATTCATACAATTCATTCACAAAAAACAAACAATTCAATGAAAAAATGGGCAGAGGATCTGAATAAACATTTTCCAAAGAAGACATTCAAATGGTCAATGGGCACGTGAAGAGATGTTCAACATCATTAATTTTCAGGGAAATGCAAATCAAAACCACAACAAAATACTACCTCACACCTGTAAGAATGGCTATTACCAAAAGGACAAGAAATAACAAGTGTTGGCAAAAATGTAGAGAAAAAGGAACCCTCGTGCACTGTTCGTAGGAATGTAAATTACTGCAGCCACTGTGGAAAACAGGATGGATGTTCCTGAAAAAATTAAAAATAGAACTACCATATGATTCAGCGATTCTACTTCTGGGTATTTAACTGAAGAAAACAAAAAAAACTTCTTCAAAAAAACATATATGCCCCCCTGTGTTCACTGTAGCATTATTTACAATAGCCAAGATATGAAAACAACCTAAGTGTCCATCAATGGATGAATGGAGATATATACATATATACACACACACAATGGAACAGTAATCAGCCGTAAAAAAAGTGAAATCCTGCCATTTGCGACAACATGGATGGGCTTTGAAAGTACTACGCTGAGTGAAATAAGACAGGGAAAGACAAATTCCATGTGATTTCACTTATATGTGGAATCTAAAAAACAAAACAAACAAACAAAACAAAATAAAACTCATAGGTCCAGAGAACAGATTGGTGGTTACCAGAGGGGAGGTGGGTCAGTGGGTAAAAGGGGTGAAGAGGATCAAGAGGTACAAACTTCCAGTTATAAATAAGTTATGGTGATATAAGTACAGCACGGTGACTATATTCAATGATATCGTATTGTAAATTTGAAAGTTGCTAAGAGAAAATTTTGTAACTCTGTATGGTGACAGATGGTAACTAGACTTACTGTGATGATCGTTTCACAGTGTATACAAATGCCAGATCATTATGTTGTACACCTGAAACTAATGTCATGTTGTGTGTCAATTATACTTCAATTAAAAAAAATTCAGGTCTTGTCAGCCTCATAAATCACGTCCTCCTAACTCTCTCCTGATATTCATCACCCAGCCTATTTCAATACTTGAGTGACTCAGAGCTCTCTACTTCACAGTGCAGGCCATTACATTTCTGTACATCCCAAATTAATTCGAAAATCCTTTTTAAAAAATGATCAACAATTTCCTTCACCCTAGATTTCCCTCTGAAGCTACATAGCGTTAACCACGTAATGAAAGATGGGGGTGCCATGAGTTCACAGTCAGTGGTAAGATGGCATCCTTAAAAGGAGAGCTTGGCTTCATTCCTGGGGTAGTGGAAGAGAAAAGCCTGTCTTTGTATGGTTAAGTGGGCAGCATAGGGGCCCCCAGCGCTCCTACATTCCGTAGGTGATACTCTTTCATTTTTAAGTTTACTTTCTAAGAATCTTGCCAACAAAGGCACTTTTTGTCTTCTACCAGTTTCAGAGACTTAACACTGTGAAGAGAAGCAGTAGGATCGGTACCCGCTTTCTGCAGGTAGTTTTCACAGTGTCTTTTTATGGCATCTAAGAGAATCCTTTTTTATTGTATAATGCAGTTCATGACAGTTTTGAAATGTAACCATTCAACACTTGTATTTTAGGAGAGTGTATGGTAACAATAAAGAAACACAGACTCGCGCACATACACCATACAGACGGGGTCGATCAAGATTGAATTTCCCCCTAGGATGAAAGTGAGATATTTGTGTGGAAACAGGCAGGTCCCTGCCCTAACAACTCCACAGTTAGAAGACGGAGCTTTATCTTTGCTTCAAAAGGCTGCTGTTCATTACAGCATCCATGTCAGAGACCAATAAAAAAAGCACCAGGGAGAGTGATTACTGTGTTCTTCCAACACAAACAAATTTGTTTTCCACTAAGGATGAACACAAAGCTTTGTATCCACTGAAGTAAGCACGTTAACTATGACCCTTTCTCTGGGCCACGCTGAAGAAGAAAAGGAAGGACAAGAGATGATATACACAACCTACATATAATATATATACAATTAATATTAGCCACCCCACAGTAAGGTTAATTGTGGCTTCTCTGAACACTTAATCTGCAAGCCGTTGATAAATCCCACCCTGAATAGAAGTGGCTGGTATTTAGGTCACACAAAGTCATTGCCGTTTTCTAATTTAAACCTCGCACTAGATTAAAACACAAGAGTATTTCAGGAGGACAATTCCGAAGCCGCGGCAATAGGCTGTCATTTGGCGTAAAAAGTTTCCACAGCACACCCCAGGGACATGTTAATCAAAGCTTTTTAATGGATTCAGTCTGATCTGTGACAGGCTTTGTTCCAGAGATGGCTTTTGCTGGATAGAGCTGCAAGTTATCAATAAGACACAGTAATTGCGGGGAGTGATGGAGCTGAGTTTCTGGGGCTTTCTACCATCCAGCTCTTTTTTTTCATTCTCAGTCGAGGCACAAATGGTCCTGCCGTAGAAGTCAAGACATGACTTGTTTTTTCCTTTAATCTCCCAACATAGAATCAAGGGAAATTAAGCAACAAAAAAAAAACACCTGACATTAATGTATTAAAAAAAAAAAAAAAAGAAAACCCTCACACCACCTTCTCCCGTTTCTCCTCCTTGTTAAATCTTTGTCTTAGACTTTTAAGCCAGGGCTGGGCAGCAAGCCTTTTAACCTGATCAAATAAAGCTATTTTAACCAGAGGCAGACCTGGGAAGCTCCTCTGTGGGCTGAAGCAGCAACTTCTCCACCAAGTTCTCTGTTATCACTCTGAAATCAAAGCAGCCAGTGGCTAAACTAATGACTTAGGATCACGCTGATCACCTATCAGAGATAGTTAGCTTTTCAGCCACTTAAGAAGGTTAATGCTCCCCATAGGATGGAAAATGTCTCGGTGCCTGTTCAAAACAGTCATGTCATAGGAACCGAACAGTTGTTTTCTTTAGTCAGTCACAGTCCTCGCTCTGGAAGATCAAAATCATTCCCTGAGTAAGAGATGTGAAGGTGGAGAAGCAGGGGCGGCGGGGAGATAGTGTTCAAGAAGGAACCAGCCTCATTTAAGGCACTTTTCCACAACCACCTGGCTGCCGTGGCTCCCAGCTCCCTGAGCTCATATGTCACCGCTGAAGACTCCCACACCTGGATAGCCAGTGTCAACACCTCAGCAAACAAGGAAAGAACAGTCAGACATCTGCAGGTCAGTCGAAGCGGATCTCTTACTGTTTCCCGTTGTGTTAATGTCTATGCAGCTGTTACCTCGGTTCCCCAGGCAGGAGGTCGGGCAGATTTATCAGCCTATTCAGCTCAGCTCTGAATCAACCTAGACACACACTGCATGCCTTTCCCTGTCTTTGGCCAGGAAATAAAACGGCCTAGAGATACAAACATGGGATAAAACACTTCTGACACTGTGCCTTTTATTTATCCACTCCACATCTCCCGAATAAAGTCCAAACTCCTGAGCGGTCTTTTTAGGACTGATGACAAACGACTTTTTCAGTCTCGTTTCTCCTTCTCAGCCCTACCGTTTGACTTTCATTGGTCACGTAACATGTCTTGTAATTTCATCCCTCTTGTCTTTGTTTATAACATTCCGTCAGCCTGAAATATCCTTCCCCTCATTCTCCACTTACCAAATTCTTAAGCCTCAGGCCCCACGCCAATGTCATCACCCAGTGAGGTCAGAATGAACTGAGACAAGGGACAGAGCCACAGAAGGCTGAGGTACAAGGGTCATGGTACCAGGGACCTATGCTGTCATAAAGCTTTAGGGAGATGACTCAGCCCCCAGGCAACAGGTCATTTGTTCTCAGAACTCCGCAGCCGGTTTCTTCCAAGCAAAAGCAAACCTCTAAAACTCAGTGAAGAAAACTAAGAAAGAAAAGAAACTAACCTGGGTTCTGCCGCTGTGACAGCCAAGCACGGAGCACATTCAGGAAGTCACTCAAGAGACCATAAGCCTGGTTGTGGGCTAGCATCTAGGGGTGCAACACTGAAAACAAGGTCCTTGCGGAGCCTGCGGGAGATATGGCTTTGCCTTCCAGCGTCTGTTTCCCATCTTTGGTTAATAACTCCTTGATTAGACTTGAAGACAGTGGTATTCAAACTTTAGATCATCAGAATCATCTGGAGGGCTTGTCAAGCTCATTGATAAGCCCACCCCCCAGTTCTTCTATCCAGCAGGCCTGGGGTGGGGCTAGATAATTTGCATTTCCAACAAGTCCCAGGTGATCCTGAGGCTGCTGGTCCCACCAGAGCACAGGCTGAGAACCGCTGCTTTAGGAAACCACCTGAGCCCCCTTCTCTCTTTCTGTTGTGTGGAGTACGGATTTAAGGGCGGTGAGGCGCAAGAAAGAAGACTGGTTAAGAGATGAGTACTATGGTCTTCAATAGAGATGGTGAGGGTCCAAATTAAGGAAGCGCCTGGAGGAATGGAGAGAGGAAAAGAGAGAGTGAGCATTGAATGATTAACCAAATTTGGGAATGAGAGAGAGAAAAGACTCTACAATGTTCCTACATCTTGAGCTTAAAAAACGAAGAGACTCATATCCAAGAAAGGGTCTGTTTTATAAGCAGAAGAGACTTGTGCTGGATAATTGGTAAGAGAAAGGAGCAATGAAGCTGAAAAGTTGATACAGGAACCATGGGCATAAATGATAAGCAAGTTCTGTAAGGACAAGTGAACGCGTGAGGGTACAGGCCTGGCTCACACCCCGCGGCAGGGAGGGGGCCAAGGAAGAGAGCTAATGTAGAGGATTTTGTGGGCAGGAAGTTAGGAAGTTGGGGGAGTTCATACTCGATATTTTTTTTTATGAGATAGAAGTTTCCGGGATTAGACATTTAAGGAGAGAAGTTGGTAAGGGAAGCGGAAGATCAAACCGACTAGAGACAGGTAATGTTTCTGAGAAGCACTGATAGACTCAAATGACAACCCAAAATTTTATATCCCAAGCTGCTAGCCTCCTTTAAGCTTTATAACAACCCTCCAAGCTTCCAGTGGAATTTGAGCTCAAGGTCTCATAGCTATTAAATTGTAGACCCAGGTACTGAATCCAGGTCTATTGATTTTCACAACAGTTAAATAGTTTCCTGTGTAAGACAGCTAGTCGTTACCTAAAACAAAAGGACATGTTTTTCTGGGAGCAAGGGAGAGGATTTGGATTCTCTCTTGCCCTCTCTTCCTACAGGTGCTCAGAGCCTGCTATGGTCTGAATGTTTGCATTGCCCCCTCCCCATCCCCCCATCCCCCCCACTGCCATCACCAAATTCATATGTTGAAATCCTAATCCCCAAAGGTAATGGTATTAGTAGGTGGGGCATCTGGGCAGTATTAGTAGAGTGGAGCCCTGGGGAATGGGATAAATGATTTTATAGAAGAGACCCCATGGGACTTCCCTGGTGGTGCAGTGGTTAAGAATCCACCTGCCAGTGCAGGGGACACAGGTATGAGCCCTGGTCCGGGAAGATCCCACATGTAGCGGAGCAACCAAGCCCGTGCAACGCAACTACTGAGCCTGTGCTCTTGAGCCCACGAGTCACAACTACCGAGCCCGTGTGCCACACCTACTGAAGCCTGCGAGCCTAGAGCCCATGTTCCGCAACAAGAGAAGCCACCACAATGAGAAGCCCGCGTACCGCAACAAAGAGTAGCCCCCCGCTCGCCGCAACTAGAGAAAGCCCACGCGCAGCAACGAAGACCCAATGCAGCCAATAAATAAATAAACAAAATAAATTTTAAAAAAAAGCAGTACTGGCTATAAAATTAATAGGCAAAAAAAAAAGAGACCCTGCAGAGCTTCCTGGTCCACTCTTCCACGTGGCAACACAAGGAGAGGTCTGTGACAGGGCAAAGGGCCCTCGCCTGACCATGTTGGCACCCTGATCTCGGACTTCTCACCTCCAGAGCTGTGATAATTAAATCTCTGTCGTTTATAAACCGCTATGTTATTTTCCTGAAGCAGCCGAAACTACGACAGAGCCCCAGTGAAGAAGCTTCTCCACAAATGTTTCTTGTAGCCCTTTGCACGCACAACATGGTGTTTCAGGAGAAGAGTGAGCCCTGGCCTCACGGTCTACATAATTAATCAGCCACCACCAGGGCGTTTCCAGTATTGTCAATGCCTCTCATAAAAGTCTCCAAAACACAATTCATTTTAGCTAATATTTTAAAGTTTAAGCCCCAGAGCCTCTCTGTGAAACGCTTTCCTTCCACAAAGATGTTACATTTCCCCAGAGGTAGAAATCATCACTCTAGTCCATTTTAGATGCTGAGGGATCCCATTTCAAAGTGCTTCTCATAATGGCTGTTGGATCAAACAAAGGCCCCTCACAGCCCACATGTTCTCGGCAGCCTGGATATGCCTGCCATCCTGGAGCGTACGAGAACGTATTCAGAATAGAGTTACACGGCCCTGGTGTAGAAAAACTTCCTGAATGGGTAACCAGAGAAGATAACATATATAGAAACACTCACCTGTTCTCAGAACCAACCGGATCTGGTTTTGTGCATAGGTGGAAAGAACTGAGGCTGGGAACAGAGGCTTTCGTTTTCCCACAGTGAAAACAAGCACCTGCCCACACACAGCCACTCACACACACTCTCACACAGATACGGGCACATTTAGCATACCTCCACACACACATTCTCACAAAACTAGGAGTGGTTAGGAAATGTCAAGAAAATTAAAAGCAACGTCAGTCAGTTTGCCACAGCTAACTGTGATTTTTCTGTCTGTAAAAAAAAAAAAAAAAAAACTAGTATGGAAATAACCGATTTGGGGTATTTCTCCTTGCCCTCTTCAATATATATAGCATCATGTTGGCCTCCTTTGGAACAGTGGGACCATTTCTATGACAGTTGCTGGAAGCACAGTGCCTCCTCAGCACGCTACCTTATTTCACAAAGAGCTGTGGGTCCAGTCTTCTACTTGCTGAGAGAAGTCACAAATAGATACTTTGTCTCCAATCCCTGCTTGGTGTCTATTTCATTTTGCAACTGGCTAGTACAGCATTCTAATAGGACCAAAGGATAGTCAGTTCTTCCTTAAATTTTAAGAACAGCTTCCATTAATGCAATGACCACCATGAGACTAACAGAGTCTTACTTCTAATTCAGTCCCTAAGCTTAAAGTCTACAAAAATATCCTTATACTTAATAGTTTAAGAAGATTTCCAGCAACCGAATACAGCAAGAGAAGATCGTGCAATTAAATACAGAGGTCAGATTTTCAATTCAGGATTTCAAACCTCAAATGGGGACCCCATACCTCTCCTTGCCTCAAGCCTCGCACACGTCCTTGGCCCTCACTCTCAGCTGACAGCTTTGCCACGTACTTCATTAAGAAAACAGAAATGAAACACAAATGCTTCATTTTACCACCCCAAGCCCACAATCCCACTTTGCTGTTCTTTCTTGCTGAGCATTAAAGAACTCCTCTCACTAAAAGCCAACTTCCTTGTTCTCCAACCTTATCACTTTCTCTTCTGCAGTCACCTTCTACCTCTCCTGCATCATCAATCTCCCACTTTCTAACAGAAAATCCCCACTCGAGTTGTTCCCTCAATGAAATAAAACAAATGACACCAAACATCTCCTCCCCACATGCCTGCCCAGCCCCTCTACAGCCTTTCCAAGTAAATCCTCTCAAGAGTTGTCTACAAGTGCTGCCTCTACTTCCTCATCCCCGGTACATTCTCAACATACCACTTTGCCCTCCTCTCCTCACCCCCACCAAGACTGTCCTCGTCAAGGTGGCCAAGGAATTCTGAGTCACCAAACCCAATGGATGCCTTTCTAGACCTTTCAGCATCGCTCCAACTACTGATATTTTCTCCCTCATGCTTACCTTCTTTGGCCTTATATTCTCTCAAGGTTTCCCTCTTACCACACCAGATGCTTCTTCTCAGTCTCTTTTCCTGGTTTCTCCTCCTCTGTCTGACCTCGAGGATCAGCCTTGGATCTTGCCTCTCTCCCCAGATGATATCTATCTACACGTTTCAAAATCATCTTTTGCTGATGACTTGCGATTTGATATCTTTAGTCAAGACCTCTCCTCTGGTCTCCAGACTTGTGATTCCACCGGTCTAACTTATGTCTCCACTTGTATTTCCAATGGACAATTTAAACTATGTCAATAACAGAACTCTTGACAGTTTCCTGCCCAAACCATACCCAACTCCTCTAACAGGTCTTCCTATTTCAGTAAGAACAATAGCTGGCATGTATTCATTGCATGTTATGTGCCAGTAAGCAAGTCAGCTACTGCATAACCTCCTTTAATGCTCACAGCATTCCTATGGAATAGATATTCTTATTATTCCTATTTTATAGAGGAGAAAACCAAGGCACAGAGAGGTTAACTTTGCCACGGTCAAACAGCTAAAAAGAATCTCAGATGGGATTAGGAGCCAGGCATTCTAGCTCAAAGGCCAATTTCTTAAGCAATACATTATAGTGTCTTCTCCCCAGAAACTCTTAAGAGTTTTATTAATTACTCTTTTTCCCCACACCCCCTTCACCTCAGTCATCAGCAGGTCTGGTTAACTCCAGCTCTAAAGTATATCGTGGACCTGTCCACTTCTCTTCATATCCTCTACCACCCTTTTGGTCTTGTGTGGTTCACAGTTACAGCCTCCTAACTGATTTACCCTCGGTCACTTTTTCTACCTCTGAGCTGCTCACCATGTTACCCAACTCAGGTTCAGCTGCTTGCCACTCAAAAGCCAATAATCGAGAGGCAAGTGTCAGTAGAAAGGAAAGGTGCTTTAATCAGAAAAGCCGGCAATCTGGGGAGAAGGTGGATTCATGTCCCAAGAGTAACTCTGAAGGTTCTTGCTCGGCCATGACAGTTTTTAAAGGGAAAGGGGGGTAAGAATCTCAGTGAGTCATCAAGGCAGGAGGTTGGATTCTGCATAATTCTCCATTGTGTGCAGACTGGCTGACTCCTTCTTCAGATGTTATCTTGCCTGCATGATCTGCCTGCAGGATTACTAAGGGGGCTGTTGTGGGTAGAGAGCTAGTCATTCTTTAACTACTTAATCTTCATTCTTACTTCCTTTAATCTAGAAAAAGAATCAACAGGTTAGACAAGGCATGGTGTGCATTCAAGAGAGCGTAAGTCAGGAGTCAGGTGAAATTGCCTAGTGATCTCATTCTTATAATTAGGTTCTTTTAAGGTTAGAGCAGAACAGAAATGGGCAAACAGCAAAGGGGCAAAAGAGATGTTTTCAACCACGAATGGACAAACACATCTTAAAAAGGGAAAGATCATATCATTCTCCAATTTAAAAACCATCAAACCATCCCACTGCTGTTAGATGGAAATCTAACATCCTCACCACGCCCTCTAGGGCCCTGCCTTTCTCTTCAACTTCATCACAAGCCATGCTTCCCCACCTCACAGCTCCTCACCTCTGCTGGCCTCCTTTCACCGCCATAAATGCACCAGGGTTCCCCCCCGTCCTTGTCCTTCCTATCTGGAGTGCCCCACCCACCTGGCTACCTCCTGCCCACCCTTCACATCACTCCTGAGAAAGGGTCCCCTTCAGCACTACCTAAAGTAAGGTTCCTATGGATGCACCACCTTATACAACTTATAGCTGTTTAATTCTTTTCCATTTTCTTGTTTTTTTAAAAAAAATCCCTCCTTCCCCAAGAAGCTCCATGAGGCCTGACCCAGGTCTTTCTTGTTCCTTATGAAAATGCCAGTGTCCAGTACAGCACCCAGCAGAGCCAAGCCCCTCAGTAAATCTTAATTAATATATTCTCTCTAGTTTTTTAAAGTATCTTAAAGGGGGCAGGAATCCCAAATTTTAAGGTTCAATTGTTTCTGAAAAGGAAACTGATTATTGTGAATCATAAGAAATTTAGAAGTACTCATTCCTGAAAGAACTAAAAGGGGAAAAAAAGAATTTCCCTGGATATACAGGAATGTAAGTTTTCGAGGGAAGCTTAGATCAGCAGAAAAATAGAATTTGTGGTCATTGCCTTATGAGCTAATGGGGCATATGGGATCCTCTCGACCTGCAAAGTGAATGAGAAATTTAATTTAATAAAAATATCTAAAATCCTAGTCAAAAGAACCGAGATTATAAATTCTCTGATATAGAAACCGTATGGAGAGTTAAATAGTGTAGCATGAAGAAAACATAAATGCACCACCTAAACTGTTAGACTTTCCTAAAAAAGCATGAAATTGACTTTGTCCCTGACGTTTCCGAGATTCTCACTAAAAACAAGAGCATTTGTCGCCATTATCAAGACCTCCAGTTTAGACTTTCCAACAGGCAACGAGGACAGCACTGTTGAAATGCTGGGTTCAGCGATGACTTTGTTCCGTGTCATCCTGGGGCCAGTAAATTCGGCCGAGGCAGCATAACGACATAATGTGATGCTCTGTTATGGAATGCTGTGTATCTCGGCCAGCGCCCTGGGCTGCTTTGTCTATTTGCTACATTCCAGCCTCTGGTTGTGAGGTTGTGCCTTATACCCCATGCCCAAAACACTCCACTCACTCATTCATTCATTCGCTCATTGATTCAGAAAATATGTCTCGAGAGTCTAAACTATGCTGAGCACTGTTCCAGGGGCTGGGGTTCGAGCAGGGAATAAAACAGACAAGGCCTTTTGCTCTTGCAGAGCTTTTACCTCATAGAGGATGATAAGCGTGAGTACGGTAACAACCTAAGAAACCCTGAGGAACAAGAAGAAAGTAAAACAAGGTAACAAAAGAAACAAGTGAGTGAGGCCCCGTGGAGGTGAGAACTGTGAACAGATGTAGAACAGAAGCTGGGGTGCACAGAGGCGGCCTCTCTGAACAGGCTACATTTGATCTGAGGGAGAACAATACCAGGCAGAGCGCAGCACCACTGAAGATTCAAAATTGAGTCAGGCTCACCTGTGCACGTCCTTGTAAAATCTGGGTTTAGCAAGAACCCCAAGTCAGTTTAACCAGAACCCCTACCCTTGATATCTGATCACCCTCAGTATCTGATCACTTATCTGTCACCATCCCCCAGGTGATGTCTGATCGCCCTGGCCTGTCTGCAGCGAAGAATCCTGTTAGGTCTGTTTAGCCAGAATTCCCCTTACCCCTGATGTTTCCTCTGAGTAATTTTCCACCCCCCCGCCCCCCGCCAAGACCCACTCTCTGCTCCTTGGCTCTACATTCCTACTTGCCCAATCTCTCGTCCCTACTGTAAAATCCCATTATCATCAGCCCTATACTTAATGATCTGGTCCTGAATAAAGTTAGCCCTACCAACTTTAACAAGTGTCGTTGAATATTTTTTTTCTTTCCTAGCACAAATGGCCAATGGCCCGAGCTCACTGCAGCTGAGCGCAGTGAGTGGTGTGCAGAGATGTCAGGAAAATAGGTACAGGCCGGACCAGGGGGTACTGGGAGGCCACAATGAGGAAACTTCTGCACCGTTGTGTGTGTGCACGCTGGCAGGCAGGCCTATAGGTACTCCCTCGCCCTTCAGCTTCTGTTTGGGTTAAGCCACTGCTCCCACCTCCCCCACTTTGCAGAGCACAGAAGGTGGGAGTAGGATGCAGGTCACCGTGGACAGCTTGTGCCACCCTACTGAAGGTCAAAGCTCCCATCAGGGGGCCATCCCACATAATTCTCTCTCTCTGGGTTCCTGTATCTGCTCCCTGCATTTTCCCATTCAGACCTGGGGTAGTCATAGCTCTGCACTCTTACTATTCCTTGGGGCTGCTGCCCCATCCTTAGCTGCTTTTTCTAAACCCCATCTAGGACCTCCTAGAAATTTTCATCAAACACCCAGCCTGAGAGTGATGTTCTTGCCAGGACCTTGACTGAGAGATTGTAATCTAAAAACACTGCCCAAGCCACTTTCTCCCTTCCAGCAGTTACCTTTGCTTCCTCCTTATCCTTGGTAAGCCACCTGCTAGAAGCTGTTTCCTCTAAGCGGCACATAACTCCATAAAACATCACTTTGGGAATTTTCAGAAGTTTCTGGGTCGATTAAATGTCATTCAGCTCCTGTGGTTCCCTTTCTCTGCACGAGGCTTCCCTGAGATCAGAGCTCTCTTTAGGGTGATGCAAATCATTCCAATAAAATGATGCAGGATGGAATTTTGACAATGAAAGGCAGTGTGGTACAGAAAGAGCACTGGATCTGTAGTTCAAGTTTAACTGCATGACTCCTGGCAAGTTGATTTCCTCATCTTTAAGACAGTAATGATAACAATGTGCAGTGATAAACTTATTCATCAACACTCAGAGTAAAAAGCGTGAATGGACCAATCAAGCTGCAGTGAGTAACTCCACTCCATTCTGAGGAAGAACGGCGGATCAATCCAGCATTAAATTCTTCACTTCATCGACGCTGAGACACAGACTATAAACAAAACCCAGTAAGACTCTTGTTTTGGTCGCTTCTTAAAATGACAATGCCCCCACAAATGTTAAAATACAAAGGTTATTATATCAGCCAGTTCGGGCTGCTATAACCAAATACAACGGACTGGTTGGCTTAAATAGCAGACATTTATTTCTCACAGTTCTGGAGGCTGGATATCCAAGATCAAGGTGCTGGCAGATTCAGTTCCTAGTGAGAGCTCTCTTCCGGGCTTGCAGATGGCTGCCTTCTCACTGCCTTCTCCTCAGGTGGTGGAGAGAGAGCTCTAGTGCACTTCCTCTTCTTCTAAGGGCACCAGCCCTATCAGCTGTGACCTCATTTAACCTTTATCATCCCCACACCAGCCCTGTCTCTAAATACAGCCACACTGGGGGGTTAGAGCTTCAACATATGAGTTGGGGGGCTGGGAGGAAGACACAAACATTCAGTCCATAACAGTTATCTAGACCAACTGCATGATAATCATTACCCAAATACTATCTATTTCTCTCGGGAACAGGCACACAGAGATGATTTAGAATTCCATCATATTCAAAATTCTCTTCCTCTACTGTACATAATGATGTATACTGAAGATTATAATTAAAAGCACTAAGTTAGGTTTAGTTATCATTTATATAAACTAATTGCTTACTTAGAATATATGCACAAAACTAAACCAAAAAGCCAGCCTTTAATTTATGCAACTACATGATATCTAAAAATCTAAGTATCAAAGGTTGCCGTGGCTTTGCTACAACTTTAACCAAAAATCTTGACCAGTATGAGAAATATTTTTGCCATGCTTTTCTGTCATGCACATTCATGCCTTAGTAAGGTATTGAAATATTTTAACTATTAAAAAAATTCAAGAAACTTGAGAATTTACCTACATAACAGAATACTTTACAGCAGTTTTAAAGTTAACCAGATCTACATGTTTCAACATGGATAAATTTCAAAAACAAATAGGGAATGAAAAAAAAAAAAGATTTCAGAATGATATATTATATCTGTACTCCCTTTCCCTGACTTTCTTTTCCACCTTGAAGAGTATGATCTAAGACAAATGTTACAACTTAACACTCTGGGAAACCCGAATGGCATGTTGGTGGAGGTTACTATTATTTTCTGAACTTTTCTGAATTTTTAAAACATTCAAAATTAGGGCTTCCCTGGTGGCGCAGTGGTTGAGAATCTGCCTGCCAATGCAGGGGACACGGGTTCGAGCCCTGGTCTGGGAGGATCCCACATGCCGCGGAGCAAGTAGGCCCGTGAGCCACAATTACTGAGCCTGCGCATCTGGAGCCTGTGCTCCGCAACAAGAGAGGCCGCGATAGTGAGAAGGCCCGTGCACTGCGATGAAGAGTGGCCCCCACTTGCCGCAACTAGAGAAAGCCCTCACACAGAAACGAAGACCCAACACAGCCATAAATAAATAAATAAATAAATAAAATTTTTTTAAAAAAACAAAAGAATTTTCTAAAAAAAAAAAAATTAAAAATTAAAAATAAAACATTTTAAGAGTAACAAAAGTAATACACATCAAGACAACAATGCAAATCACTACAATAAGATACAGAACTAAAAATTACTTTGGGGGAAAACCCAAAATACTTCCTTAGTACATCATTGCTCAAGGATCAATCAAAATACCAGTCTCTCACCTAATAAGTCTGGGAAAAGAAGGGTGAGCAGAGCTTCACAGATTTCTTTCTTACAGTCTGCAGGATGGTAATGTGCTTTTGTAACTTCAAGGTTGGTGAGGAACTGAGGATGAATATTGGATAAGATAGAGTATGACATTTCCCAGTTCACACGCATTCTAGGAGTGAATGCCTTTGCCCACAATGGATCAGACCATGCAGTGGAAACGACACTTGCCAAATACAAATACTTTTGTTGACTTTTTCAACTCTTTGCTATATTATCTGGCATAGTAGTTTTCAATCTGTTTGGTCTCAGAATCTTTTAAACTCTGAGAGAATTATTAAGGACCCCAGAGAGCTTTGGCTTATATGTGTTATACCTGTCAATATTTACCCTACTGGAAATGAAATCCACCCATTACATGTCAACATTTTTTAAGTGAAAATAACTATATTTTCAAAAACAATGAGAAGAGTGGCACTGTTTTACATTTTTGCAAATCTCTTTCATGTCTGGTTTAACAGAAGACAGCTGTAACTTCATGTCTGTTTCTGCTTCTGTTGCAATATGATTTTTTGGTTGAAGTACATGAAGAAAATCTGGCTTCACACAGATATTTACTTGGAAAAGATGGGAGTATTTTAATGGCTCTTTCAGATAATTGTAAACATTCTTTAATACTACACCAAAACTCAACAAATAGCAGTTCTTACAAATCAGTTGCAATAAGCAATCTGAAACAATGTCAGTGAACTTTTTACACCTCTTCTTTAAAATCCATTGGTCTACCTTATACTTTGAATGGATCTTTAACCCATTCATAATTTTGTAATATGCATTGGTCATTTGGAAATGTTTTGCTCCCGGAGGTATGTGGATCTTCCCAAGGTTGAGTTATTTCATTATACAATGTCAAGTAATCACATTTGTTAACATCACTATTGATCTCATCAAAAGCCCCTTAAGTATATGGAAGCTGTCAAGCTCACAGTGGCAAATACACATTTTTCCAAATTCTGATTTTTCTTGAAAGCTCAAATTTTATCATTGGCAGCAAATACTGGCAGATGTTTTTCCTGAAGTAACAAGCTCACTTGGTTCATTTTTGAGAAAATGTCTGCCAAAAGCCCATGCCTGAATAACCATGGTTTGTCTGTCACTCATTCTCTCAGGTAAAAATGATGTTCCAGGGAAAAAGCAGATAGTTCAGCTTACAACTCAAACAATCACACAAGTGCTTTTCCTCAAGACAACCATTGTACTTCCCTCAGCTGCAGAAGTGCTTTATGCATATGTTTGTCACACAGAACATTAAAAGATGTACATTCAGAGTCAAAATTTAATAAAAATTAATAATTTTACTGCTTTATCAAAGACATTCTCAAGAGAAACTGGAGCTTTTTTTTTTTTTTCTTTTTTTCAAATTACAAGTAGGTGACAGTGAAGAATAACTATTAGTACAGTTTGGTGCCATCATCAGGATTGACACTAAGGCACTTTTACCCACCATTGTTTTTCTAGCATCAGGTCAAATATCAACACAGTGAAAAGGGCAAGTATTAGTATTATTATAAAAATAGTTTTGACCTCACAACCTCCTAAAAGGGTCTTAGGAACTCCCACTTACCTGAAGACCCCACTTTGAGAACCACTGATGTAGAACATTACAAAGATAAATAACTTAGTCTTAAATTATTTGAAAAATTAAACAAAGGTCAATGCCTTTGGCTACTGCAATTCCTTAAAAGACTAACTCACTTGCTTCTGCCTTTCTGAATCGAAAGGAATTCAAAACAAAATAAATATGCCTCCTCAACTGCCTTTTCTGTCTATGACCACATAGCCTGCCTCATTTAGACTTTTACATTTTTTTCCTGTTTTTCTTTCATCTCAAAGGTAAAGATAGTAACATCCAATATTGAGAATTTTAATCACAGAGATCTGCCAGAGGCGTAAAAAAGAATATCATGCAACTTTTACAACATAAAATTCTCCATTTAAGTGGCTTTGTGTATACGATTTTGTAGTTCACTATCAGCTAACGTTCATCTAATACCAACTGTGTATCAGACATTATAATATGCACTTTAGTTTTCAATTTATATTTACCTTTTACAACAACTCATCAGATATTGGCACATTTTACAGCTAAGAAGGTTGAAGGACACATACACATGCAATTACTTTTTAGGAGGTCCACAGTTCTGGAACCATCACATAAGTCTTCAAATTGAAAGGGCCTTATTTTTGCCATTGTCCTCAAAGATGGGGCAATGGCAATAAGTAATCCAGGTCCTCAGGAGAGCCTCATAAAACAGCCTCTCTCCTCTGCCTAACTTTCCTACCTTCCCCAGCTGCTTGCCACTCCCCATAAGGTGAAGCAGCCAATGAAGTCAGAGCCTCAGGGTGACATAACCACAGAGCCAACAGACACTCAACAATTACTCTTCTGTATCTAGAAACAGTAACTTGTCCAAGAGTAGGGATTTCACATGAACACTATAATCTTTAGTTAGGAAAAAAAATATACAAAGCCAACTTTGAATGTTTGCTGGGGAATAACATGAACATTTAAAAACCGCTAAAGAGAAGAATGTTCCACTACACCATCAGAAGGAGAGAGGGGTGCAAACTTACCAAACCAACATCCTAAAATCACTCCTCAGCTTAACACTCATTATTTGCCTCATTAGAGGTCTTTGCCATCATAAAAATGTGTTTCTTAAGACTCAAACCCCATCATCTTCCAAGACAGAAGATCAAAGACATTCCTGGTACATTCGGTATTGGGAAATTCTTTCTTCCATTTGTAGGTTCTGCATCAAAACAGATGCAGCGAGAAAAGCCACATCTCAATGCATTTGGGACCTGATGAAGCTGGACATCTGTGGTTGTGTGGAGGTATTGCACATGTCTCTCCTGTCGTGGAGAATAACCTGCCTGCCCAGGGAGATGGAGTCCAATCATGGCAGAGGATGATATATGGAAAGCATTTTCCTGTAGGAGGGAGAACTAATTCACCCTGTTACCTTTCTTCCGTTGAGGAATGCTGGCAATTTGAGAACCTATGTCTAGATCCATTTTCTATGAGAAAAGGAAGCCTTTTGCAATAAAACAGGCATTTTGTCATCTTCTAACAAGATGTCCATTTTATTTTAGAAATTCACATAAGAGAAGTGAAGACAGGGCAACTTCTAACAGGTCCTCTTCTGTTCAGTGAGTCCAGGAAACAAGACAAAATTATATCAGTACACATCTGTCCCCTGTAGCTAAAAATATACATGGTTTTTCTTGAGGCTTTTGAAAAGCAGCATCAAGCAGCCCTATTGTGAATATTATTTAGTGTAAGACTTAGATATAGGGAGTTTTAGATTTTTTTTTTTTAATCCTACACTATTTGGAGAAGCATTTATGGTGATGGCTATAGGAAACAGCTTGTTTTAAATCATTCTTTCCATTTTAAAAGCCACAGGAATATATCAGAAATGGCCAAATCATGAATAAGTTATTTACTTTATTCTAAATGTAACTAGACCTAGGGAGACTTCACTAATTACTGGTATCGCAGCGAAGCAGAAATCTGTTCATGTCTCATTCAGGCAGTGGATTAGATAAAACATTTAGTTCGGTGGAGCTGATCACTCTGGAGATTTACTCATTTGCCTCAACGCAATAAATGTCAGCATTTTAGGTCTCCTGGAATATCCTGAAGCTGGCCTAATAACACATCTGCTGTATTTATTTTTGAACGTAAATGGCACTCAGAAGTATGCTTTGAAAATTCATTTCAACTGGAATACAATAAACATTAATAAATCCAGATTCTGTTTCTGCTAACAATTACTTCATGGAATTGTCAGATATGGTGGAAAGCCCTAGTTTACAAATACAGTTTGTAGCAATTAAATCCCTTCCAAACGGAACCACTCCAAACTTGATGGGCTCCTCTCGGGTGCTGTGAGGGATATCAATATGGACTTGCAGGATTTTTATGACTTCGTGATGGGCACATAAAGAGCAAAGGCACGCTTAGGTCAAGGCTGCTGCGGCCGTGAAAACAGAGGAAACTCATCTCTAAGAATTGGCTCAAGACAAAAGAACAGTTACACAATTCTTTGATGAAAATGAATTCTCCGTTGATGTGGACAGTGAAAGCAACCAAGTGGACACTTTCGTACTCCCATGTTCTAGATATCTTTTACGCATAGCAACAAAAGCACAAGGGTGCTTTCTCTGTCAGTCCCCAAATCTGAAATGATGGAGCTGCCATGATGGTGTTCCGACCTGCAGTACACATTAGGGTTGGGCTGCTCGTCCTGATGGCTGAAGTGGACAGATTGAAGCATTCAGCCGGTTCTCCGAACCACGGCCCATCTGTTTACATCCTGTGCCAAAATCACAATGCTGGGAATTGCATGGGTACCCTTAGCATCGTCTGCAAATAATCACCCCTGGAATGTTTGGTTCTGTCTAACTCTTGAGCAGAAGGAAAATAACCCCATTCTGAGCATCCAGAGACCTCAGTTCACTTGTATCCATAGAGCTCGGACCTTTCATCCAGGGCTTTTGTACTCAACTTCGCCACTAGGAACTGGGGGAGCAAACCGTCACCTTATCTCCTTCAGAGGTGCTCACTGTACCTCTTTAAGCTTTTACTCCTTCAAACAGGTGACTGCAAAACTGAAATAGCAATAGATGCAGAAACAGGCAAAAGTTTCAAACAGACAAGATCAAAAGGTGGTTCTCCTCTAACACAAATCAAACCAAACAACTTTATGAGAATAGAATGGAATTTTAAAAAAAAAAGGACACTGACCTAGAGAAAACTAGGTAACTATGTTTAGTTATATAACTGAGACTCCTGGATTACAAGCAACGTGAAGGACTGGGGTGGGTGTCAGGCATCTCTGAGCAGTGAGAACGCTGGTAACCAGAGCAGGTAACAAACACAATGCATATCTGTTGGCTGAAAAGTGGCTAAATTAAATTTTTAAAGGTAAAGCCAAAAGTAAATGCATTCATGAACATGGCATGACAGCTGTGAGTTTACAAAGTTGTAAAGGGTTCAGGGAACATCAGCTGAAGAATTGCAAGTTAAACCATGTGTCCCTGCCCGCGTCCAAGTTGAAGACACTCCTTGTGGACGGAACATGCAGTGTTGGGCAGAGACACAGGGAACAGCGCCGGGGGATCCTCTCTGGGAATAAGTGGCAGGACCCAGGGACAAAGAAGACCCAGCTCATCTGCTCCACTTGAATTTGCTACTTTTATGTGTATTTTATTCATATTTCAGTTACACAAATATAAAACTGTGTGGTGAGTTTTCTTTTCCTAAGAAAAAATGAAATATATTCGGGAAGGGAGGTGCTATGAAAAAAGGAGTTAAAGCAAGTAAACCAGAAAAAGCCCCATTGCCTTATCTAATTTCATTTGTATCACATGCCTACAAAGTTTAAAGAAAAAATAAGGGCCCCTCTTGCATCGGTTGTTTATAGTTCCTCAGCGGTCTTGTGTTGGTTCCTGATCACATTGCTGGGTCAAGCCCCAGATCAGAATGGTGTCAGCTTCTATTTTAGAAATTGGTTTGCTACTGACATTCTAATGTCGATCATCATATAGCAGGAACTATATTAATATTTTTTTCTCTCCGGCACTGTTACACAGATGTCAGCTCTAATCCCTGTAGAAGGCTGCTACAAGTCAATCTTCATGGAAATATATTAGCGATGCCTGTGAAGTTTCTAGAAATATAAGAGGTGTGAAAATTATAATTGGAAGAAAGAAACCTTTAAAAAACTTAAGCTGAGCTTGGGATATGTAAAACGATTCAGCTTTGATGAAAACAACCGGCCTGCAAAATTTTCCAAGACTATATTAGCCTAATGTAAACTAATAATACATATACTAAAATCTGTCAAATTATCTAAATACATCTTTAATACAAATCAAGCATGGGAAAGCTCTCTGTTTTGGCCGAAAGTGATGCCCAAGACTAATATTTCACCATTATGAATTAAATGAATAAAAAATCAGTTTGTAAAATGTTATTGATGTTTCTCTTTCAACGTAACCTTTATGCTGTGTTCAGAGAGCAGGAAGACAGATGTTTCCCAACCTGCAGGGCTGGGGCAAGCCTGCCTCTTAAGAGCTCGATTGTAAACCATGAAAGGTGTATAAACAGATGACAGGGGCAATTACAATGTGGAATTGATTACGCTCTCAATTACTAAAAGCACATCACCCGCATTATTCTTTTTATGCTGCTCTTTGATGACAAAAAGCATGAATAGCTCGTCAGGACTACAATATGTTTGCATTTCGAATTTCTCTTATTAAGGGAATATCTGCAGCTGCAGGTGAGGCTAGAGAAAGAGAATGAGCTGGTACGGATCCTCATAGGAAAAGGAACGATGATTCCATCTCTTATAGGTAGCAGTCACTTTTTAAGTTTTCTAAATGCCCAAGAAGAGTAAACATGCCCCCCCCACAGACAAAGAGGCTGCCATCGTGTTAGAGGGGAGAAGTTGGGAAGGGTCAGAGGGAAAGCACAGTGGAGACTGAGACATATTAAGTTAGGAAAGAAGTGTGAACTGGAGCAGAATCTGTAAATCAATGATTATGCCTCATCGAAGACTGATTAATCACATCTGCCTCAATACACACGTGTAACACCTAGATCTCAGGACAATTCTTGTCCCAATTCATTCTCTGCCTTTTCAGCTTGTCTTGTAGATGCTGAAGAATCTCCCAAAGTAATAATAGTTGGGATTGTAGTCATAAAGATCTCGTGCAGGGCTCAGTTCAATTTAGGAGCCTACCCTAGAATGGAACAGAACTTTTGGGGCTTACTCCAAAATGATCCAGCCTCCCCACTGGGCCTCACAACTCACAGTACTCTCCATTGCTTTGCCATTCCTAAACCTCATGCCTTGGCCTAGGAATCCCAAGGCTCAAACTGGAAAGCAGCCCATCTTTGAGGTCACAAGGGAAGGCTGCCATTCCTCAAGTGGACTGCTCACCTTAAAAATACCTCTTCTCTGTGGGTTGCTTTTTTGTTTTGTGTTTTTATGGGTTTTTGTTTTTGTTTTGAACAGCAACAAAAACAGCTAGCCTGTAACCGATACCAGAGCTGTTAAACAGAAGGATTAATTCTATACTTGGCCTCAAGTGTTGGCAGATGTTTTGGAGAATGGAGTTGGGGGCATGTTTAAGAACACTAAGTACTCAAGCCTGTCATGTGCAGATGTGGTAAAACTGCAGTAAGTTCAGAGAAGTGACAAAGATGATTAAAGGAATAAAGAATGGTTTCTGAGGGAAAGCTAAAGGGATTCTTTTCACCTTTATCCCAAGAAATGAGAAAATAATGATTATTAACTTAAATGTCTGTTTGTTCTTCATGTCTGCAACAAACCCCATGAATGAAAATGGGCTTGAACTAAAAGCAGGAGAGAATCTGGTAACAGAAAGAGAAAAATTTCTTGTCCTTCAGAGGGAAAAGCATGGCAATCTCATCAAAGAGTCTACATTTGTACGCAGTTTGTTTTTGTTTTTTTTTTTTATAAATTTATTTATTTAGTTTTGGCTGTGTTGGGTCTTCGTTTCTGTGCGAGGGCTTTCTCTAGTTGAGGCGAGCGGGGGCCACTCTTCATCGCCGTGCGCAGGCCTCTCACTGTCGCAGCCTCACTTGTTGCGGAGCACAGGCTCCAGACGCGCAGGCTCAGTAATTGTGGCTCACGGGCCCAGTTGCTCCGCGGCATGTGGGATCTTCCCAGACCAGGGCTCGAACCCATGTCCCCTGCATTGGCAGGCAGACTCTCAACCACTGCGCCACCAGAGAAGCCCCTGTATGCAGTTTTTAACAAAGGGTTATACCACGCACTTCTCTAAAAATCTAAATTCATTAACGACTTTTTTTTTTTTAATGTTTTTTTTTTCTCGGAGCCTAGACTTTGAGGAGCAAAAACTGGAAATATGTAAATGTTTCATTTCCCCACCCCATGCCAGTTCTGCAAGCCCTCACAGCCCAGTCTTACGAATGTTCCATAAAAGGAAATTCATGGCTCAATCTCAGTTCGCAGTGGACAATATTTTTCTTGATTTTTTACTATTTTCAGCACTTCACAGAGCACGTATGGGGAAAAGGAAATGGAGGGTTATGGCTAGTCGGGGAGGCTTAAAGTAAAGAGAAATAGGCATAGCTCTGGAAGAGAGCCTATGTCATTGATCTTGTCCACAACCTAATTGAGAACATTCCCCGGCTTCGCGAGGCAATACTCTGTCTAGACTCGCAGGATTTAAGCAGCACTCAGTAGTTCGACATAAGGCAGTGTGCCTGCTGAGTATGCAGTCTGGCTAAGCAATAACTCAATCTGTCTTCTGAGAACCCGGTGCAGAAGAACCTAAGGAAGTTGTTCTTCTGTGTAGAGGTACCTCCATGACTGCTATTTAAAAATAATAATAGTTAATATTATTTAGGTAATTGATTATTTACGTTGTTTATTATTTAGCCCCAAATCATAAATAGTTTGGGGCTTTGTTCTGAACAACCTGGTGCAAGCTGACCTCTTTGTTTTCCTATTCAACCCAAATATTCTCTTTCCCAATACCCCTCCTTTAGTGACCAGTCTATCCCTGTGGGCCAAATGAGGCTCCAACTACATGTAAAAAGAGCAAAAGCCTCCGTTGGTGACCTTCAAGCTGGCTAAAGACCCAGCCAAGACATGTCACCATATGGAGTTTCCATTCCCCTGTGAGAAGCCACAGGGGCACATGCATGGGTGACGTGAATGGAGGTATTCGGTTGTAAAATGTTATTCACATGCAAGAGATCATTGTTATTGTTTCCTGTAATTATTCTGCCTAATAACAAAAGGAAAATAACTGATTTTGACACCCAAGTTTTGCTGTAAATAGGCAGAATGTTGTCATGAATATGCAAAATATTATGATCATTGCCATACCTAACTAATTGCATTTGAAACATGCTGGCCATAAAATAATTAATTAGCAGTGCAGAAAGGCATCATGATACTAGCTATAAATACTAAACATAACTAATTATTTCCATCATAAAATGGTCCTGCCAAGTAATTTATAACAAACCCCGGCATAGATGGCAGAGCCCGAGCTCTCCGACAGCGTGGCGTTCAAGGGCTGTGTCACCCAAGGCTTTCTATTTTGTGATATTGTTGGGATGAGTGGATACCAATCTGAACATAAACTAAAATGAAACTAATCTAGGATTTTCAATGTTCTTTGAGCTTCGGGGTGATTGTTGTGGAAAATTCAGGCAGATCCTTTTGTTGCTGACATCAAAAGTGGTAGGTCACTCTGGACCTGCGGAGTACATTCTGAGCTCAAGCAAAAATTGATTTCCTTTTTTAAAAAGCAGCTGGCATTACAATGAATAGCCTTCTTTCGATTTTTCTTCTCCAGTGAAGCATTCAGTGAATGCAGCAGGCATAATAGGCTGAAGTAAACAGTGTCAGGTTCTGTTATATCAGGAGCTCTTTTAAACCAAGCAGACAAGCTATCATCAGTGCCTGAAACACTGCAAATCATGGCAGAGTCAGAAAATGAGTTTGTTTCTTGACCAGTGTGTTGATGACATTTTGAAGAATGGAAGGAGGCGCTTTGCTAATCACTCTGGCTGCCCCAAGCTCCATTATGATGCCATCTCGCTAATGAGCAAAAATAATGTGCCTGGATGAGGCGGTAATAGAATTAGAGCCTCTGCGCCACGCTGGACTCAGGACCATCGTGAACATTCTCTGATTTTTCGTGAAACGTGCAAGAATCTTGGGATTCATCTCTGAGCATCATTTGTCAGAAGCCTTTGGCCTCATTTTTTTTCTGGTGGTTTGAAAATCGGAAATTGGCCTACATCATAACAAAGTAACTTGCCCTAGTTTTCAGTCCTTAGGGTGAGGACCTCATGACCAACTGAAAGACAGCAAATCTGAGCTGTGAATTATTTGTTTCTGCTTTCGTTCCCCCCACACCCACCCCCCTCCCCCCAGTGACTGTAAAAAGAGAGGGTTGTAAACAAGCATTTGGGTGATGGAAATGTTAAAGTACATTCATCCCTGCGGAATTAGGTTTGCAATGATTCAATCGCATACTAAAGAGCCCTGGGAGACCAGCATTAATCTTGTTGTTAAAAATATTTTATATGTATAACTGAATCACTTTGCTGTACACCTGAAACTAACACAACATTGTAAATCAACTATACTCCAGTATAAAATAAAAATTAAATTAAAAAAAGAATCAATAACAAATGAATCTTAAATATATATAAAAGTTTTTTTCTCTTCTAAGTACACAGTCTTCTCACCTACAGAACCATAATGGTGAGGCTAGAGCCCATTGAACCCTCCTTCCTTCCATCCTGGGGACAGGAGGAGAGGTAAGTGCCTTCAGAGAGCCCGTAGAATTCAACGTGAGTGCCATTCACACCCAGGCAATGAAGCTTTCTCCTGAATTCTCCTGCACACGGCTCTCAGGATGAGAGGCAGTCACTGGGATGGGAGGGACTCCCAAGGCACCCCGATGGGCAAGTGCCCAAGGGGGTGCAGGGCAAATAACTACTTGCTGCGTGGTGCTGGGGACCCCTTCTTCCTCATCTCTGCTACAATCCAAAAGCTTTTTGCGCCAGGAGGGTATTTCTAAGCAATCGCACCTCTAAATAGAAAGTAATTACGGAGGAAATTAACTTCACAGCTGAAGATTGTGTTGTCATGATAATTTAGAAGAGTGGGAAGGATGTTTTCTGAGCAATCCCTAATCTTTTTTTCTTCTCTCTTTTTGGTTATCACTTAATGGTATTCATTAAAACCGATAACAGAAATTGCTTCTCTTTAAATTTCCTACTGAGGCTAGATTTAGTTGAGTTAGACTTTTCTTGAAACAATATATTAGTGTCATGCCCAATTGACTTCTGCTGCAAAAGAAATAAATCTCCCATGTGACTTTGTTGCTTGCATCTGGAAATGGTTAAAAATATGTACTCTGTCAGCCCATTGTTTAAAGAACAACGTGGGTTTCCTTGTCCCCTAATCTCTGTGCACCTGTCACCACTCTGTCCCCTGCTGTACATGAACTTATGACAGGCCTTCTTTCAGCTCAAAGCAATATTTACCTTCAGAGATAATTCATGCTTAGAACGTAGTAAAGATCTACCTTCCATCATTAGCCCACAGGTCACTGCTCTTTTACTCTCACTCGCCCTGTGTCCCTGCAAATCAACACAGAAGCTTCCCAGAGAGGCCAAAGCCATTTGTCCCCTCAAGATGTTCAAACTAAAGATTGGGGAGGTGCTAACAAAATTATAGCAAACACTGATGTCATTGGAAATTGTGTTTCATCTTCAAGCCACTAATACAGAAAACAGTATCTTATACCTTCACTCTTAGAATACTAAGTATAATTTTTAGGTTCATTAAGTAGAGCCACCCAGACACATGACATGGTCTTCATCATATATCCTCAAGGAGGGAGGTTGCTTGCAAACAAAAGCGGCATAAACTTGGTAAAAAATGGTAACTAATGCTACTGTTGGTCTTGGCCACATCTTTATCAGCATAGTGATTGTGTGATTGAATGGCTGGGTCTCAGTCTGTGATCCTCAAGGCTACAATCCTACAGAGAGAGGATCCTGGCCTAAAAGGAAACTTCTAGGTACACTCTGTAGAGAGTGTGGTTGAGCCCCTACTATGTCCAAAACATTCTAATCACCTGATACCCACATTACCTCATTTAGTCTTTACCACTCTTATGGGTGTTGTTACTAGAATTTCTCTTATTATAATCTCTATTTTATGGTTGAGGAAATTAAGACTTGGAGAGCTTAAGGTCAACAAGTTAGTTTCTGGGAGGATGAGAATCTGAGTTCTGGTGCTTTAGTCTCCGGGAGCCAACATTCTTCAAGATACCTTGTGTCTGTTTGATCTGACCACTGGGTGGTCCGGCATTAGTTTTGAGAAAGATACTATCATTACTTTTCTACTAGCTAATATTTTCAACAGATATCATTACAACTAACTGTACTTTAGAGATGTGAATGAACATGAGAAAAGTAAGTTACTTTATGCTCTCTAAGAGCAAAGGAGAGCGGGGAGGGAACCAACATTTAATGAATCTGTTATATACATACAGACAGCAACCTTTAAAGGTAGGCATTTTTTATCGGCCTTTTATAGATGAGGAAACTAATGCTCAGAGAGGATAATGATTTGCTAATTTCATACAACTCAGGAGTAGGAGAGCCTGGCTCAAACCAAGATCTGGTGTGTCACAAATTTCATTCTGAAACTTGGGTTAGGATGAGAACTTCAAATCTAAGGAGTTTGATTATGTGAACGAATAAGCAGAACTGTCCCAAATGCAGTCCTAGAATTGTTGAATTTAGAGACATCGCCATTTAAGGCTTCGATTTCAAAGTCTTCCAAAGAAAAGAGAAGGAAGTAACCCTTAAAACCATTGTTCTCAATTCTTCATGGCAGAAAGCAGAAAAAATATGTTGGATTTCCCCATAAGGTTGTTTGGGGTTTCATGTAAACCATGACGTCTCTCTGCTGGATAATAAGGAACTTAAACAAGCAAACCAGGAAGTACAGTGATAAGGTTTGGGAATGAACTATGGTGTAACACCTTTCACTGTGGGATTTCTCATTATTCAAGATCAGTGTGTCCTCTAAAATCTCCCTGCCTTTTTAGCAAGTTAAGCAAATGTGCAAGGGTTGGATAGCTCCTCATTGGAGCGTCTTCTTTTACCCTTTGTTATCAGAAAACTTCTCTAGAGCAAAGTCAGTGTCAGATGTAAAAATGATATAATGTGCAGTTTTGCAGAAACAGAAGGTGTGCTGTGGAATACATATCAAGCAGACACCACAGTAAGCCAACAAGCAACACATGAATACATGAGATGAATAAATAGTGAATAGCATTTTGCATTTATAAGTTGCTTTTTACTGAAGCAGTAAACAGTCACATGACCTTGAATATAGCCCTTAGGATTGCAGTGGAGCCAGCTTTGACAGCTATCCAAAGATACTGCTGTTCTAGAGAGACAGAAAAGTGCTAAAATTGATCAATGCCTTGGGTAAATTTGATGAAAGTTTTACTTAAGAGGAAATACCTATTTCAATCTGAATATCATATGTGAAAGTTCACGCCAACTATCCAAACTAGCCATGTTATCAAAATGGAGAGTTGACTTAGTCATGAATTATATGCCTTTATCTTGTAATTGGTTGCAAGATGTAACATCGAGTATTATTCCCCATATAAAGCTGATAGTCACTGAGGAAACTATAAAATGCTACCAAACTCCAAAATCTAGAATGCTTAGCAGCAAGGAACGAGATTTTGACATGCACACTGTGCTATTCATAGCAAATGGTTTCACAAATGCACTATCTGTGAAAAAAGTAATAATAAAGTTTAAACATAGTTCCCTCCAGTTTGGAAAGTGTGCAACATTTTAAATACATTATGCTGTTGTGGTCACAAGTGTACCTGTCATGGAGCCAACACAGCTGGAAGTTGAATTCTTGAACTAATGTGACAAAAGTCTTCTAGCATGAGCAATTTTACATCTTGTTCAAATGAACTTTATTAGCATATATGCCCTCTAAAATGGCAGAAAAACTGTTATGGTGGCTGTACATTCTGTCTTGAATTAGTAAGACTGGATGGCTGATGTCTTACCATTTTGAGAATAAACTCTCTCATTTTCTTTCCTATGCAATCTGCTTTTTTACTCATTTGCACTAACATAAGACGGAGCATGCGAGAAAACACAGTCACAAAAGACTTACATTAGCTCTTATTCAGAGAGCCGAGTGAAGCCAGTTTTCTAGGGCAGAGATGCTTCCTCTTATAGAAACCTCAATCTTATTTTAATTTTTAAAGAGTAGTCCTACTGGGCAGTAGCCTATTGAATCACCATTGTGTGTGTGTGAATTTCATGCCTTCAAAGTTACACACTAGAGAGTCTTCAGGGCTGAAGTTTATTTATTTTGAGCACAAGTACTGCCAAGACGGCAGTAAGAGCATCCCTACTGGGTCCTCCAAATACTTGCTCCTCATCTCCCTTGTGCACAACCTCTATAGAGAAGAAAGAGGGTTAAAGCCTTGGGCATTATCCTGATTCTCTAAACTTAACATCCCATTTGTAATGAAAAGCTACAAATTCCAATCCCTTGGACGCCCACTCCAAAAAGCTTTTGAAATGCAACTTTGTTTTTCTGGATTGAGGCTTCCTTGCCTTTTATGATGGAGGTGATGGATAATGCTGACCTACAGAAATTAATTAGTATAATTCACTTGAAGGCTTATTGCTAATATCATTATAATTCATTCCCACAGGAGTCATTTGATTATTGCCTTTCTTGCCAATAAGAATTAAAACAGCTAGTTACTAGTTGCAGATCATTAACCCGTTCAATCTTTGCCATCATACAGGAATTCTGTATGGAAGACATCAGGACCCTGACATTTCCCTATGGCCCATCTTCTCTTCCTGCCTAGAAATGCATTCTAGAGTATCCGTGAGCCCAGCACCAAAGATATACAGGTCACAGAGGGAGGGCGAGCTAGATTTCCTACAACAGCTCAGTGCTGTGGAATATTCAGGAGATACTTCCTTTTCTATCCCTCTGTGTACCTTAGGAGAAATGCACACAATTGGATAGGAAGAATGAGGTAGCTGCCATATTTGAAATATTCTCAGCACCACTGCAGGTGGGTTATACGTAGCATAGCACACCCATAGCAGGTAGTTTATAAACAAACAACTACATTAATTAACTCATTAATTAATCTAACTTCTAAACACACCCAGTGTCCAATGGGAACAGCTTCTGACCCACCCTTGAACCTATCCTTTATACAGACTATTTCACATTCTATTGCAAATATCATTGCAATTTTTCCAAAGTATGTCATAATCACAACTTATGAAACTATGTGTTTATAGGCTCCATATTATTTGTACATGTGACAATGATCTTTGTGCCTACTGTAAATAAGAGTCAGAAGTGTGTTTTACTAGACTGAATAGTGAATATGTTCACTAGTGAATAGTGAATATTCCTGGCTCTAATAGGCCCATTTAGGTCATTGGTATTCACGTTACTTCCTTTAGCCCAGTATTTCTGCAGAGCTAGTCAGGGTATAATTTATCCTCAGGGTAAGTTTTGCCAAACTCCTTTACTTTGCTCTTCTTTAAAAGAATTCTCTAAGTTGATGTACATTCCCTCTGGACTTTCATGAAGAAATTTTTTACCTGTGCATGAGCCTTTCTTCCACAAAAAATCTAGTACAGTCACCCCTAAGGTGACTCTTGAGTTTGTGTGCAATCACTGGGGTCAGTAATAGTAAATTCAAATGAGATGATAAAAGATGACTTGGGAAAAATGACATAAAAGTCTGTTTCTAGAAAAACTAAACTATTCTTCACTTCCATAAATATTTTATGTTTATTACCCCAGCAACCAATAGCTATAGCTTCAGAGAGAATTACTTTACAGAAGAAAGAAAAAAAAAAAATCAAGAGCTGTCCTAGCAGAACTTGCAACAGACTGAGACTTACATGAGTGTACTTCTAAAATTGCCATTAGTTTCCAAGTTAAAAAAAGGTGAACATTGACCCAAAATCATTTTGCACTAAATCTAAAATACTTTAAAAGGAAGGCATAAATGTGTTGCTAAAATCACTAGCCTTGACACATGAAAACTAGCATTCCAGTCCTGACTCTACCATTAAGCAGATCAACGGTTACAAGTACCTCATCCGACTGAAAATTAGTTTTTCACAAATAAAAAACAGGTGAATAAAAGCCTGAGCTACATTTGTGACTAGAGAAAGCTACATATCACAACGCTCTTTCACTATTTAAAATAAAGTATCATGTCAACTATACTTTAATAAAAAAATAAAATAAATAAAATAAAACATAATGGATCACATGTGAAGCAATAATAATAATAATAATAATGAAGTAGAAGTGTGCCCTAAAACTCTTCACATAAAAGAACTGGTTTCATGTCACAGCCAAACACTTTTACACTCTAACATAGAAATCCATCAGCTCAACAAGTACATTTGAATCCCAAAGTTGTTCGTAACAGGTTTCTACTCTATTTGACCATTTGGTTCTTACATGTTCAATATTTTGTCAGTCTTTTCAGAGTGAGGCTGGAGCGGTAGCGGGAAAAATCATAGCCCTGGGCTTAGGCAGATATGTGTTCAAATCCCAAGTCTGTTGCTTATGAGCTGGGTGTCCTTGGACAAGGACATCACTTCTTTGACCCTCATTTTCCTCATCTGTAAAATGAGGATAGCATTAGTATTTACTTTATAGAGGTATTTATGAGGAATTTTTAAAAATTATATACTCAAGGCACATTCATACAAGCCAGCCATGTGGTGCTTAACAGAGATAGCTTTTGTTAATAAAATAAGACAAAGATTAACGGAGGGATCTAGTAACAAAAGAAAAAAATCAATTGTTGCATTGGCTTAAGACGGAAAATACTTCTTGCTGAGCATGATGAATTCTACTTTCTAGGATCAAACTAAGGCTTTTTGACTGGTAAAGTTTCTGTGAACATATTGAAACAATAATTTCTAGAAAACTGATCTTTTTTATTTAGTATAAACAAAGCTATTTTAGGCAACTTAACTAAAAAAACAGAAGAAGAAAAGGAACATGTTTCCTCCTCACCCTGTTTATTAGCAAAACGGTTACATGCATCATAGATGCAAAGTTCTAAGATCCAAGACTTCACAGAAACCTAGTTTATTGTGTTGCTCAGGTTTCAGACAAGCGGGACGAGTGAAATAGCTCTCTGCCTGTAATTCACTTTGCATCTCATTCAGAGAAAAATGAAAACAAATTAACATCTCACAGAAAGTAGAATATGAAGTAACTAGAATGAGAATAGAGTTAGACAGTGAGACTGTGTAACATTAGAGGGTAACATTGTGGGCACTGATGCCAATCAACCCTACTTAAGTGACCCTGAAATTTTCTGGACTCCAATTTCCTCATCTGTGAAATGGGGTTACAAAGAATATCCACCTCACAGAGCTGTTACATGGATTAGTGAGACAGTCCACAAACCATGCCTGAAGCTTTGCCTAAAGTTTTTGGAATCACCGTGGTAACCACTGGGTACTCAAACTGGATGCTTTATGGAAAATGGAGTTAGTCTCCAGAGTCCCTGAGGGCCTTCAGGACTCTAATGGAATTCGTTATCCATTGTTACATAACAGAGTGCCTCAAAGCTCAGTGCTAATCCCTTGTTACCTCACAGTTCCTGTGGGTCATGAGTTTGGGAATGATGTGGATAGACCCTTCTAAGGGAGGTAGTGGTCATCCTGACCCCCTACTGATGCTGGAGGGCCTGCTCCCAAGATGACCCCCTCACATGGGCTGGCAAGTGGGTGCTGGTGGGTGGCATGAAGCCTCAGTTTCTTGACATGTAAAATGTCTCTAGGGACACTTGGGTGTCAGCTTCCCTCAGAGCAACTGACTCTAGAAAAAGCAAGCCAAAGTGGCAATGTCCTTCACGACCAAGTTTCATGAGTCACAGACCATCATTTCCACTAATTCTGTTTGTCATGTGGAGCCGCCCTGCTGCACTGCGGAGGGGACTACCCAAAAGCATGGGTACCAGGATGCGGGATCATTGGGGCCATATCGGGGCTACCACATTAGTACCATCTTGAAATGGAACCCAAATCCCTCTTTCTGAGGACTTTGCAGCTCCTTCTAATAAGAAGAAAGAATATATCCCTTTAAACTTCCTAGCATAGGAACATACTGTTTCTTCAGTGATGCACTGCATAAGCAACTGGCTTGTCTTTAGGGGATATGTTGTATGAAAAGCACATATCTTTAAAATACTAAATCACACTTCGTGTGGCGAGACGTTCACACTGCAGGACGCCCTGGGTACCTGAGCTTTCATCTTCCCATCTCTAGCTCTTGCTAGCATAGTCACTCGTAGAATGGAATAGCAGGAGGGATGATTCACTCGATTTAAAATGTTTTCCTCTCATCGTCCATTCACACTCCCCACCCCGGTCTGTTTAGATCTATATATGATGCTGAAGAGTCAGAGAGAGGAGAAGTGAGGATACATGCTTAAAACGGAAGTCGTTCTTAAAGGCCAATCCGTCAACAGAATACAGACCTTTGCCCACAGCTTTCCATCACTCCTCTGCTAATAAAATACAGGAAGAGAGCAACTAAACATCAACTTGATCATAACCATTCGTGAGCTTCAGATACAAAAAGAGGAGCCAATGAATTATTGGACAAACCTTCGGCACTCTGGTCAGATTTCCTGCGGGGACATTTCCCACCAGGAAGAGGAGAACAGGGGGACTCAGTCATTTAGGGCAACTCATGGAAAGAGTTTAACATAACTTTTTAAAAAATCACTTTATTGAAATGTAAAATTAGATGTAATAAAATTTATATTTTTAATTGCAGTTTAAAGAGTTTTGTCAAACACATATGTATGAATATATATGTATATTCATGTCTACCACCACCACAATCAAGATCCAGAACATCTGTCTTACCCCCAAAATGTCTTCTCAGACCCAACGCCGTCAATCTCCACTCCATGCCCACACCCAGATAACCACTAGATGACCTGCTCTATCACTATACATTAGTTTGCGTTTTCCACAATTTCACATAAATGCAATCATTCAGTATGTATCCTTTTGTGTTCAGCTCCTTTCACTCGACATAATGCATTTGAGTTTCAACCATGTTGTTGTATATATCAGTGGCTCATTCCTTCTTATTGCCAAGTAGCTTTCTATTGTATGGGTATAATACATATTTTAAAAATCTATTTACCTGTAGTTCCCAGTTTGGGGCTATTATGAGTAAAGCTTTTATGAACATTCATGTTGTGAGGAACATATGTTTCCATTTCTCTTGATGAAATACCCATGAATGGAATTGTGGGTGGTACCTTATGTGTATGTTTAACATTTTAAAACACTGGCAAACTGATTTCAAAGTGATTCTATTATCTTACACCCCCACTGGCAGTATATGAGGATTTCACATCCAACATAGCTTCTTGAATACACTTTTTGAAAACTACAGTATGAGTTCTGTCAGTATTCAGCAGAGAAAGGCCACTGTGAGGTAAGAATAAAGCCACTATTAGAAATCCTAAAAGTTACGAGATACATGAGCGTCATTTCTTGGACTTTGATGACTGCTCAACTATCTCAAGGTGTCTGTGCAGCTGTATTGGCTGCATTTAGTTCACTGGCAGCAAAGACAGGGTCATAGATGAAATTCACTGCATAGACAAGGTTCCCCCTCTCAAGAACTTCCAGAATATGAAATGCTATTAGGAATGGAGTGTCAGGCTGATACAAACAGTTAAACTGAACCAAACCAAGTCCTCTCCCTCCTTCTCTAAATGATCGTGGGTTTTGTTTCTCATTGAGCTAACATGTTCCATGGCTCCTTAGGACAAACTTCGATCAGGAACTAATTAAACAGCGTAGTTTAAAATGCTTTGCCATCCTGCTCTATACCTGACATATGCTGAAGGAACACTCAGCGTCCATCCCTTCCAGCTCTTTCTCATCTACAGCTTATAACAATGGCATTGGTTTTAACAAAGGAAATGATAATGGCATCAGAGAACTGAAAGCAACATAAAATATGCTCTTGCCCTATTTCCATCACAAGAGTTTGAAAACACATCCAAACAGGTCTGTTTGAGCCTGATAACTTTCCTAGGGGCAGCTGTCAGTGGAAAGAGCACTAGCCAGAAGAGGTTGAGAAACTCCTTTCATTTTTTGAGCATCTGTTGTTTGATTTATTAAATGTGAGCAATAATCATGCAAACCTGGTGATGAAGAAAGAAGGGCTCCAAGTTTGGACAGATACAAACTTGTGCCAGAGTCCCCGCTCAAAGCCACTGATGCCATCACTTAACCTCTCATAGCCTCAGCTTCCTCACATCCAAATGGCACTATTAAGATGTTCTTTGCAAAACGGTTGTGACAATCAAAAATGAGCGAAAACCAGCCAGCAAATTGCAAGGCCATAGCAGTGACTCAATCAAATGTGGCTAGGATTGCTCACAGGGTTTTTTTAAAGATAAAATGAGAGTTTTCACAAAAGCCATTGTACCACGTCTGCAAAGAATGATATTTTTGTGAATAACTGGGAGTTGAAGCCTGAACATGTTACCAATGATTATTAATAGATAAGTTTGCCAGAGGACATGTCTTGGGAGAGTCCTCTACAGAAATTACACTTGCTTGTAGTTTTTTTCAAGTACGTCTGATTGTCTTACTTTCCTGCCCAAAGCTCTCCAATGGCTTCCAGCTACATTTAGAGTAAGATTGCACGTCTTGAACTCAGGCTCCCAGGGCCACCTGATCCAGCCCCCTGCCACCTCTCCGCCTGTTGTGCACTTGCTCTTTGTGCTGTAGCCACAATGCCTCCTTTTGTTCCTAAAATACTCTAAGCTACATGACCTCAGAGCCTTTGTACTTACTGTGTCCTTTTCCAGAGCACATCCCACCCCCAGATGTCCAGATGGTTCTTTTCCCTTCAGTCTCTGCTCAATGCGTCCCTCAAAGTTGCCCTTTCCTGACCCACTATCTAAAGAGCAACCTCACCCATCCCTTTGTATCCCCTCAACTTACTTTATTTTTCTTCATAGCATTTCTCCCTCTCTAATTGTAAATCATCTGTCAATTAATTAACATATGAACGTACATTACATGAGAGCAGCAACTTTGTTCATGAATCCCCAGAACGATGCCTAGCACATGATAAACCTGTATTACCTTTATTGATTTATTCTGAAATATTTGAGTGTGAATAGCATGATGTGACACATGTGTTCATAAGTTAAAGCCTCAATAGCATCCTTATGAGGGCGGTTTTATCATCATAGGAATGTTAGAAATATATTGGGATTGGTGGAAATTGCGATGTTTAAGACACGGGATTGGTTGGGAGTGATGTGAGAGGATCCAGAATTCCTAAATGAAGAGAGGATGAATCAGCTCACCATTGCTGGTGCAGAGGTTCGAGCCTACCTCTTCCCACACTTCTCTATCGAGGAGCCAGCGGCTTGTCAGAAGAAAAGACTGCCAATGCTGGTGGAAGAAGATTCTGTCCACTTCACAGTGAGCCTCTTTCATGCAAGATGCTGACCAGGGTATCAAAGAACAGGGAGACAGAGAGCACTCCTCAGGACTGCACACCAGGCCTGTGGGCTAATAAATGTCTGTGTGACTGGCAGACCCTGCTCAGAGACGTACCTTCATTGCAACACACCATGGGGAGGCCAGTCAGCAGGATGTAAATGTGGTGGCCTTGCCGGCCTCCAGCCATGGAGGTTGCGGACATTCCTCAGGAGAACCTGATATTTACACATCAGCCAAGTCAAAGTAAGTTCAGCTCCGATACTAAGAGCCCTCATTAGAAATATGTGGGAAAAGAATAAGTGAATGACTATCCTCTTTCAATCTTCCAGGATAAATTACAGTGTGGATTTGACACTAAAATCTTTATGTTGTCTACTCGAAACCAGGCGTGTTTTGTTGTTGTTGTTGTTGTTTTGTTTGTTTTTTTAAGGGAAAGCACAGTGGCCTCATTTTCCTTCTGTGTCTTCATTGCTGCTCTGTTCTTTCTTCTGTGAAATAAAACTCGGTCACATTTGTTTAGCAGTTCTCCTAATCAAACCTCAGCTGGAATGAGGCCTCTGCTTTGGTTGTGCTGTGAATTTACTATCAGCTCTTCCTTTCACAGTCTCCTCAAGTCTTGGGGAAAAAATGTATTTCAGATCATCATGTCAAGAGGCAATAACTTTATGCTTTTCTGTAATCCATCACAAAAGCCATAGCAAGTGACTTCCACGAGTTGTGTCAAATGTACCTATGTCATCGATCCATCAACAATGGAGAATATTTCTTGAAAAAAACTCTTTTACTAGTAGGGATTGTGCAGAATGGTCTTCCTCCTTTGGATTTCTTTTCCATGTATCAAATAAGAAATTGTGCTTTATTCACAGTACCACCTGGTTTTAATAAAATCTATATTTTTCTTAAGTCTTTTTACCTTGTTATAAAGTTATTCATTGTCAAAGCAATGTGTGCACCCCAAAGAGGCCACATGAGCAGTTTCACAGTCAGGGATACCCCTGGCCGTCACAGGTGACACCCACTTCTCAAGAGCCTCTGGGAAGCGCTAACAGGGTGGAGTAGCCTGGCTCCTTCAGCAGCAACAGACCAGTTTCCAAACGTCTTCATCATTTGAACCTTGTCACTCAGCCCTATTGGCGAAGATTACTCCTCACTCCCAGCTTGGTAACATGAGAGATACCTACAGAGAACACTGGCTATCAACACTCTAGCTTTGCATAGTGGTGATATCACAAGCCATAAACCCATTACTTGATTGAACAAAGTCCGGGACCTGCCTTTGAATCTCATCCGGGTAACAAAACCGTATCCCCAGATTTCCACGAGAAAGGAGGTCATTTCTAGGAAAAAATCAACAGAGAGACAATAGCCAAGAGTTCCCTCCAGAATTTGTATGTAGCAGATGATATTCACTAAATTCATCTTTTCAGCTGATCACCATTCAGATCCTATCCACGATTTGATAATGAGGGTTGGGGACCACTATCTACATTTACACAATAAGGATTATAATGACAACAAAGAAAAATCTGTTGTATGCAAACAATCTGTACTGTATATTGAATTGTTTCTTAGAACCAGGTTTGACCATCTGCACAAACTTCGTTAACAGAACTACTACCAATAGACTGAGCCAAAAAGGTGTGTTATGTGGCCAAGCATCTAACTTGCACCTGAGTATAAGTAACATATAAAGAGGGACTAAGAATTTGTATTTGCCTCAGAAAGTTATGTTTTAAATAATCTTCCATGATTTCTTCATTCAACCAGGCAAATTGTTTTAAGTTTCTTTTAATATCATTTCCTTCTAAAACCTTCTAAATTAACATCTAAAATAGTTTTAGTCATTTTCCCCCATCTGCTACTATTTCTCATTACTAAAAAAGATTAGAACATTTGCTTATGATTATCTCTGTTCAACCTGGAGAAAATTTCTTAAAAATCATAATTAAAGTTCTAGATTAATTGGAAATAGATGTAAAATCTTGACATTGAACTCTCCTTCTCATTAAGAGTTTTGTTTTTTTTTAAAGTTCCTGAAACTTGTTATTTTAAGATGGGTATAAAAATGATTTGTCTATGGATCTTTTGATTATCAGAGATAGCCCCAGTTTGGAAAGGGTATATTTTATGACAGACTCTTTGCTAAATACCAGATTCTTTTGCAGCCTTAACAAATGTCCAAATAATTAATTATTTCTTTTTCTCCCTTCTCACCAGTAATTGTTTATTACACAAAACAATTTTGACCAGTAACTAAGCTCAATGAACTCGATTGGGCACATAGCTCAACATATTTTAGCACTTATAATACGTTCAGCACTATTATGAGCACTTTAAATGTACTGACTTACTTAATCCTTTCAACAACCCTATAAGTGGTACTATTATCTCCTTATCTCCATTTTACTGTCTAGGAACTTGAGGCACAGAGAGGTTAAGTGACTTGCTGCCAAAGTCCTATGACTAGTATGACATAAAGCCCAGGGTTGAATCTAGGTAGTCTGGCATCCAAACCTGACCTGTTAATCACTTTTTCATACTGACTTTCTTCAACCAAACTGGATACAAATATCTACCAATGAAATAAGTATTCTAAGTAGGTTACTAAAAAATGACATTGGGTGGTGGGGAGAGGGGTTGGTGGAGGGATAAAATAAGGGAAGGATATTAAGAGGTACAAATTGCTGGGTATAAAATGCATAAGATACAAGGGTGTAATGTACAGCACAGGGAAGAGACCCAATATTTTATAATAACTTTAAATGGACTATAATCTATAAAAATACTGAATCACTATGTTGTACATCCGAAGCTAATATAACATTGTAAATCAACTATATTTCAATTTTTTAAAATGATATTGGGTTATCCATCAACAGTAGAATGAGTAAATAAATACTGTATCTATAGAGTAGAATGCTACACTGCAGTAAATGAGAACTAACTATTGATATATACAGCAATGTGGACAAGTTTCAAAGACATAACGCTGAGTAAAAGAAGTCAGGCACAAAGAGTATATACTTTATGCTTTTTTTTTTTTTATATCAGGGCTTCTCAACCTCAGCACTATTGACATTTTGAGCCAAATAACCCTCTGGTGTGAAGCGTTGCCCTGTGCACTGCAGGATATTTAGAAGCATCCCTAGTCTCCACCTATCAGATGCCAATAGCACCAGTACAAGCTCCCATCCCCACCGCTTGCCCATTGTGACAACCAAAAATGGTTCCAGATATTGCTGGATGTCCTCTGGGAGACAAAATCACCCTCAGGTGAGACCACTGACTTATATGAAGATCAAAAAAGGCAAAGCTAGTCTATGGTGTTAGAGGTTAGAATAGTGCTTACACTTGGGGGGGGGGGCGGAGGGTAGAGACTTGAGGGCATGAGGGAGCCTTCCGGAGATATTCTAGATCTTGACTTGAACGGTGGCTATATTTAAAATTCATCAAACTGCACACTTAAGATATGTGAATTTTAGCGTATGTAAGCCATACAACACGTTTTAAAAATTGTTGGCTTGAAGGTGGGAGCAAATAAGGTACTGGCAGAACTGAGAGGAAAAAACAATGCTTATGGGAGACGAAGGGTCCTTGAAGGCTGCCGGGAGGGCAGGGTTCTGAGTGGGAAGGATTAGAGGAGCAGAAATGGCAGAAGAGGGGAGGGCATTCCAGTCACAGGAAACAACAAGGACAAAAGGCAGAGAAGCACGAGAATTCTTTATTACAAACATTTCATCAGGTACTGCTTTCCTAAGAATATAACCAAGGGAAATTCAAAATGCACGCTGGCATAATACGCTTCTAGGTGGTAGTATTTAGGCCAATGCTGTGTTCGCAAGGGGAAGTAACAATCACCATTTGGTAATAGTGAAAATTAAACCTTTGAAATTAAATAGAATAAAAAAAGATTGGGTCTTTCAGCTCATTAGCTCACTATTGCAGAATTCCCCACTATCATCTATTCTTGCTATTTGTCCGGCCTTGTTCTATCCCAGGTGTATGATGCTTTCGCTACATTTTTCATCTGGCTAGTCGAATTAGGAATAAAATTCTCTGGGGAAGTTCCCTACTGTTTTTTCAGCCATCATTTTCTTTCAGGCTACTAATAACTGTTAGTTGCATTATTTGTCATCATCCTTAATTGAGCATGAACAATGGCTCAACACTGTAAAGAAAATGTCAGAAGAGAGTCATTTTATTGAAGCCAGAGGACTTGGAGCTGAATTAAAGAGGGAGAGTCATGAGAAAGAGAAATTCTACCAAGGATATGGTAGCCACCATTATAGCTCTATGGAAAGCAGACCTTCCCTGGGCAGATGAGGAAAGCTCATTCAGTCCTGAATGTAGAAGGGCTATGAGGTCAACCCCTGGCCAGGCACCACCAATGCCAACGGAGCATACTCTTTGGCATTATGTGTGAGGGGGCAGCAGGGTGGGGCTGAATGTAACTAGAATGTGGAGGAGGGTGCAACACTATATGCTGCTCCATCATATTTTATATTCTATGCAGAGATCTAAAATCGGTGATGACTATGGAGAACAAGAGAATCACTCTTCACACTTGGAGATTTTAAATGATCCCAGGCTTCCTTCTCAAGAAGAGCTATGTGTTCATTTTCCCTGAAGAAATGGTTACAACTGAGGCTTATTTGAATCATGGCCATGTCTTCATTTTTTCAAGTCCTCTGAATCAGTGGCGATAATTTTAGCCAATGAAGAGTGGCTTAAGCAATACAAACATTTATCATCTCACTTATCGGGAAGTCTACAGGCAGGTTGTTCTGAGGTTGGCAAGTGCCAGCTCTGTCAGCAAGGACGTCAACCATTCCTGTGTTTCTGCTCAGGCGCCCTCAGAAGTTGGGGATGCTTCCTTCACGGTTATAAGGTGGCACTTCGAGCTTCAGGCAACACATCACCAATAAGCAATATTCAAAATGAGAAGCAAGGAGGAGGGCAAATAAAGAGCTTTTCCCTGTACCACCCACTATTTTATAAGGGTAGAAAATTTTTCCCAGAAGCCTTCTTACATCACTGACTAGAACTGCCCTAGTTTAGTCACTGGGAAAAGAGGAATGAGATTTCTATGATTGCCTTAAATGAATCACTATCCATTTGGGGGCTGGATGGGATTCATTAGAACAGTCATAAAATCAGAAGTCTTTCACCAAGAAATACGGGGAAATAGCTGTTGGGTGAGCAATCAATTGCCCTTGGCCAGACCCTGACTTTGTATTTATTTTCCTTGAACAGTCTCTGTTCCACCCACATTTATGGTATGTTCCACTATAAAAACCTTGATCCCAATTCTAGATTATAAATTCAGCTAATCACAAAGAACAGACCTTACAATAGAATGTACATATAGGTTAGATTTTTTTAAATATTCAAAGTGGCCCTGGTGCCATTTTTACACATTCCGCCAATACCAATTAAACCCTTCCTACATGCTAAGCACTTCTTTGGGTGCTGAGGGTACAGCAGTGAACAAAAAAGACAATAATTTTTTTCCTCTGGGGAATGTCTATTAGAGCAGGAAGAGACAGGCATTAAATGAAAGAAAAAGGACACCATATTGCATATCAGATTGTGGTACGTGCTACGGAGAATGGCAAGGAAAAGACAATGAGCGCAGGGGTGGGAATTGCATTTTAGATTGGGTGCTTGAAGAAAGTCTTATGGAGAAGATGACATTTCAATAATGATGGGAAATAGCCAGGTGGGTATCTGGGGAAAGCATGGTCAAGGCCAGGGAAGCAAAGGCTCCAAGGTGGGAGTGAGGCTGGCCCATCTGAATGACAGCAAAGGGGCTGTGGCTGGAGAAGAGTCCGAGAGAAGGATGAGAGTAATAAGGGATGAAGCCCGGGAGATAATGCGGTCAGCTCACGCAGGGCCTTGAAGGTCAACGTAAGGACTTTGTTTTCTGCTTTGAGTGACACGGTGAATGACTGGAGGGTTAGGGAGAGAGGAATGACCTGATCTTCCTTTAAAAAGAATCACTCTGATTGCTTTAAGGGGAATACATTGTAGGTGGGTAAGAGAGGAAGCAGGGAGATAGGTCAGGAGGCCGTTGAATAATACAGGCAAGTTCATGGTTTAGATCAGGTTGATGGAAGTGGGGGTGGGGTTTTTCTAGTGGATTAGATGTGGTACGAGAATAAGAAAGGATTATTATCAGGGTCTGGAGCTTAAGCAAAGGAAAGGATGTAGTTTTTAGTTACTGAAATAGAAAGGTCTCCAGGAGCAAGCATGAGGGAAAGCAGGCATTCGGTTTGCACGTATTAAGCTTGAAAGGCTCCTTAGCACCCAAATGGAGATGTTGAGTATGTAGTTGCATGTATGAGTCTGGAGCTCAGGGGTGAAGCCAGCGTAATTCACATATACATTGTATTTAAAGTTATGAGGTTCAATGAGTATAAAAGATCATTAGCGCATGAGGTCAAATAGAGGATAAGTGGTCCGGGGACTAAGCCCTACACACTCCAACACTGAGATGTAACCAGAAAAGGAGATGGAAAGGGAGCAGTCAATGAGACCTGAGGAATTCTAGGAGAGAGTGGTGTCTTAAGAATATTTCAAGCAGGAAGAAGTGATAACTGTAAAAAATGCTACAGATCAGTCAAAATATGAACTGGGCATCTAGAAAGCTTGGCCTGAGGAAGAGAGGAAAGTTAAGTGGTTGCTAGTTGTTGCAAAGATGAAACACTCATAAAATCTTGTTTAGATTTTATTGACTATGATGTGAATCATTCATGATTTCCTACAGTTACCTTTTCTCTTAGTCATTCTAGTATTTTTACAGACATTTAAGTTGCTTTCAACAATATTTTTAAGGCTTTACTCGAATAAAATCTGATTTCGAAAATCTAATCAGATATTTTAGGCCTAATCATTGACATTACAAATGGACTCCTGATTTTACAAAATGATGAACCACAGATGACAAGCAGACTGATTTAATTTACAAAAATTTTACTTATCTGTTGCCTTTCAAAACCCATCTGCTGCATAAATCGAGGCACAGAGGCCTTCCTAATAGATGACATTGAATTTCTAATGGGAACTTCTGCAAGAACAAATTCATCACGTCCAAAGCCTGCCCCTGCAATATTTCACTTTGTCATCAGTTACACTTTGCTAAGCTCGGTGAGGCTCACAAAAGCCAAAGGTACCATTTTGCCTGAATCAAGAGCTATAGCTTCCAAAGAAGAATGTCAAATGCCTGTTTAAATTTAATAATCTATATCCATCACATTTTTTGTTCTAATAGGTACTTTTTTAATATATAGTTAGAGTTTTTTTTTTTTAATTTTTATTGGAGTATAGCTGATTTACAATGTTGTGTTAGTTTCAGGTATACAGCAAAGTGAATCAGTTATACATATATATATATCTACTCTTTTTTTTTTTTTTAGGTTCTTTTCCCATATAGGTCATTACAGAGTATTGAGTGGAGTTCCCTGTGCTATACAGCAGGTTCTTATTAGTTATCTATTTTATATATAGTAGTGTGTATATAACAGTCCCAATCTCCCAATAATAGGTACTTTTTAATATTATTTATTGTTATATTTTTCCTAAAACATTCAACTTATTTTGAGTAACTCTATGCATCACTTAACAAAATTAAACTGATATCATGATCAAAACACTTATGTATATGGCATGCTCTGGGAACTATGTGAGATAATCTCCTATTTTATGTTATCCTCTTTCTCAAGTCTGGTCTCTGTGATGTAGCTATTTTTCTTCAGCTGCTGATATAACATTTATGTGGGGGGAGATTTCTAATTTTACTTTGCTGGTGTATAAATGTGTCATTTCATACAACTAGCTGTTTTTCTTTGTTGTAACTTCTTTCTTTCTGTTTTAGCCTGAGGCTCTCCTCTTTATTTGATCAGTATAGTTTATATCATATTCTAGGCAGCACTTCTTCCCAAGAGAAAAACAGGGTTTCAAATTGCTACTCATGATTCCTAAGGCAAACTGAAAGGGCACTGCCTGAATTAATGTTTTCTTTACTGTTTTTGGTGCTTACTGGTTTTATTTCCATTAGCTGATAGATACATTTATTTTCTCCTTTTTACTATCATTCTCTCCCTACAACTTCCAGGTTTTGGTTTTTGTTTTTATTTGGGGGGGGGTTTATTTGTTTGTTTTGGCTTGCTTATTTATCATCAGTGGTTAGATGGAAAAATAATCAATGTGACGACTTGGTAGCAAAAATCTGAATTAACTTCTCAATAAATAACTAAATGTTAGTTAGGGTGTGATGAGTACAATTTTCTTTAGGTTGGCTTCTAGATGAATGCTTCATTTAAGGAAAGAGAGTTGGATTGTATGTTTTCTATCACTGCTCACAGCTGAGAGGGATTGCATTTACCATTAAAATACAGGATCTATTTTTAAGAGTATTTCTGTGCATGGGTGTCTGACAGAACAATGTATCAGCTAGACGTGAATATTCCTTATGCACCTTCATCCCCAAATTTGAAAGAAAACATGTGCCATTGCAGAACATGGTGAGGACATTCAACTACCTCTGAAAGGACGTTAGATTCCCTTACTAGCCAAAAATAAAACAAGTACTTCAAAATGCACTCTCACAATAATAATCCCTCCAACAGAAATAACTTAAAAAATAAAAAGTTAAGTTCTCATCAAATGTGAATGGGATCTGAGACAAAGAAAAGCAATATGGACATCCTTAGAGTCTGATGTGGTCAAGAGCGGAGCCAAGAATAGGGGCCAAGTTTCGGGACTCTCTTCACACGATGTAGACAAAGTTCATGGCAGCCACAAACTCTGGGAGATGGTGAATCCAAGTGGAATCATTACCAAATGAGTATAAAGTTCTAGGTCCTCTTTCACACCAACCTTTGGTCATCTATATTATTAATTGCACTAATTTTTAAAAATGTTTTCATGTTAGCTCATTATTTCACCTTGTTGTCACAAATCTGCCATTGGATTAAAAAAAATTATCCAAAGTTCCCAATATTTCCATTATGCCTGAGTAATTATTCCTAGAGTATTAACTAAACCATCAAAGTTCAACCAAGGCCTATTTTCATAGCCACAGATTGCCAACAAAATGCAAGGATACCTCAATCTTGTATGAAACGCTAAGCTCCAGCAACTAGGGTAGTATCATCTCATTATAACGCATTTTGCAGTATGGATTTAGAGGTAACTTGTCTCAGCACCAAACACCACTCATCCATAGGTTAAAAGGTCAGATAGATACCTGTTTCAAGAGAATCCACTTAACCCTACCACCCATATCAATTTAAGGCTTAATTTGGAGGATGGATGAATTGGTCCTAACCTTTTCTCTTTAATATACCATAATTCATAACTACTTTGAAAATGTGAGTACATCTTCCTCGGTTACCTGAAAATGAAATACATTGTTAGGGATGTGCTATTGTGTTTCTGTGATTGTAAATGAAAATAATAAAATTAATGTCAAATGTCATTTCAGCATATGCTTTATTACCATGGTAACTCACAGGTAACTGACTTGGTAATATTGCAAATTACATATTCAGCTCTTTAAAGACATCAATGAACTAAAGTCATTTAATCAAGCTTCTCATTGCTTGTGCTGTGTAATCAAGACAAGCCGATTAAAGTCAAAGTCAGAAAGCCACAAGTTTCCCTCTGCTGCCTGGCACGCTGCTCTCAAGTTCAGCCTGGCTCACGGCTATAGGTTATATTTTGTAAGCATGTTAATAGAGATTTGTTTCCTCTAGAGGATGGTATGAAACTAATTTTACTCACAAAATACAAAACAGGGAAGGCTGAATGAAGACATTTATGCCTCAAATGCAAACACTGCAAGAGCCAGAGCAAATCTGCTTCCCACAGAGAGAGACTGCTAGCGCCTTTCAACTATCTACCTCCAATCTACCGAACCTTCCATCTTAAGTCACAGGCCTCCATTACACTCTACTCCATGGTTAGCTGGACTCAAGACAGAATTGGACTACTGTGGTTTGTTCCCTTCCAGGTTGGGTACAGAGCACAGGGCCATCTTCAGTCTCCTCCATCGCCCAGTTCCCCAGCCCAACCCAGGGGCAACTTCCTGATGTCAACCCAGGGTCTCCTTGGTGCCTGTCAAACAATACCCCTTTTCATGACCCCAACTAACAATCCACATACAACCAGAGGCACAGTTTGCACTCCCCCACTGGATTCCTAAGGGGCTCACACTTCTCCAGGTTGTCTTCAACAGCCACTTAAACCAAACTGTACTGTGCTTTCAGAGGACAGGGAGCAAGTGAAGTGAATTAACCTATTTGTCTTTTGAGAGCTGAGCTGGTGTACTGCATGAGCGTAGAGATGGAGAATTCTGTGTTTGGAAACATGGAAGCACAGCCCGAGAATTACTGTTTGCCTGTGAGATTTACATGAGTAATGCTTATTAATGTGATCTTAATAAGAAACAAATTGACATAAGGCCTCTCTCTTATCCCCAAGTAGCTTCACCGGCAGATGGAGAGAGCTCTTCAGCCACTCCTGAAATACCTCAAAAAGCCACAGGCATTGTTGCCCTGGCAACATTTGATAAGAACAAACCTTGACCCAGATGAGAGGGTAAGGCAGGTAAGGTGAAATTTACAAAGCAGAATGAAGCCTATCCAGAAAAAGACAGTTTAACTGTGTTCAATGATTAGACCCCTCGTTTCTCGCTCTGGGCAATACTCAAGGCAGTTCTAAATCCCAGCCCGAGCCGCTGTGCTATTGATGTGTGGCTGCGCTTCCCCCACTCACTCTCAATGGGCATAGAGATACAGCCCTGCTTAGCAAGATGTCCACTGTGGGAGGGGAGCAGAGTCCTGGCTCCCCAAGGTCCAGGCATAAAGTGCAAGGGAGCCAGCATTAGTGACGATGGGACACGAGGGATGAGAGCTCGCTGGAGGACAGGAGGGCTGCAGCCCAGATGAAGAACCCTCCTTCCACAGTGAGCCAAGGGGCACGGAGGGGATCGCTGTACATGACCTGGAAATGCCACCCGGGGCCTCTAGCACCTCAGAGATCACGAACACAGGGGGCAGGACCTGTCAGCAGGGATCCAGAGGCCCCCTCCTTCCAAATGCCATGAGGTCATGTATATCATCCAGATGGCCTCTCGGAGAGAAGTGAGGGAAGGGCATTCAACTCTGAAAGCCTGAATCGTACCCTAATCAAAGAGAAAGAGACTGAGTTATCCAAAGAGACTTTTTAAATGTCTGCATCAGTTCAGACTAAGTTTATCTGACTCGACTAAAATGTGGGTTTTGTTTCCGCAGGCAGTGTGTGGGGTCTTGAGGGGATGATCAGATCAGTTAGAGAAAAATCAAGATACATTTTCTCTGAATAATCTGTGTGTATGTAATTTTGTGACTTTGCTCTGCATGTGTTTGTATGCACATTACACATATATGCACACACTCATAGTAACATAAAGAAAGAGAAAAGGAGAGTCTGATTAAAGGAAGACCAAAATTGGAAGTGATTCTTTCTGGATAATAGGTTTATGGAAAAGTTTTATTTTGTTCTTTCTCCTGACTCATAATTTCTAAATTTGGTATAATAAACCTATTTTTACTATTATATAATTTCCTCTATAGAGAGAATTATTTTTAAAAATAAATTAATGAGAATACACTGCTTCTCAAAGCATATCTCTTTTTATACTTTAGACAGCCACCCAACCTTCTGCCTGATGCATTCTGCAAAGCACTAGGACAGAAGGTACTTCCTCTGGTTTACCTGGACCCTTGACCTGAAATTGACCACATATAACCTTGGACATGAAAATGAAGCTTTAAAGCCACATTAGCTCAGCTCACGCAAGTGTGGCAATAGCCTACATCTCCATTTATCTTGCCAAAGTTTATTGTCCCCCAAATTATCAAGCTTTGTCTAAGTGCAATCTCCCACTAGACACTACCCGGCCATGCATCTTCAAGAAATTCTCTTTGCTAAAAGAAATATCTGGAAGAAATGACTGTACTCTGAGCATTCTCAAAAGATTCTACCAGACACAACAGACCCAAAGGCTAATAGTCCTAAACATGCACACAGTTAGTACCATTTCAGAGTCAAGAGTAAAAGCAATGAAGATAATTTGGCACTGTTTCTGCAGTCCACATCCCAGACGCAGCCTTAAAATCTGACCAACCAAGAGGCTGAAGGCGCCATGTTTCTAACATCCACAGCTACACATTTATGACTTAATCAAGACTGTCATCGCATGTGTAGAGATTTCATCCCAACAGAATGGGCGAGGCAGAGCATTCAGAAACAAATCAGATTGTTTTTCTTGTGTTATAGTCTTACTTTTATCTTCTCTGTCAGTAGTGCCACAGCCCAACAGATTCCAGAAAATATAGATCTAAGGTGAAATTTAATCCAAGTGCCATCAATCCCTAAACATACAAACACTGTGAAAGATAACATGCAACACCTCCTTCCAAGCAATTAAAGCTTATTGGGACCTGCCTTGATTCTAGCAGTGGAGAATCCAAAGCTCTTATCTGACAGGTTAATGAGGATTTGAAATGAATAGTCTTACTAATGAGGGTCTTTAGAAATTAATCATATCATATTATTATTAACAACTGCAAAAGCTAAACTTCCAGAGATTAGATTACATAGGATAATTTTAAAATGTGAGCAAGCCAATATTAAAGTGACAGAAGGCTATTTCCAACTGGGAATAATAAGACATAATGCAGAGAATAAAAATTAAGAATGGGTAAGGCAATTAAGATGTTCCTTCATTTGAATGTCTCTCTGTATTTGAAAATGTAATATTTTATTTAATAAAATTTGTGCTGTTGTTTTTATCTTCTTTAAGAACTGCACGAAAGAAGAAATAAATGAATGCTAGGAGAATATTCTGATGTTACGAAAAAAGAAGTATAAAATGAAACAATTCTATTTACTCGGGAAATTTTACTGTAACATAAGGCATCACATATCTTTCACAGTTCTTCAATTGGCTTATTTTTCTTGGATTCATATTCTGTGTCAAGACTGAGAATGCCATTCTAGAACAAGGCTTGGCAAATTTTCAAAGGCAGAGCACCGACGTGGCCATCACCCCCGTCCTTCAAATATGTGGTGGGTAAATCCAGTGATGCAGGACCAGAAGCCAAACATATACCATTAATCCCTACACGGTTCTGAGATAGGCTTTTTCCCAGCAGGGAACAAGGGGTAGATTTTACTAAATAGGCATTGTCATTCATTTGGGAACAGTGAATGAGCCCCTAGTTCTATCTGGATATTGGAGATGCAGTGGTGAACAAAATAGACTCAGACCCTAGGGTCATGGAACTCAACTTCTAGTGATGGAAATGACGTGAAACAGGCAAAAAAAAAAAAAAAAGAGTTTCAAAGAGCTGAAAGAAGGCAAAGAGCTGTGAAAGACAATATTGAAGTGGTGGGCAGCAGCCAGATTGTGTTTTATCATTATCCTAAGATCTGTGTGAAGCTATTTAAGGACTGTGCATGCTGCGTGTAGAAGGCAGGAAGGTGGTATGTGTAACGTGACCAGTTATGCATTTTGAAAAGACCTCCGCATGCGCTGTGAACAGCATGAGCACTGTGGAAGGAGTCAAGGGTAGATACGGGGAGACCATGTCAGAGCCTATCTAGTAGTTCAGGGAGGGGGGCTTGGTACTTGGTATCTTGGACTATGGGAGAAGTGACGACATTGGGGAAAAGTAACTGGATTCAAGAGATCTCAAGAAGGTAAATACACAGGACATGGTGATGAACTGAACAGGCAGAACTGAGATCTTTTATATCCGCTCTCTAAGACAATTTCCAGGACAGCCTTGAGAGGTTGACCAGCTGATTGTCTTTACAGATACAAAAGCAAAGGCTCAAAAAGGCATAAAGTCAGTAAAAGATGAAACTCAGATTTCCAACCCAGCTCTGAGTTAGGAGCCCCTATTTTCTTCCATAGAACATGCTTCATCGGAAGCAGAACATGACCTCATACACTGTCACCCACATACATGTGAACTTCCTCTTGCTTTATCGTCTTCTTATTTCTCTGTTCCTAGTTTTTGCTCACATAACCAACCCTTATTATTATCTTCCTCCTCCAATGGGCGATAAAGCCTATGACATCTCATACTGCTACTTTATAAACAAAACAAAACAAAAAAGCACCACCAACAAGATCCCTCTGTTGGCTTTACAAAGGATAATCAGGATTCTTTTTCCCGCTGTGCTTTGTACAGTTACCTTATTCTTCTTCCTTCCAAGTTGGCTAGACAAAATTTCTTTTCTGTAGCAACTGTCCGCTGGTGTGCTTTTTTTTGTTTGTTTTTTGTTTCCCACCAGTGAAAACAAATATCGCCTTTACTCGCTGGCCTTAGCCTCTTATGCTTTCTCCCCCGTTCTACTAAAACTATCTCAACAATCTCTTTCAGTTCTTTGGGGTATTTCAAAACCATACACCAAATTAAGACAGCAAGTTATGTCACGCAACTTTTCTCACACACTCTGCTTCTCTCCCTTCTTCTATTACCTGTTCCCACAGCTCAAAGATTTACTGATCTCATGCCTTGATCACTAATGTCATATGTAATACTTTTGCATCTCTTTTAAATGTATGACCTAGCCAAATTTAGGATTAAATTAAGGATTAAATGAATAAATACATATAAAGTGCTTATCATAGTGCCTGGCACATAATAAATGCTCAATAAACACTGGTTGTTCTTATCATCATCATTTCTCTCCAACTAGATTCTAAATTTATTATGGCTAGAGGTTATGTTTTATATAGCACTGAATCCTCAGAACTTGTCGTGTAATATCTCTTTATAGTGCTGAGGGGATATGGAGGGGTTGATGCTAATTTTGTTGGGTGGTTTTTGCATTTCTTCTAAGCGGAACAGTATTTTTCTATAAGGACCTTCAATAGGTAATGTCCTATTTATAAGAACCCTCCCATCCTACTTTGCCCGCTTGAGGAAATGTGATATATTGTGATGAGTACATATTATCATATGTAAAAATATAAACAATGAATTTCTTTATATTATTTTAAAAATACATTTATAGCCTAAGTTCACTTCTCCTAACTGTGTATAGTAAGTGTTAGCTAAACAGAGTAAGGATGAATAGGAGTCAGAGACAGCACCCAGAGAGGGACCATTTGTAATACTAAGTAATAAATACCTATGGAGGCAAGAGCCCAGACTTACAGGGAAGACAGGTAGGGTGATCCCAGGGCAGGGGAAAGGATCCTCACCCTGGTTAAAGGGTCCAACAGATGAAACAGACAGCTCCGTCCTCAGCGCATCACTCCATCTTCACAGTCATAACCAACTGAGCAGATTAAAAAATGATCCCAAGTCACCTCCACCTTCGTGGACCACTTCAGCCCCCATGGAACCAGCCACTCATCTGCTTATAAGCCCTGTTGCAGCTCTTTACTACTACACAACAGACCATCCCCAAACTCAGTGGCTTTAAACAACAGTTTATTATTATCTCTTGTAGTTCTTGAGTTGACTGTACTCAGCCAAGCAGTTTCCCACTTGGATTCTCTTGTGCATTTGCAGTCAGATGGCAGATGGGGCTGGAGTCATCTAAATTTGAGACTGAAGCTGGCCAACTAAGATGGCTTCATCACTCACACGCCTGGTGCCTCAGATGGCGGGAATAACTACAGGGTTCTCAGGGACCTCTCTCCCCCTGCAGCCTGTCCACACGGCTAGCTCGGATTTCCTCACAAGATGTGGTCTCAGGCTAGTCTGACTTCTTACATGGCGGCAGGCTTCCACCCACAGCAAGCGTTCAAGAGACCCAGGCAAAATCTACAAGTCTTCTCAATGCACTTCAAAAGTCAAGCAGTGGCACTTTTGCCTTGTTCCTGTAGCCAGGCCAGATTCAAGGGGCAGGGACAAAACAGGGGCTCAAATTCTAGAGGGTTATGCTTCACTGGGGAGGGAAACCCAAAAGCATCTCAGGCAAGTCCTATGCACATGTGCACGGGGAAGCAGGGACAAGACAGCCCATCTTTTGCCAACACTGTCTCCTGCCAAGATCAGGTGAGAAAGCAAGGAATCAAAAAACACATTTTGTAAAAGCCTCTGTGTTAATTCAGCCTTCAAAATCTTTTGGACAAAACTGTCTATTAAGAAGGAAGAAAGTGGAAATTCACAACCAGAACGAAAGATGTTCTAAGGCCAGGGAAGATATGAAACAATAATGACAGGTAAGAAATTAAAAGGAGCCATCACCTCACCTGCTTCCCCTGGTCTTAGGTAAACAGAATTTGGACAACAGAATGTTCATTTGTTCCTAAATGTTTTCACTGAAAGAAATGTTTAGATGGCAAAGACTGTGCCGAAGTGTGTATCTGTTTCCTGAATAATGAAGTAAAACCAAGAAATAAGCCCAATGATTACTGATGCCCTCCTTTTAAAGAAAGCTTTAGGGCTTCCCTGGTGGCGCAGTGGTTGGGAGTCCGCCTGCCAATGCAGGGGACGCGGGTTCGAGCCCTGGTCCGGGAGGATCCCGCATGCCGCGGAGCAACTAGGCCCGTGAGGCAAAACTACTGAAGCCCACGCGCCTAGAGCCCGTGCTCCGCAACGGGAGAAGCCACGACAGTGATAGGCCCGCACACCGCGATGAGGAGTGGCCCCCGCTTGCCACAACTGGAGAAAGCCCGCACACAGAAACGAAAACCCAACACAGCCAAAAATAAATAAATTTATAAAAAAAAAATAAAGAAAGAAAGCTTTATTAAACTATTTGTAAAAGAAGTCTCAAAGAAAAGGAAAAAACAGGACCCCTCCTCCTTTCATTCTTCTAGACTCCTCCCCATTTCCCAGAGAAACAAACCAAGAGCCACAGATTTTTATGAGTGTGCCCAAGGGCTCACACTTAAAGCCTGGACTGGATTCAGACTCGAGTCACAATGCCAAGCCAGGTGTTTTCTTTTTCAGCAATAATTTTGCATCCCTTATCTTTCTCTCCCGTTTATAAGTGGGGTCATTAAAATTGATTAAGCATCTACTGGACATAAAGTAATGGCTTCAGTGCTCTTTCCAAAAATCTCTTCACTTCTTTTTGCCATAAAGCAGAGACTAGAAATACACAGTTGTCTCCTCTGGTATTTATTTATGGACCACAAGTAGGTGATAAAAGGCAGTTAGGAAGGTCACAAGTGTGTTTAATGTACACTGCTCATATGTTTCTTCAGTCTTATCCACACGTGGTCCTTCTGTATCATTTCTGCACAGTGACAGAATATTTCTGAGAACGGTTTAGAACATATAAAGTGTGCATCTATTACTTCACACTACCTCTTTCTGTAGAGTTGCATCTTTTTTTTTTTTTTGCTGTGCTGCGTGGCTTGTGAGATCTTAATTCCCCAACTAGGGATTGAGCCTGGGCCACGGCAGTGAAAGCACCAAGTCCTAACCACTGGACCTCCAGGGATTTCCCTGTCCAGATGCATCTTCTCCTTTGAGAAATGGCCCCTTTTGGATTTAGTGGAACTGTTCCTGCATTCTCGAACTCAGGCATATGACCCAGGGAAATTGAAGAGAATATTCTATGCCCTAGCCATAGAGAAGCTAGCCTCAGAATCAGGCTGGGAGAATGAGATTTCTTTTCCAGAATCTCTATGGATTCTTGGGGAAAGAAGATCTCTCTCATCAGGGCAGTGTAAGCTAGGAGCTCCCAGGGGCATCTCTGCCACATGTGGAACAATCCAGCCAAAGAAAGAAGCCAACACAGAGAAAAGTAGTGTTGAGACCCAGACGGAAAGAGGTAGAGTTCTGTGACATCATTTGAACCTCTGGTTCTAGCCATGTCTAAAGCCACTACACCACCAGACTTTTCAATTACATGACCCAATAAATTCCCCTCCCCCCTACTTTTTTAGCAATTTTAATTTGGGTTTCCGTCATTTGCAGCTATAAAGTCCTGACTAATACACAAGTGCATTAGGTCAAACCAAACCAAAGCATCCCACTTACATAACAGGACAATCAGCAAAGACCTAGAAGGATCCATCATTTTGGCACTACCACAGGAAAGAGTTTGCCAAAACCCGACAGTCAGCAGAGCTATTAGGAGCATTTCAGCTACCACGTGGGTCAACTGGTTTGCGCATTTAGGAGTCTCTTTCTCCTGTTTATGCACCCACTCGATCAGTCAGAGTCCCAGGGTCCTGGGTCCCAAGACCCAACCCATACGGTTTCAATAAATATATTTTAATAATGTGATTACTTACGGAGGGGGAAGCAGGATTAACAAGGGACGGGGTGCCCAGAGACTAGTAACAATTGAGAAGGCTTTACCACCCCTGTGTTACCAGTGCTCAGAGAGAACTGGAGTCCTCTTGGGGCTGTGACCATGGAGGGGTGCATGCGAGAGACACAGCCCCATGGCAAAGAGGAAATAAGGAAGAACCCACCCAACCCCACTCTCTTTTTGCCCTCTGATTTCCTACCAGCGCCTCTTACTGACCAAACCCAGTTGAAAGCCAGCCGGCCACGGAGCCCAAAGATACAGACAGAAAACAGAGAGCAGTGCAGACAAAGATTCTGGATTAGGACAAAATGCAATAACCGGGAAAGCTACCCACCTCCTAGTTTGATAATATTATATAATGCCCGTAAAGCAGCAGTCCCCAACCGTTTTGGCACCAGGGACCGGAAGACAATTTTTCCACCGACCAGGGTGGGGGGGGTTGTGGTCGGGAATGGTTCAGGCGGTGATGTGGGCGATGGGGAGAGGCAGATGAAGCTTCGCTCGCTCACCTGCCGCTCACCTCCTGCTGTGCGGCCCGGTTCCTAACAGGCCTCGGACCGCTACCTGTCTGTGGCCTGGGGGTTGGGGACCCCTGCCTTAAAGAATCATTAGGAAAAAGGGTGAAAACACTTTGTTTGTGACCCTTCGTGCCTCTGGACTATAATATTCACTTTCCAAAATTTCCTTCTTTTGTTCATAGGAATCTGCACCCTCTCTTCTGAAATGATCTTAACATTTAGAGTATATCACTCTCTCTTACCATTTCCGCATAAACCTTTTTGCTCTGTATTTTCTCGCTTGTTCCCTAGATAGCCTTATATACTGAAGATACAGAAAGAAATAGAAAAGGACCGCAGAAGCTCTGAAGGCAGGGTTGGGAATGACAAAGATCTCTAAATGTTTGACGTTCCTCACACTCTTTGAAGAACAAATGCACCCAAGTGTATGGTCTTTAACGAGATGAATGCACACGCGAGGATGTTTTGCTTTGTTTTTGTACCTTCTCAACATAAATCTTCAGGCAGACATTTCTCCTTAATACATCCAGTATACGGGAAATTGTTTTTGGGCCATAAAAATGCATTAACAGCTCCAAAGGAGCAATTACACCATGTACTGTAAATGCCCATTAAGACTAATACACCACACTTATCTAAACCTCAGTGAATTCAGGGCTGTGGTCTCGCTAGTACAAAGGTGACTCAGATTTGTTCAAGAAATAAGACCCCAGGGGAGAGGGCTTCCCTCTGTTGTGTCAATTACAATGATACAGGTATAAAGCAAGACCCTGATCCCATTTTGTTGCTTTTTAAAGAAGCCCCAGCATCTAGAATGAGGCTGTATGCATAAAGGTGTGTTTATGCCAGTACATTCCCATGGTGAATTTCTGCAAGCCCTCAGACGCGGTCCCCTCGCATTTGGAAATCATAGTGTCTCATGCAGACAGAGAGTCAATTACTGAGGCTATATGCCTGGTTTTAGAGTAGATTTTATTTATTACCCTTGTTACGGCCGGGATATGGAGGACCCTAACTATAATGTGTGAAATCAGATTCTCCTACTGTTGCATCACAAATCTCATTGGATGCAGTGAATTTGCTTTATTCGGGTCCATTCTGGATTAACAGGAAGGGAAATATGGATTTTTTTCATCCATATAAACAATAAGGTCTTGTTAGAGACTTGTTTCTGACGTTTATGGATTTCTCTTTAGTGTATACAGCCTATGGAAAATTGTTTTTAAGCAATAAACAATAATTGTATTTGGGGACATAGAGGTACTAGTGCTGTATTGCATTCCGCCTGCTGATAAATTTCTCTGGCCTATTTTTTTTTTTCTTATGCAGACATAAAAATACAAACAATAAATTTTCCTCCCTCCACTGCAACCTTTTCCTCTTCCACTTTATTTTCCACTACATTTCTCGATTGATATTAGCTTTTTAAATTGCTAAATATAAATATTCCACAATGAATGTCTGTAATTAGGTTGTCTGCTCTCCTTCAAGGACTTGTTAGAAAGAGAAAGGGCCTTAATCTAAGGCAAACTAACAGAGCTAGAAGTTAATTAGAAATTAGCCATATATCCTGGGTAAATTATTTATGCTAAGCCATGTGTTACTGTAAAAATAATATACATTTACACTGACTATTGTAAACATAAAATAATTAACAATAAAAGGGAAGATATTATCCCTTAATAGAATCCTTTTGCCAAGACCAATTTAATTTTCTCTCTCATAATACTGAATGATAAGCCGGGGTCTCTGCTTTGTATATAAAGCACAAAGGTTTTCTTACAATCTTTCTTCAGTTCTTTTTTTTCTCTCTCTCCTCTCTCTCCCTCCCTCCCTCCTTTTCTTCCTCCTCTGCATTCAGACTTGTTATCTGATTTATATATTCTTTTAATATGTCTTTTCTTCTCTTTCCATTTTTCTCCCTTTTTGTCTTTTCCTCTCTTTTTCCACTTTTTTCCTCTTTTAATTAAAAACTGGGTAAACACCTAAAATCTCACTAAACACGCTTCTCTTCCTTCCCACCCTGCTCTCTGTTCCTTTTTTTCTTTTACTTTCCTCCTTTTTTCTTTTACACTCTTTGGTATGCAGTCTTTTTACAAAAAGCCCTAGGATGCAGACATCTTAGTGTCTTAGATGCAGTGTATTTTAGTTCTCACGTTCCTTCCTATTCTATTAGCAAGGACATAAAGGTCAAAATGGACCAACCCTGGAATATCCTCTCAACCCAATTAGGGACCTTTGAATTCAACTCAGATGGTTACATATATGTTTGCTTCCTGCGGTGAACACGTATGTATTGTTGGATTTCACAGCATCCCTTTTGGGAATAGGCCATTTGTATTCATATACTTCTGCATGCATAATCGCTATTAAATATGATCTAATGAAGTGTCTTTGTGTCTCAAATGCAGTTACCTGAGGACTCTCTTACAAAACATGCATTGAATTTTTTTCCCATTCATGTCTGGCAGCAACAAATATTGTGCAGCTTTTACATGGTTGATGTAGGTGTTGTTAATGTACTCTCCACATCCATTTAAATGCAAATCTTCATGCAAATAATCACTTGGAGGAAGAAAAGAGAATGTGTTTAGCTGAAGACAAAGTAGAGGGATAATAGGAAGCATGAATAGGGTGTCAGTGGAGGGCTACACAATAAAAGCCTCCTCTGCACATAATGAAAACACATTAAGGACAGCTCAGAGGATTTCTCAATAGGTTCTTACAGTATTGTTGTAGGTAAACATGATTCCCAGCAGGTGAAACAAAATGAATGAATTTGGAAGAAATTTATACACGTCTCTAGGGAAAGCAAAAGGTCAAACTGGTTGTACAGACCAGGCCCTTGATCAATGCCCAAAATATCAACCATGGACAAATATTTACACTTCCTTCAGAAATCCAAAATTTGGAACCAAACAGTTCATTGTCCAAATGACTCCATTGTTAAATAATGCTGTGGGGCTAATGTTTCAACAGAAAAGTAGGAAATGAGCTGGGACTGAATAAATATCATTATACTTGAGAACAGCAACTTTGAGGCTGAATTTGGCTCTGGGGAGGGCTGGATTGTGATCTTAGGGAAATTTCCAATTTGCACTATTTGCAAAGAAAACGTTACATCAACAAAGGTTAAGTGCTGGCATTAAGAAAAGCAGAATGGCCTAGAGTTTCCCAGTTATTTCTATTTTAAGTACTTCTCCAAGTTTCCCTTGGATGCAATCAAAGGAGTTGACAAGAAACCAAGGAAGTTACAAAATAACAAGGCCAAAGGGCTGGTAATGGTGTATGGAGGGAAAAAAATGGTCTGTTCATGTCATGTATTTCCAAACGAATGAACCTCTTTGTGACACATGTTGTTATTTTTGAAAAAAAATTACACTTCAGTTTTCTTGTAGGTTTCATGATTTGCAGTTGCTCTGTTTGATGGCACCAATAGAGCAATGAAACTTGGAAGACTTAATTTGGGCATATTTTGGAAGGGTTTCAGTAGACTTCAGGCAGTATTATGTGCTTTTTAACTTGGAGTGATTTCGCATTTCTTGGAGAGTACAACTGGCTGGAATCATCACTTCTGATTTCCTTGGCTGCATACAGTCCAGCCATCTCCGCAACCCCCATCACCACATTGCCAAAAGGAAAAAAAAAGAGTAACAGAAAAATTTTTTTTTAACTTTTCAAAAACTAACTCTATGAGTTTTATTTTTTCCCACAACAAAATGTTTTTTATCATTTGCATGAACATTCCTTTTTGACAGCAGTTCTCTCGTTCTTATTCTTTTGTTTAGTTAGGTTAGTTAGTTTTGTTCTTTGAAGCATTAGGAATCCTGAGACTATTCCCTACTTCTGTACTCACTCAGCCTGAACTGTCTATATCTGCATGCTTTGTGCCCATCAATTTCACACTTTTAGACGATAATCAGAGTTGAATGATTCTGTAAAAGACTGGGCTCTACGCAAGAATAGCAAGTGGCTAATAGTGAAGGGGGGAAAAATATAAAATTTTTTTCTAAATATATACAAACAGTTAAGGTGAGGGGAAGGAGAGAAATAGAGACAACCTAGAGTTGAGAAGACTCCTAATTGTTCAAGCATTAAATTGTTCACTGTAATAAATAACACATGCTGCAATATATAGACAGAGAGAGAAAGAGAGGTTTAAATTAACTTATATTTAAGCTATTAAATAGATTTAATAATTATTTAATTTATTTATTAAAATATTGTTTAAATTATTAAATGTGTTTGTTATTAAATATATATTTGCATATATATACATATGTTTTTAATTTACATAGTATGTTTTCCATAAAGAACAGGCCAGGATGAAGATATACTAGTCAGGGTAAACTGGGTAATGCCGTAACAAAAAAGTCCAAAATTCTCCGTGATATAACCCAACAAAAGTTTATTCTTAGTCACAAAATATCCACTGTGGGTCCAGGAGACTTTCCAGGGCAACTGATCTCCATGCAGTGACTCAGTCATTCAGTCTCATGGACAATTTGCTTTGTTATAGCTGCACTATCTGAGGCTATGGCTTCTCTGTTACCTCAGTGGGAGAAAAGAGCTACAACTGCAATGAAACCCTTGGGCTTGGTAGTGGCACACACCATTTCTACTTGTAGCCCATTGGCCAGAGGTAGTCACATGGCAACAAGAGCAGGATATGACCCCCCCCCCCACATGCTCAGAGGGCCTAGAGAACCAGATATGAGTAAGCAGTGGAAGTCTTCAACATGGAAGAATATAGTGGTATTAGATGTAATTGTTCTCCTTCTTAGAAAATCCATAGCTTATAATTAGTACCTTGCCTATCACATTCAAAATTCATTTTATATTATATTTGTAGGCTTGCCTATTTTACTTTCAGTGGCTTATGAGATCTTTGAGGTTAGGAAACCCATTTTGCTCATTTTTATACCCAATTGACTTTGCATATAGTGATTGTGCTATAAATATTGATCTAATTAAATTAAGCTACTCTTTCTAAAATAATCACGAAAGTTTCCATGAAATTTCTTGGTCCAGATATCAGACCATAACCCTTAAAAAACTGTCCAATGCCTGGACACAGAAGTCATGGGTAAGTACAAAATTCAGTGGCCCAGCTGGACTGCACCAGTAAATAGCACTGAGTATATTTTTTAGTTAAGATATTTGACATTTCTTCCTTTTTTGACAGAAAAAAGAATGACACTTTTTGGAAAGAGATACCATGTAGTGCTATGAAAATAACACTGGACTTGAGTCTAGAAAATTGTGTTTTGTCCTGACTCTGCCCTTAACTTGTATATTCATATCAACTCACTCAGCCCGAGTTTCTTCACATATGGAGTGGTGAATTTGAAGCTCTTAAGTCCTTTCCAGTTCAGACATGCTGTACCCTAAGAATTGCACAACTTAAAGGAGTTTTTAGATAATTTTTTCAGAAATTTTCCAGACAGTGTTTGTGAAATAAAGTAATTTTTAGCATCCCCTTACCACTCCTTCCTAAGTCCCTTTTTCATTTTAGTACACTGTCTATTGTGATCCTTGATTACTCAGCATCCCTTCTTCCCCCATTCATGTTTAGCTAAAATTTACTGTCCTGAATTCACTCCAAAACTTATTGTTCCTACTTTCCTTTGATGCAGAATGAGCTAAGTTCTAAATAAATAAATTTGACGAAAAACTTGTGATCCTCCAGTACACGGAGCCTTAATGATAGCTATTCACTGCATCCTTCAATGGAAGCTAAAGGCACCAGATCTCCTCTCTTACTAAACGGTGGTAGCCAGCCTATTGGATACGCGACCCAGAGTCAGCCAATCAGATGCTCCTGTTCAGGGCTTTGAATCTTTGTCTTGTAACACTAAAGCACAAGAATTGTTTGGATTCATTTACATCAGCAGAAATGATAGGAACATCTTCATTAATTGGGAATAGGGGGAGACACTTGTCCTTTCAGTAGCAGAGGTCCTATCCTACAGTACTGGTGGTAGTAACATTCTGGTCAGGCTGCTTCTGCTAAAACATGACTGCAGTGTTTCCTGATTCTTGACCCTCTTGGCTTTTGTCCATTTTCCTAAGCCTGATCCTTCAAAACCCTCCATGAGCTTTGCAAGAAATTCTTCTGTTTGCTTAAGACCAGTGGATACCATTTTTGTTTCTCACAACTAAAAGATTCTTAACTGATTCAGAGTGACCAAGAACAGGGCAAGGACATTCCCTCCCTCCATTTCCTTCCAACATTCTACTAGAAGTCCTTGCTAATGCAATTAGGCAAGAAAAGGAAATAAAAGGTATACAGACAGATTTGAAAGGAAAAAATAAAACTGTCCTTGTTCACAGATGATATGTCTATGCAGAAAATCCAAAAGAATCAACAACAACAACAACAAAAATTTCTGGAATTAATAAGCAATTATAGTATTATAGCTAGTTTGCAGGATATAAGATTAATCCACAAAAGTCAATTGCTTTCCTTTATACCAGCAATGAACAAGTATAATTTGAAATTAAAAACACAATACCATTTACATTAGCACCCCCCAAATTAAATACTTATGTATAAATCTGACAAAATATCTACAAGATCAATATGAGGAAAATTATAAAACCCTGATAAAAAAATAAAATAACGAAATAAATAGAGAGAAATTCCATGTTTGTGGATAGGAATAATCAATATTGTCAAGATGTCAGTTCTTCCCATCTTAATCTATAGAGTCAATGCAATCGTGATCAAAACCCCAGCAAGTTATTTTGTGGATAATAACAAACTGATTCTAAAAATTTATATGGAGAGGAAAAAGACCCAGAATAGCCAACACAATATTGAAGGGAAGCAAAGTTGGAGGACTAAGACTACCCAACTTCAAGACTTACTTACAAGGCTAACTGATTCAGAGGCTATGGCTGATAATGAGTTAGTTTGCTACTCTAATTGTTATTTAACAGAGATAGCCTGGTTTGACCACTAATATGTTAAAGCAATGTGGTGTTTACATAGTGTCAACAAATATATTATCTCATTTGATCCTCCAATTAACCTCAGAAGGGCACAAGATATAAAAATATAAATATTTCCAACTGAAGGGTGTTGAATTAAGGTTCTATGAAAGTAATTGATTTGACCAAGGTCACCAAAAAATTAAATAACATATAAGGATTCATAACAAGAACTAATCATTCCAAATCCAGGCCTCTTTTACTGTTCCACCCTGCCCTCCGTCAAAGGAGTTACGTTATCTGCATCAGCTCAACATGGAAGAGACTTTTTCATCAGGAGGCAGAAAGGAACACCCCTGAAATCTCCCCCAAAGCATAGTCCCTTGCTTGTATGGACATAAATAACCACAGCCTTATTCAATTCTAGTTCTGTCACATTGCCATGACTCAGCGTCACTGGCTCTCTGGCAGTGTATAAATAAACCCTCCGAAGAAAAGTAAGTTCATGATAATTAACAGAATCTGTGAGACATAACCACAGAAACCAAATGGATATACTGATTTCGCCTGCTTAAAGAGATGTGAAACTTCTTGTGTAAAACTCTTTTGTATTTCAGCTCATAACTTTTTTGACATTGTACCTCTTCCTTGTCCCACTGTTTTGACTTCTCTTATCTCTGTATGGAGTATGAATTCTAGGAGTATAAATTATTTTTTAACCATTTTTAAAAATTGAAGTGTAGTTAATTTACAATGTTGTGTTAGTTTCAGGTGTAGAGCAAAGTGATTCTATCTATTTATCTATGTGTCTATCTAAATATATATATATTCTTTTTCATATTCTTTTCCATTATAGGTTACTATAAGACATTGAATATAGTTCCTTGTGCTATACAGTAGGTCCTTATTGTTTATCTATTTTATATATAGTAGTGTGTATATGTTAATCCCAAACTCCTAATTTATCTCCCCCCACCATTTCTTTGGTAACCATAAGGTTTTCTTTTCTTTTTTGTATGTTGTGAGTCTATTTCTGTTTTGTAAATAAGTTCATTTGTATCATTTTTTAAAATTCCACCTGTAAGTGATATCATATGATATTGATCTTTCTCTGACTTATTTCACTTAATATGATAATCTCTAGGTCCATCAATTTTGCTGCAAAAGGGATTATTTCACTCTTTTCTATGGCTGAGTAATATTCCATTGTATGTATGTGTATATAAATATATATCTCACATCTTCTTTATCCATTCATCTGTTGATGGACATTTAGGTTGTTTCTATGTCTTGGCTATTGTAAATAGTGCTGCTGTGAACATTGGGAATCTTTTCAAATTAGAGTTTTCTCCAGATATACGCACAGGAGTGGAATTGCTGGATCATATAGTAGCTCTATTTTTAAGGAACCTCCATACTGTTCTGCATAGTGGCTGCACCAATTTACATTCCCACCAACAGTGCAGGAGGGTTCCTTTTTCTAGGAGTAAAATTTTTCAAAATGCAATCAAAGAGTCTTATCTGTTTTCTAAATTCCCACCTGTCTGAATCTGCTCTGCAACATTTCTATTCTAAACACCTGTTTGGAACCTTGTTTCCTAAAAGAATGAACAGACCTGAAAACTCTGATGTCTTGGCAAAGAGAAAATAGAGAAAAATAGTTATATGAACTATGCAACTTTGAGGAACCAGTTCAAAAGCCAGTGTCCCAACTGTAAGCAGTTTGTGAGTGACTGGGAGGGTTGACTGAGCTAGTAAAGGAGTATCAGGATGGCTTAAGGTGACTGTGGTTATCAGGTGAGATGAAGGGGGCAGGAGTGGCAACATGACTCCTGGATTACAGGTATATTTCTGTTTCTCTTGAAACATAATTGAGCCACTAGACTCTGAAAGCATAGATGCAATTACTAGGGTGCTTCACTCATTAGAAGGAGTAATCTTAAGGAATACCATCCCTGGGGATTAAAGAGGGCATGACAGTGTGAGGCTTACCTAAGAAGTATGTGTAAGAAGGGACTAGCAGTGTGCAACTCTAGTCCTTATTAAAGTTCCCTGTGGGCAGGGAACAGCTCCCATGAAACTTCATGAAGGAAACCTAAATGCCTGCCATCCACTGGGTTTTGGGAGTAGTCCCACTTTGCTTTCTATCATGGCTAGTGACAAGTAACTTAAAATGGATATGGATTTAGTGGGTCAAGGAGGTGTAAACATTCACATTCTTTTCTTACAGATAATGTTATAAGAATTAGATTACAAAAAATAAAGGGAAGATAATGACAGCTAGAAAAAGAAAAGGTGTGCAGGCCACATCCCTGGGGCCAGCAGTAAGAATGGAAGAGAGACAGAGAAAGTGTGACCTTTAAGAAGCCTGTAGGGATTCTGTTATCAAGACTTTCCAAAAAGATTCACTCTATCAGTCAATGTTTTGTGTTGCAGATAACAGAATCCATTACTGATAATATAAAGAGAACGGAAATTTTTACAGGATAGAAGAGAACTCACAAAATCATTGTGTGATTTGAAAGAACATATTATAAACTGAAGTTTCAAGGAACAGCTTCCAGAACTACTCTTGAGAACTGGTATGTTAAAGAATTTATAGTATGGGTCTCTGTTGCAATTAGGAAATGCTGAACCGAGAAGCTGCCCGTGCAGCTGCCAGCCCCAGAATCACACTGCCTCTGTCCTACTTGGTTAGATCTCATGCACATAGCCCCCACCTCTTGCTCTTTTTCTCCTTCTAAATTTCATGTGAGTGTGTCTACTTGGAGAAGAGACGTCAGAGGCACACCCAGCTGAAAAGGAATCTGTCAGATGCCATTTCCAGCTTTCCAGGCTAGCATGTCTGGGAGAACATGCTAGAAGGACTAGGTCTCAGTGAGACAATGAGCAGGATCTGCCACACTGACCTCTGTTATTCATGCTCATTGGTCTCTAAACCAAAGGCAAGGCTACGTGAGTATTTGCTTGTCCTAAAGTAATATGCTTGTTCTTAGGAAATTACAACACAGATTTCACCTTAAACACATAAATCAAGCTCCCACTAGAACTCCTTTCCTCTTCAGGCAAAGATCATCAGGAAAATTGGCAAGAAAAATTGTCTCTGGAAGAAAACAGGAAGCCTTGCCCAGGAACTGCCCTTCTGAATTTTCTGGAGATGTGGATTGGCACAAAGAGAAGAACAGAAAAATCCTCAAGTTCATAAAACAGAAGTTCTGTTACATTTTCAAGGCACAGCCAAAGCCTTGATCCCAGAGGCAAGACTTTAACTAGGTGTTCTAGGAGTTCAGTAACAAAACTACCTGATTGTCAAGATTCCTTCAAAATCCCTTAAAATGTATGTGGAATATCAAGGATTGCCAATGGAGAAAAGCTTGGTGTCGGGGAGAAATACAACTAGAAAGGCAAGAAGCTGAGCTTGTGTGTTTCATTCCTAATCTAGACTCAGGTATTTGGCTTCTACTCTGTCTGAGGTAGTTTTCAAGATACACAGCCAGCAGACCACTGTATATACACACAGCTAACTGGTTATTACATTTTGTTCCCCCATCTTGCTTGCTCCAGTTTTCCTGTGATTAACAAGACACAAGTAATAAATTAAGGGCTTTCCCACATGAAGCTTGAAGAGCTATTTGTTTGCTTGCTTATTTTAGTTTCATCATCAAAGACCTTCAGCAAAGACACAAATCCCAGTATTAATTCTCATGAAAATTCATAACAACACTGGGTATTGTTATCTCTAAGGGAAGTGGAACATGTGACTCTGAGCATTGCCCTGCCCTTTCAGATACAGTTGACCCTCTGCTAATCATGGCTGTTAGTCATTAAACCAGAGTTATCATCAAGTAATACGTTTGTTAATTGGAAATTAGAATCCTAAACGAAAGCTGCCTTCATCTTGAAAATCATGAGAATCCAGATATAAATTAAGCCTCCACTGGAAGCTGCTGTGGGGAACCATGAAATTCAAAATGACATTGCCATCCTAGAAAAATCTTCAGCCTACTATTTGTTAAGAATGATCAGAAGAGAGCTTATTTCCTATTTGAAAGGGTGAGTTCTCTTGTTCACAGTAAGATTCCAGGAATACAACTGCAGTTTGGAAGTGAGAATCATCTATTGCACATTGTAATCATCTCTTCCTGGAGGTTGATTCATCTAAAAATTCAAGGAACTTGAGCAAAAGAGTTGGTATAGGTGGGTCCCTCAAGGGCTGTCAAGGTCCACTTGCATTGTTTCTCCTCATTTAACTTCAGTGTGACTACTCTATTTAGAAAAGTCACCAGGACTTTGCCATGGGCTGGGACTGAAGCACGTCAGGTCCTGAAAGCTGTATGCCATCACTATTGTACCTTCTGAGGGAGTGCACACCCCTTCCCCACTGCAGCAATGCTGGGATGATCCCCTTCTCCCCACCAGGAACTCTTCGAGTTTCACTCCTGCCATGACTCCTTCCACAAAGATAAAACAGCAGCTGACTCCCTCTGCAGGGCTGGCACTGTCCTCTCTGGAACTGAGAATGTCTCTGGCTGGGACCAGCATGGCCGCCCTCTCAGAACCTCTCCCGAGGGTTTTGGCTATGCATCAGTTTTGGCTTCCTTGTCTTAGTTCTTCAGTTTCTGTGGCTTTCCATGTTGTGGACCACCGGCTCAGACTGTGCAACCCCCTGCATTGCTTTCCCTTTGACATCTACTTCCTCCCAATGCCAACCTGCTGGATTCTTTCCAGAGACCTTTGTTCTAAGCCCTGCTGTCAGGGCTGTCAGTTTATACTCTTACCTTCTCACCTGGTCCCTGGCCCTCCAGTTCTGTTTTGACTATAAGTTTTCTCCTCTGTTTCCAGCTTAACCCTAAGTATTCTACCTCCACACCAACCCTCCAACCCCTGCCAGGCTGGCACATCCTGGCCTTGGTCTCTCAATGTGAACTAAAATCCCCATCCATGTTCAATATTTCTCTAAGTGGCTTTTCATCTAGCTTTACCTACACATTTTTCACTGACTCAAGGATACGATCATATCTTTAAAAGAGTTCTGCACTGAGTACCTGGTGATGAATATAAGTAAAATGAAATAGAGCTATAGCTAGATGCTCACCACAGCCACACATGCTGTCATTTTTTGATAGATAAGATGCATCTCTAAGAACACTTGTGCTTTAAAGATTTAGTGATTCAAGGAAATGATAAGACTTCAAATTACCTTTCTTTGTTTTGTACTAGTACTAAAATAGAAAAATCCATTCCGAGGTCCAGGCATGAGACTGCATCCTCCTTTACCTCACCTGCCCTCACCTAAGTGCAAGGAGAGCTGGGAAGTGTAATGTACCTGGGTGGCCATTGTTCAGCCTTCCAGTACTGTGAGAGAAATATAAAAGTGATTGTAGTGGACAGCCAGCAGTCTCCTCCACAACTTGTTAACTATTTGGTACCAAATATATCAGTAATTCTGACTTCTGTGGATGCCTTTCACAGGGTCACAAATTATAAATCTTCTTTTCGTGTAATTGATAGGATTAAAAAATTTTTGATACTGGCCCATTTTTTTCTCTCACTGCATTTGCTAATGGAATTTGGAGATGCTACATGGCCTCACATTTTCCATTGAAAAATGGCTGTTGAAACCAGTGTAATTTCAGGGTGGCCCACAGGCAGGAAGATTTTTTAAAGCCTTCCATTTCATTTTTACACATAAGAAGGCAACTTACAAAATGGCAACCCAAACTTAATGCAAACAGTGTTGATTACATTCAACATCTAAAGCTCAACTGAGTCTCAGCAAGCTAGACTTCCAAGTTCATCTTCTGCATATAGATTTTAGTCTGTTTTATCTCTAACTCTAAAAATAAAGTCTTCTGAAAGGAAATCTGGAGAATCAGGAAGGCTTTTTTGTCTTTCTATCTCAGACCAGTCCCAGCATTTTATGGCATCCCATGTGCTAACTCAGCCGTCAAGTATTGGAACAAGTTAAGGATTAAGAAATCAGGTTGCAGGCAATCTGTAGCACCATGCAGTATTTACTGCCAGGCAGCTTATATCAAATGTGCCAGTAAAAAAAGAGCCAGCACATCTATTACAGAAAACAAATCCTGGAAGAGAGATGGGGGCGGGGGGGGGGGGTGTGTGGGGGGAGGAACTGAGACATTGCCAATATTTTAAATAGCTCCATGTGATACACAGTGCTCCTGTACCAATAGAAAAGGAGTAATCTTGATGTTTTAAAAGCAGCAGCAGTCAGAAGTAAACCAGAAATGGAAGAACTGCTGGGGCAAAATGGTCTCATGATCTTTTGGTAAAGACCCAAAGAACCTGTTATAGAAATTCAGGGAAATGCTTGAAACTAAGCAGGACCCTATGGGGCCTTCTCAGGTACAAAAGCCTTTTTGTGTTTCTTGTTTGTAGGTCTTCCCTGAGTTCCAAAGAGTAGATTCAAACAGTTACTAATTAAGGACATGAGGGAATACAGAAACGGAAAAGCAGTCAAGAAATAATAGTGCAGCAATAAAGCAGGGTCCTAGTTTCTCCTAAAGGGACATATATAACAATCTGATGCATATATTTGAGTTCTTCTACAGGAACCGAGGTCCCCACCCAAGTGGAGGATGGTGACTACATGCTGAGCACCAGCACATAGACCCCAGACTGGTTGGAACCAGAAGGTTGATGATTGAGATTCCCAAATCACCACCCTGTTACCTCAGCACTAACCAATCAGAAGAAAGTCATGCACCCTGCAGCCCTCACCCCCAAATGCGGCCTTTAAAAATGCTTCCTTGAAAACCGTCAGGAATTTGGGTCTTTTGAGCATGAGCCACCCATTCTCCTTGCTTGGCACCCGCAATAAACACCATACTTTCCTTCACCACAATCTGGTGTCAGTAAACTGGCTTTGCTGTGTGGCAAGCCAACAAAATGTTAATGCGATCAGTTCATATACGCCCTGAAAAACCATCCTGAGATGAGTCAACTTTGGGAACATGCAGCATTCTTGCCCCCAGAAAGTTTCAGAAGTGACGTTACAAATTTAAGAATATTTTATTTTAAAAGGTAGTTTCCAGAATATTAGCAATTCACCTGTGACCAAGACAACTATATCACATGACCTGCTCATCTCAAAACCCCCAGAAATTTCCCATGACCTTAGGACAGTGCTGGAGTGGAGGCTAAGCAACGACTGGTACTAAATTTGCTGCTGGCCCAATGGGATAAGAGCTCAGAGACAGATTTCATTTAATTTAGGAAAGCAAATTAGCATGAATTCTCTTACACATGCATGTTTAGGAAGAAGATTCATACCTACTAAAGTAGAAACCAAAGAGTAGAATATCATTGGTATCTTTATGAGCTTTGTAGGGGGCAGAATTTGCCACCCTAAAATATGTCTCTTCAGTATATTAATTGTTTTAAGCTTTGTTTTTGTTTTCTGAGAAAAAGCAGATGTGGGGCGGGCTCTGAAAGCCAAGTAAGAGTTGCCCTTTTGTAAGAAACATTTACATTGGTAAGGGAAATCTCCATTTATAAGGGTGTCTCCCCTTCTGTACTTGGAGGAAGAGGAGGACCAAATCTCTAAAAACTCTTATCAGTAGAGAAGGCAATGACTTAAATCTGTCTCACAATCACCTTTCTTTCCTGGGCTTTTCCTGGTAACCTCCCATAACTGACTTTCTCCACCCTCAACATCCTCTTTTATCTTTAGCTGGGGATGGTATTTATGGTGTAGGCTTCTGCCATTTTGGTGAGTTCCTCAGTTTTCCTGGGTCTCTCCCAAGTATACACGTAACTGAACCTTGATTTTTCTCCTGTTAATCTGTCTCATGTCAATTTAATTTTTAGACTAGCCAGAAGAACCTAGAAGGGTAGAAGAAAATCTCTTCCTCCCTAACAGTGCATTTATGTAACACTTTTAGATTTTCAAAATAATCAAAGCAACTTAGCCATGTGGCTATAGGCAAAAGAATTTGCCTCGATACACCAAGTTAGACAACGAAAGAACTGTGGCTGGCCTGAGAGAGCACACTACCTTCTGAGGTGAACAAAGGCAATTTTTGAAACATACACCCAAACAAGTAGTACCAAGAGAATTGCCAATTCCAGATTAAAATGTATATCTTCTAAGCTGTGGTAGATGGTGACCATCTTTGCTCTTCTTCATCAATGGTTTTCAAACTGTTCTCTGAGGAGTCCTAGGCATTCCACTGGTTGCCTTGGAGAGGGTGCTGGGGGCTTGGATGGGGACCCAGAGCTTCACTCTCCCTTTCCATCCAGGCTTCAAGTGTCACAGCCCCGCTTTTCTCAGTTGGATTCTGACTAGAGCATGTGGTTCATGTGGTTTCACTTGGAGAAAAGTTCTGCTGCTCAAGCAGTATTATAAACCACTTTTAGAGACTGGTTTTTTGTTTGTTTGTTTTGTTTTGTTTTTTAAGCTTCTTCCCAGCCCCCTCATCTGTAGTGGCCCAAAGAATGATATAACAAGTCAATAAGTAAGCAGATAAGTCAGGGAGGTCCCCAGAGAACAAGAACCAGGCATGGCTTTCTTGACATAAGAGAAACCATTTTGGCCTAAGCCACTTTGTGATCTAAGCCTGGCCACAGTGGTTGCCCTTGAACAGGTCTCAGTAATTAATGACCTCAAGGGAACAAAGAAATGCAGGAACAGAGACAAGGCAGTCAAACAATAGTGTAGTGATAACGCAGGGTCCTAGTTCCTCCTCAAGGGATATACATAATAATATATCTTTGAGTTCTGCAGGCGGGGGATGGAATGATCATGTTGACCCTCCTGATTTCAATCAACTAAAGCTTGGACTTTGTTGACCTTTGCCCCAATTCTATGTGAATTCTCCTCTGCTCAAGCCCCTTCATAAACATGCATGAACCCTTAGCTTAAAACTTCCCCACTTTTCCTATTCGGGGAGACACTGCTTTGGGAAAGATCCCCAATGTTCTCCTTACTTGCTGCAAGTAATAAATCCTTCCTTCTCCTGATATTTGGCTTGGTTGTGTCTACTGGCTTGACACCCATCAAGAGGTGAACCCAGTTTTCGGATAACAACTAGACAAGCACTTCTGAGTCCACCAAGTAGGTGTGAGACAGGAGGGAAGGGGGCAGGGCACAACCTTTAAAAGAATGACATAGCCGTTGAGGGTATGATATAAACTGGTTAGAACCAACTAGACCCAAGATGACGGAAGATTTGACTTCCAGTGGACCTGGAGTCTCATTATACGCTCATTGTAATCCATTAGCTAAATGACACACCCACAGGTGCCATGACAGTTCCAAGGCCAACCATAAAAGGCCAAAAAGTTGGGGGGTGGCCCAATTCCTGGAAATCCCTGCCCCTTCTGCAAAAGAGTTGGAATAATCCTCCCACTCGTTAGCCTATGAAATTACCCAGCCCATAAAAACCAACCACCCCATGTTTGGGGGCTTCTTGCCTTCTGAGATGGCCCACACACTGTCTGTGGAGTGTGTATCTCCCTAAATAAACCTGCTTTCCCACTTAGTTCTGGGGCAGAGCCCTCTTGCCTGCCCACGTGTATCCTTCACAAGCTTCCTATAGTAATAAAACTACTTCTTGCCTATCACTTTGCCTCTTGCTGAATTCCTTCTGTGCTGAGACATAAAGAACCTGAGCCTCAGTAAGTCCTGACACCAGGCAAGTGATTTTAATTACTAGACAGTGGGTTCCAGCCCATGGGTTCGAGTGCCAATCTGAGGTGTATGGTTTCAGGTGTGTTCACACCAAAAGGCATGAACACTGTCAGCTAAACTCAGTTCATTTTTACTTGCCTGCAGATTTCTGTTCTAGTTTCATACCAAATGTCAAACAGTAATAAGGATTTCATCTAAAATGAAATATTGTTTGTTTGAAAATCTACAAGGTGCTTTGACAGCAGGAGAGTGGATCGTATAACAATTTAGTGAGAATCGAATGTGTTACATACATTTATCTCTCACGGGTACAAAAGCTTGGAAAAGAGGAGAATCCCATCTGCCTGTCGAACAGAGATTAAAGGGGAAAGATTTAAATGCTGGTTTTCATCATTATTTAATAAGCAAGAACAAGCCATTGGAAGCATCTAAGGTACTTTCTATATTACCCAGGGGTTACATACTCCCTGTTTTAGCCACACTGCGCTCTGCTTTCAATATGTCAAGAAACAAATTTGCTAATAAAATACAATCACCTTCATGAAATCTAGTATTTGTTTATTTTTGCCAATACTGTCAGGCTCTTCTGCGAGGTTTCATCCGAGCATAAGGGGAGAAAAGAGGTTGTACAAGTTTGGTTTACAGAAGCCTGAGCTTTCTGATGATCTCGAAATAAAAAAGTACACAGTGAAAAGAGTAAGCTGTTTAGACTCTAGCACCAGCTGAGCCTGAAAGGTGTGCTGGAGAGCGGCAGTCCCTCCCGGACACATCGTCCTGGGTACCATGAGAAGCCGCCGTGGCCAGCCTGCAGAATGCCTCAGAACCCTCTCAGATGGCATGACTCCTTCCTCATCTATCCTGCGACCTGAGAGATGGCTCCATCAACCCACACATTATGTTAGCAGACAGGGTAGGGGGTCCCCGGAGAAAGAGACCCAGGCATGGCTTTTTTGACACAGGAGAAACCATTTTGGCCTAAGCTTTTTTTTTTTTTTTTTTTTTTTTTTTTTGGCTTGGACCATTTTTAAAGTCTTTGTTGAATTTGTTGCAATACTGCTACTGTTTTATATTTTGGTTTTTTGGCCACAAGGATGTGGGATCTTAGCTCCCCGACCAGGGATCAAATCCGCAACCCCTGCATTGGAAAGCAAAGTCTTAACCACTGGACCACCAGGGAAGTCCCCCTAAGCCGTTTTTGATCCAAGCCTGGCCACGATGCCTGCCCTTGAACAGGTCTCAGTCATCAATGATCGTAAGGGAAATAAGGAAAGGCAGGAACAAAGGAAAAGCAGTGAAGAAACAATAGTTCAGTAATAAGAGTCCTAGTTCCTCCTCAAAGGATATAGTAATCTGATACACGCTTGAGTTCTACAGGAACTAACGCCTCCACCCAGGTGGAGGATTGAATGATGACATTGACCCTCGTGACTTCAATCAACTAAAGCTTGGACTCTGTCCGCTGTTGCCCCAATTCTATGCGGAATTCTCCTCTGCTCCAGCCCCTTCATGAATGTGCATGTACCCTTAGCTTAAAACTTCCCAATTTTGCTGTTAAGGGAGATGCTGCTTTGGGAAAGATCCCCAGTGTTCTCCTTACTTGCTACAATAAGTAATAATCCTTCCTTCTCCCGATCTTTGGCTTGGCTGTATCTTTTGGCTCGACATAAGAGGTGAACCTATTTACGGGTAACAATTTCTCAAGCTACAAAACTCAGCATGCCTCGTCCTCCTGTTCTCTCTCAGCATCTCCATCCCACTAGTCACCATGGCCTTTCCATTCTCCTGCCTAAATATCTTTCCAATTATTATACCCCACTCTACCTCACCCCCCCAGGGCCGCCATGCTCATTGAGGCTTTTGTCATGTGTTAAACAGGCCATTTGGGACTCCTCCTAATTAGTCTTCCTACTCCTCATCTCCCATCCTTTCAACTCAGTCCACCTTTACCGCACTATGATCTTTCTAAATCACATATCTGATCAGGCCTCTGCTTACCATCTTTACCTGGCTTCCCATTGCCTCCAGAATAAAGTGCAAAGTCCTTAATACTGCATACAAAGTAGTCTGACCCTTGCCTACCTTCCTAATCTTCTGCCCTATACCTGCCACATGTATGTTCCCTCTCGCCAGCTTGCCTCTCAGCTCTGTGATTATGCCTCACTTTTCATTCCCAAGGGCATGCTCACTCTTCCCTCTTAGGAGAAAAGACCTTCTCTGCTTTGTCCACCTGGCAGAATTTTACTCATTCTCCAAGATTCACTTCAAATGTCACCTCCCCTAAGAAATCCCTTCACATCCTCATATGTGTCTCTTTTTGAAGACTTGTCTCAACACACTTGGATTGTTCATTAGTATGTCTGTCTCCCGACTCCAGGACAGGAACTTTGGTGCCATCGATACAGCCTGCATAGTACAGTGGCTGGCATAAAACAATGACGCCCAAAATGTTGACATATTGATAGCTTAAATGTTGACATATCGATAGCTTAAATGTCTACAGAGACCCCCAAAATGTTGACATATCGATAGCTTAAATGTCTACAGAAATTTTCACTACACCAGGAGCCAAGGGTCCAGGCTCCTAATCTCACTGTTGCAATATTCAACTCAACCTCACTGAGGCTCAAAATCTTTAAGAACAAAATTATGGGAATGAGTGGTCAGATGGGCTCTGAGTTTCTTTCCACCTTCAACATAAAATTCTTCAATGTTATGAACACTTCTTTCTTCAAGAATGACTCCTAAAGTTATAAACACCAGTCTAATACCACCTGTGGCCTCTATTTTCCTTAAATGTCAAGCTACCTAGGCCATTCCGTGCTAATGAATACGGAATCCTTCCAAAAAAGTAATGTATGAATGAATGGAATATTTTTTATATCTTTCACTTTGGTTAATAAATATAAATCTTGGCATTGCTCCCCTATTTCTAAAGCCTTTTTCCCCCCATCAAAGTAGATTAATTTAATGGGGGAGAAGACGTTGTTAATTACACACATTCATACATACTCACAGGAACAGAGCAGAAATCACATAGCAATATTGGAATAAGTCCAGAGAATTCTTATTTTGACAAAAGGAGAGAATTCATTTTAAAAGACTCCAAAGTCAATGACACCTTCTTAGTTTTACAGTTCCCATTTTACTGATATAAGAAAAACGTCATTGACATCACGTTTTTAATGCTTAATCCTGCACAATAGGTGACATGGTGAAGCTAAAAGGGTTGCTAGGTAGTAGCCACCTTCAAAGTCGAACAGTTAAGCGGAGAGCAGTGTCACAGCAGAGAAATTAACATTAATTAGCCAGGTCTGGAGGAAATATCTCGAAGCATAATGGAAAAATACGCATACATACGTCAAACTTCTTTGGATGTGCACCCACACTTTTCCAACTGGTTGTTTTTGCCACAAATAAGGAGAGTTCGACAGTAATGTAGTTGTAGTGGCATTTGACACACTTTTTTTCCCCCAGGCAGACCAATTAGTAATTGCAGCCTTGAAAAGAATCATTTTGTAACTTTCTGTCAAGGGAAATACTGCCAAACATAGCAGAGAGGGAAAAGAACAGATAACATTTATTTGCCTCTGCTGTGACAGCCTTCCTTTTCTCTGAAGAAGATGCTGGCCTTCCTCACACCACGGTCCTGAAATCTTGGTTTGATGTTCCTCTCTTCAGTACATAATTCTGAGTGTGCTGACAGCCAGCACAGTTGCTGCTGAAGACATCTATTCTGGGCGCCAGCAGCCAGTGGAAAGCTGTCTATTACTGATGTGTTAATCGGCACCCTTTTTAGTTGCAAAAGAAATAAATGCCACCTCATGCTGGCTTATAGCAAAAGGGGATTTGGTGGGTCAAAGCCATCAGGGACCTCCTGTTCATCTCTCAAGTCTGCTTCCCTCTGCATCACCCAGTAGGATCTCCCATGTCGTAACACACATGCCCACCTAGAGCTCCAGGGTTACAGGCTCTCAGTTAAACCAACCACCTACCACACAGATCGCTTTCATATTAAGTCCAGGACAAGGTCCCAGACAGATCCATTACTGTTCTACCTTAGATCACTCAGCCTTCACAAACTTGTCACTGGAGCCAGCGAGGTTCAGTGCTCTGGCTGACAGACTGTGGTCACCTGGGGGCTCCTGGAGCCCGGGGGTAATGAGAATGAAGAGGGTAATTCCCCAGCAAAAAATTGGAGTGTATGGCCAGAAGAAGGAAAGGAAAGCTGAGAAAGCAAGAACAACAAGTATTTCCTATAAAATGGAGTCACATTTTCCATCCGTAAGATACTTACCTGTTTTCTACACAATTAAAAAAGAAAAAAGAACGAAAAATAAAAGCAAAGGTAGGGAACATGCTGTTTATCTCAACAAATCCAGTCTCCTGGGCTCATAGCTCAACCACTCTCACCATTTCACCATAGCGCCTTTCCTCCTACGGCCCCCCAAGACCTCCAAGGAAGATGGAAAAAGGCTTACCTTCCACAAGTCATGCCCACCTGTATGGCCCACAGGCACTTCAACCTGAACTTGTCCAAAGCTGACCCCATTGTATTTCCTCTTGAACCTGTTGTTTCCCCCCAGAGTCTATTTCAAGAGGTGCCACCGCCATCACCCTCCTCTTGGTGACCTCAAAGTCACCAACCCCACCTTCTCCTGCTCTCTCACCATCCCCAGCTTCATGCCACCCCACAGTGATCACCAAGCCCTGTCAATTCTCCCTCCTAGATGTGACGCTTGTCAAAGGTGTCCCCTCGGCTCTAACTCTAATCTCACCATCCCCAGCTTCATGCCACCCCACAGTGATCACCAAGCCCTGTCAATTCTCCCTCCTAGATGTGACGCTTGTCATAGGTGTCCCCTCGGCTCTAACTCTAGTCTCACCATCAGGGCCCTCATCACCCGACGTGGGGTCCCGTGGTGATTCTAAGTGGCTTTTCTGGGCCTGGGCTCGCTTCCCTCCTGAGCAGGTGCTGGAAGGATCGCCCCTCACATCTGACCTCTTCACTCCCCACTCTAGAGCCTGCACAAGGTTCTCCCTCACCCTCCCCTGTGGTTGGTCAATGAAACCTTATAGGGAAGCCCAAAGTATCTGTTTCTTAGGGCTGCTGTAACAAATTACCACAAACTTGGTGGCTTGAAACAACAGAAATCCTCACAGCTCTGGAAGCCAGAATCCTAAATCAAGGTGTTGGTAGGGTTGATTCCTTGTGGAGGCTCTGAGGGAAGATCTTTCCCTGCCTCTTGTCCAGCCTCTGGAGGCTCCAGCAAGCCTTGATGTTCCTGCTGTGTAGACGTGTCACCGTGGCAGGTCTCTGTCTTCTCTCCTGTGTTTTCCCTCAGGGTCTGTATGTCTCACACCTCCCCTTCCTTTTTCTTATAAGGGCAGTAGTCATTGGACTTAGGGCCCAGTTAATCCAAGATGATGCCCTCTCCAGATCCTTAACTTAATTACCTCCGCAAGGACCCTCTTTCCAAAGTTCACATTCACAGGTAGCAGGGGTTAGGATTTAGACATATGTTTGGGGGAACACAATTCAACCCACTATATCCAATGTATGCAATAATGCTTACAAGAGAAAAGCCAAGCCTTTGTAAGTCATGATTCCATGATTTGCATGACTTGGGCCCCATCGCCCTTGAGTCAAGCTCCCCACCCCCCATCCCCCAATGCCCTGCCCCCACCACCCAACTCCAAGCACATTGGTGGCCTTTGCTGCCTCCCCTCTCACTGGTGTCCATGCCCTCTCTGTGCTCCAGGCACCAGTTGTGCCCAAGGCTCTGTCTTGCCCCCATGTCATGGTCAGTGCTGGTGCCTCCACCTGCGACGTTCTTCCTCCCCTGCTCCTGTATCCCCTGACTATGAACAGAATAAAACTAAGTCACTAAGGCTGAGGTCCCACTGAGAGTTACAAGCAAAATTTCACACCACCGCTTTCTTTGGCTCTTGCAATGTTTAAGAAAAAAAGTTTAACCAACTGCCAACTTTTAAAAATCAGGTGATGGATATAAAAATCCACATTCCCAGCTTCCCGTTGGCGGCGCAGCCTGCTTTCTGGCATTGCGGCCTGAGACTGGAGGTGAGTGGTAGCAGCGCCTGCCCACCCCAGGCCTGCATGGGTCTCCTATTCACCCCCAGGCTGCCGCACTCACCTCCATTACCGCCCCTGAGGTCACTCCCTGCCTAAAGCCTTAGAGCCCAAACTGAGTTGCACTTTCCAAGGGAAACTTCCCCTCTCATCCTCCCATTAATCCGCCCGGGCCCAGCCACCTGCCCTGAGGAGGGGCCCACCTCACATATATACCCACTGCCTTGTCAGCTCAGGTTATGACAAAATACCTTAGACCGGGTGGCTGAAACACAGATATTTATTTCTCACAGTTCCGGAGACTGAGAAGTCCAAGATCAAGGTGCCGGCTTATTCAGTCCCTGACAAGGGCCCTCTTCCTGGCTTACAGACAGCTGTCTTCTGGTTGTGTCCTTGCATGGCAGAGACAAGTGCGTGGCTGTCTTTTTTTTTCTTATAAGGACATTAAACCCAGGACCCACCCTCATGATCTCATCTAAACCTAATTACCTCCCAAAGGCCCTACCTCCAAACACCATCACATTGGGGGATAGGCCTTCAACATATGAATGGGGGGAACATTCAGTCCATCACACTCACACACACACACACACACACACACACACACACACACACTCCCTCACTAGCCTGACTCTCCGTTGTTTTCTCTCTACCTCTTTCTTTCACAATGTATTATACAGCCTATAAGTATTATACAATTAATCTATAAGCCACAGTATCAAGGCCAAAGCAGGGCACCATTATCCAGGTCCAAATGCCTGCTCACCCTGTAAACCCTAAGCTATATCATCGTTATGCTTACTTTTCCATTTCAAGGCTGTTAGGGTTAGGGTTAGGGTCATTCATTTTAACCTAGTATTACTAGTATTAAAATGGCATTGATGTTGGAAAAAATGGCAGGATTTGTCCAATGCCATACATCCCAAGAAATGATTCTTTATGGATACGATTGATGTTCAGGGACCCGCTGACCCAGGCTTAGGTCATGTGACACATCTGCAGCATTTTATGTCCATATGACTTAAATTGTCAACTAACTGTAGCCTTGAGGGTTTAAAGTAAAAAACTATATCAAAATGAGAACTGATAACGCAGCTGGCCAAGCCCAGATTTCCCTTTAGGATAATTCACGGAAGCTTCCTTACACTGAGATGACTAAAAGTGCAGGCTCTGAATGTGGAAGCTTGGCAATGCTACTTTATTGCCCTTGGCCTTCATTTCTTCATCACTAAAATGGGGGTGGTGGCAGTACCTCCCTATGAGATTGTCGCGAGGGATAAATAAGTCAATATGTGTGATGTAACTGGGACGAAACCTGGCACCAAATAATATTAGCTATTTTTATTTCTAGCAGAGGAAACAGAGTCCTAAAGACAGGACTTCAAAACTCAGGTGTTGGGGCTTCCCTGGTGGTGCAGTGGTTGGGAGTCCGCCTGCCAATGTAGGGGATGCGGGTTCAAGCCCTGGTCTGGGAAGATCCCACATGCCGCGGAGCAACTAGGCCCGTGAGCCACAATTACTGAGCCTGCGCGTCTGGAGCCTGTGCCCCGCAACAAGAGAGGCTGCGACAGTGAGAGGCCCGCGCACCGCGATGAAGAGTGGCCCCCACTTGCCGCTACTAGAGAAAGCCCTCGCACAGAAACGAACACCCAACACAGCCATAAATAAATAAATACATACATGAAATTAAAAAAAAATAGTTAAAAAAAAAAATTCAGATGTTTATAGGGACCATCCAAAGGTTTGGAGATAACGCACACCTCATCTAAGGGGCAGCTGTTACTAAGTTTCAGAGACAATGAGCGTCCCATGTGGTCTTATCTTCCAGTGATTCAAGAGAATCAAAATACAGGTTTTTACATGAAATGTCTGATTTTTCATGTTGCTAATTAATTTAACTTCCAAATCATCGCATGACTCAATCAGAAGACAGCAGTGGAACATCAGTGTATGTGTTCTATCCAGAGCAGAAAGGGACATGGCCTCTTGCTAATGTGTCCCTGCATTAATTTTACCCATCAGCGCATCCCAGGCCCCTCCCCGCAACTCCCCATTTACTGCTTCTGTATTGACTTAATCCATCTCACAAGCCACCCATTCCTCACTTTGTCCCTAAATTACTGAAAAAAGATTGCGACCAGCAGCCAGCCACCCAGGCAAATTTTAATTGAGAGGGTAAATTGCTTCAATTACTCCTCTGCCTTGCAAACCTGCTCTCTGGAAGCACAAGAGGACTCCAGACCCTCTGCAAGATTTTCAGCAAAGCACACTGCTGAACCCCACCCTGAAGGAAGCCCACCACCAACCCCTAGCACTGCCAGATCTGTCCTCTGCTTAAAAACACCCAAGCTAGATTTCACACGACAAAATGCTAAAACGCCACCATGGAACAATTTGGTTTTTTCCCAGCTTCCTCGCTTGCCCTCATGTGCAATATGTCAGGTTTCTAAGAACACCATTTCTTTTTCCAGAATTAAGCCTCACACATTCGCAGAACCACTTAAACTTCCTGTCTCCACCAAAGTGGTCTCCATAGCTAAGCAGACAAGAGGGAATTGGGAGGCCATCTCACGCTCAGATTCCACGTCAACAAAGTGCCTGAAGATCAGGAAGTTAATGTTATTTAACTGGAGACGACAGTTCCTCTTGAAAACAGTGGAGCCCAGAAAATAACTCCAACCTCATCATTTTATTACTTTACTGTTGGGCTTCTCTTTTTTAAATGACTGCATTGTGCTTTTTGCACCTCTGTTGCACATCGCACTTTATTATACCCTGAAGGTGTCATTTAAGTGTATTTTTATTCTCATTCTAGGGCATATGGTTTGCAGTTTTGCAACGATTGAAACAAGTTGGAGTTGTAGTAAAGTAATTTGAGAGAGGCCAGTCTTTGAAGCTTGTACTTTTAAGGGCTTGAATTAGGAAGAAAAAGAATTTGTTTTACTTACTTAACTGTGGTTAAAAGGACCATTACATTTGCTTGTAAATCAGTCATAATTTGAGAAAGGATGGTTTCTTTAGAGCCTCAGAAAATGGCCCACTTGCCACCAGTATATTTTCCATTTTGGCTCAGCAATAAAAAGTATTCAGTAAATGAAAGACATTGGATTTTGTTTGGATTTCTTTTTTGAACTTTTTTATGTAAAACACTTCTGTTCCATTAGGATAATCCTATTTGACTTGCTTCTCTCAGTCAAAGAAAAGGAAAAAGCTATTATAACAGAGCCAGGAACAAAGGATTTCCCACCCCTGGTCGGGCTTTTGATCCTCACATGGTCATAACAGGCTTCTGGCAGTGGCCGATAACTTCCGGCTTCAAAGGAGGGGAAACAGGCCTAAAATGAATGCACCTCCCAATGATGCCATGAGGTCTGTGGCCAGCAGATTGTTCTCCTGACCCCTGTGTACAATCACTTTCTGCCCTCAAGTGATGGATACAATTACCACTGTTTTAACTACAGAGAAACACCCACTATTAATTTATGGCCACTGAATTCACCTGCTTGTGTCGAATACAGTCATCTGTTGAACTCCATCATCTCTCACTACACTTGTGTTAAGATAATCAAAGAATGGGAAGCACTGAATCCCTTTTATTCTTTGTAAAAACACCAGAGCAGAAACCAACAATTTACAAGCAACTCACCATAGCAAGATCTTTATAAATGAATCTTTCTGCTAATGTAGCAATTGCTTTACATAGAAAAAAGAGAATATAAATTTGATGTTGTCCTTGATCTACGTAAATAAGAAAAAAAACACTCATAATTTTGGAAAATATCTAGCTCAGCAACTCCATCAACTTTCAATTAACCTCAGAAGCGCCAGACCATTACTGCTGCCAGACTAGCTCAAGAACTCTCCAAGACCCATTAAATCTTTACACCAGACTTTTTCCATGTTTATTAATCTCTTCATTCCCTCCCTCCCATACCCCTGTTCTCTCCTCTGCTTCCTCCTCTTCCTTTTCATCCTTCTACATCTGCCACAATACAGTAGTGATGGTGGGCAGAAGTCATGACCACCACTGTGGTACCAACAGGAATTGAGAGCTAATCTGGTAGATGCCGTCCCTGATATTTTTGCACAGATTGAAGTCAATGAAATAAAGATTTGACAGAAAGCTCAGATTTGGGCACAGAAAGAACTGCCCATAGATGAAGATGAAGAAATGAAAGACCTTTTAGATTTTGCAGATGTACCATATAAGAAACACAAAAATGGTGATTTGATGAAAGGCCGGTTTGGACAGGCTCGGACGGTGACAACGACTCGCAGCAGAGCCCCAGCACTGTCTGCTTCGTATACCAGACTTCCTGACTCTGAACACCGCTATTTTCTTTGTCATGTTGCCAATGCAACTGACTTATTTCCACAGGGCCCAGAGCCTACATGGCCAAAGATGTCTTTATGCAGTCCTTCTAATAGATAGCTGTATTTTATTATGGTTGTACTCTTCTTGTTCCCAATCCCAGTGTTAGCACTGAAGCTATAAATTGCTTGATCGTTTTGTGGTCACAAGTCTGTGCAAAAAAAAAAAAATCATTGCCCTCGCTTGTTATTGGATTTTTTTCTCAGATTCTTTTAACAAATTAAGGGGAAGGTACTTTCACACAAGAAAGCAGGGACATGGAGAAATCAGTATGGGTAAAGGCAAAGAATTTATCAAAGGAATAAGAGTAGCTTGGTTGTTATATGGTGTTTCTGGAAGTGGCCTGGCTGAATTAGCAGTCCATATAATACTACTCTCAAAAGAACAAAATGTCTGGTTTTAAGTAATATTTCTTCTTAAGAGAAAAAGACTTAGAATTGGATTTTATTAATATTAATTTAACGCTATTAGCGATCTCCAGATACTATTTTATGAAGAGGCTGAAGCACACAGTTCTAAGAAATACAGAAAAAAAATTTTAATAGTGTAGTCATGTTGAAAGTGAATGTTAATAAGTCCTGGTATGGCGGTGTCACCTTCTTTACAGAGTAATTCATGAGTTAGGTGAATAACAGCATCTGTGCATTGGGTTACTATTCAGATAACATAGTAAAATGATGGCAGAAGATTATTTAAAAATTTGAGATATATTTCCAGTGGAAAACATATATCTATGAAGGAATATTCCCTTGATGATGTTGGTTTCAGCATACACATAATTGACTACTTTTACACACCCATTGGTTATTCAATAAATAAGACAATTACAGGTAACTTAATTTTCTATTTCCCTTCTATGGAAAACTGTTATAGACCCAATGACTAACTTCAAAATAAATATATCCTGAACATTGATTTCAGTACCAAAGAAAATGGGGAAGCTAAAATTTGGATATGATTCTTACTTTTTTACATAGAAAGCTTTCTTTGATTTATTTTGCTAAATAAACATCATAATTGTGATTTAAAAAAAAAAAAAAGAGCTAATCTGAGAAGTGAGACAGAGAGAGGCTGGCTTCACCAACCACGGAAAAAGCAGACTCCACTTTCCCACATCATCCACGCTCTTCTTTCTGTCTGCTTTCTATCCACTTTCCCCCCACATGTGTCTCTGAAGCCCTCTTTCCAAACCTTTGCTCCTACCATTCTCTCTTTAGAGAACTCCTTCCGTGAGTCTATTTATACAAATCTACTCTTTACTTAAAAATACAGCTCAATTCCTTCTCTTGTTCCAAGCATTCAGTGACCAAAAGAGCAGGTCATGAACTTTCCTACTTTGAATTTATGTAGCACTCCCCGAGCAGGGCAAGTATTTTATTCATTCAACAGAGTGCACTTGAGCGCCTACTCTATCTGTAACACAATGCTAAACCCTGCACTGCGGGATATTTTTTAAAATGAATAAAATTTACTCTAGCAAGGAAGATAAGATAACACGACACAAATATCTGTATGACAATGTAAAATGTAATGAGTGTCATGAAAGGTATATAAACTAATTTTATAATTCAAAAGAAAGAGACAGATGACTTCTCTCTGGAGAAACTGCTTCAAAGATGTGCTTGTTATGCCAGCCTGGGAAGAATGCCAATCTCTATCTCATTAGTATTTGTGGTCCTGGAGTCTTCCCTCTTGCCTTTTACCACTTGTTGCCTTGCATTGTTTACTTACATTTTCAGATGCTCTGCTTCGTCACTCCAACTAGATTATGAGCTCAAAATGGACTGAAATCTGCCAAATAGTTTATGCAGCTCCCTCTCGGCCTCATGCATAGTAGTTATGCAGTAAATATTTGTTTACTTTCCCAAAAAATTCTTACCACTTTCCAGGTTCAGTGCTGCATGCAGGGTAGTTACAAAAAATGAATATAATCATAAAATCCAGTCCCCACCTAAGCAAAGTGCACAGTCTAACCCTTGAGATATTTCCACAGTATGATGTAGGGCACACCAACCTAGAGGCATCCTGAGAGCCTAAAGGATAGCAGCCAACTCTGTACAGAGGAACCTGACCAGAGACTATTCCACTAAGAAGGTAAAGAATCAGCTGAGCTTCACAGGTGAGTGGAGGTTGACCAGATGGCTGAGGAGACAAGAGGTATTTCTGATGCAAGAAGAAAATGAGCAAAGACTTGAGAACGAAAGAAATAGGAAATAGAAGGTGGGTTGGGAGAAGTCTTTATTTGCCACACTAATATCTTACCCTGATAGACACAAACAACGCAGAATTAATTCAACCACTATTCTTATTTTTTATGCTAAACACTGTATTTGTAAAATTGTGTTGTAAATTATAAAGCAAAACAATTCCTGTTTTCACGTTGTGGTTTTCCCTTGTTTTCAATCTGATAGGATCTCTTGAATCTGCATCCCCCTTAAATAAACAACTCAGGCAATTAGGCCATCCTAGGATCACTACTTCTCCAGATTGTTAAGGAGGAATTAATTTTAACCCACAGGTAATTTCTCATCAGATACAATGTGATCCCTTCCTAAAGAAGCATTCCAAGCAAAATTCCTTCAGAGCAATCAGGTAAGGTAACATTGGTATTTGCCTAGAGCAGGCAGTCCTGGGGATTACACCAGAAATTGTGGGTAAGTCGAGAAGCCTTTTTGGTAAAAGATTTAGCAAATGGCCAATTCCATGTGGTTTTTGAGATTTACCAGGACTTGCAGCAGGAAGCAAGCAACTCCAGCAAATTTGGTCTGAGCAGCCCTCTCCAGAGTTGAGCTTCATTATCACTGGCTGCACCCTCCCTATCTTCTACCCCACTCCTATGCTCCCTTGAAAATGAAAAGTAACTTTCTCATCCCAAATACTTCTGGGGATTCCTGACCTAGGAATTATAAAAATTTATGGTGCTGGATAAGTAGGCCTTTCATTTAAAATCCCCCATCTCTGTTTTGATAAATGCGTTATTCCTGAGATAAATGTTCCATATTCTGAACATGTTTGCATGGATCTGAACTTATTTTTCCCCCACAGGCTATATGATGAGACACATTTAAAATGTCAGTAGGCTAGGTTTCAGAAGATGAAGGGGACTTGGTTCTAAAGGTTACTAAGTCTGCTGATAGGACAATTCCAAAGATACCTCCTCAGCAGAGGTTTCTATGTTTTTATTGGGTGGAAATTGGACATCCGAAAGCATTTAATCGACAAATTGGGAGACTAAAAATAAATGTGAATTTCATGCTCAGCTAAGAAGCATACAAAACAAATTATGTGGAAGTTCAGCTAAAGAGAAGAATGGAAATTAATCCCAAGAGACTCTCCAAGGGACTTGAGGGAATACTGGTGACACTGAAAAGTGGAAAATAACTGCCTTATGGGGCAGGACTGGTTGCTCCAGTGACTATGTGGGGTCAGAGGCTCATATCATAGATTTCTATCCATCATTTTCCCAATAGTCCTGCTCTCCAAGGTCCTACATAGAAAAGGGATGTTTGTCTGGGGTAGTAATGACCATGTTCTCATAATTCTAAAACAATACCATTTGATTCTACCCTTCACGGTAGGGACTACCTATTCCTTAGTTATGGAAACTGCCCTTCTCTCCTTTCTCAGTTTTTGCACCAGGATTGGAACTCTAAGATAGAATCAGTTGACACCCTTCAGGCTATAGTTTCTAGCAAATTCTAACTCCTACCTACGGCATATCTCTTCCAAGGCAATCAGTGTGTTATTGAGACCTACAAAAGTTCTCACTACTCCTCACTTCTGTTCTTCCCTGAGCAGCCCCTCCAGTCCCCCTACTCTACTTCCAAACCCTCTTACACATCACACCAACTTGAGTCTGCTCCTTTCAGGGCTGTACATGACGTAACTTCCTTCCCCGTGCAGCTCTCCTTCCCCATTACACCTTCCTTCCCCCATTACACTTCTCCAAGGCATGAACTCACATCAATGGTCACTGAGCAAATATGTTTTGCCACCAGCTGTGCAGGGAAAGTGCCAAGTAGGAATCAATATAACCCAGGATCTACTTGAAGACAAGTAAGACCAACATTTCCATCCTTTGAGAGAGTAAAGGCACTGGGAAAGGGCGATAAAGGGGCTGATGGAGAGAGGCTGAACCAATCTGGGATTCAGGAGGATGTTTTTGTGGAGTTCCAGCCTTGAACTTGTAGCTCTTTCAAAGTCAGAGAAAAAAATTAAAATAAGACAATCTTTATTTATTCCACCCATGAAAGAGGAAAACGTGGAACCAGCTTTGCCAATATAGCAAGTTCAGCCAGTAGACTGGGTTCTCCATGGCTTTGAGCTCAAAGAAACCGTACAGCTATGGTGTTGGCAGCTGTGTCACACTTAGGGCTGGAGAGCAGCCCCTGGGCTGTCCTCATAGGACTGACCTAGGATCCCACATTGGAGACAACAGGACAGCCCAAAGGTTGTTTTAATTGGGGTTTTCTCCTGGAAACTGCATTACTGAAGCATAATGAAGAAACTCCTCACCTCTCATGACACACCATATTAGGGTGATTTGTTGGAAAAGGAACATCCAATGGCTTCTCTTTAGGGTCCTTTGTCCCTACGTCCTGTGAATCTAGGTGAGAGGCTCCATCCAAGAAAAGGAGCTAAAGACTAAGGTAGTAACTGATCATATCTCTTCAACTCTTCCTCCTCCTGTGCCTCACGACTCAGTCAATGCCAGCACTAACATCTCTGTGTCTAATCCAGAAAACTCAAGTCATCCTTAACCCCTCTGTCTCTGTCATTATCATCTCCCATTCAATCTATCACAAAATCCTATCAAATTCACCTCCTAAATATCTCTTGACTCTGTCCACTTCTCTCTTTACCCATGTCTCCCCCCACCCCAGCTTAGCCCACCATCATCTCCAGTCTGTTCTCTGCAAGCTTAGAGAGATACATTTTGAAATGTCAAACTCCCCCAGATTAAAATCCATCAATGCCTTCTCATTGATTGCCCTTAGGATAAACTCCTAAGTCAGTCCAGCAAGGTCTTCATGGTCTAGCTCTTACCAGCCTTTCCAACCTCACCTCCTTATCTTTTGGACTTCATCCTTGCCCAACTCAGCTTCCCCCACTCCCCTCCCACTCCCCGCACACACACGAAGACACATATATACGTGATTCAGCCTTACTGAATATGCAGGTCTCTCAATAGGCCATACTCTTCCCCTTTATCTCACTGTTCCCTATCCCTAGAATACTCTTGCTCCTACCTATTCTTCAGTACATACTTTACAAGTCAGTGTCTCTGGGAAGCTTTCGCTAAGCAACCTAGTTTTGGGAGTGTCGTTAACACCCAATGTTTCCTTCCTTCAACCTGCTTATTTATTTACCTACGTGCAGACTCACTCCTGATAGATGTGGGGTTGGGACAAGATTACAAATGGAAAGCCCTAGACTATGGTTTCCTTTTTCCTTTCCTCCCATTCCCAGTTCTATCATGACTGAGAGGAGCCATACATGCATTTAGACACTGTAGCTCATACACCCAAGCTCTACTCACGAGCCCTTTCTGAACCTATTGCCCTCAGCCAATCCATGGGCCTGGCAGAGCCTATAGGGTCAATGTTATCTGCTCCAGAGAGGTGAACCTGGAAAGAGGCCAATCCATGCCTAGGAAGCTGCTGGAACTGTTTAGGCAGGAATTCCCGTCTTGGACACCTGGAGAAGGGGTGGAGGCAGTGTGCTTTAGGTGGAAGTTATTCCATTGGCCACAGGACTCCTTGTCCATGACTAGAGCAGGGCGCCATATAACACAAAGCCTGCTGCAGGGTCCAGATCACCTGGATCATGGAGGTGTTGCCTGTCTGCCTCCCTTGACATGAACTTAAGCTCCAAAAGAAGACGCCTCATGCTAGCTTGATCACCGCATGTATTAAACAGTCCTTGCCACAGCATGTAGTAGCTGTTCAATAAATAAAGACTAAATACATTATACATGTTACAGAGTTTTAGGAGACAAGGCAGGGATTGCATGAGGGTTAATAAAGTATGTTAAGTTCAATAAATATTTACTGATCCCTTATGGATGAGGCACTGTGGGCAACTCAAAGATGAAACAGTTGTGGCCCTTATACTTCATCGGTTACAATCTAATAGACGCAATGATATGTATCTATAACAATAGGGCCAGACAGTTGGATGTATAAGCTCAGGGTGAAATATGATTATGGACATTCATTTCTTAAAAGAAAACATTTAAGACAAAATGCTGATCAACAGAAAGTTAATGTATCTTCATAGTTATCCAAGAATGTTGGTTCAAGGTTTCATTGCGATGGTTGATTGAACCACAAATAAGACATTTGTCTTATTTTAGATACACTTCATTTTAGTAACACTTCCTATTTCTTTACATCTTTACCTGGTGAGTAACTGTAGAATGTAAGTGACCTTTCTTCTTTGTCCTTTGTCCTCAGCATAAGAACCTCCTTAAATAATCCTACCTTCCTAGGCTATGTGGTGTCCTGAGCTATTACAGACTGAGTTCTTCCCAGGGAGAGAGTCAGTACTGATGGTGCATTTTGTTCTGACACAATGCTTATTACTATTCCTTGTACAAAACATTTAATTTACTCAAATTGCAGGACAGAAAAGATGTGTATCTGCTAGCGACTACTTACAAAAGCAGCAATACATATACCAGATGATCAAAATTGCCCTTCTCAAAAACTGGAAGATTTTATCATTACCTATTTTTGTTATTTTTCAAAGCCCCTTTGGCAAATATGGCCCCTGGCCTTGAGGTCCTCTCTAGCTCATTCCATTTGATTGCAATTGTTCATCTTCATGCGGAACTTCACCTGTAATTGAATGTATTCAAGAGAAAGCTTGGTGGGTGATTTAACACAACATGCAATTGCTTTCATGTTTCAAATCCGAGATTCTATCCTGTTGATTTTGTTCATTTCCAAGTTTTTGTCTTTGGTTTGGCTCTTGAATAAGTTGTTAGACTTGGATCCCTCCTAAATAGAAGTTCAATAGCCAAGGTATTATTTGATCAATATCTTAGGGCTTTAATGGTCTCCATTTATCTTCCTCCATTTCAGTATTACAGGTTACATCTTAACAAATTTCAAAGGCCTCCCAAGTAACTTAGATATACTATAACTTATCACATTACCTGAAATAGAGGGCCCACTCACTGAGGTTGAAACCGTTTTTGCTCCACAGAAACTCAAAGAAAGGATATTAGGCTCTTTCAGGATGCACAAAAGAGACATGTGCTCAGGTTACTTCCAAAAGGTCATGGGATCCGTTGCACATGTTAATTAACCAGAGTTCTTTTCATCCTTTCTTCATTATGGCCCAGGCTCTCAACCTCACTCCCCTGTTTCATCCTCCATTCAAGCAGCTAGGCCCATGGCATTCACTGCCTCCTGAGAGTGTTGCTGCAGCAAAGTGCAAAGAAAAAGGAGGCTCATGACTGGTTTGGATCTCAAGATTCTAGGATCCTAAAGCTAGAAGACTAGACAGGACTCAAAACACATAAAAGGCAAGAGGAATGAGATCTACCACCCTTCCCCCATGTAGGCACCAAGATATTCTTGGGCTTCCCAAGACTTGGGGAGAGAGGGGTGATGAGGAGAGAACCAAAAGGAGGGGACATGAGCAGGCCTGCAGTGAGGAGGGGCTTGGAGTGACCATCAGGCAGGAGTGACATCATTATCCCTGGGCTGCCTGGCCTCTTCTCCTCGAATATGCCCTCTGTTACCAGCAGGGATTGCATGAGAGTTACTGCGGCCTCTGGGAAGCTGTCAGCCTCTGCAGACTGTCCAGTCCCCACTTTGAGCGATGCACCTCCCTGTTCCAAAGAGCTGTCCTGCTTCTCCTTCCCACTGCTCCGGCAAAGGCCTTGCCAGGACACCAGACAGCACATCCTCGGTGACCCTCTGGGAGAACCAGAGCCCCAGATTTTTCAGTCCCAATAACCTAATCCAAGTATCAATGACGCTGAACACCCATGAACCCTCAAAGAAGGACGGGAACCTGGATTCCCCGTGAAGAGCGGGTGGTATGGAGAAAAAGTCCCTGCACCAGACAAGTGGATGCAACTGGGCTCAAGCTTGCCCAACTCCCACCCCCTTCCCACCCTCAGCCCCGAGCCAGGAAGTGGTAAAACACACCATTAAATAAGGATTCACTAGAAAGTGAGGCAGGCAGGAAATCATCCTAATTCAGCCCGGTCAAGTCTCACAGAGGCCAGAGTACCATTCAAGACGATGCATCAAGCATCTTGCCCACTCAGCAGCTGACTTCTGCTGTTCCCCACTCCGGTGTTCCATGTTGGGCGGGGGGATGATGCAGCTGTTCTCCCTAAAGCTGGGCCTCTGGTTCACCTACTCCTGATGTTACCAACTAATTTTGAGTGTTTGGAGTTCAAGCTACTTAAGTGACAGGACTGATCAGTCACCTCATGTAGAGGGGCTGGGCTGAGCTCTCAGGCCACATCCCTCTGGGGCCACAGGACAGTCTATGAGTTGGTTGTCATTGAGTAGGGTACCAATCACTGGCCAGATCCAGTGATGCCAAACACAGAAGAGAGACAGTGGGTATGGCAGTTATTCCGAGACCTCACGAAAAGGGGCAGGTGCTTTACATGCCAGGCCAAGAAAGGACATGGAGATTGAAAAGCTATCCTCATTTTTAGTTTCTGAGAACCAAAGCCCAGGGGGAAAGCCATCTGGCTGATGTTGCACAACTCATTAGCGGCTAAGTTGGAACAAGGATCTCATTCTCCTCATATTGTAGGCGTCGAGATACAGAATATGAAATATATGTAGAGATGTTCATAATTTTAATGGCTATCCTTTGGTGTGAATAACTGAATATGGAGTTTTTAAAATAATAAATAAATAAATAAATTGAGGGGACACAAATGAACTCATCTACGAAACAGAAACAGACTCACAGACATAGAGAACAGATGGGTGGTTGCCAAGGGGGAGGGGGGATTGGGAGTTTGGGATTAGCAGATGCAAACCATTGTATATAGGATGGATAAACAACAAGGTCCTACTGTACAGCACAGGGAACTATATTCAATATCCTGTGATAAACCATAATGGAAAAGAATATGAAAAAGAATATATATGTATAACTGAATCACTTGGCTATACAGCAGAAATTAACACAACGTTGTAAATCAACTATACTTCAATAAAATTTTTTACAAATAAATAAATTGAGGGACATGAACACCACTTTCCAAACGGCCAAAATTCCCAAATCTTTTTTTCTGAGGTATCCAGATAGAAACAGAGCAGCAATGACTGCAGCAGACACAACACTCAAGAGAGAGATTACTTGTATCTCAGATGCAACAGAGAGCATGTCGAGGAACAAAGGCTAACTCTCCTGGATTGAAAGGTTCCTAAATCATCTAAGACACAATCAGCAGCATCTCTCTCCCACAGGATACGAAAAAGAATATAGAGGCCACCAAAATCACTAACGTAGGTGCCCAGTGCATTTGTGACACCAGGGGCGGAATACTAGAGACCCTTCCTTTGCCAAGCACCTCTCACTACAGCATCTCTTATGCAGAGCTGTCGTGAGTTGCCTTTTCTGTGCTGGTGAAACATTTGGTTACATACAGGCCCAAGGATATGAATTTGAACTATTTAAGATGTTTTACAGGCATTTCTGTGGTAACTTCATGTACGCATACCTCAAAACCTTGCATTCTGTAAAATTGCATGTGAAAAGCAACAGGACTTTGGGGGAAAACAATGTCAGGGAAATTGAGACAAAAGTTATGGAACTTTGTTAGTAAAGCCTTAACAAAAAGCATAACAACTCTCATAAATAAACTGACACAGTTTAACTTAAAGTTAACTGACACAGTTAACTTTCCAATGGCATTGTGACACCACAATCAGTTGGTCATTTGTAGTCTTCAACCTGAGGCCCCAGCTTCACCCTTTCAGATATAAGTCCTTGAAGGCACGTACTGCTAATAAAGACCAGTTTCGTCAAAACTGAAAATCACAACTTTTGTTTTAATACAGGAGGAAATATCTTTTTGGCTTCTTCATCTATACTTTTGGCTTCCTTCAGCTAACTTAACACGTTGAAAAATATAGCCATTCTTGAAGCCACTAAACAGCCATAACTAGCACTAAAGGAGGTCGGTTCTACAGGATATTCAGCTTTTTTTCTTGAAGTCTTCATATACAGCCAAAGCTTTCACTTTAATTGTGAGGGAACTTGTTCCCAATGACTTCGAAACATTAACGTGCCTGGGAAAATCCTATGCAAATCAACATGACTTGTGCATTACACTGACACCATTCCCTATTTACCAACTGTGTTTCAGCCAATTTACATTAAATAAACATGCACTGCAAAAGAAGAGGCTGTAGTGCTTTAATCATTCTATTTTAGGACAGAGGAAGCTATTAGAACAGCACCATTTTCACCAACATGTTGGCATTTCTGTTATCAGTCGGAAAGAGAACCACAAAGCGTAGATAATAAGCAATAGCTGAAAGCACATGTAAGAAAGTCCAAGTTAGCCCTGGCTTTCTCTGAACTGAGCTTGGTATTACTGAGATGAATAGTTCAACTGAAGCACATGTCCAATGAAGGTGTCAAAAATAAAGGAAGAGAGTAGAATGGAATCATCCTTTAGTGCTTTCTGTGAGGGGATGCATTAGGTTTCTCAAATGAAAACCGGAGCTGAAATCCTCCAAAGCTAGCCATCAGAGATGCAAGTAAAATTCAGATAAAGTAATAAACACACCTAGATCTTTCATCTCATTAAAATAAATAAAGCACACAAGGAGGAGAGGGTGGGAGGAGATGGGATCATCTGAGTTCTAACAGGCACGTGAACACTGATGGGAGGGGTGGAGAACAGGACTTTCAGAAGGAATAACGTTCTCACCATGAGTTCAAACTTATTTAATGTTGTGTCCTTTTTCCTTGTAAAACACTTTGCTCCTGCAACCCCATGGTATGCGACCGACTACAGGAATTACTGCCTTAGCACAACCCACCAAACACACTTAGATCGGCACCATGTGGAGAGCACTGCCTCAGGTGCTATCTCAGCACCAAGGAGAGTTCCAAGTCAATTGCAAGATTAGGCCATTCTTCCTAGGCTTTTCCTTTTGTGCAATTGAGGGAAATCTGGTCCAGCGGACTCGTTCATCCAGTTTTTGGTATATGTGTGCTCCAGAGGCGTCCAATTTCACACTCCAATAACTATTTCATTCCTCTCCCAGATGAGACAGGCCCAGTCCCACCTCATTTCATCAGAACCCTGTTCCAGAATTTGCTCCAGATCCAGGCTAAAGGATAAATATGTGAGAATTAAATTTAGGGAACAATGAAAGTGTGAATGTCTATCTGAAAGTGAGAGTGACAATGACCCACTGAGCCCTACACGTGACTATATATGTCTGTGTGTGTAGTCACTCCTCCACTCATGAAAGCCATTCTATGGGGATAAAACCATTTCCCCTTTGTCCAACTATCTTGAAACTGAGATATTATTAAATATGCACCAGGTGAATTTTTTTCTCAGTTGAGAACATGAGAAATTGAAATTAAAACACAAGTACACTCACATTTGCCTTCCATCTTACGTGTATCTGCTCCTATCTATTCTGCATGAGACTTGGTTCCCCCCACCCCAACAAAAAAAAAACTTAAAATAAGGGCATAAGAGAAAATGAGCTGTGATTTACGTTGCCTTTTTTCTTCTTTTATTTCAAAAGAATGATTTGGAACAAGGAATACTTTTGTGAGGTAACACAGATGATCCTCTAAGAGGACTGCACAATATGTGAGTATCATTGATTTTTCTTCCTAAGTCATTTCAGTGATACTATCTTGAGCTGAGTGACCATTGATAGTAAATGATTTCCAGCCAGACACTCAATCGTCAGACCTGCTTCTCTCAAAAGTTTAGCACTTCTGGTGAGAATACATACATGGATTTTGAAGTACTGGGAGTATGTAATAGAAGATGTAAACTTCAGAGGATTTTTACTTACGATAATAAGCCCTATAACTGGAATTAAAAAGGAGAGAAGGAAAGGAAGCCAGAATTCCTGCTAGGTCTTTTTTTTTTCCCCCCAATGTTTTTATTCAAGGTTTGAGAAATTACATTCACTAGATCTATTGCTTCCTAAGCCTTAAAGCCAAAACGGGGCAATATTAAATCACCCAGGATGCAGATTTCTGATATCAAAGTACACATAATAAGACAAAATCTCAATGCCTTAAATAGTAGCGCTAATACCTTAAAAGGTCAGTGATGTCATGATGCATGGACAATAGGGTCCAAGAAATTCTTCTGAATTCTATAAAATGCCAAGGTTTAACCACACAATTCAAGTTTCAACACGGCTCTTGGGGTCCCAGTAGCAACAAACAACAGCTCAAACCTCAAGATTCAATTCATAACAATTCATCATTTCTCAACAAAACATAGTCAGTCATTCACATTTCTCTCTCTCCCTCTCTTTCTCTGTCACCCCCTCCCTCTGTCCATCCCCACCTCCCTTGTTACCTCCATCCTCAGGGCCAAGATGATTCTGCATAGGCTTGTGTTAAGTCCTTGGAAAATCAGCAAACCACTGGGCTACGTTGTATCTAATGAAAAAGGACATATACTCAAGTGAGATAAAAACGTGGATATTTTAAGAATACAACGTAAGGTTCTAATAGATTCTCCCAAGATTTTCTGTGAAAAGAGTAGTACTTACATACTTAATCAATGCAGCAGAAATTTAACTGGGGGGGCACAGACTCAACAGGATGCACTTCCAATGTTATTCTCCCTGAAAAACCCACAGGGCTAAGCTTTGTGTCGCCTGCATAAATAGTATTCCCACAGGTTCACAGGCTCATGAATTTGGCCAGCCAGGGGCCAGGTTTTATCTTTGTTTACTGAAAGGCAAGTCTGCTCACCAAGTAGATATTCATTAGATGTGCCAGTTCCAAACAACTCATCATCTGATATCCAGCTGATCAATTTAAATTACCACTAACTTCACTGTAATTGCTTCTCTAATTATAATGATGCTGAAAGACTTTGAGAATTGTCTTGGTTTCTTTAGTACGTGCCATAGCTTTAACCTCCCAAGTCCCAGTTGTGAAAATCTGCCCTCCCCCCCCCACCCCCCCACTCCCCCACCCCCCAGCCAAAAGAGGCCTTTGGGGGGAAACAAAAAAGGGAAATTAGACAACAAAGAAATGGGATGAATTTTCTAAACCCAAGGATTTGTTTTATTTGGGAAGTCCATTTCACTCTCATTTGAAACACAGAAGAACCAAAAACAGGTTGGCCAATTTATTGTAAAATGGAGGTGGTTTGGGGACTGACAAAGATGCTTGACTGGAATGATGGACCACATGAGAGACGCTCAGAGACTCAATCAACAGATTACCTCCTGTTCCCATTTGTGCTAATTGCCATATAATAGCTTGTTTAAGTCTTCTCACCAGCTTTAATTGCAGGCTGGGTTCTCACCTTTGAACTGTCATCTCCTAGTTTTAATTATACACAATAAATTTTCTTTTAAATTCTTACACTTTTCTTTGCCTCCATCCTCTGAAAATGGAATTCACATCACCCTGACATCAAGCAGAAAGTAGACCAGTAAGAGGGAGAGAAGCCAGGGCAGACCTTGGAAGTCACCTCTGATCTGTACTTCAACAAATGAAAACAACAGGTTGGAGGACCTAGAAAACCTGGCATTGATAAATAGCAGCCAGTTCATCAACCCCTGGCGGCCAGGTTCACTGTGACCTAGCTTTACCTCCACCCTCATCTTCTCCCACACAAAGGCCTCTGGGGGAAGGCAGTCGTGGCCATTTAAACAGTTAGTTTCCCAGAGTTTGTGCCAGACATTTCTTTTTAATTGCCTATGGGCCTCAAGAAATAAATGTTACACCACCGAGGTCCTTCAACTTGTTCTAATATGAATCAAGATCGGATCTCTCAGTCCACTGGGTCTCATTCCCATTTATTCCTTTGTATATCACTCAGGGTCATAAATCACTCTAGCAGCCGCTCCTTCTCAGAGGAGATGTGAGGAAATGATAATGTTTTATGTGAGTAATTAATCCGGTGGCAGATGTGGAGTTTCTAAAACTACTACCATTAGCACTTTGACAGGCTTTCCGAACACATATTCTAGTACCGGTTACTAGATTTTAATATGTTAATACTATGTTACTCATAAGCAAGAAACATTCAGGCCTTAAGTTTTATAGAAGTGCTATTACTCGCAGAGGCTTTTCAGAGAGGACTAGGGATGAGGCTTTTATATTCTTAACGCTGCTGTTGAATAAACAGTGTCCAATTAACATACCAGCTGGAAGGACACCATTCCTCAGTTCTAGTTCTCCCTATAATATTCAACATTTGTAAAGTGAATCAAATAATTCAGAGTGAAACTTACGGCGATTTGGGGAAGAGAAAACAGGAGTTCAGTGGTGGAACATTTTTCTAGCAATGTGGCTTTGGGTCTTGGAAATCACAAACATGACAAATAGAGTTACAAAAGAAAATGAAAAAAATATACTGGCTTCATCTAATAATTTTAAAAGATTTCCTAAACACGCAAAGCTAGTGTGTGTGCCATACTGGCGATGCCTAGTGTCTGCTGTGTAGTTTTGTTACCAGGTGAGCTTGTGTTCTTACATTAGCTATTTATCCAATGGTGACACAGTCTACAGCCTGAGATTTGCTTTCTTATTTTTCCCTAGCTTAGGTAAGGTAATAATCACAGTACCTAGATAGTCACAGTACCTTCTGTCTACCTTTCTTCTTGCCACATTTTCTCCTTAAATATGTTTTAGTACAATAATAAACTGCTATCCATGGTAAACATGCTTCATCATAATTTAGCCTCATGCTGAATGTGTAAAATGGCCACTGTCATGGACAGGCAGCCTGTAAAACTAACAGCAACTACGGTGTTGCTGCAGGAACTAACTCAAGGTCAAACCCTCAGGCTTGGAAAGGACAAAACACTGTCTCTTGGAGAAATTTCTCACTGTTTCATGTTTAACTCGATCAAAGAAAAGGACTCCCATCACAATATGGACTTTGTAACAAAAAGGGTTTGTTTGTTTTTGATTTTTTTTAGTTTAGGGACAGGAATTTATTATAGTTCACTTTTACTGGTATAAAAAGCAATCTAATTGTGTAGAAGTCAACTGTTATTTGCTCTTTTTTTTACTAATTTTTATTGGAGTATAGTTGATTTACAATGTTGTGATAGTCTCTGCTGTACAGCAAAAAAGTTATTTTTAAAAAACACACATATTTTGGGACTTCCCTGGTGGTGCAGTGGTTAAGAATCCGCCTGCCAATGCAGGGGACACGGCTTCGAGCACTGGTCCGGGAAGATCCCACATGCCGTGGAGCAACTCAGCCCGTGCGCCACAACTACAGAGCCTGCGCTCTAGAGCCCGCGAGCCACAACTACTGAGCCTATGTGCCACAATTACTGAAGCCTGCACGCCTAGAGTCCGTGCTCTGCAACAAGAGAAGCCACCTCAATGAGAAGCCCACACACCGCAGCAAAGAGTAGCCCCTGCTCGCCACAACTAGAGAAAGCCCACGAGCAGCAATGAAGACCCAGTGCAGCCAAAAATAAATAAATTAAAAAACACACACACACATTCTTGAAAAATTAGGAAAGGTGATCTTTGAATGGTAGCCTAAATGACTATACTATCCTTCAGCTAGAGTTATTTTGTCACAGGAAGAGAAAGACAAAAGAAGTTCCATATGTTCAAGCATTTATGAAGCTACATAATAAACAAAGTGAGCAGCTAGGTAACAGGCTGATGGTACAAAGAGAAAAGAAAGGCACTTTGTACTAGAGCTGGTTGTGTCTGAATGAGGAAAAAAATAAGGGGCAACATGAGTTGGATACAGAAGGTGATGAACATTTGTGAAAAGGGAACACTGAGGAAAGAGTTGTGCATGACCGGGATTTTCTAAAATAGATTTTGTTGGAAGTGGGTTAGGGCAAGCCTGGATTTGGTTTCTCCCTCCAAAGTTTTCTTGGAATGCTGCTTTTGGTAACAGCTTGTGAGTTCCTTTGCCTGTGTCTGTGATCTGTATTTTTGTTTGACATCTCTTTACTTTGGTTCAGTGAGTAAGTGTTGTTTGGCCAATTCTAACAGTTCTTTTGATCTCCAGCTAACTTTGAGATGCTTTAGAAGGCCCTTGAGCCATCTCAGAGAGAAATGTTTGATTAGTATGTTAAATTACATGGAATTCCTAAAAATCTAGTATGTCCTGGTAAAATTTTATCTGTCATAATTCTAGTTATTTTTAAATGTTGTATGTAACAGCAATAATGGTTTCTTTTGTCATTTACATTGTGATCCAATGTTTAACCATGACCTTTTAAGTCTTTATGTGATTTATAGATAGTTACTGTTGTGCTCTAACACTTTGCAAAATGCTCCATCTTCAAGAAGATATATGTGAAGGACCTTTTGGCAAGCGCAGGTCTCTGATAAATTTCATATCATAATGCCAAACTGGGCTGCGAGGCATGTGGGATCTTAGCTCCCGGCGCAGGGATCAAACCAGCACCCCCTGCGTTGGAAGGCAAAGTCTTAACCACTGGACCACCAGGGAAGTCCCCACATTCCTGTATTGTTGAACTTGAATTTCTGAGCTATATCAGACTCGGGATGCCACTAGCCATTCTCAAAACAATGTCTGCTGGCAGCTGCAACCGTACGTTTTCAAGGACTCCCCTCTTAACTATTAAAGTTCAAACAATGACGTTAGATCAGATACTAATAGAAAGATGAGACATATGTGTAGTGGTCAATAGCTCCTGTTATGGATACGTCAATACTACATCAGAAGTTAAAACCTACTTAGGTAGAATTAGACAACTGGCTATGAAGTCTCTCTGAAGTGCCAGTTCCAGACCAGGTTTCAGACTTATTCTCCTGAATTCATAAGGGAATGAGATCTATTTTTACTATTAAATTTTCAGTTGTTACCCCTCCTAAACACACACACACACACACACACACACACACACACACACACACACACACATATTTTAATCAAACAACTTGGGCAACCATATGCCCACGGGTTGAGACAAAATGCCAAAAATGGAGGAGTTGGGATGCACCAAGGAACAAAATGAATGAATTTCAACCTGTTCAGCCATGCAGTCTTCATGTTAGGCCAGTATCAGCAAACAAGAGTTTCACTGGAAACTTCTCTTTAGCTCAATGTACCACACCAAGGAGAGGGTTTTGTGTTTGTTTTGTTTAGGCACCTATGTTACGTTCCATGAATAAAATGATCTTTCAGAGACATAGTGCAGGCCCACCATTTAGCTACACTACACAGCAATGTTTCAGGCACAATACGAATAACAGTCCTAATATCCCCCAGGGAAACAGATAAGACATAGTGTCATTCAGGGGATAGTACTGCTTTCAGCAGTCACCTGGAAGACCCTCCTTCCTCTCACCTCTGTTTCTTTTGTCTTTTGGTCCAAAGAAAGGGCACTACCATTTGATGAATGTCTGTGAGTAGGTACTATGTCCTAAGCATGCTCCATCCTTATTTAATCCTCAGAACATCCTTCTGAGACAGGAATCATCTTCTCATTTCAGATGAGCCCCAGTAAGAATAATTAAATTGTTCCTGGCCCAGAGATTCAAATCCAGTTTTGTCTGGCTCCAAACTCTGCTTTCATTACTTCTTCTTCTCATCTTCCCAACAGCAACCATAATCCCTGGAAATTATTCTTGAGACTCTAGTATGATCAAATTATCCCACCCTCGGAGAAAGTCAAATTTTAGCTAGCAATTTAGAAGCTTATATTATCAAAGGACAGTTTCACCTTGCAGAATATTTGCTAAAGATTCCATTTAAATGGAAAGCTTCATTGGTATCATCAAAATTTCAAAACTATGGCCAACTTAAATTTTTGAATTCTCTCACTCCTGTTTTCAACAATTCTCCTCTTGGACAAGTGAGATGTCACAATAATGAGATAATAAGGTGCCTTCCCTATAAACAGGTGTCAATCTTCTGACCAAATTCATCAGTTTTAGTGACTTAACTACAAGTGTATCTCAAGACTGAACTATTACTACATGTTGTGAACCTAAAAGGAAAATAATATGCCTAACTAATGGTGAATTAGAATTACATTAGACCCTCTACACAGTTAATTCGTGCCTTTAAAAACTCTTTCCATTTCACTGGTCTCAACATAGGTACTACAGGCTTACGTAAGACCTGAAATCCTCTTCCTTTATCGGTCTACAAAAGGCAGCAGGCATCACATCACTGTTTTTCTGTTGTCATTGCCTTCAGAAAATGTACAGTCACGATCCCAAGAGGATGTTTTAAATTCTTTCAATTATTCTCTCCATGGCAAACTCACATTTCATAATACGCTGCTTCCTTAATTCAGCAAAAGATGATTTTGCACCCGCAGCACGCTAGGCAGTGTGCCAGGCATACAGTGATGAACAAGCTGATCAGATGCTTTACTTGCTCTTATAGAGCTTACACTCTAGATTAGGGGATCAGCAAAGTTTTTTCTATAAAGGGCAAGATAGTAAATACTTTAGGCTTTGTGGGTCCTATAGTCTCCATTGCAACTATTCAGTTTTGCCACTGCAGTAAATCACAGCCACAGACAATAGATAAGTTAACCAGCAAGGCTGTGTTCCAATAAAAGGTTATTTACAAAAACAGGCAGTGGGCCAGACCTGGCCTGCCGGCCATAGCTTACTGATCCCTGTTCTATAAGATGCCATGTTGTTCCCACTTTTGCTTTTTATAATATGTATTGTTCAAGTAAACATAGTATTATTTTTAATTAAACTTTTAATTTTGGTATAATTATAGATTCACATGAAATTGTAAGAAATAATACAAAGGGGTGGGAGGTAGGGCAAACAGGTGAAGACGGTCAAAGGGTACAAACATCCAGTTATAAGATGAATAAGCCCTGGGGATGTAATGTACAGCATGGTGACTACAGTTAACAATACTGTATTGTATATTTGAAAGTTACTCAGAGAGTGAATCTTAAAAGTTTTTTCTCTCTCTCTCTCTCTCACACACACACATACACACACACACAAATTGTATGTATGAACTATGTGAGATGATGGATAACTAACCTTATTGTGGTAATCATTTAGCAATACACAGGTGTATCAAACCATCACATTGCACCCCTTAAACTTACACAGTGTTATGTTAACAGATGAACTGAGGTATATTAAACTTTCAAAAATTTATTTGATCAAAACGTGATTCAAATTGGGCAGCAACAAACTGGAAGTGGTTGGGAGTACTCCACAGATAGGAGCTGGGGAGAGACTTTTATAGAGAAGAGGTGGAAGCAAAGTAAGGAAATTATCTGATTGGCTACAGCTTACGTGGTTGCCTTATTTGGGAAAGCCAAAATGGCTGTTTGTGATTGGTTGCCTTTAGGTTTTGATTTCTTCACCTTGAGGTATTATGGGCTTAGGTTTTGCTTTGCTTACGCAGACTACTAAGTTATTAGAGCCACCTCAGTCTAATGGCCTCCTTGTTTAATTAGTTTAAGAGCTACAAGTCAATTATATCTCAGTAAAGCTGGAAAAAAATTAATTTTTTAAAAAAAGAAACAATGCAGAGAAATTCTATGCACCCTTTACCCAGTCCCCCACCCCAATAGTAATATCTTCAAAAACTAGAGTACAATATCACCACCAAAATATTGTCATTGATACAGTTGAAATATAGAACTTTTCCATCACCACAAGAATCCCTCATGTTGCCCTTTTACAGCCACACCCACTTTCTGTCCCAGGCCTCCTCTTTAACCCCTAGCAAACACTAATCTGCTCTCCCTTTTTCTAATTTCCTCTTTAACTCCATAACTTTAAAGGGCAAGAATAAAATTTTCTTCTACTTCCTGTTGCTATTATCACAGCTCAGAGAGTCACATCTCACTCCACAGTTAGATTCTACAGCCAGCCATTAAGTTGAGAATTGACGGCATATAATCCAATGTATCCTTCACAATTCTTAGAAAGGCACCACTTTGTAGATACACATACCAACTCACTCTGGATACAAAAGAGCCAACGCATGCTTTGGTGGTAGACCAGATGGCTTTCTCAAGTCACTTTTTCATATCCAGGATTACGTAGCATTAGTCACTAGAATTATATTCAGCACCCCAAGAAAAGAGGCATGTGAAAACTGAGGTTACCAAGTAAACAACAGCTCCAGCTTTGTCCCAAGGGTCTGATACAGCATGTGACTGCCTTCGAGTGGAACATCCTTCTCCATCCCTCAGTGTCTCCTTTTAGTTTTTTAATGCAAAGCAGAATTGCTTAGTATTAAATATATTGATTCTTCTGATCATCCCTGGGGTGCACATTAAGAAGACAAATAAGTTTGATTCTTGTTTGTTTGTTTGTTTGTTTTAGCTTTCATGCAGTAAAGAATGCAAACATCTATATCTCCAATACTAAGGGCTTTGTTGTCTTCTGACTTTCAAACAGTTTGGCTAATGCAAACCAAATCTGTTTGTTTGTTTATTAAGATGGGCATTATTCAAAGGGAGCACTCTGGTATGCCAAGTTTTCATCTAGAGGAAATTTTTACAGTCAAGTTACAACCTTCTTAAATGGGGTTATAATGGAAAACACCAGTATACAAACAGTAGTCACATTAGAAGTTTCCTTTTAGAGCAGATAAGCATTGGTTATTTTTTTTCCTGAGAAATATTTGAAATACCTAAGTGTTCCACCTTCTCTCAACCATGCACCTTCTAAATAATTTCCTAGTACAAGTGGAGGTTTGTGACTAGAAGAGCCATATGGTCTGTCTGGAATGTTTCCTCAGATTTCTGCAGGAAGCTTGTGCCCTTCACATCAGTCACTCTTAACATGAAAGAGACTTGATTTAACTCCTGCCCAGCTGCATACCCTTGGACTGTTATGAAATGGAAGCTTATATTCAATGCATGAGCTTGATCCTGAAAGGCTTACAGTTCACAGCCTTTCCCAGTGGTAGTCAAGCCCTCACTCCCTAGCCTTTGCTGTGCACCATAGTTGTGCCTCTATTTTAGCACATATTTCATGTTGCCTTGTAGAATAATTTCTGGTATACATGTCCATTTTTTCTACCAGATTCCAAGCTCTCAAGAACAAGAATATCTTCCGTATAGCACTTAACACAGATCCTGGCACATGGTGAGTGCTCAAAAAGTATGTGTGAAAATAAAGACCCTGAGAGCTGTGTTTATTGCTGTAAGTGAAGAAGACCTGGGATATATCAGATTTTGGCAATACAGAGGACTAGGAACACACTGATCCTAGATTAACTATGACAACAAGTTTTTAAAGCAAGGCAGAGAACACCAAAGTGAGGAAAATCTTAAGAGGAAGACAAAAAGAAATAGAAAAGGAATAGCAAGATGATACCAAAGCTGGAAGGGTGTATGATAAGAACACAAAATCTGGAACTAACCCGAGGGTAAATTCCAGTATTAGTACAGGGTTGAGGTGGCTGAGTTTGTGAATGCTGCAAGTTGGGGGAGCTGAATCTGGAAAATATGCTTTAGCGTGGATCCTCCAAATAAGCTAAAGAAGTCCCAGGTCAGTAGCACTTCACTCCTAGTTCTAAGGAGTAGCAAATGCAAATCCTCCCTGAAAGAAACCATCCCCAATTTAGGCTCACATGACTCCTAGGGATTAAGTTGAACTAAATAGGAGCTCATAATAAAAGCAACAAAAATCAACAAACACACAAGGAAACAGTAGCTATACGTGAATTCAGCAGAGACAAAAATCCATAGATTTAGTGTCCTGATAATTTCAATATTAAAATAATTCTAAGAGAAGATAAAATATGAAATGTTTTTTACAACATGTAATTTTTTAAAATTAGCAATCAACAAGAGTCTTTATAAAATTATCAGAAAGATTTGAATAAGAATCAAACCAAACTTTTAGAAATAAAAAACATGAGTGTTTAAATTTAAAATTCAATTGAAATACTGGACAGCAGATTATATATAGCTGAAGAAAAAATTAGAGAACTGAGTGACAGATATTTAAAAGTTACAGCATAGCACAGAGAGGATGAAGCATGGAGGATAAAATGAGAAGGTTAAGGGGCTTCCCTGGTGGCGCAGTGGTTGAGAATCTGCCTGCCAATGCAGGGGACACGGGTTCGAACCCTGGTCTGGGAAGATCCCACATGCCGCGGAGCAACTAAGCCCGTGAGCCACAATTACTGAGCCTGCGCGTCTGGAGCCTGTGCTCCGCAACAAGAGAGGCCGTGATGGTGAGAGGCCCGCGCACCGCGATGAAGAGTGGCCCCCGCTTGCCGCGACTGGAGAAAGCCCTCGCACAGAAATGAAGACCCAACACAGCCATAAATAAAAAAATAAATAAAAATTAAAAAAAAAAAATGAGAAGGTTAAGAAATCATCTAACTCTATTCTCAGAAGAAGAGAATGAGAAGAATGGAGGTGAGGCAGTATTCAAGAAGAGACTATCTAACAACATTCTGTAACTGATGAAAGGCAAAATTCTTCAGATATAGCATGCAAAACTTTTATCAAACAGCATAAATAAAAATGAACTCACACCTAGACATATGATAGCAAAACAGCAAAATACCAATGACCCAATATCAAAATAAAGGATTATAAAGTATATAAAGAAAAAGGTCTATCGCCTGCAGAGAAACAATTTGATGGACAGCAAGATTCTTGACAGCAGTAATGAAAGCTAGAAGATAGTGGAAGAATGTCATCAAAAGGCTAAGAGATATAAACATGAACCTAAAACAAAATATCCAGCAATTATCCTTTAAGAATGAGGATAAAATTAAGATATGTTTAAATAAACAAATACTAACAGAGCTTACTCAGCAGACTTTTACTTGTGAAAGATTTGTTTCCTTATTTTCTGACGTAAAGAAACTGCTCAGTACAGAATATCTAAGATGCAAAAAGAAAATGGGGAAAAACAGAAACTGGAAAACATGTATGTAAATCTAAAAAAATTGTATAAAATAATAATGATGTTCATGTCTAAAATAATGGACAAAAATAGAAGGTAATCTGGGGGTAGGTTATGAGGATATCAAGTATTTTTAAGTTCTTGTATTGTTTGCAAAAGCATTTAGGTAAGAATGACTTTGGACTTTGTTAAGATAAATATACATAGTAGAATTTTAAGTGTCACCCTAAAAAAAAACATAGTCTATATCTTCCAAACAAGTGGAAGAAAAAAATAAAATAAGAAAAGAAAACAAATAAACTCAAACAATTTGGAGAAAGAGCAACCCAAAAAGTCAAGATATAGAAAAACTACAAAGTAATAGGATAGAAATAAATCCAAATTTACTAGTAATAAAAATGAATGTAAATGAATCAAAATTTTCAGCTAAGGAATATAGATAATCAGACTGATTATATGCTATTCACAAAACAAAGTTCTAAAATGAGGATATGGTAAGGTTGGAAGTAAAAGGATGAAAGTTGATACAGCTGAAAGTAAAAGGAGAAAAAATATACAAGGTCAACATGAACCAAAGAAAGCAGAAATATATTAATTCAGAAAAAAATGGACTTAAGAAATACATATTTTTGAAACAAAGTATGTCACTATGATAAAAGATCCATCTCAACATGAACCAAAGAAAGCAGAAATATATTAATTCAGAAAAAAATGGACTTAAGAAATACATATTTTTGAAACAAAGTATGTCACTATGATAAAAGATTCATCTCAACAGAAACACGTAAAAATTCAAAAATTACCTACACCAAATAAAGACTCAAAATATATAAAACAACAAAATGGTAAGACTACAGATAAAAATTAGCAAATCCATCACTATAATGGAACATTTCAATACATATACTACAGTTATTGATAGTTCAAACTGACAAAAACTTGGTAAATATATAAAATTTTAAATTACATACTTGACTTAAAAAACATAAACAGGACGTGTACCCAACAATTAGAGACTATATAGTTCTCCCAACCACACATGGCACTTTTATCAAAACTGTGACCACACAGATACTTTAAAATAAGCACCAACAAATTTCTAATTTTAACCATTGTACAATCAAGTTGGAATTGAATAAATTATTATAAGTTAGATTTTATTAACTCAAATGAAAAACAGGCTTCTAAATTGCTCATAGGTCAAACAAACTATAATAGAAATTTTTGAATACATAAAAGTAAATGATAATTTGTGGGAAGCAAGCACAAGAAGAAACACAAAGACATAAACTTGAAACTTGGAGGAGGACTTGCCACATATATAACCCCAAATGGACTGGTATTTGAAATGTATAAAATGCTGCTAATCAGTAAGAGAAGCAGCCAAATGGGAAAAAACAGGCAAAGATAAGAACAGGCATTTTAGAGAAGAGGAAACAAGAATTGCAAGTAAGCATATGAAAAGCTCAGCCTCATTCTCAGTCAGGAAAACACTGAAACACGAGATACCATTTTGCCTCCATTACGTGAGCAAAAAAGAATAGACCTAATAATACTAAATGCTGGCAAGAATGTTGAAAAAGAATCCACCACTCAACTAATGAAAGTATGAATTATAACTACTTTGCGATAAAGTTTTGCATTATTTTGCAAAGTTGAATTTGTAATTTACAGTGCCAGCTAGATGCTAGAGAACCCCTTGCATGTGTATACTGGGAGACATGGACAAAATCATTCACAACAGAGGGACTGTAGCAAAAAAAGTGCAGGAAATCAAGTTTATATCAAGGATATAGATAAATAAATTGTGGTTTATCTAAATAGTGGAATTACACTGCTTTGAAACTGAATTAACTGTAACTATGTACAAGGACATGGATGTTTAGAAATATTACACTGAGTGAAAAAAAGTACATCAAGTATGAGAAAAATTATATTAAATTCAAATAAAATCAAAGCTAAGTATATATTGTGGTAAAAGCATATGTGTAGGTATGTCTTTGGTAAAAAGATATACAGTCAGCCTTCCCTATCTGCAGGTTGTGCCTCTCTGGATTCCACCAGACCAGGGATCTTGTACTATGTTACCATCTGCAATTGGTTGAATCCGCGGATGTGGAACTGGGGATACCAATGCCAGGGCTCATATGGGACCCGAGCTTCCATGAATGTTCATAACCGTGGAAGGTCCTGGAACCAATCCCTGGCAGATACGAGGGACAACTGTATTTTAAAGGGGAAGGGAGGGGAGTTGGGGAGGAAAGGGTAGTAACTGCTAACGGGTACTGTGTTTCTTTTGGGGGTGATAAAAATGTTCTAAAATTGATTGTGGCGATGGTTGCACTACTGTGAATATCCTAAAAACTTTAAATTGTACACTTTAAATGGGTGAGTAGTATGGTATATGAACTATATCTCAGTAAAGCTGTTTAAAGAAAAAAAAGCAAAGGAATGAATAACACAAAAGTTCAGGAGAGTGGTTACCTTTGATAACAGAATGAGGGAATCAGGGAAAAACAGGTAATTTCACAGATGTTTCTTACAGTTTCATTCAAGCTTCTAAGTGTATATATGTGTGTGTGTGTGTGTGTGTGTATTTTTCATATGTGTAAAATATTACATAAATAAAAATGCTGTGAATAAAACAAGCTTCCAGGAATTCACATGAGAAAAGCTGTATCTATAGCAGTGACCTACACCAGAATTCTGATTTCTGGAATCATTAAATTTGTGTGAACAAAGTGAAATAAATTTTAAACACTAAAAGCCTGTGGTTGATAAGTTTTCTCCTCTTAATGAAAAAGTCTAAATAAGAGTACAACAGACCACAGGACATTGTTTTGCCCTTGGAAGCATTTTAAATCAAAGTTGATTTATATAAAACCTCTCTATATGAATGTTTCCACTGGACTTGAAGAAATAAGTACATGCCTATAACTTTTATTTAAGATTTTTGCAGGTGGCCTTAAGGCATGGAAAATAGGACTATACTAATCTGGTCAAAGTTCAGCTATACATTCTAAAATGTTTGCTCTTCTCTTTTCTATTTGCACAAAGAAAGTTCTATTATTTCATAGGAAAAATAAAATTGCAATAGTGAGAATTACTATATCTAAATTTTATTAGACCAAAATTAGTTTTAAATTATGTCAATCTTGGTGTCTTTGATTTGTACATCCAGAAACAATAAGAAATGTTTCCAAAGGATGCCACATGTGGGTCCCACCAGCCCAAGCACATCCATTTACAAGAACAATGTACCTGTGGTATAGTTCTTCCAGGTAGATAGATAGATGATGGATAGATAAACAGAAAGACAGATAGATGATAGATAGATAGATAGATAGATAGATAGATAGATAGATAGATAGATTCCCTGGTTATATAAACAAAATCATATATTTTTCCATCTCTGGGAGCAGGAGGAAGAATATATATGTAGTACAACACTCCCCACCTCCAGCAACAGTAAAGGTAAAGGAATAAAATTCCTGAGACAAAGCACCAAGCTCCACTCATTCACTGCCACTGCTATTCCATATTTGAGGGCTTAACCATATCTGATCCCTCTTCTAAATTAAATCATTAATGATGTCTCACGTCTATATAAATAAAATACAAAAGCCATTTCAAATATCATTTACAAGCATGGTTCCATTTGATATCTACCAGAACCCTATGAGATATATAGGCGAGATCTGGTTATTTCCATTTTACAGATGACACTAAGTTACAGGTGTCACAGAGACCTGAACTAACTCACAAGGATTTAATAAAACCTGTGGAGCTGGAAGATTTTATTAAACCTCTCTGAGCCTTGATTGTCTCATCTGAAAAATGGGTAGAAGAATATAACTATTTCACGGGGTTGTTATGCGAATTGAACATTAATATATGTGAATGATGCTGCCATGTAATATATGCTATATGTTAGCTATTATTTTTGTTATGCAGGCTAGAATCAATGCAATTTTGTAATACGTTGCTAACGCTTATAGATTACCTGGGCCCTGTTCCAAGCAGGCAAAATGTGACCCAGACCTAGTTTTGAATAAGAGAATGTTAGAGCTGGGAGACTTCGTAGAGTTCTAGATGGCCCAATCTTCCATTTTAGAGTCCTGGGACCTAGAAAGACCCAAGAACACATGGCTAGTTTGCTGCAGAAGTGGATCTAGACACTTAGGCTCCCAATTCCTAATCTACAACTTTTCCACACCAGCTAACAGATTTGGCTCAATGTCTCTAGAACCTGTTCCTTACTGCTGAGATTTGGTCTAATTATTGTTTGGTCTTATTATTCTTATTGCCCCAAAATGTATCCGTCCATAGAACCACTGAGTTTCCCTTGATCTAGTCACCTGGCCTTCAGGTGACCTAATCCCTCTGGCTCATGCTGTGCTTAGCCATCTGCACACCTAAACTGCTGTCTGTCTTCACCTGTGTAAATTTCTCCAGTGCGTACATTTGTTTGACTACAAGGATGTTCAGGTAGAAATTTTGCACAGCAGTGGCTTTTTCCATCCCTGCTAGAATTTTACCTTGCAGATCTGGAAATACACATAGGCTTTGTAAAATATTGTCTTTGAAAGACTTAACTACCACATTCTTTTCACATTCATGTATGTTTTTAAGTGCCAGGTCAAATATTCTCAAATTAATTCAGGTTAATAAATTTCATGGTATCATTTGAGCACCTCCAGAAGAGTCTGTGAGCCCCAAACCTTTACCTCTTTCACCTGTCAAGGTGTCTTAAGTTCCACCCAAAATGATTCAGTCCTTTCTCAAAGGCAGTCCTGTCTTCCAGAGCTCCTTATTAAAGTACAAATGCCCTTCAGAAAGCAACCACCTCAAGATAGCAATTTAGCATGATAAACTGTCAGCTGGGCTCAAGTCCATGGTCTGTGGGAAGCTGATTCAAGATATAGGGCCATCAGTGGGGGGAAGGATAAGGGAAGACAAATGGGCTGGGGATGTCCCTGGAAATAGAAGAAGTGGGGCACAAATTCACTTACAGGAGAGTCACTAAGGACATTGTGGGAGAGAAGAGGGATCAAGCAAAACCATGCTGCTCCCACTTTACAATATTCTGGAGGAGTAGGGGATACAAAGGAACTAGATTTGCCTGAAGGGGCAGCAGAACAAGACAATCTTTTGGCAAAGTACCCAGAAACACAGAGTCACAGGTCACTGATTCAGCTGGCTTCAGCACCATGATTTTGAAACTCTCATTAAAAAAAAAAAAGTGTTAAAGCAGAACAAATTCTTTACTGTCCTCTATCAATGTACACAGTATTTCTAGAGTAATAAATGAGATACCTCTGTGAACTGAGAGAGAACGATATGGATGAGAAAGATTCCCCACTGATACTTGATACATGTCTAGACTCCCTGAAGCCACTTAATGCATATCCTGAGATTCAAGCAGAGAGATGTTTGAGTACTTATCTTTCCTAATTACAAAAGTGATACATTTTCATCATGGAAAATGGAGAAGTTGAAAATGATAATAAAATATCATTTCTAATTCATCCAATAGGAGAAAATGGAAAATACCTAAAAAATCTTGTCAAATATTTTAAAAAGCAAGTTGGAAAAGGATATGTACAGTATGATACCACCTAGTTATAATATTAACACAATGTGAAAATTGGCTAGGATACAAACATGTGGTAAAAATACAAGACACACGTGAGAATGGTACATATATTAAATGGATTAGTTTAGGCTGCTAGTAACAAGAAATCTAAAATAATAGTGGCTTAAACAAATTACAATTTCATTTGTTTGTCAAATTAAAGTTTGGGTAAGCTGCTTAGGGTTGTAATGGCAACTCTGCAAACATGACGACCAGGGTTTTTCTGTCTTGTAGTTCCACCATCCTGAACACACAGCTGCTGCCTGGTGGCCCAATACAGCTCCTACCAGGAAAACCACAGTCCAGCTAGCACAAATTGGGAAAGGGAGGGAGGACAACCCCCCACCCCTTCCTTTAAGGAATCTCCCAGGAAGTTGTGTATATAACTTCCACTTTAATTCCGCTGGCCAGAATTTAGTCACATGGCAATACCTGGGAAATGCAGTGTCTATTCCAGGCAAACAGGTATCAAACTAAAAATCAAGGGCTACTTCTGCAAAGGAAGGTGGGGGAAGAGACGACGGTGGGACCGAAGCTGTTATCTGTAATGCTGAATTTCTTGTACGTTTTCGAGAGCAATTCGAAGCAAATATGACACATTAACACCAACTTAATCTTTGTGATGGGTACGTAAGTGTCAGTTCTATGATTTTCTTAACTTCTCTGATTCTCTGAAATTTTCATGATTTCAAATGTTTTAAGGAAAGCATAGAAAATAAAGGAACACAATAAAGTGGGCCATAGTTCCCCACCTACATATACATACCCATACACATTAAATATACATTAAAACATTAAAATACCAATATTAACATTTTGATGGCTGAGACTTCAGTCTTTCTCCTATACATATTTTTACTCAATCATGTCTTTAATTCTTACATAGTTTGTAACCTGCTTTTTAATGTATTGTGTCATAAGCATTTCCCATGTCTTTTAAACTTCTTTTAAAATATAACATTTAATGACTGCCCTGTAGTCTCTCATAAGGATGTATTATAAGTTAATTAACTCCTATTGTTGAACATAAATTTTAGATAAATTTTATATTTATGGATTTTAAATGTACATATTTTATCTTCTGTTACTATGTCTCTAGATATTCATTTGCAGGTAAAAATAATTACTGGTATCTTCATTTATCTCTAGTTATAATTCATCGCAGAAGTGATTTTCGTTTTCCTGAGAGTTTTTGTTTCCTAGTGTTCCTATCCAGGTGGTATCTGTCTCAAAGTCTTTGGACCAATTTTCTCAGAATCAGCTGAAATCCCCTAAGACTCAGAAGTTCTTCCTGCATGGTTTCCTGACTCTCACGGAACTTCCATTGATTTACGTGAGTCTCACAGTTCAATAGGCGCCTACAAGCACAAGGGAGAGGCACATCAAGACCTTTGGTCCCTGGGGATGCTAAGAGCCTGCTGTGCTCTGCCCTCCCATCTCTTCAAGGCCTAAGCTTCTGTATCGGACCAATCTGATCCCATGACACCACCGCTGCAGATGAGAGCAGCTTTGAAAGTGCTATTTTGGTACCCTTGGTGAATGGTTCAGGTGCTCAGTTTTCTTTAATGCTAAATTCAATTCTGTGGGACGAATGATTCTTTTATCACTCTCTTGCTCTCTCATCCACTCTCTCATGCATTTTTAGTAACTTTCCATTTAAACAATGCATAAAAGATACCTTCCGTAGCACCTCTCATGGGTCATGTTTCGTGATGCACACATCCAAATAGACTTTAGAACCTTATCTGGATACTATCACCATGAACCAGAATTTACTGATGCATTTTCTATCTGATTCCAAAAAAAAAAAATCATTACTACAAATTCTGAAAGAACCTATTCAAGGAAAATCTTTCCAAGTACCCACAAATTGATAAATTCACTCATTCAACAAATATTTATTGAGTAGCCAATGTGCTCTACTTCTGGTGCCCCAGAAATGCACAGACTCAATATGGGAGGTAGATAGCTAAATAAATAATTAACATAATGTAACACCTAAGTAAAGTAAGTGCAGGGGCTAAGGGAGTATCAACTGGAGTGTGTGTGTGTGAAACAAAGACCAGGACTTTTTCTCTGATACCCATGTTATTAATCATGTCCATAAAGACTCACAGGTTCTACCTAATAATTCCGTGGGAGCGAGCATCCTTCTCAGGAGCCTCCCTTCTTCTAGTTCCTTTCCCAGATATTCACAACTAGCACTCCATCCTCCTCAACACCTTTGTTCTATATGGATTCCAACTACCTGTCCCTCCAACCCCATGCTCAAGGTCTCATCTTCCAGGAAGCCTCCTCTGAGTCCTGTGGAGCCCAGATCTCTGTCTTACAACTATCATGCCCCAAGCAAGTACCACAGTGCCTTGACAAGAGCTTCTACAAGAAGAGCTGCATAGATCATGCTGCAGTTATACTCGGCCAGATTTGTTTCCAAAAATGAACATTGTAAACAAAACCCACAGTCAAGACTCAATAAATATTTGTTGAGTGAATGGAAGAATAAATCAATTATTGTGCTCCTAGATTCCCCTTAGCAGAGTGTTGGGCACATGGTATTCGATAAATTGTCAACTGATTTCCTTCTGTGGTATAAAATTATGAACGTATCAATAGATTTTTCTAAACTAGGTGTTGTTTTTCTAATATTTGGCTTGATTACTTTTACTTAATATATAGCCAGTTAGATGTGGAATGTTTGGCTGCCCCTTTTCAGAAATGATAGTCAGATCCACCTCCCAATTTTGAGATAATAGATGTAAAACTTCTTAAAAAAGAATCTCTAGCCCAGACCAAGGTTCTCGGAAGGCTCACTCAGAACAGGACCCACACCACTGGAGCCCAGTTCATCTGAAGAAGGCAAAATGATGCCTCAGTGTATCATCTGATGTCCTTTTCCAAGGCACCAGGTGCAGCACATTACAAGGTACCTAGAAGATAAGATAATGCTCCCCAAATTGCATCCATACAAAGGTCTACAATCAGATGTTCTCTTCCTTGCCTTATGGGCTGAGTTGTGCCCCTTCAAAATTCATATGATGAATTTCCAACCCCCAGTATCTCAGAGTGTGACTGTATCGAAATAAGGTCTTTAAGGAGATAATTAAGTTGAAATGAGGTCACTGGAATGGATCCTAATCCAACATGACCAGTGTTCTTATCAGAAGAGGAGATTAGAACAGACGTGTGCACACACAGGAGGAGACCATGTGAAGACAGGGGGAGAGGATGGCAATCTAAAATCCAAGGAGAGGGACTTCCCTGGTGGCACAGTGGTTAAGAATCCACCTGCCAATGAGGGGACACAGGTTCGATCCCTGGTCCGGGAAGATCCCACATGCTGCAGAGCAACTAAGCCTGTGAGCCACACAACTGAAGCCCGTGCACCTAGAGCCCATGCTCCGCAACAAGAGAAGCCACCGCAATGAGAAGCCCACGCACCGCAATGAAGAGTAGCCCCCGCTAGCCTCAACTAGAGAAAGCCCACATGCAGCAACGAAGATCCAACACAGCCAAAAAACTGATTAAGTAAGTAAGTAATTAATTAATTTATAAAACCCAAGGATTTGGATTAGAAAGCGGCTTAGAAAGAACCAATCCTGCCAACATCTTGATCTTAGACTTCTAGCTTCCAGAACTGTGAGAATATAAACTTCTGTTGTTTAAGCCACCCAGACTGTGGTATTTTGTTAGAGAAGCTCTAGGCAATTAATACATCTCCCAAGAAAACTCTCCAAATGAACTCCATATATTCTGCCTCATTATTAATATTATAATGATGAACGGCTGCTGGAGACTCACCAACAGGGTTTGGAAATGGGATAGCAGTGGCCTCAAAATTGACATACCTGCCCAAGTCAGCTTAATTGGCCTCTCCTCATGGAGAGCATCACTGGACGGCAACTCTCTCCTCATGGAGAGCATCACTGGACGGCAACTCTCTCCTCTACCTCGCCCCTTATTCTCTATCACACCACGTTACCGTTCATGTCCTTCATAGCGTAAGTTCCATCCTGGAATTCTCTTGTTTGTTGTCTGTCTTCCTAACAAGACTGTAAGCTCCACAAGGACAGGAGACCCTCTCTGTATCCCCAGTAACTAAGCACAGTGCCTGTCACTGAGGAAGAGATATTTGATGATTGAGTCTGCTATTTTTGATTTTCTGAACTTCCTCAGGGGGTACAAGCTCCATTTTTGACCCACTGACTCCAAAATAGCTTGGTTTCCCTTTTTGTTTTCAATTTACTCAGCTCTGGAATTCCAGGTTTCTCAGCCGGGTATTTGACTTCTGAGAAAGATGCTGACGCGAAAGCGATGGCCTCGCTCCGTGTGCACCAGCCTGCCTGGCAGCGGCAGTTCACAATATTTTAAATGATGGAGGTTGGGTGAGGGGGATGAGCAGGACGGGAGACCCATCAGAAGAATGATACAGCATTCAGAAGTATGTGTTATAAATAATAAAACAAACCCAACTGTGCATATTAAGTTGTAATTCGATCTCTGGCTTCTTCTGACATTGATAAACCACTCAAAGCCTCCCTCTCATGGTTTCTAATGCCACGAGAGACTAACCCCTCTCAATGGAATTTCTACCTTATTATTATTATGTACAAGCTGTTCTATATTATTCTGCATGTTCGAAAAACAGGTGATAAGAGCCACATGGAATGAACTGGACAAGCCCAGATTTTGCTTAAAATTGTGTTTAGCCAGTTAGGAAGAGATGAAAATATGCTTGTAAATGGGACACAAAGGGGCATTTGGAGCAGGAATAATTTCTGGGTTCTGGGTGACATCTAGACATTCAGTCAAATGTAAAAAAGAAGTGAAGAGCTCAAGATGTCAGAAGCCAAGTGTCCAGGTCCTAGAGCTGCAGTTTTCCCCATTCAGCGCTTGTAATAGGGAAGAACAAATCTGACTCCATAGTGGATCTGTTTGTTTTACTTTAACCTTTGTATTCTATTGCTTTTGTTGCCTAAGCCTGAAATATACAAAACAGCCCATTCTCAGGGCTCTGACCTTTACGGGTATAACACTTTTCCATTTATATAGAGATAAAAAAGTTGCAGAACAGACAATAATATTTTTGTTGGAGGTTTACAGGAACATCATGACCTGACCTACATGGACAGCTGCAAGAACAAAGGGTTCCTGCACAAAAGTTCGAAACAACCAACCACACCCCTCTTGCACCATGCCTTTAAAAGTGCCTTGCTGAAACCCTCTGGGAGTTTGTGGCATGGGCCACCCATCTCCTTGCATGGCCCTGCAATAAAACTTCCTCTGCTCCAAACTCCGATGTTTCAGTTTGTTTGGCCTCACTGTGTGCATCGGGCACACAAACTTCCCTTTGGTAACATGCTGACTTGGAGTCCCACTCATTCTGAAAGAGGAAGTGCCTCCCCCAGGGAGCCAGAGTTTAGGCAGTGCTGCTCAGGTGTCTGGGCAAGCACGATGGGCTGCTCTGAGCTCCACCAGACAGCTTTCCAAACTTACATTGTAAAACGGGCCTCACAGCAGAAATATTCTTGAATGGTTCTCCCCATCTGATCAAGAGCATTCACTCCAATTCTGTTTTAAACTAGCCTTGCTGCTATTTGTTCCTCTGTCGGCAGGGCTTCAGCTCCGGCTAAAGCCCATACCTGGGATCTGACTTGGCCAGGGATGTCTCCACTGCCCTGGAGAATAAACAAGAGCTCTCCTTCCACCTATTCACCAGATTCTAAGATAACTCCCAAGTCCCCTCTGGCTCCCACATAGCTGATTTATTCCCTTGGGGGCAATAGGACATCTACTGAAGCAACTGAGTGTATTAAAAACAGCAATGGAGCATTGATTTTTTTTTTTTCTCCCTCCTGTCAACACTTCCCCCCCAACCCCAACCCGACCAGTCACTTTCACTTCAGAATGTTTTCCATTGAAATCAAGATGAAGGATAGTCAAGGAGAGGGTCAGGTACTAAAGCAGGAAAGGGAGAATGAGAGCAGAGAAGGAAGGAGGCAAACAGACACGATCCAGGACCAAAAGTCTACACAGGTCCACTCACATGTTTCTCATCACTTGGGGCAGCTGGGAACGCTGCTCATCCCACAGTGGCTCCTGACACACACACAGATGGTCGTGCAGAATTGTCCACAGCCAAAGGCAGCCTGGAATGGACATCCTGGATGCTCAAGGTCAGTCCGTGTCCTTCATGCCACAACAACAAGAAAATCAGACTCACACTTTCATCTTGGAGTTTTCTACTTTTCAAATAACTCTCACCAGAAAAAAGAAAAAAAAAAGGGGGGAGGATCTGGAAGTACACACATAAAAACTGAACAAGAGTTTATCTTCTGAGGGTTGGGGTGAGAGTTGGAAGTGATGGACTTGGAGTTTTTACTTTATACTTTTTTATAAAAAGTGTTAGGGTAATAAGTAGTTTTTTGCTTCCTTTTGTGCTTTCCATATTTTCCCTAAGAAATGATTTGCTTCCATAATTTTTAAATAAATATGCTTCTAAAAAAAAAGGAAGAAAGATGCTTTCCTAAGCATGATCACACTTAATCTTCTCAACACCCCATTGAGGTGAGCAGAATGGATGGCTCAGGATTTGGGATCACTCAGACTTGGGTTATGACCCTTCTTTTCCCATCTATCAGCTGTGGATTCTGAGCAAGAAGTTTAACCTGTACTGCAGACATGATAATAAAACCCAGTATGTCAAGTTCCTAGGAGAATTATAGCAGATACAACATATTAACCCTTATAAAAATGCTTGGTATGAATAAGTACTCAGTAATTAGAAGTTATCATCATTATTGTTACTATTATTATTATTATTATTTTTAAAGTTAAGAGATCAATCCTGGAAAACACAGCAGCACAGCTAGCAGTTGGCTAAACCAAAACCAGACTCAAGTTCATCGTGTGGCCACCGTATTGCAAGGGGTAAAACAGGACTGTCCACACTGCCCACCCTAGAGAGTTTCAGAATGGAACAGGACATCCAGAGCCCACTCTAGAATCAACCTCAGAGAGAAAACTCTGTGAGATCTCTATAGAGGTGGCCATGGGTCTGCCCAGCCCTGATACTTCCCGATCCAACCCAAAGACCTTTTGGAACAAATAATATTATTTTAAAATACTTGGAAGAAATAATATATGTTTCCGGTGGGCAGAGCCAGAGACAAAGATTTGAAGGAAAGATAATATTTATGTAGATGTCAGACCTAAAGCTGACTCCCCATTGAAAATTTTTTAAAGATTTTTTTCGTTGCTCATAAAAAGAAACAACATCAAAGAGAGAGTTTGAATATCCTCAAGGCTGCTCTCTGATTTGGTGTCAAAGCAATTCCAAAATGTACTAGTATTTCATTGCACTTTAGGGTGCCCTTTATTGTTTTAATTTTAGACTTTTGATCTAAAATCTTTAATTTTAGATCGATCTTTAATCTTCTTAAACATCCATTACGCCATTTAGATTGAGGGCTAAATTCTCTATATTCCAGATTTTCTAGGTTTTTCTGGTCCAGCCTGGAACAGTTCGCAAAGAGGGTTCACACTGATGCTGCCTGAAACCAGACAGGAGAACCAGGGACAGCAGTGAGGCCAGAGTGGGACCCCATACACCTGTCCAAACACCTGTTCTCATTCACTGCTGCAGGTGGTGACCCCTGGCCTTTCTATGTTTCTATACAGTTTACAGAGCACATTCTTGTACATTATTCCACACCATCCTCTCAACAATCCAATAAAAAGCTAACATTATTAGCCCTATTTTTCAGCCAAAGAAACTGGAGGCTCAGCAAATTGAAATGATTTTTCCTCAAGGCCATCAGACAGTAAGGAAAGACATAACTTGAACTCCATATTTGGCATCCTTTCTACTTCACCTCAAATGTTGTTTACGCCTCTAATTCCAAACAGAAAAGAGTTTCCCATTTCACCTCTCTACCCGTCAGCACCACAGCTGCCATTCCGCCAAACAGTCTCCCCTCCAAAACTGCAGAAGCTCAGGTAACAAGCCACAGCAAAATTACCCGACGCTTGCTGGAGTTCTGACCACACTGACAAAGCCCTTGGAAGGCCCTTCTCTATTCGTGATCAATGGGACCATAGCCAGGACAAGCCTTGCTGGCGCTGAGCTCATCTCGGCCGTGAACGTGCCCGCACAGTGTACACGTTCGCTTGTATGCTGAGCACAGAGGATGAAATAATTCTGCACCGTGCCCATTTTTGTGCTATTAAGGCATACGGTTGCTTTGCAAGCAAAACAGTAGATCTTTCATTTGCCAGTGACATTCCACAAAGTGCTTATAATTCAGTGTTAGCTTATCAGCCGTCCAATCTCCCACTCTAGGGAATGTGTCAACCATCAAAAGGAGTGGAGGAGGTGTGCTGCATCTTAATGGCTTTCATTTCATCAGACTTACTTTCTTAAGGGCATTTAATCAATGAGGACAAGTAGTAGGCAGATTTTTAAATAAATGTGTCACTTTAGGTTAATCCACAGCACAGTTGAATGTATTTGTTTATGCAACTCCCAAATATGTCTCTCTGTTGCTCAGCAGAATTGATAATCTGTAAATCAAAACATGTTACAAGTACTTTTAAACTATCCCCCAAGGAACAGCTCTATTTGACCTGCCAGAATGGGAGATGTCCAGAGGTTTCAGGTACAAGGGTGTTGAATGTCAGAGCTACTCAGAATGCTTGAGTGAAATGCCAGTTCCATTTACAACAAAGCTTTCTATTCATTCTTCCTTCCTTTCTCTCGTTAAACAGGTGAATAATGTGCTAAAGAAAAAAAATGCATTGGGGATGACAAAGAGGCTGGCAAAAGATGGCAAGCTGGGAAGCAAAAGGGACTGCAGGAATTTTAATTTATTCTTGGGGCTATTAGTAAATGCAGCAGCGAATAAAAATTAAAAGTAGACTAGAATGATACTGATGGGACTTGCATCATTTTACATTGATTATACCAAGATACTGGCTTCTGTTTATTCGCTCTGCTTTTTGCATCCTTAATGTGGCACAAACAGAGGAGTTGTAATTGCATAAACCCAGGTCCCACGTCAAAGAGAAATTGCTTTTGCCATCCGTTATCAGCTATCTGAACTGTCAAAGTATGATTGTCACATCTGCTGGAAGTGCATTGGCCGGGTTGTGATGTGAATGCGGTTTTGTTATTTTAGATTGATTTTCTTAATGCTGGCCATAAGCGTGCCCATGTGCAGGCTAGCCGATCTTTTCAGTCCTTTTAACAAAGCTTGAACTGTGTTGACATTTGTCCCCAGGCAGCAGTGTCCATTCAGAGTAGGCCCTCTGCTGAGGCTTTTGTTGGAAACACTTAAATAATCTCTTTCTTCTTTTTTTTTTTTTCTTTTCTTTAAACAAAGTGTTTACCAAATAAGATCGAGACTCTATGATCCTTTTGACACTGCAGCTAACAAAAGTTATTAATATTCTGTGGGCTTCATAGCAAGATCTATTCAATGGTTTCAGGAATCATTCGAATCCCAGGCACAGCCTTAACTACAGCTTTTTATAGATTGCAAAGGATATCCAGATCTATGTGTATGTGACATTGCAGAGGACGCTGGAGGTTGATAAAAACTCACTGTATTATGTCTCTTTCCCCATTTCTTTATAGATGGCCAAAGAGAAGCTGGCTTTCTTGGACTTGGGAAGAGTCATTAAACTGCCAGTGCTTGTGAATGACTATCAGAGGAAAAGATGATCTTCATTTCATTTTATTTTACTGGAAATCGTGACATGTAAATAATGACATATAATGTCTCTGTAGTCCTGGTAAGGGCTCTGTGGGTTTTCCGAAAGCTGCCTCTGCTTCCATAGGGTGCCAGGACCTCAGAGTTTCTAAGACATCCAGGGAGAGGACCCCAGCGCTAAGTGCACCTATAAACACACATAATAGCCAATTTACAACAGAGCTGAGTCAGAATGGAAATTCATGTGCCAGCTTGTAGTACAATTCAGCTCTCAATTCTGAGACAAATTAAATTCATCCTTGTGCATCCTAGTGGTAATGTACAATTAGCCTTCCGAAACGGTCATATATTTTCCTATCCTATAGGAGCCTTTGGAAATTTCAAGGGTAACCTCTCCAGTCCCCTTAACAGTAATCTTAAGTGTACATCTCCAAAGTTACATAAATCAAACCATTTGGTAAACTGTGTTGTAACCTTTTTAAACATATCTCCCCGTTAGCTTTAACATCATTATATCCCATTGTGATGAAAATGGGACTCTCTGTATCCAGTGATAATGAAAATAGCTCCTTTATGCAGTTTCTGCATGCAATTATCCAGGCTTTTCTCAGACTCTAGAGAAATCTAAGCTAATTGCTTTGGGACTTTCCTACATTTCCATAAATTCTTTGTTAATTTTTCATGAGACACTGTTATTGCAGTTGCCCTTAAAGTTGCCACTGTATTCAATCACAGAAAGAAGTCATTACGGAAATGGGGTGATTTGCTGGTGTCCGCACCAGAGCTGGACTCCTTTTGATCCCTATGTATTCTCAGGTGAGGTGGGGCTTTTTTTTTTTTTTTTTCTGGTATAAGATTTTCTTCATCTGAGTTTACTCACAGCTCATCTAAAAGCTGTTCTATGTGGTACATGACGTTGTCATTATAGGGCATGAATTGTGTTTGCATGAATTGTATTTGCTATCTGACAGTTGGCTCTGGAATTGCTTTTATACCTACTCATCAACCCCAAAGACAAAGAGCTCTGTTTTAAGTGACAGAGGAGGAACCTCAGAAGCCAAGCTTCCCGGGGAACGCTCTTAAACTACCTCAGATGTTACATTTGATTTATTGATTGCTTCGAGCCCGGAGTCACAATTTCTGTAGCTTCCAATAAGCACTACCTAAGAACACGTCCAACACATTGAAGAGATTTCCAGGGATGTTTCAGCCTGATTCTCTCCTATGAGCTCCGCTGGGTCCCAGAGCATATTCTCTGGAACCACTAAGGGAAGACAATCTTCCCTCTCTTGTTGTTTTTTTTTAAATTTATTTATTTATTTTTATGTTTGGCTGCGTTGGGTCTTCGTTGCTGCGTGCCGGCTTTCTCTAGTTGCAGCGAGCGAGGGCTACTCTTCGTTGTGGTGCGTGGGCTTCTCATTGCGGTGGCTTCTCTTGTTGCGGAACCGGGCTCTAGGCGTGTGGGCTTCAGTTGTTGTGGCTCACAGGCTTAGTTGCTCTGTGGCATGTGGCACCTTCCCAGACCAGGGCTCGAACCCGTGTCCCCTGCATTGGCAGGCGGATTCTTAACCACTGCGCCACCAGGGAAGTCCCTTCCCTCTCTTGTTGTTAGGCAGGGCTGGATTCAATATAATCAGATCAACCAGGTGCTCAAAACACCAGCAAAATAAGAGGACTAAAAACAAAGATACGGAGAGCAAGAAAGAGAGAAAAGTTTCGCTTTGGTTAATTTATCCAGAATTAGCAATTGGAAAATCTAAAAAGAAGCTCTTTTAATTTCAAAATATATGCAAGGACTGTGTTTGACAGTTTTGCCTTCGATTTTTATTGCAAATTACATGGGAGATGGGTAACAATTCATCAATCTATACTCAGGATTTGTGCAGGTTATGGTATGTAGGCTCTACTTCGATTAAAATGATCTCAAAAAGTTGCTCTAATCTTTTTGTTTTGTTTTGTTTATATATGGTTTTACTTGTTAAAGTGTTAGAATGCTACAGAAAAACTGAGTCAGCAGCTATACCAGTGAAAAGAGGAGAAAGAATGAATTGCCCTTTGATTAGAATGATGGTAGTATCAGGCATTTTAACAAGTGTTTTTTTTTTTTTTAACTGAAGTATAGTTGATGTACAATGTTGTGTTAATTTCTGCTGTACAGCACAGTGATTCAGTTATATATATACATATATATGTTCTTTTTTATATTCTTTTCCATTATGGTTTATCTCAGGATATTGAATATAGTTCCCTGTGCTATACAGTAGGACCCTGTTGTTTATCCATTCTATATATAATAGTTTGCATCTGCTAATCCCGAACTCCCAATCCATCCCTCTCTCACCCCCTCTCCCCCTCGTCAACCACAAGTCTGTTCTCTATGTCTGTGAGTCTGTTTCTGCCTTGTAGATAAGTTCACTTGTGTCATATTTTAGATTCCACATATAAGTGGTATCATATGGTATTTGTCTTTCTCTTTCTGACTTATTCACTTAGCATGATAATCTCTAGGTCCATCCATGTTGCTGCAAATGGCATTGTTTCATTCTTTTTTATGGCTGTGTAGTATTCCATTGTATATATGTACCACATCTTCTTTATCCATTCATCTGTCGATGGACATTTAGGTTGTTTCCATGTCTTGGCTATTGTGAATAGTGCTGCTATGAACATAGAGGTGCATGTATCTTTTTTAATTAGAGTTTTGTCCAGATATGTGCTCAGGAGTGGGATTGCTGGATCATATGGTAATTCTACTTTTAGTTTTTTGAGGAACCTCCATACTGTTTTCCATAGTGGCTGCACCAACTTACATTCTCACCAACAGTGTAGGAGGGTTCCCTTTTCTCCACATCCTCTCCAGCATTTGTTATTTGTAGACTTTTTAATGATGGCCATTCTGACTGGTGTGAGGTGGTACCTCACTGTAGTTTTGATTTGCATTTCTCTAATAATTAGTGATGTTGAGCATCTTTTCCTGTACCTACTGGCCATCTGTATGTCTTCTTTGGAGAAATGTTTCTTTAGGCCTTCTGCCCATGTTTTGATTGGGTTGTTTGTTTTTTAGTTGTTGAGTTGTATGATGCTCTAACCTTGACATTCCTTTGGGCCTTTGTCTTTATGGGGAAGTTACTTTGCCACTTTCAGCCACCTTGAACTCTAGGTTGGAGGCTTTGGATAGCTGACTTCTAAGAAAAGCTCCTACATTTCCTGCAGTTTCTAAAACTGTTCTTGAACATCATCAAAAGAACTTGGCTATATTTAGGGCAAACCACACAGTGCCTGGAATATACCCTTTATTTGGTCACGCTCGTGGTGAGTGTAGCCCTGGCCTCCCACATGCAACCTCAGAGCTGACCTCCCAGAGTATAACGTGAACTAACTCTCCTGGGTGTGGGCTCTTTGTGATCCTCAGGTCATTCTGGCAGCCCATGTGGGAAAACAGTCCATTTGCAAACACACTCACAGATCAGCAAATGACCAACTCGATGCTCCCCAAGGACCAAAACCCACTGGGAGTTGTTCCGATGGTCTCTCTCAAGGCAAACAGAATAAACAAAGTTCTGTGCAAGTGAGAATTAAACCCGTTGCCTTCCAAAGTCATAAAAGCAAAGTTCTCGCAGCCTGATGTCTCCCAGGAGCCCCCCAAGGGGTAACTATTCATCTCAGTGGGCAGTTCAGTAAATATGTGTAAATTAAAGGAAACTGAAAGAGTAGCGGTATTTGGAATATTCTAAGCCTGTTTTCACGGTACCTGAACATTTAACTTGGTATTGAGAAGTCAATTTGGTATCTTTGATGAAGACCACTGCTGCCACTGAAGTTGCTCTAGCATTTCACAGTTGCCAAGGCGCAGACATAGCTTCAATCACACGCCTCTCCAAATCACGATTTGTGTTCAGTCTTCTTTCATCTTCCCATTATATTGACATTAAAGTATTTTTTTCCAATAGTTTTATAAACTTTTTTTCAGAAATTATTGTCTTAGACAGTATAAATGTTCATCAGCTACACCACGTAACAATAAGAGCATTATGTCATGTGAAGATATTATCACAAATGAGCAAGGCCAGGCTCTGAAGTCACTATTCTTACTTTCATATTTGAAAACTCAAAATTGCATGAGTTTGGAAGTACTCTAATTCAGATATAAGGGAAGCTGGTTAATGAATGGGAAGTTTTTTTCTTAACAGTGAAATTCAAATGGCGTAGTTACTTGCACATCAGCATTCCCTCATGTAATCCTCCTAACAATGTGATTTAAGAAGCATAATTCCACTTTTTCTTTCAACAAGGACGCAGAGATGCAGATCTGTGTGAAGACCCTGACAGGCAAGACCACCACCCTTGAGGTGGAGACCAGTGACGCCATAAAGAATGTCAAGGCCAAAATCCAAGACAAGGAGGGTATCCTGCCTGACCAGCAGCATCTGATTTTTATGGGCAAACAGTGGGAAGATGGTAGAACTCTCAGACAACAACATCCAGAAAGAGTCCACCCTACACTTGGTGCTTCACGTACAGACAGCATCGTCGACCCTTCCCATAGCCACCTCACCCAGAACTAAAACCGCGACGAGATGATCAAGGGCCAGGCTGACCTACAACCTCCTCCTCCTTCCCCTGCAGGGTGGTCTCCAACTGAACCCCATGGCTCTGGGGGCTCAAAAAAAGCTTCCCTTTCCTGGAAAAGATGGAGGAGGAGAAGGAAGAGAAGAGGGAAGGAGAAGGGGAGAGGAGGAAGGGAAGGGAAGGGAAGGGAAGGGAAGGGAAGGGAAGGGAAGGGAGAGGGGAGGGGGGGAAAGCAGCAGCAGAAGCAGCATAATCCCCATCTGACAGGTAATGAAACTGAAACTCAGGGAGGTCAAAGAAATTGCCCCAGATAGCACAGTAAGTAACAGAGTCAGGATCCCCATCTGCCTACCTCCAAAAGTCCTTTTATTCTACTAGGCCACATTCAACATGAGCTCCTCCACACCCTTGACCTGCAGCCTTGACCCATCCTGGGAGAACTGCCCACGCGGCTCTTTGGACTCCCACAGTTTTCTATATGAGCTTCTTCCACAGTACCTATAACTCCTCACTGCAGTTTTTGTTTATGTGTCTGATAGACTGCAAGGTACCTGAAGACAGGTGTCTTGCCCTGTTCATCTTTGTGTTCCTGGCACTTACACCCATAACTGTCACAGGGGCACATTTATTGCAAGATAATATTATTGCCCAGTAAACAAATATAAAGATATTCAAATGCTCACATAAAGAAATGCAAATTAAAGCAACAGTGAAATTTCATTTTTTTAGTTACCAGCTTGGTCAATAAGAGAACATTCTGTGTTTTCTAGGATGGAGGAAAAACAAGGACTCATATTGTGTTGGATGGTGTTAAAACAGTACAATTTGGAACAGCTTTTTGGTAATATCCACCAAAAGTTTAAGTGTATACTCCTTTTCTAGACATTTGTCCTTCAAATGTACCCACGAAAGGGAACAACTATAAGTGTACAAGAATGTGTATCATGGTATTGTTTGTAATGGGAAAAAAATGAAAACTTTCTTAATGTCCTTAATAGGAAACTTTAAATGGTGTGATACATTCATATGTCAGAATACCATATATCTGAATAAGGGGCAGCCCAACTGCTTAAAATAAAGGAAGACCTATGTGTACTAAAATAGAAAGATATCCACATGTGTGGAAATACCTAAATAGGTATACAAGAAACTGGATACAGCTTCATTTTATATTTATCAATATGCAAATGATATTACAACAGTCATGTATCTTTTAGAATAATTATGCAAAACTACATGGAATTCAATGAATGACATTATTTTTTAAAGTCTGTAAAGTGTCTGGCTCAGGAAATGTCTATTCCTTGCCCCAATCACCTATAACTTTTTAAGAGGCAGTGTGGTAACTTGAAGAGTTTTGTTGTCAGATCACTGCTTAAAATGAAGTTATGGGCTTCCCTGGTGGCGCAGTGGTTGGGAATCTGCCTGCCAATGCAGGGGACACGGGGTCGAGCCCTGGTCTGGGAAGATTCCACATGCCTCGGAGCAACTAGGCCCGTGAGCCACAACTACTGAGCCTGCGCGTCTGGAGCCTGTGCTCCGCAACAAGAGAGGCCGCGATAGTGAGAGGCCCGCGCACCGCAATGAAGAGTGGCCCCTGCTCACTGCAACTAGACAAAGCTCTGGCACAGAAATGAAGACCCAAGACACCCAAAAATAAATAAATAAACAAATAAATAAATAAATAAATAAAATGAAGTTATGAAAATTACACCTAACCTATCAGCTCCTTATTTCATCATCTACAAAAAATTCCACCTACCTCATAGGACATTGAGGGTGTCAATAAATAATAAGCATGAAACATATAACAGCACCTGGCACATAGTAGGCCCCTAATCATTAAAGTAGATTCCCCATCCTCTTTTCTCCCACACACAGTCACTTCAACATTTATGACCCTTCTCCCCACGGGTGGGAACTTGGAGACTGAAAAAAGGAAAGAAAATTTCACTAGTTAATTTTGCTACTTAGAGTAGACTACAGAAAAGATGTGAAGCTCAATGAAGGAGGGCGAAGAAACAAGTTATAAGGAGCTTCTGGGGTTCAAAAATTTCATATTTATGGCAAGACAAGAAAAATTTAAACATAAAAATTCTTCTCTGCCCTTTGCCCTTCCCTCTCCCCCGCAATGTGCATTGTGTGTCTACATTATGCATCGACCAAACCTCCCCCCATCAGCTGGAATACCTGCTCAACCATAAACAGCAACAACCTCCTAGCATTAACAAGACAACTCCTTAAAGGATAACATTCCTTCTTGATCTTGTACTGGGTCACACAACCCACCACGATGATGCTTAAATCTGGATTATGTGAACTGTCAATAATATGTCACTTAATGTACAGCCTTCTGTCTCAAAAAACTTTTATAAACTGTCTTGACTTCTCACGGGTGGAACAGTTCTCAGAGCTTTCTGAGATGCCCTTCCCGCGGTATAATCCTCAAATTCGGCTTGAATAAAAATTTCCAATTCTTTTTAGGTCGACTGACTAGTTTTTTGTCAAGTGGATTTCAGTGTTTCCACAACGACCACGGTCCTGTTTGCTTTCTAGCTGAGAAAGTTAAGGGTAGCAAATCATTCTAATTTAGGATGACCAATTCGCCCTTGCTTGAGCACTGAGGTCCCGTATGTGGGGAAGCCCCTCAAATCCCAGGCAAACCAGGACAACTGGTCACCCTGTAACTTTGCCGATTTGCCCGGTCCTCCCTAGGGTCTTCTCCCCGGTAACCCAGCTTCCCCTGGGCTCATTCTGGCTCTTCTCCCCGGGTGCTTTTCCCAGGAGAAGGCAGGCCTGGACCATTTAGACCCCACCCAGTCGGGCAGCCTTTCCCAGCAGGGCAGGCAAGCTGTTCTGCAGCCCCGCAGAGTGTGCAGGGCCTCATGTGCACGTCAGTGCCCTTTCAGTTTGCCTTGATTTTGCCGTTTGGCTGGTCGAGGAGTTCTGAGAACTAACAGAAAGGTTTGTGTTGCTGGTGAATGCATGCTATTCACTTTGCTTTGCTATCTGTCACCTCGAATGGTGAGGTTAGACAAACAATCCCTTGAACTGGTTAAAGGAAAACTCACCCTGCCCAAACAAGGCAGATTTGGATCTTCTCATCCCGGGGCTAATGATAAAGAGATTGGACCTTCGCCTGTGAATCCCAAATCCAGTGCCTATTGAGAAATTGAAAGTGAATTCACTTTTCCTTAAAAGTGGCCACCAAATTAAATGGAGAAAAGGCTTTGTTGAGGTTGAGGTTTATTTTTTAGCTCCATCACCAGCCTCGCTTTCCTGCATTCTGATTGTCCAGGTCAGCGACCTGAAAGTGCCTTGCTCCACAGCTGGGCTCCCGCGTTGCTCTTCTGGCTGAATGCAGGCCCGCGCATTACCCCCTTCCAAACAGCAGTCAGCATTCAGAACAGACAATTGGCTCTTTGAAAATCCACTGGGAAGCTAGCATCCCTGTGCCTCCAGCAGGGAGAAAGGAGGTGGGGAGAGAGAAGAGGGCAACTTTTCAGCTATTAAAACATCCATCACACAGTCTTTTGCTATAATGGGCATCTCCCGGGAATGTGAAGCAGCCCAAGCAAAGGGTATAAACAACTCCTGCCCATTCAGGATCCTTGCAGCATCTATAAAAACTCTTTGGCTCTCACACTCCAAACCTCAGCTGGGTGGAAATGAAGTGTCCTGTGCGTCCATCATTCACGACTCTCATTCCTTTCTGTGTTGACTAGGAATTTTCTCTGCTGCCCTGCAAGAATGGGGCTTTACTTAAAGATACTGTGTCATGTTAAGCAGACAGTCTGTCATTACTTAGTGGCCACAGAATACTGCGGATGCAGTCCTTTTGTTTTTATCAGAGGGGTTGTCAGGATCTGTAATTCACACATCATTAACTGCTTCATTAAGACAGCAGCCTGTGGGCCCTAAACTTGCAGCAGTTTGAAGTCCATACAAGTAAACACTCCTCGTCTGAGCCAAAGAGGTAGCCCCCCACCTCCCCAACCCGTGGGAGTGTCTCAAGAAGTGCTGTTTTGTAGGAAAAAAAGCTTTTTTCTAACTCTGGAGCATAAATGTGTAAAACATATTCCCTTAAAACTGATTTGAGTTAAAAGCATTACTTTGCAATGAGCTGCGCAATCCCACATCATCCATCAAAACTAAGCCATCACAGGCAGCAATGTGTAGTTACTTAAGCATTTTCATATGCCATAGCCTTTTTATTGGAATAAAAAGCAAGACCATGAAACACACAGAAGGGAAAACATCCAAAAATTTGTACATGGCCCATGACATTGGTATTCCTCTAACACGGATTTTTCTAAGCATCGTTTATATAAACAATGGAGCCAAATCCTATTTTCTTTCATAATGCATGTTTTCTCAGCAGTAGTCTGCAGATCTTGAAATGCAATATGGGGGCTCTGGTTTCCCAGTGACATCATATGGTTGGTCTATTTCCTCAAAATAAATGTACCATATGGAACCAGCCCCAGATCAAACTGAAAAATAGCTGAAGATCTTTGGACCAACACAGCCGATGTATAGACCAGTGTTTTTCAAACTCAGCCCTGAAGGATTCTTCGGATCCTTTCTCTTTGGTTCTATATAGTGGGCTTCCTCTGAAATTTTGTTTGAAGAAAGGATTCTGTGACTAAAATAAGTTGGAAACACTGTGATTGGACTTTAATTTTTTGACCTCATCAAAACTTTCCTCTCCTTGTTGCCATTTTCCTCAGAGCTCTGCTAAATAATTGGCTAAGTAACCTACACTACAATAGAGCTAACACGCAAGGGGTTAAAACAGAATGTGTTTATCCTTTCTGGATAGCATTTGCATTTTCACTGAAGTCTCCAACCTCCTAACCAAGAAGAGTTAAGTACGAACTTCAGGCTCATCAGCCCATGGCAGGGCTACTTGGCAGAATATTTTTGCCATAGGAAAGGGGTATGGAAGAGGCCTGCCCAGTGCTTAAAATCATACCAACTTATCAGTTGCTTAAGCAATAATTCTCCAGGTGAGGTGCCCAGACCAGACACATCAGCATCACTTGGGAATCTGGTAGAAATGCAAATTCTCAGGCCCCACCCCAGACTCACTAAATCAGAAATTCTGAGACTGGGGCCCAGTGACCTGTGTCTTAACCAGCCCTGTAGATGATTTTCATGCATGCACCAAGTTTGAGAACCACTGACCTACACCAGTGTTGTAAGTTGGGTTTTCTAAAAACAGGGCCTGAGATGGAGATTCTTTTGAGACTGATGTTAAGAACATGCTCTCAGGAGAAACTTTCAAGAAAGGGTGGAGCAAGATAAGGAAGGGGAGGGAGTCAGGCAAGCAGGTGGGCTCAGGGAAAGTCTTGTTTTGGCCGGATTCACAGGAAGAGGGCTCTGGAGCACAAGCCACACAACAATTATCGCCCCTTAAGGCAAGGAGCCAAACTCTGTTTTATCCTTTCCTTAGTCACTGACTGTGGGGAGAAGGAGGCCTCCCATCCGCTGAGGGTAGTTCTCTGGGGGAAGGGGAAGCTGGTTGTCACTAGCAGCTAATAGTCACAGTGGCTGGGGGATGGGGGGTCTGGGTGAGACACCAAACGTTTACTACTATTACTACTACTACTACCACCACCACTACTACTACCGTCACTACTATTACTACTACTACCACCACTATTACTACTACTACCACTACTATTGCTACTACTGCTACTACTACTACTACCACCACTACTACTACATCACTACTATTACACTACTACCACCACTACTATTGCTACTACTACTACTACCACCACTACTACTACCATCACTACTATTACTACTACTACCACCACTACTATTACTACTACTACCACTACTATTGCTACTACTACTACTACCACCACTACTACTACCATCACTACTATTACTACTACTACCACCACTACTATTACTACTACTACCACTACTATTGCTACTACCACTATTACTACTACTACTATCACCACCAATGTATAAAGTCAGCTTCAGACAGAGACAAACTCTATTACCATCATCATGGATCAATTGCATAAGAACTCCTACTCACTACGGACCCTCAGTACCCAATACAATACGGAGCACACAAATACAAAGCAGGAAAGATCTTCAACTCCAGTCTAGCCCTGAATAGCCACCAGAAACCTCATCCTCTTCAGTCATCCTTGAGTAATATGAATACTGGAATAAAGTTGGTTAGAACAGGAAGGCAGCAGCCTCTAGGATATGTCAGAGAATCACTGGTTCCGTACAACGTGGGTTTGGATGCCCCACACCTATTCCTCCTTGTGTAAAGAAGTGTACCCTGATTTCCCTTGGGAGAATTACTCCTTCCCTGTTTTGTGCTGGTCTTGGTGAAGCTGCAGATCTGGTCCTGTTCTGCTAGACAAGGTGTGGGCATGTGGCCCAGTTTGGGTTGACTGGTCAGTCATTGCATCAGAGTGACAGGACTGACCAGGTTCAGAGCACATTCTTAGCAGTGACTGAATCTTGAAGAAACACTTGATCAGTTCCTGCTATCAAGGCCTCCCTATGGCCTTCCTGAGTGAGAATATTTTTAATTCCTTTAAATCTTTCCAGCTCCATATTCTGCCAATAAATTCTCTTTTGCTTAAGTGGGTCAGTGTTGGTTTTTGTTGCTTGCAACCAAAGAACCCTGACTGACACTCATTCTCAAATTCCTTGAGCTTGAAGGCCCATTTTTAAAAATGTTTTGGTTTTTGTACAGTTATTAAAGCTTGTTCCTCTTTGTATTCCTGCATAACAAACCACTCCAAAAATTGGTGGTATGAAATAGCCACTTTACTAAGTTCATAGATTCTGTGGGTCAGGACATAGCAGGGATGGTTTGCCTCTGGTCCAAAATGTCTGGAACCTCAGCTCAGAAGACTCAAATACCAGGGTGGGTTGAGGGGTATAGGGGTGTCACTCAAGAGTTGGAGGCTGGAATCATCTAGAGGTATCTTCTCTTACGTGTCAGGTGTCTGAACTTGGGTGGCTTAGAGGCTCAATTCAGTGGGGTTGTTGACTTGAGCACCTACATATGGCTTTTCCATGTGGCCGGGGCTTCCTCACAGCATGGCAGCCTCAGGGTATTCGAAATTCTTACACTGTGGCTCAGGGCTCCAAAGCAAATATGGCAACAAAATGGAAAATGATTGTGAAAAGGCAACTTTATAAACCCAGTTCCAGTTTTGAAGAAATTTCTACTATTTTGTTTTAATAGCATATACATGCATTTAAAATAGGACATATGTGTGTGACATTATTCTTCCTACTAATAATATTTAGGGTCACGTGGATTTATGGGCTTTATGGACCCATATTTAATTTTCTTTCATCAGTGTCTTATAGTTTTCTGCATACAGGTGTTTTGTCTCCCTAGGTAGGTTTATTCCTAGATATTTTATTCTTTTCGTTGCAATGGTAAATGGGAGTGTTTCCTTAATTTCTCTTTCAGATATTTCATCATTAGTGTATAGGAATGCAAGAGATTTATGTGCATTAATTTTGTATCCTGCTACTTTACCAAATTCATTGATTAGCTCTAGTAGTTTTCTGGTGGCATCTTTAGGATTCTCTATATAGATATATCATATAGATATATAGATATATAGATATATATCATGTCATCTGCAAACAGTGACAGTTTTACTTCTTCTTTTCCAATTTGTACTCCTTTTATTTCTTTTTCTTCTCTGATTGCCAAGGCTAGGACTTCCAAAACTATGTTGAATAACAGTGGTGAGAGTGGACATCCTTGTCTTGTTCCTGATCTTAGAGGAAATGCTTTCAGTTTTTCACCATTGAGAATGATGTTTCCTGTGGGTTTGTCGTATATGACCTTTATTATGTTGAGGTAGGTTCCCTCTATGCCCACTTTCTGGAGAGTTTTTATCAGAAATGGGTGTTGAATTTTGTCAAAAGCTTTTTCTGCATCTATTGAGATGATCATATGGTTTTTATTCTTCAATTTGTTAATATGGTGTATCACATTGATTGATTTGTATATATTGAAGAATCCTTGCATCCCTGGGATAAATCCCACTTGATCATGGTGTATGGTCCTTTTAATGTGTTGTTGGATTCTGTTTGCTAGTATTTTGTTGAGGATTTTTGCATCTATATTCATCAGTGATATTGGTCTGTAATTTTCTTTTTTTGTAGTATCTTTGTCTGGTTTTGGTATCAGGATGATGGTGGCCTCATAGAATGAGTTTGGGAGTGTTCCTTCCTTTGCAATTTTTTGGAAGAGTTTGAGAAAGATGGGTGTTAGCTCTTCTCTAAATGTTTGATAGAGTTCACCTGTGAAGCCATCTGGTCCTGGACTTCTGTGTGTTGGAAGATTTTTAATCACAGTTTCAATTTCATTACTTGTGATTGGTCTGTTCATATTTTCTATTTCTTCCTGGTTCAGTCTTGGAAGGTTATACCTTTCTAAGAATTTGTCCATTTCTTCCAGGTTGTCCATTTTATTGGCATAGAGTTGTTTGTAGTAGTCTCTTAGGATGCTTTGTATTTCTGTGGTGTCTGTTGTAACTTCTCCTTTTTCATTTCTAATTTTATTGATTTGAGTTCTCTCCCTCTTTTTCTTGATGAGTCTGGCTAATGGTTTATCAATTTTGTTTATCTTCTCAAAGAACCAGCTTTTAGTTTTATTGATCTTTGTTACTGTTTTCTTTGTTTCTATTTATTTCTGCTCTGATCTTTATGATTTCTTTCCTTCTGCTAACTTTGGGTTTTGTTTGTTTCTCTTTCTCTAGTTCCTTTAGGTGTAAGGTTAGATTATTTATTTGAGACTTTTCTTATCTCTTGAGGTAGGCTTGTATAACTATAAACTTCCCTCTTAGAACTGCTTTTGCTGCATCCCATAGGTGTTGGATTGTTGTGTTTTCATTGTCATTTGTCTCTAGGTATTTTTTGATTTCCTCTTTGATTTCTTCAGTGATCTCTTTGTTATTTAGTAATGTAGTGTTTAGTCTCCATGTGTTTGTGTTTTTTATGTTTTTTCCCCTATAATTCATTTCTAATCTCATAGCATTGTGGTCAGAAAAGATGCTTGATATGATTTCAATTTTCTTAAATTTACTGAGGCTTGATTTGTGACCCAAGATGTGATCTATCCTGGAGAATGTTCCGTGCGCACTTTAGAAGAAAGTGTTATCTGCTGCTTTTGGATGGAATGTCCTATAAATATCAATTAAATCTATCGGATCTATTTTGTCATTTAAAGCTTCTGTTTCCTTATTTATTTTCATTTTGGATGATCTGTCCATTGGTGTAAGTGAGGTGTTAAAGTCCCCCACTATGATTGTGTTACTGTCGATTTCCTCTTTTACAGCTGTTAGCAGTTGCCTTATGTATTGAGGTGCTCCTATGTTGGGTGCATATATATTTATAATTGTTATATCTTCTTCTTGGATTGATCCCCTAATCATTATGTAGTGTCCTTCCTTGTCTCTTGTAACATTCTTTATTTTAATGTCTATTTTATCTGATATGAGTATTGCTACTCCAGCTTTCTTTTGATTTCCATTTGCATGGAATATCTTTTTCCATCCCCTCACTTTCAGTCTGTATGTGTCCCTAGGTCTGAAGTGGGTCTCTTGTAGACAGCATATATATGGGTCTTCTTTTTGTATCCATTCAGCAAGCCTGTGTCTTTTGTTGGAGCACTTAATCCATTCACGTTTAAGGTAATTATCGATATGTATGTTCCTATGACCATTTTCTTAATTGTTTTGGGTTTGTTTTTGTAGTTCCTTTTCTTCTCTTGTGTTTCCCACTTAGAGAAGTTCCTTTAGCATTTGTTGTAGAGCTGGTTTGGTGGTGCTGAATTCTCTTAGCTTTTGCTTGTCTGTAAAGCTTTTGATTTCTCCATCGAATCTGAATGAGATCCTTGCCGGGTAGAGGAATCTTGGTTGTAGGTTCTTCCCTTTCATCACTTTAAGTATATCATGCCACTCCCTTCTGGTTTGTAGAGTTCCTGCTGAGAAATCAGCTGTTAACCTTATGGGAGTTCCCTTGTATGTTATTTGTCGTTTTTCCCTTGCTGCTTCCAATAATTTTTCTTTGTCTTTAATTTTTGCCAATTTGATTACTATGTTTCTCGGCGTGTTTGTCCTTGGGTTTATCCTGTATGGGACTCGCTGCACTTCCTGGACTTGGGTGGCTATTTCCTTTCCCATGTTAGGGAAGTTTTCGACTATAATCTCTTCAAATATTTTCTCGGGTCCTTTCTCTCTCTCTTCTCCTTCTGGGACCCCTATAATGCGAATATTGTTGCCTTTAATGTTGTCCCAGAGGTTTCTTAGGTTGTCTTCATTTCTTTTCATCCTTTTTTCTTTATTCTGTTCTGCAGCAGTGAATTCCACTATTCTGTCTTCCACATCACTTATCCGTTCTTCTACCTCAGTTATTCTGCTATTAATTCCTTCTAGTGTAGTTTTCATTTCAGTTATTGTATTGCTCATCTCTGTTTGTTTGTTCTTTAATTCTTCTAGATCTTTGTTAAACATTTCTTGCATCTTCTCAATCTTTGCCTCCATTGTTTTTCCGAGGTCCTGGATCATCTTCACTATCATTATTCTGAATTCTTTTTCTGGAAGGTTTCCTATCTCCACTTCATTTAGTTGTTTTTCTGGGGTTTTATCTTGTTCTTTCATCTGGTACATAGCCCTCTGCCCTTTCATCTTGTCTATCTTTCTGTGAATGTGGTTTTTGTTCCACAGGCTGCAGGATTGCAGTTCTTCTTGCTTCTGCTGTCTGTCCTCTGGTGGATGAGGCTATCTCTCCTTCTCTTTATTTGCTTTGTGGCTGGTCAATGTTATCATGGTCTCTGGGGGAACCATAACTCTGAATATTTCTTTTAAAGTCTAGTGATTTCTTGGCAGGGTGCAGGGGAGGGCTCTCATCAGGGGAAAAAAATCTCTTGTGACAATAAAATGCAGATAACTACTTGACTTTGACTCTTTTATATATAGGTCACAAATTATGACACAGTCTAGCTATAATTCATCAAAATATTCAGGCTGCAAAATTGCAACTGGTGCAAAGATATCATTAACTTTCATTTACAAACAATGGCTGTGTTGCCTTCTCCCTGAATCACCTCAAGTCATTCTATTTTATTTTCATGAGTTGGCCTTTCATCTTCCACGGATACATTTCTGTTATGCAATATCTAACAAGAGGAGAGTACTGTAAGTCTCCTTATTTTTCTTTTAAAGAGCCTTCTGGATGATTACTGTATTTGCTCATCAGAAAATGGAGTATGAGAACATTCTAATATTTGCCTCTCTAAGGGCCTCATAAAAGAGATTGAGCTATTCTCCAACCCACCTACCTGCCCCCCAAACACTCCTATCACTACCACACACATACAATCTTGCCACTATCCTCAGTCTTAACCTAGAAATATTCCTAGAAGGAAGAGATTTAATTAAGCCTAGTGACATTAGTTATGTGGCTCTTTGCCTGGGAGGAGTAGCCAGGGAGCATGTTAATTCTGATTTCTGATATAATACTGATTCAGCCATATTAATGTTGTGAACCAAAGCTTGGACAATTTTTCAGAGTGTAGAAAATGTGACTTGATATCCCTAAATATAAACTAGCAGCTCTGGGCTTAATTGCTGATGCTTTGATGCTTGTACCGAATATCTAGTTATGTTGATTTTTAAGTAGTTTTCAAGATGCTCAGCAATTGCACAAAGATAATTGCGAAAAATCAAGGAAGTATTCCAAAAGTATATGGAATAGTAAAATATAACGTCTGCCTTGTACCAAAAAGGTAGAGATTACCTGAGCTAAGTTTGCAAATTTCAAAGAAGATTTATAGATCTTGATACTTCAAAGATTTATTCTTTCAGTAGGGCCACCTTTATACTTGATTAATATAACTTTACAGAGACTATAAGAAACAGAAAGCAGAAAATAGGAATACTTCTATCATTTTCCTGTGTGTTAGTTTTACTCCCTAACAAGTGAGCTCCTTGGCATCTGGAAGTTTGAATCTTAATATATATTTTTATGACATATAAACTGTTTAGCTCAATGTTATATTCAAAATGAGTTCTCCAAAAGAAGTTCTTGTCTGAGTGGATCCTGATTCTGACACTTCTGAGACCAGATGACACTTAAACCTTTTCCTGCTTCTTTGCCTTCTTTATCTAGTTATTTTCAAATTCTTCTTTAAAACTCAGCAGGGACAGCCCTGTGTAGAATGAATCTAGCAATATTTTCAACCGATGCACACAGAACAATTTCAATGACTTGGGAAAATGCTCATTAAATAATGTTATTCAATGATATCACAATGCAAAACTATTCCTGACAAATCTGTTCATTTGCAAACCAGTCCAATTTTCCACCCCTTTGTTACTGCCCCATCAAACCTGGAGAAACAGCTTAGAGCTCTGCTTGCTGATGGATCATCAATGATTGGCCCAAGGTTAGAATCTGATCTAAGGGAGTCAATTATATACTCTCTCTCACTGGAATATTTTTTTCTACTTCCTTTTTAAAAGTTTTAACATTTACATACCATTTAGTATGTAAATTTACATTCGTTTTAGTGTACAATTCTATACATTTTGACAGATGCATAGAGCCGTGTCACTACCACCATAATCAGGATACGGAACATTTTCATCATCCCCACTGACCCTAAAAAAATTCCCTTACACTACATCTTGGTAGCCAAATAGTGTCATCACCACTAACTCCCAGCAATCATGGATATGTTCTTCACTCCCATAATTTTGCCTTTCTGAGAATACTATATAAATGGAATCATGTAGTATGTCACCTTTTGCATCTGGCTTTTTTACTTAGCGTAATGCATTCTAGATTCATTCCTCTTGTTGCACATATAAACAGTTTATTTTTATTACTAAGTCAGTAGTATTCCATTGCAAGCATGTACCACAATTTGCTTATGCATTCCCAGTTGAGGGACATTTGGGTTGTTTCCAGTTTGAGGAAATTATGAATAAAGCTGCTATAAAAATTTTGTAGAAGTTTTTTTCATTTCACTTGGGTAAATAGGTAGAATGAAAATTTCTGCTTCATATGGGTAATATATATTTAACTTTATAAGAAACTGACAAACTATTTTCCAAAATAGCCGTGCCATTTTGCATCCCAGTGGCAACATATGAAAGTTCCAGTTGCTCTACATCTTTGCCAGTTTTTTTTAACCGTTCTAATAGGTACGTAATGATATATCTCACTGTGGTTTTGATTTACCTTTCTCTAATAATTAATAATGCTGAGCAGCTTTTGATGTGTTTGTTTGTCATCTGTATGTATTGTTTGGTAAAGTATCTTCAAAACTTTGCCCATATTTTAATTAGGTTGTTGGTTTTCTTATTATTCAGTTATAAGAATTTTTTATATATTCTCAGTACAAGTGTTTGTAGGTATGTGTTTTGCAAATATTTTCTCCCAGTGTGTGGCTTGTCTTTTCATTCTCTTAACAGTGTCTTTTGCACAGCAAACATTTTTAATATTGATGAAGCCCCAATTTATCAACTTGTTTTCTTTTATGGATTATGCTTTTGGTGTCATACCTAAAAACTCTGCCTAACCCAATATCACAAAGATTTTCTCCTATGGTTTTTTCTAAAAGTTTCATAGTTTTATATTTTACCTTTAGATCTATGATCCATTTCTAGTTACTTAATGTTAAAAGCGTCTCATTGGAATTTGAGCTCAGAGGCCCAGAATGAAGTCATCAGTTGATGAAAGACTTCTAAATAAATGGTTTTGATATAGATTTGGGGATAGCTGCCATGTTGTACCAAGTACAAGCTTAATAAGCAAAGAGAAGCAGGAATGAGAGAGATCATGTGATCTCTGAGCAGTGATAAGTGTAAATTAGGATCTTGAATTTCCCATTCTATTTCCCCTGGGGCCTGTCTGAAATCCTTCAATTACCCCTTAACCCCCCCCACTCACCTTGCCTGAGTTAGCCTCAGGGGGTTTCTGATCCTTGCCAACAAATGAACTTTGACAGGAACAACCCTATACCCAGTGTGATGATTTTAATTGAGTGTGTGTGTTTGCACGTTTAAGTAATTTTAAATAACACAACTTGAATATGTAGAGAAAGTATATAAATTCTTTCTTTTGTCTACGGATGCTCTGTTCCCCCTCTCTAGCACCCAGATGTCGTTGCTTAAGAAAACATTAACTAAATTAACTGTCAGATTTAACATTTAGTTTGATCTTATAAATCAAACTCCTTCTTAAAGTGTTATTGGATAAAATGCTAATCTTTCAAATATCCTCCTACTCCCTCTGCTTCTCTGCAGAAAGTAGAAGTGGTTGTATGAATATGGGGGAGGGGGAGGCTCACTGACCTCAGGGCAGAAGGGATAAGGCATGTTCTTCCAGCTCCTTGGCCTTCCTTGCCTCTGGAGCAATGACTTCACCACCTGGATGTTACTAGCCCCAATGCCATCATAGCATCTATCTGCAGCTGGTGGAGCTGGTCACTGGTCTCTCAAAGCTTAGACAAGCCTGGCAATCTAGATCCCTCTCAGGTCTTACAATTCCCACCGAGCCCCAGCTTGAGCTCTCAACCTTGTGTGCCATCACTGTGGTAAGCCCATTTGACAGTCTCCACAGTCACTCTGAATTACTGGGTCCTGCTTTGCCATACGGGAACCAAGGACAGCTCCGAAGAGATGCACTATAGGACCCCTCTCTGCCTGAGCAGGCTGTCTGAGCACGGCGGTAATTTTGCTGTGACTTCACCTCTGATCTGTGGTAGCCAGCCTGGCAAGCTCCTCCCACACCCCCAGCAGACATCAGAAGGCGGGGGTGGGCAAGAACTCTGTTGCTGTGAGCCTCACTTTTCTAACTCACCTCAGGGCACACATCTGATCTCTCCCCTACTTCTCTTTCCTTCTTTCCCCTAAACAATCTGGGGATGGAAGAGAGTCATGGTCTTATGGTCTGGCCCTCCATTAGGCAATTTTTCTGATCTAGCTGATTAAGTGTGGACTTTGATATACTCAAGTAAGGAGACAAAGGATTTAGACATTTCTTTCTCAAAGCAATATCCTGGTTTTCAAGACTATTGACTTGCTGCAAATCCTATTTTTGAAGATTAAAAGTTGAGTACTATCTCATGTTTTCCTGTCTGCTTTCATGGTAGATGGACAGGTGGATACCTCGGACAGAGTTAAGACTAAGGTCAAGTGCTTAGAAAGACAAAAGAAGGGCTTCCCTGGTGGCGCAGTAGTTGAGAATCTGCCTGCCAATGCAGGGAACACGGGTTCGAGCCCTGGTCTGGGAAGATCCCACATGTCGCGGGGCAACTGGGCCCGTGAGCCACAACTACTGAGTCTGCACGTCTGGAGCCTGTGCTCCGCAACAAGAAAGGCCACGATAGTGAGAGGCCCGGGCACCGCGATGAAGAGTGGCCCCCGCTTGCCGCAACTAGAGAAAGCCCTCGCACAGAAACGAAGACCCAACACAGCCAAAAATAAATAAATAAAAATAAATAAATTTCTAAAAAAGAAACCACATCAAACCATTTTAAACTATTATCACCACCACATCCCTCTTTCAGACTACACACACACACACACACAGACACACAGAGTCTAAACAAACTGGTCCTTCTTATACCCAACTTAAAGCCCATCTCAGCACAGACTTCTATCTAAAGCTACACATCCACTCCCACAAAGGCCTTGAAATGATACGTCTTTATTGACAGTATCTTGAAGGGGAGACAAAAGGAGGATTGATTATATTACATGACATATAAGAAAACATCCTCAATTTTTTCTTCATGGCCCTACCTCCCAAGTGTCAGCATGATAACTACTGCCCCGTTATCTCCCTTCTTCCTCATATTTCAGCCAATGCTACGCTGTTTCAGGGCTCTCTTCTCACTTTTACCCCCCTCAACTTTTTCTCACTCTCAGACCCCACCCCCACTCTGGGTTCCAAACTGCTTAGAGTGTAACTCAGTGTCCTCCCTCATGTAAACCCACAGAGCTGCCCTTGGCTCCTCCCCATTCTCTACTCCCACTAACCCGATTAGCACATTGAGGCCAGGAGCCAAACATGGAATCATCTTTGATTCCATCAGGAAGGACAGAAAGCCCACACTGACATGTTAAAATATCTGCCCGGCCACACGCGTGTGCACGCACACACACACACATACACAGGACTGAATACATACATAGAAAATTCCTAAGGAAAACAAATCAAAATGTTGACTGTGGTCCTCTTTGGATGGAAGGATTATAGTTGATTATTTTCTTCTTTATACTTTTTGGAATTTTCAGAAAATTCAATGATGTGCATTGATTTCTTCCATACTTAAAAAAAAAATCAGTTAAGATTTTTAAAACTTGGCTGAAATCTTACTTGCTTCAAGAAACGTGGTCTATTAACCTCCCCCACCTGAATCCCTAGTAATTAATTTTTTGATTAAACATTTAACTATTTATTGATCACTACTATATGGCAGTCTCTGTGCTAGGTGTGTGGATACAATACAATGCCTCAAAAGTCCAATACACAGAGAGGATATTCAAAATAGTAAGCCATCTTTATGGCAAGGTACCAACTATACAGAATGGACACAGGCTAAAGTGCTGGAGTGGGTCTAGAGGCCTCTATCCTGCCTTTAGTTGCTGACTCTGAGGGGACATCTAGGGTGGAAGGGACACTCTGAGGTCATTCACCAACTAAATGGGAGTATTTTCAGTATTTTATCACACTTGTTCATATGTAATTTAGTCCTAGTCTCAAATCTCAAATTATTAAAAACAAATATGCACACACACATATATGTATACATATTATGTATTGATGTCTTCTAATCCTAAATATAAATATGCATGCACACATACACATATATGTTTTCTAACTCTAATTCAGATTTTTCTGTTTTATTTCTATTCCCCATAGTGCCTTGCATAAGTGCTACACATGATAGACATTCAATAAACCCATGTTGACCCCTTGAATCCACTGCCAGGTACTAGCTGGTCCAGACAAGGTCTAAAAACAATGTTTCTCAACGTGTAAGACTCATCCTAGTGAAGGTGTGTAAGATGAAATAGTTGACAAACACAGCATTAATTAACACTTAACTCACAGAGTGATAAAGTTATTCTATTTTCAATTCTTTCTCAACCCTTCCAAAGAAATTGAGGAAAAAATTTTATTTTGGCAGCAGAGTACCCTTCTCACCTCCCTAAAACTAACATCTCCTTTTTAAGAAAAAGAGACCAGGCTTCAAGCTCAGATCCTTTTTAGCCTTGAGAGTCTGAAAACTGTTTTGTCTTCACAGTTTTTGTGTTGAGTCTTCTGTTTTTGGCATGTGATATCCTGTTTCCTTTTTATAAGAGATTTAGGTGAATAAAAAGGTAAGTCAGCAACTTTTTTTTTTTTTTTTTTTTTTTTAAGATTTAGCAAATTTTGGAAAGGTGGATCCACAAATGACTCAAGTGTGGGAAACTCTGCTCTAAAAGCCACTCCTGATAAAATTCTTTCTCTCTAAACCCTGGTGATTGCCTTTGGTCTGGAGTTTTGAACACAATCAGTGGCTCAAGAGTGGGCAAATTAGCACTAGTCCTGGGGGGGAGGTGGGGACCAGAAAGGAGATGGTCTGGATGCTGAGTCTGAAGAAAAAACCACCTGAGCTTCACAAACACACAGTCCTCCATGAACCACCTCCAGTACCAAGACAAGCCTCCCACACCCTTGCCTCACAGATGGCCTTTGTGCAGCTTGCCTCAGATCATTACCCTGTTTTCTCCCAAGAAAATACTCTCAGTGGAAGGGGCAGGTCATACAACTCATTCTAGACCCAACAGCATCCAAAGACTTGGACCTCACTTTTCCTAAACATGATTCAACCTATCCAAACTCGGCGTTATTTCTCTTTATCTTTGAGCTATGCAGAAAACAGAGACGACAGCCACAATTTGCTCTTAAATGTTAGCAGAAACTAATCTAAATTCCTGATCTTAGGAACTCCAGGAGAAATCAAACCAGTGAAATTATATAACGCACAGCCAGGAATGTACCTAAGAAATAATTATAATGAAATTCCCTTGTTATCTGTTAATATTAATTGCCAGGCACTCTATCAGCATGGGGATAAGCAAGTGACCCTGATCTTTCAATTCTTACATGCTAAGGGATAAGATAAAACAATAGATCCCTATCTGGAGAGAAGCAGGCTCTTATTTTTGTGATAAACAAAATAGTGCATTGGTTAAGTCCTATTATCATTTGATAAAGATCCAGGAGAGACTGATGGTCGAGGGCAGAATTCCAAGAGATTTCTTCTGAACAGAATTGTTAGGAGAAAAAAAAATAACAGATATAGAGTGAAAGATTGTTCCAAACGTTACTAATGACATCTACAAGGGAACAGGGTTAAGTCAAGAAGTAAAGGAAGAGGATTATGGCAGGAAGGTTAGGAATGAAGACATCTAGGCTGATTGTTGTCGGGTCAAGATTATAGGAGCTAAGACACAATACCATAAATCACTGAAACAATCACACAAGCAGTTGATTCTTTAACATTTTGATTATCTAATAACTATGTTCAGATGTATCGAAATCAGTACAGACTTAATTCTTCAAACCAACCTCTTAGATTTCACATTAAAGATTACAGGTGGGGACTTCCCTGGTGGTGCAGTGGTTAAGAATCCACCTGCCAATGCACGGGACACAGGTTCGAGCCCTGGTCTGGGAAGATCCCACATGCTGCGGAGCAACTAAGCCCGTGCACCGCAACTGCTGAGCCTGCATTCTAGAGCTTGCGAGCCACAACTACTGAAGCCTGCGCACCTACAGCCCCTGTCGCAACAAGAGAAGTCACTGCCACGAGAAGCCCGTGCACCACAATGAAGACCCAACACAGCCAAAAATTTAAAAAAATTTTAAAAAGACTCTAGGTGTTCTCTAAGAATAAGGCCAGTAGAACCCATGGTCGGAATCCTGTCTGGCCTCCCAAAGTCCTGACAGGTAATCCCACTGACATTGACAAAATAGCCAAAGCAGAAGTGGACTGCCGCCAGCTGCTTTGACATTTTGCATTTTATATTTTCAAAAAAACACTGCGTACTCACGACTTTTGGAAAATATATTCACATACCACATGTGAATATGTTAGGAATCAATCAAAATCTTATTTATTTAAAATAGGGCAATGGAAAATTCCTTTGTTACTAATAAAGCTTCATTACAATAAATTTTAATTCAGATTGACTGCACTCAAATATCACCCATATTATAAAATAAAGTACTTATTAATAGTAAAAAACACAACAAAGAGTTAAATCGGCAGTTGCTTATATAACATAACAAGTATGTCCCAAAGTCCTATATTTTGAAATTCCTCTTCAGTAAAAAGTTAAAATCACACATGCCAGAGTTTTATGCCCCCAAGATCTGATTTAGCAGCTACTACTTAGTAAGAGAGTCCTAGATTTTCATAAAATTTATGATAAAAGAATTTTACATTAATATTTAAGGCAAACTATGCAACCAGGCAACAGACATAGATACCTACACATACCCATGATTATAACCAACCAAGGCTAAGTCTCGGTCTTTTTAAAATATATTTGCAAACACAGTTAAAGCCATGCCGATGTGTTCAGCTTTCACAATTGTTGATTTCACAGCTAGAAGTTACCTTGAAGATCACGTTGCCTGAGGAAGCCGAAACCCAATACTAGCCGGACCTGGGTTCAAACACCCCAGCTAGCGTGACTAAGTGACTCTGAGCAGAGCTCTTAGATTTTCTGAGATGCCACAGGAAACAGCACAGCTAACTGTACCCACCTTATCGGGCTCTTTGGAGGAGCAGACGAGGTACAGTCTGTCAAGCCCGCAGCAGTGCCTGGCATGGAGGACGGGCTCAATAAACGTGGGCTGCCGTCATCAGTCTCATCAACAGCAGCTGCATGATCCTAAATGAGGTAAACGAGGACTTGACCAAGATCAAACAGCTAGTAAGTGGGAGAGTTAGGGCTTGAATCAGGTTTTCTGAATTTTCATCCCGTGCTATTGCCACTTAACCACAGCTGCCCCTGATGTTTCATCCAGTTAAAGATCACGTTTGTAAGAGATTGATGAACGTGGTCACCCCGCAGTTTCTGCTCAGCTGCATTTCGACTTTGCAGGGAAGCCTCAGGAACTGCGTGTGATGTGAGATGAAATCACATTGCAACGGGGTCTTTAAGCCAGTTAGAGAAATTCCTCTTGTGTTCCATTAGTTTAATTATGACACAGTTAAACAGACTCTGAGAAATTTCAAACCTGGGAACATGTGCCCACAGAGACACCCAGGCCCTGGCAGTGGTTCTTAATTGCATTCCTCAGTCAGGTGTCAAGCAGAGCTCAGGCACCAGCACACAAGCCAGTTTTGTTTAGAATACCTCCAAAAGCCAGCCAAGTGGCAAATGCGGACATCTGTACTAGACTGTGGCTGTCCTGTTTTTTCAGTCTAATCTGTCAAGATAACCATTTCCCCATTCTCTTAAACAAACACAGACTTCCTTGTTTAAACACCATAACAGTTCTAACAGAACACACAGCTTTTAATCATTCTGCGTTAAGTACACTGGCAAGAGTCTGAGAAAAGAATCAAAACATCTTCAACGTAAACTGGCTGATTTTGCTGCTTTGCAAATCCCAAGAAAAAGGAGAGAGAAACCTGGAATCCTAGGTAAAGGAATATAGCATTGTAGGAGAAACTGGAGTGAGTTTTTAAATTATCATTGAATTAGAAAATGCCATGGGGAGGAACCCAGTTCAGCTTCTAAAGAAGAAAAAGAAAGAAAAAGAAATTGGGTCCTGGTTTGTTTGTTTTTTTTTCCGCTGCAAAATGATTTAAGTTTAGCAAATTTAAGTCCACTGCTTCAATTGTTTTGTATTATTTATAAAAGCAACAGTAATGCCTGAGCTGAAAGCTGTGCTTGGGAAAGCTATTTAAACGGGAGCAAGGTTGCTTCACCACTCATTTAACTCCCTCTGGAAAGCCCTTTAGTATAAAGCTGTCACAGCACGGTGCATATTATTTTTCATTGATGAGGTGTCCTGGGTCATTTCCTAATATTTGAGAATAGACACGGAAGGGTTAGGGGAGAGACTTTCACAGTGGAACGAGCAGGAATATTGACAACGCGGAAGTTCAGTTCGTGCTTCTTCAGCCTCACCACTCTTGATTTCACTTGCAAAATATCCAAATGCACTCTGAAATGTGAAGAAGTTAATACTTACATAAAACCCTGATATGTTTTCTACTTTTTTTTTTTTAAGAGAAAAATGGTGGTTAAATAATACAAACTCTACACTGTCCGTGCTTGAGCATGGAGCATGTACAGGCTTTGAGATCTGACCGACTTGGGTTCACATTCTGGTTCAATGACTCAATCGTGAGACTTTAGACAAGTTAATACACCTTTCTGAGCCTTAGTTTCTTTATCTGTGAAATGGGGATAAAAACAGCTTATTCACAGAGTATTTGAGAAGAGGAGATATATTTGCAATGGTTAAGTGCCTCATAAAGTTAGCAATAATTAAGTAAAATATCATAATTAGAAAATGTTCTAACATAAAATTCAAGTGAATAGAGTTTACATATAACATATGGGTTATCAGCTTTACAAAATGAGAAAATAATTTATCGTTGAGATACTAAACCCATTTAAGAGAGATAATGCTCTGTCAATCACGCATATAATTCCTTATGGAGAAAGGAGTCAGAATTTACACAGTTGTCATGGTCATCCCAACACAGCTGGCTGGGCCACGTTCCCTGGACACAGGTAGGACCCCAGTCTGTAGGCTCTTGAATGTGGTCTCCTCCTTGTAGACTGTGGTCCGACCCACAGAAGGCTGGAGGACACAAGTAGGGTGGGGTTGGCTGACCATTCAAATCTTCCACTTGAATGACAAAGTCATTCTTGTAAGGCAGCTATGCTCACCCTTATACCACCAAGGCGACCAAGTCATTCTTAATGAGGACAATAGCAGCAAAGACCAACAGAAGCTGACTGACCATCATTTGGCCTCAATGGAAAAATTCAGGAGTTGGGAGCAACAGAGGCCTGTGCCGAGGAGACAAGGAAACTAAGCCACAGACCTGAAAATTCTTGTTCTCCAGGACGCCTAACTGTGTGGTAAATGAGATTATTTCTAATCATTCTTTATTTTCTTATGAATCCTCACAATAAATACCCTAATTGAAGTAACCTGAATATATATTGGTTACTTTTCAACCTGAAAGAGCCAAACAGCATCATTTTATCTTTGATGATTCAGGAGGAACTTACGGATCTCAAAACACTGGAGGGTCAGAATTATTCACATCAGTTACCGTAAGAGCATAGATGTCTAGCTACTTCCTCTTGAGATTTATGTCTGTATTCTGATGGCTGCTACTAAATAGTGGGTAACACTCATGAGGGTCTCTTGAGCTCAGTGTAATACTTTAATTAAACAAATAGTTATTAACACTCTATGTGTACTAACTAGATGTCTACTGTATAAAAACACATTGCTAAATATTATGAATAATTAACAAATGAATACAAAGTTTTCCTCTCCTCAAAAATATTACAACTTAATGGGATTTGACAAGTTCATAAGCACTGACTATGAGAGAGAATATGATAAATGCGGTGAGAAGTAAAACTTTTACCACAGTCCAGGTAACTATGTGAGGTGATGGATGTGTGAATTAGCTTCAATGTGGTAATCATTTTGATATGACTATCAAATCATCACATTGTATACCTTAAATATATACAATTTTTATTTGTCAATTATAGCACAATAAAGGCTGGGGTGGGGAGGGAACTGCAAAAATACAGCTCAGTAGGTGAAGTAAATCATTGGTTGAAATAAATTTTGAAAAGCAACAACGACAACAAAAGTTTGACCATGATCCAGAGTTGGAAGAAATTACAGGCATTTGGAAGAAGAAGTGTGCCCAGGAATCAGGGAAGATCGTGGTGGGGCTTGACTCTCAACATCTTGAAAACCCAGTAGAATTTCAGCGAGAGGATGAAGCAGGGGGAGGGGGAGGGGGAGGGACAGAACGTGAGCAGGGACGGTGGAGAATATTTGGGGATCACGTCAGTATCACTGATTGACTGGCATCCAGAGAATTTGTAGTAAAAGATAAGGATGGAAGGAAGTTTGGGGCCAGGGAATGAAGGCCTTGAAATGTCACAATAAAGAACTCAGAATTTACTTTGTAAGTAATGGAGTCTAGAGAGGTTTTTGAGCAGGGAATGATATAATCAGCTGAGTTGGAGTCTGACACATGCTTCCACACTTGAATACCTTTTCTATAAAAATATGACTTTATCAAAATATCTTTATGACTAAAATAGCACATACTTATAAAATGTGAAAAAGCAATAGAAACACAATAAAGACTAAGAATTTAAATAGTATAACATCAACGTATAATGTGGCTTCAATTTGCCTTATCAGTGAAAGATGTCAATTTTCTCTCCTAATAATCACTTGAAGCTGATTCCTGCAACCAATATTCTTTTCTTCACAGAGCATGGAACCAACTAGTACTATTTGTCTGTTTCTTTCCTGAGGCTACAGCATAGAGTAGACATAAAGAGTGTGAGATAGACTGCACCAAAACTGGAATTTTCATCCGTAATTCCTGTAGTATAAACTGGCACTTCCTGGGGAAGGGAGGGACCAGGACTCTGGGGTTGGCAGATGCAAACTATTACATAGAATGGATGGACAACAAGGTCCTACTGTACAGCACAGGGAACCATAGTCAATATCCTGTAGTAAACCATAATGGAAAAGAATATGAAAGAGAATGTATATACATGTATAACTGAGTCACTGTGCTGTGCAGCTGAAATTAACACAACACTGTCGATCAACTCCACTTCCATAAAAAACAAATGATAAAAAATAAAAAAATAAAAATAAATTGGCACAGCCCCTTTGGAGATCAATTTGGCATGTGTATTAAGAGCTATAGAGTTCATATCCACTGAGCCAGTATACCCCCTCTGGGTCTCTAGTCCAAGGACATTTTAAAAAATGAGAAAGTGTTAGGAATTGGTAAGATTATTATAGAGTTACACATATATGTGAAAGAAAATAAACAGAAACAAGTTTTTTAAAAATAGGAGGAATCCTTAAATGATGGACCGTCTCCTTCATCAACTATTATACAGCTATTTTAAATCATAATGATGAAGAAGACTGTAGGAACATGCAACAATGTTTCTGTGCTAAGTGTAAAAAAATTAGACCCAACACATGCACCATGATTATAAACTGTGTAAAAAAAAAATCATATAGAAGAGATTGGATGACAATAGATAAAAAACAATGATTCCAATTTGTGTTGGGATAATTTTATGAAAGGAAATGGGTTTTTCCTCTATTCTGTCTTCCAAAATGCTGTCATGTTGTTATAATTAACAAAGAGTAAAGGAAAAAACAAAAAAGATTAAAAACAGAGCCGTAAAAAAAAAAAAAAAAAAAAAAAAACAGAGCCGTAGGAGGAAGCTAGCAGTGCCTTTAAGATAAGATGTGAAGAAAGCAGCAAGTGGCCCTGAGTGGCTTCTTTCCTGGCAGACCCCACGGGGGCACAGAGTGCTGTGCAGCTTCCCGGGAGACCCGAGGCTGCCAAAGTCACATAGCATAGGGTGAAAAATGAGTTCCACGAGGATTTTGTCCTCTTTGGTTCCTGTATGATGGAGCCTTAAGAAGATCGGGAAAGGGAAAACAGAGGTATGTGTGACATTTCATTGAGCTGTAGTTCTAATGTACAGATCATCAAACAACGCCCTCTATATTCTCTTCTCAAATGCTTATATAGAGTATGGTTTCCTTCTTTTTCCTCCCTTGGGAATGAGAACTAGGAAGTTCAGAAATAGAATCCCCTGAATAAAGTCACTGTTTACCAGCTGATCTTAGCACCATACATTTAGAAACAGAGCTATTTCATTCTCCTCTTAAGTAAACCAGTAAAAACAAAATGTTTTCTGGTCACAACTGAGACCGAGATGAAGACCTTCCTAAATGTCTTGTGTGGCATCATAGAATGTGTATTTAATTGCTGGCTACAAATAGACAACGTTTTATCTCTACATTTCTCAGAATAATCTTATCTATAGAATTATTCATAATTCTACAAAATGTACAGCAACCAAAAGAATAAAAAAAAAGTGCACTACCATATACAATGAGGCAAGTTAAATTCTTACAAGGATTTAAATATTATTCAATAATTTATGTGCTGCTTGGATTAAAACAGTTTTAAAGGGAAAAACTGATTCAAAGGCAATTAGTACTGTTAAATAAAAGTTTTGCTTTTCAGGACTTTCATTATTTACAAGACATTTTTATCATTAATTTAAATGACAACATTTAACTAGCTTGCTACCATGTATGTTGAATAAGACAGAAACCAATGTTTTTCTCTGCACCCATTTTTACGTGGAACCTCTTCCCATTGGTAGGTGGCTGTTCTGATCTGGCCTGGGTGCTGGAGTTATTTTGGGGGTGTGCAAACATCTTTAACCCTGCTCCTCCTGACTGTTGTGAGGGAGATAACACAGAAAATGCAGAGTCTTGGCAGTATTTCACATTTCATTCCAAGGAGAAGGCAAAGGTTAAGAATGAAGAAAATGAAGCAGGCAACCACGTGCGGCTTGCTGTTCTGCAGAGGAGGATTCCCTGACACAAGCAGAAGAAAGGCTCATGAATGAGATCGTGTCAACTTCCTCCGCTTACATAGTAATGCTGGCCTCCTTTCCTTTCAGAAAAACAAGTCATGCGTGCACCCGAGTTCAGGGCTGCATTGTCAAATGTTTCCGAAGTCCCAGTGACAGCACAGTGACACAGGTCCAAGGGAAAGGGCCAAGCCAGCTTTTCGAGCCCTGGTCTGAGGGTCCTACAAGAATATACAGAGTCCACTCTGCATGTCAATGAAATCTGAACCTCACATCGTCTAATAGTCAATAAATCTCTGGAAACATGTGCTGAGTGAGTGGCTTGATTTGGGAAGGGGAGCACTTTTTCAAGAATCTCAAGATGGTGTTTGGCTGGCTTTTGGGCTCAGTGATACATTTTAAAATGTTCAAGGGGAATGATTCTGGGTTTGGGCAATGCCACTATTCACAGAGAACAAGACTCAGTCAAATCATTTCACAGATGAACTCTAAGTCATAAAGAGTTTTCTAAATTATATTTTAATCCATGGATTAGTACACTTGATTTCTTTTATGATTTTTTTTTCTCATAAATTATTTTTGCTTTCCAGAATTGATTCTAATTAGGGAATATGCCATCAATTCCCAGAGTAGGCATTAACTCATGGTAGATGGAAAGGCTCAAGATCATAATATTTTATAAATGAATGAGCTTCCCATAATCCGGATCTGACATTACCCAATTGTTTTATGGACAAATCGGCCTCTAAGTTACTGAAGATTAAACAATGAGTAATATGTTGCTATGGAAATTCTATATTAAAATCAGATGTGTATAAATGTCTTCATTTTGATTTTTTTTTTTTTTTTTGGTTGTTGTTGTTGCATATGTGAATTTATTTTAAGTCTCTTTGTAAAGACCCCTAGCTGGATGGCAGACCATTAGCCATCTCTGCCGATGGCAGAAGTTACTGATAGGGTATTATTCCAGCAACACTCTCCCACCTCAAAGTAAGGTCCTCAGGAGGTATCTCTATGGACTGTTAGTGGTATTCTTTAGGATTTCAGAAACAAAGATACCTCACTGCGGGTAATTTGACAATACAGTGCATGTTCTGCTAGCGGCCCCCCAAAGAGCCAAATTCCCAGGGTAGCTGATCTCTCCTGGTCCCGGTTCCTGGCACCGCACACAGATGGCCAGCGTGGCCCATCCCTAACGGGCTCCTCTCGAGACAGAATATCTGAGCACTGCTGCTCCCATCAGCTGTACTGTACACTAACCAAGAGTAACCTGTGTTTGCTCGTCAACCAGGTTATACAAATTGCCCTTGTTATTATGATTACGTCATTTATTTACTATTTAAAACACACTGATAAAATAAAAGTGCCCGAAGAAAGAGATCTGTACTTTCTCTGAGGTTTGTTTTTGTTTTGTTTCGTTTTGTTTAATGTCTTCAAATTAGGTGTAGGTGAAAAAATTGTAAATGACTGGTGGGATAATATAAAAATTTAGGAAGATTTTGTTTTCAGATTTCTTCAAAAATGTAAGTTCCTTTTCCTCTAAAAAAAAAAAAAAAAAAACAAAGAAAACACACAGTTGAGATGCTCATGCAGAAAAGATTACGCAGGACATGAATCACTGGCCCAGAAAAGTGTTAGATTAATGCACATTTATATGCTATAAGTTAAAAGAAAATGTCTAAAGTATGTGTCCATCATCACTCATGATTCCCTGTTTTAACTGATGTTCTTTTTACAAACCCCCGAGCTACCAATCCCTGATGATTTCGAATAGGAGGATCTCGACCGTAGTATACAGAGAAATATTCTGTACTATATAGGTTTCTCCTGTAGTATATAGAGTGCCCTGGAGGAAAGAACCAAGAATCAGAGACATGATTCAGGAAGTTATTTTAGTAAACACAAGAAGGAATGAGAACCTGAACTATGGTGATGACAAAAAAGTAAGAGGTGTATATAAGAGAAACTGCAGAGTAGAAGTAACAAATTCCTGACCATTTAGGAGGAATTAACGAGACTCCAAGGTTTGAGCACAGTGGTAGGTCACACTTGGAAAGACACAGGGGGATCGGAAAAGGAAGCTGGTGTACGGGGAGGACAGGGGTTTAGGTTTCAGATTTATTAAGGTGAAGACAGACAAAGACATCCAGGTGGAGATACCTGAAGGTCATTAGGAGGTAGTTCAAAATATAGGAGAAACATTTCTATTTCACTAACAGGAATACAGGTTTAGAAGTGGTAACGTAGACAGTAGCAGTTAAAGTTCTGAAGACGGAAGAAACCTGAAGAAAAGACAAAAGAGAACAGTGACCTGAGGGGGGAAAAAAAGATCTAAGTTTGAGGGCAAAAGGAGGGAGAAGAGCCACAAAAGAGAAAGAAGAGTTCAATAAACAAAGATAAGATTACAGCGGGACAAGTCTCAGACTCCAAGGGAGGAAAAAGTTGGGGATGTGGCAGACGTCAAGGACAGATGCTTCAGAGAAATGCCATTCAATCTGTCACTCACCAAGCCCCGCTCAAGGAAGCACTCTCATTGGAAAGGTGAGGGTTTCGACTGAGATTTCTACACAAGGATTCAAAACGTGAAGGACTGAGCACCTGGTGAGGAAGAAGGGGCAAGGGCAATAGAGAGCTCAAGAAGTTTGATGGTGAAAAGGAGGGAGACAGCATTATGCGTTAGGGGCTACGATGGTTGAGCAGTTGAGATTTTTTTAGCTGATCGTGTTTATGTGAGAAGGGAAGGCAGCATTAAAGACGATAGAGGTGGCAACATAAACCCGAGGGGAAGGGCCCCAAGGAGGTGGAGAGGGAGGAGGGGAGTAAGAGAGCAAAAAAGGGCAAACTTGGTAAAAAGGAAAATGACCTTCTTTCTTAAAGACAGGAGTGAGGAAAGAGAGAGGGTGAGGAGAGGATGAAAATTGAAAATGAGAACTCACCACAGAAAGAAAATACCACAGAAACATATTTTTGGTTGGTTTTTTCTTTTAACCTAGAGAAACATTACACAGACAATCATGGCATCTGGTAGAACCAAGAAAAGACTGAATTCATTTCTGAATTTCTCTTCATGCTCTCCAGTCATGGCTGGATAGAACAGACACCTAAAGGCCCGAGTCAGGGTCCTGGCATAGATAACAGCACAGTCTTTTCGGGGAATCCACTTTTCTGAGTAATTCCTCCTTCTAATGCTCACAGCATCAGCACGAACCCTTCAGCACACAGAATTTCTATAGCTGTGGTTGGTATTTCTAACTGAAGCCCCATCACGTTACTTGAGTATTTGCTTCTCAAAAGCAAAGCCTTGTGAAGACACGGATGACAATTCCCAGCTCCCCCTGTCAGAGGGCTTCACCCGCAGGCCTTCCCTACCTGTTCACAGCCTCTTAAAAACGTGCCAGATTGAAACATGAAGAAGTTGGGCTGGCTTTTTCTTTCTAGAAACTTTGAACAGCTGAGGCATTTAGAAGTTAACGTGATAGGAATCAGCCTTTCCTGGGTTATTTCAATCTTAGGCTAAAGCATTTCAATTGCACTGAGTAATCATGTAAGAGGAGAGAGACATTCTCTGTCCGGTGAACATGAACGCTTGTACACACTTATCTTACTAACAGGTGGAAGGTAAATACCCTGTATGATTAGAAGGGAGGGCCTCCCAATGCCTCGCTATCCCAAGATACGTCCGCCATGAGGTTGCTCAACTCCTAGATAGATAGTCCCATTTCATTTCTGCTCATGAGGCCACTGTAGTTTTACAAGTCACCTTTAGGCTGAAAATAATCCCAAGAGAGGAGATAATCATTAACACTTTATACATTGGTGTGTCAAATCTGTCCGCCTGTCCAGAACAATGAAGGACAGAAAGGCAAGGGCGGCAAATGGTCTAGACTCTAGATCGGCCAAAGGGGAGTGCAAGCCTGGGCGGAAGCTTCGGTAGACGGAGGAATCTGAGTGGCCAGCCTGGTCCCCTGGAGCAGGCACAGGAAAATAAGCGCGCGGGGCAAGTGGGGGAACGCTTCCTCAACTCACCAAGGACCACAAAGGCTTGTAGATGGGGCCCATTCCAGAAGAAACAAACTTAACAAGGTCATATGCGTTATAGCCCACCGTGCTGCTCCACAGGTGAAACTCCAGTCTGGTGACACCTTACCCCCGACCCCTGCCAGCAGTCCGCTCTCTGTGTCTGTTCAGACAGGACCAAGTTGTAAGATAAAGGGCGTTAGAACACTAGGTAGACAATCAGACCAGATGATGCTTAAAATCTCTTCTATAATAATATCAAGATTCTGTGAGTCTATAAAATACTGCTGAATGTTGTCCAAAGCTTAGAATTTCAAAGGTGTTGGGTTAGATAAAGACTCCCTTACAATAAAGATTTTGTCTTTTTAAATAATGAATCCCAGCTCAATTTTTAAATTTATTTCTTGATGGATTTTGAGCACAGAGAAGTCGGAAAGTTTGTAAATACATTTCATTTAGCAGTTGAGGAATCCTGGCTACCTCATGCACCACTTGATGTTATTTTGAGATAGCAAAGGGAATGGGAAAGAAAAATAATGTTTAGTGTGCAACTATTAGGCACTTTGCAATTCATTATTTACTTCTCTTTAATACACATCCATTTTGTTTTGTTATCCCCACCTTAGAGATGAGAGAATTGATACCCCTTGAGGTTAAATAACTTGCCCAGGGACATAAAATCAAAGGGCACAGATTCAGGGTCTAACGAGAGTGTTTCTGATACCAAATCTCATGCTCCTTCTACTATGCTTATGGCCTATCTCATACTTTGAGTTAAATATAGACACTTCTTGATTGATTCCACCAAATCATCCATGTTCAGTGGAGAAAGTCCTAAGTTTTAAGCGTAGCTATAACACAAGGACATTCTTGATCTGAGTACAGCCCTTGGTAAATAATCTTTTATCAAAGAAGGACATTTTTATGCCCATTCTATTCATAGTAAGAATTTCAATTGATTGAAATGTGGTAAATCCTTAAAGCATTTTAAGTAGCAAATATTGAAATACAGTACTGTGTGTTTTATAATATATGTTAAAGCAGATTTAAAAGCAAAAATACAATGGGGTCCTTAAAAAAAGAATTTGATACTCTAAAATATGACCAATACAATTAATCTTGCATATTCAAATAGGATGCTTAAAAAAATTTTAACTCTAGAATAGTTAGAATTCCTGTTCATATGACCATTGTAGATCTTTTTTTACCCCGGTGTTTAATTTAAATGTTTATGAAAGTACTAAATAGAGTCCCTTAAAATATGGTGACAGACTTGCTAGCAATTAGACATATGATCATATATGCTTTTTTAAAAAACCATATTCTCTGATCCAGAGCAAACTATGTAGGCTATGCCTTTCCTTAAATTAGAGTAAGTGAAAAATAAAAGTAGATTTTACCCCTACACAATTTGAAACTATTTATAAGAAATCTACAGAAAAAAGTTGAACTTCATGAAACTATTTGGCTATTCTCTTCACGAGGTTTGAGTCCCACAAGCATGCTTCTCCAAATGTATGATTCCCCCTTCAAGAAGAATCAAGCAGAGGCTAATTATGAGTTATTTGAGGTTTTAATGGCTCCTCTGTAGGAACTGCTAAGAATAACAAGGCTCTGGCCTTTCTTTAGTTCTTGGATCACATCCTACTCTGGAACTTCACAGACCACCAGTGCCTTGGACTGTGGCTATGGCATTCAGACTGGACCACCTAATGTACCACACTGGTGGTGTCCAGCTCTATCTAGCCTTTAATAAATAAGCTCAATATGCTGAAGTTTTAGATTAAGAAAGTGATAAAACACAGAATCCATCGACTTATTACCTCCTCCAAAATTTAAGGGACGGTACTGCTTTGCATGCTAAGCTACACCATCTATTAGCAGCACATATAATTATAACCCGGGTCCAGTGACTATGTAAGCATCTAAACCAGAGGAGGAGGGCAGCTTAGTTCCAAGAGCTGTTGATCTCTTTTAGTTATTAACCAACCTCTTCTGCAAAGATAGGTTCCAGGATGAATCCCAGAGTTGGGAAAATCATGCCAAACACTTCAAAATTCTTAACATACTTCAAAGTAACTACTGCTGTCCTGTGACAATTTTTGACTTAGTATCTTAGGAAATTCTTTTCCGTGGACATATATCTGATTTTATAATAGACATCAATAGGGAAATGGGATTTGCTTTGCAGAAATTCACTTTATAGCCAAATTTGCCAGCATGCATCTATTTCATAAACTGAGAGATGAATTTATTTATGTTCATATCTATCATCTCTATATCTGCTTACCTCTCTGGGGCTTCCTTCATGCAGAATCTGACAGGAGAAAATTGAGTAGAGAAGAAGTTGGTTAATTTAACAAATATGATAGAGCTTGTGGGGGAGTACTCAATGTAACATTTGTAACCATCTCGCAGAACCTTCCTGATAGACTGAATCACTTACTTGCCTCCCGGCTCCTAACCCTTTCCACCTAAAAAATAAAACTACCTAATGAAGAAAGTGTTATTCTCACTGTGTTATTCTCATCCCTATTTCACAGATTAGGAGACAAAGGTTCTGTGATGTTATTTGATTTCCACAGGATCACAAAGTTAACAAGTGTGGTGTGATGAGCTTAAAAGAAAGGTTCTTTCATGCCTTTTGATCCCAAATTCCTTTCTTTTTTTTTTTTCCACTAAACCACACTGTCTTGTTTGCTCCGCCTGACGATACAATGATCATTTTTCTTTTCTTTCTTGTGGTTCTATTTTTCTTCCTACAGAATTTCTTTTCTCACTTCTTCACCCAACTGAACAAAAAATAGTTTAATGAATTCCAAATCTTCAAAATCAAGGTATCTTTTCTATAATTGTCTCTGAATTTTCTGATTAGAAGTAAGATGCTGACCCAGCTTTATTTCAGGTCAGATCAGTCTTTAAGCCAAATTGCAAAACTCAGACTGTGTGTGTGGTGGGAGGCGGAGGGACCAGTCCAGACATCCAGGTGGAATCTTTAGGTCGGACTCAGTACTAACACCTCCTTGTGAGGGGCAGGAAGGAGACCCCGAGCAGCAGAGTCATTTATTTGAGCTTCAGATTATTCACCTTCCTAACTAATCAATAATTGTTATAATTAAAATTGATAGCTGCAAATAACATGACAGAGGGCTGCTGCCAGAATACTGATTGCGTCTTTGGCTTCGAAAGATAGGCAGCAGCGTGGAACACTTATTTTCCAATTTGCTTTTAGCTGTGTGCAAATTGCTTTCGCTGTATCCAGCTGATTTAGACCTTGCCTGGAGGTGCGCTAGATTAATTGGGAGCCTCACATTCATTGCTTACAGAATGGACTCTGTAATTGGCGAGATTTGTTAGTGCCAGTTATAAAATAACTATATAGTAATGCTTTTAGCTGTCCACTCCTTACTCTTTCCATGAGAGGGGAGGGGAAACAATTAGAACCCATCTGACGATTAAGATGGGCGTTTTTACATAAGGACTAAAAGGCATGGAGCTACAGTCAATATTTTATACAAGCAAACATTAATGTGAATACGGTATTGATTTTTTTCCAAAACCTGAAAAAGTACTTGAGTGTATGAAAGAATTTTTTTATCTTTGTCTTTGTTGTGTCTGAACCTTAGATAAGAGAACCCACTTTGTTCAAACTATGAGGAGATTTTTCAAAATGCTCTCTCTCCTTACTGCACTGAGTTAAACAGAACAAGCACTCTTTCTTACTTATTGCCAAATGGAAGAAATAGGAAAAATCCTGAGGCCCCAGTTGGGTGCCCTCCAGGTTGTCTTGTTTCTTCTGCTCTCCTCTTTGGGTCCCAGGGTACCACGAGGGCATTCCCAATGCCCAGTTCAAATATCAGACAGAGCTCAATGCACATGAGAGTCATTTTTGGCAGGAAGGCATTATTTTTTTTTTTTATTTTTCAGGAGCAAAACTTGGTAGGCCAAGAACATAATATAAACTATAACACCTGTTAGAAAAACAGAGTTATTTGTTTTCTTAGCCCTTAAAAAAGTATCTTGTGTCACCAGACTTAAATATGCAAAGCTGTCCCTTCCATTTCTTAAATGATGCTCGGTTTATTGCTATGCATACCAAATTGTACAGAGACCATTCTCACACATACTCCAAAACCATACATATCCATAGAGCAGAGATGTCAGCCAAGGCTGTCACCTGGGTGACGAAATCGCAGCTCAAACGGATTTATGTAAACAAACAAAGGAGTGGGGGACGGGTGTTTATTGGTTCAGATAAATGAACAAGTACACAAGAAGGCTGCTTTAGACACCACTAGATTCAGGGGCTCAAAAAGGTATCACGACTGTTTCCCTCCATCCCCTGGCTCAACTTTATTTCACGTTAGCCGCACTTTCAGGAAAACCCTCACCACCTGGAGGCCCCCGTTAGACTCAGATTTATATTCTATCTCTTCAGCAACACCACTGAAAAGAAAGTGCTTCTGTCCCAGTAGTTCCGGCAAATTGTCAGACCTAAATTTCACAGTGAGTCACTTGCTGACTCCTGAACCAATCACTGTGGCCAGGAGGGAAGAATATGCTCATCAGCCACACCTGAGCCCCGGGCTCCACCTGGAGAGCGAGTCCCCCAAAGGAACACTGAGGTAAAGTGACCAAAGGCGGGGAGATGGATGCCAGGCAGAAACAACAAATGACCACAACACTCAGAAATGAAGTGGTAGTGAACTACGAGTGTTTCTAGTAATACTTCTTAAACTTCATTCATTTATACCTTTAGGATCTAATTAAAACTAAAGACCTTTCCCTCCAGAAAAATGTCTATGTGACCATGTCACGCAAAATGCTGCCTGCTATTTCGGGAGGATTCGTGCATCCCCGGAGCCTAGCTGATAACATGGAAACAAGAACATCTTTCTGAGGTAACCAACAATTTGAGAAGTATCTGCATCTCATAGATAAGTACAATTTTAGGTTTTCTTTTCCTTCCAAGTCTGTTGTTGTTTTTCTTTACAAGCAATTTTGTTTGTGCAGAATTCCCCTTATGCAGCTATTCGTTATCTTTGTTGTGAATAAACTCTGAAAATCTAAACTGTGCCAAATGACTATTTTGTCCAGATGATAGATTGTCAAGGACCAAGCTTTCAATCAGATGACTCACACAGTGGCCGCAAGAGTGATGGCGGCCCTTCTTTATTTGGCACAAGAAAATGAGTGTTCTGAGCTAAGGCTGTGCAGTGAGTCTAATTTAAGGACTCAGCGTGAAGACATAGACTGCCAAAAATAAAAATGTTCTTTCATCTTCTTATATCATGTAGGACTATATGTGACTACTAACGAGGAAAAATTATACATAATAAGGCAACTTTTTTCACTGCTACGATTAGAAAGAGAAACTGTTTAAACATTGAAGTGACTGCTCAAAACAATGTATTTCATAAAGTTCACCTCAGAAATGTGAAATTGAATAAATTAAAATAATCCTCACAATTAAAAAGTTTAGTTAACTACACATCAGAGGGAAAAAAGACAATTTTAGCAAAAGAAAAAAAAAAAAAAGAGTATTGTTCCAAAACAATCTTCACAGAAAGAGGTTTTGTCCTGTGTTTGCAAGACAGGATCTTAGCATCTGCTAGGAATAAAAAAGAAAGATGGAGAGAGAAAGAAAGGGAGATGGGGGAGGGAAGATAACTTCAGTTCTTGCGTTTGGATTTTGGAAAAAAGAAGGGTTTATATGAAAGCTCAGATAAAAGAAATGGAAAAATCTCCACAATCATCACGTTCAACTTTTACTGAACATTTTGTCCTTGAAGATAGAAGGAACTGCTGTATTTCAAGACCAATAATTCCTGAAACAATTTATCAGCAAGTTCTGTAGCTGTTGAATAAGAACAAAGTTAATGGTAGGATGGGGTAAGGGAACTGAAAACAGAAAAAAACCTGAGTATGAAAAAGGACAAGATGACAGATACAAATTTCAAAATATGTAATATAAATTTCATATACACACACAGAGAAATATCTGGAAGGATATGCACCAACTAATGAGAAATGGTTATTCTTTAGGAGTTGGGGGGAGGACTAAGAGGGGAGACTTTTATTTCTTTTATTATTCCTTTTTGCTTAAATTAATTCTTAAAATTTCTTTTATTATTCCTTTTTGCTTAAATTAATTCTTAAAATAATCATTTAGTTATATATGATTTGTGCAATGAAAAAATTATATAACAGAAATAAAAATGTTTAAAACATGAGAATAAGGATTTCTGGTATAAACAATGAGACAGTTTGACTCAGGATTTCTCTTTTCTTCCTGGAAACTGTTCTGAACAGCCATGACTACGCAAAAAAAAATTTTGTATAACACTTGGATACCAAGAACACTACAAATGTATTATTATTATTATTAATGCTACCTCAGACAGCTGAGATCAAGCAGATCCCCAAAAGAAGCTGTCCTGAAGTGAGACAGTGGCATGGACATATATACACTACCAAATGTAAAACAGATAGCTAGTGGGAAGCAACCGCATAGCACAGGGAGATCAGCTCGGTGCTTTGTGACCACCTAGAGCGGTGGGATAGGGAGGGTGGGAGGGAGACGCAAGAGGGAAGAGATATGGGGATATATGTATATGTATAGCTGATTCACTCTGTTATAAAGCAGAAACTAACACAGCATTGTAAAGCAATTATACTCCAACAAAGATGTTAAAAAAAGAAGAAGCTGTCCTGGAAGCAGCAGAGAGCAGCCTGGGAAGGCTTGAAGGGACCCAAGAGGGCTGCAGGTCCCAACAAGTATAAGTACAAATACTCTTAGAATGAAAGGGATACACTAAGTGAAAGATCAAAGAGCATGTCACTCTGGAACAACAGAGATGAAACAGAGCTACGATCATGCTATTAGGTCAGAGAAGCAAAGGAAGCATGACTGCACAGCACAGAGATACCATATTGAAGCACAGTGTCCCTTAGGCAGCAAAGGAAAGCATCTTGAGTGACAAAGCCTAGAATTTCATCTTGCCCTGCTCCGCACCCCTAACAAACCATCCTATGAATAGATGGTCCAGGAAAATCAAACCCAATCAATCATGCATAGCATAGTTACCACAATATTTTTTTAAAGAATTTTTTGAAAGCATCAAAACTTAGCAACAGCTTAAAAATACACTCAGAAAAATCCTACCATAGAATAGATGAGCTTATAATCACAAATTTTACCATGATATTAAAAAAAAAAATGAAACAATTATCTCCATAAAGGAAGACTACAAAATAAAAATACCAGAATGCAGAGCAGAGGAGGGAGGGTAAAACAGGTGCTGGCAGAACTTTGGGAAAAAATACAAGAAAAAAAAGTTAGAGAACCGAGTTTTTCTTTTTTTTAAATGTAAGGAGCAAAGGGGAAAATAGAAACTGTGGAAAACCAAAAAGGAATATTAAATATAGAAATAAGCTAATAAAATGAAATAGAAATAAAGAAAAAAATCTTAATTAGACAATAATAATTATAAAAGATAAATTTTATCTAATAGATACATAAGTCAAAGGATATCCAACATATACATAATTGGAATCCTCCAGAAGGGAAAATAAAACAGAGCAAGGATTTTTAAATGATCGGTAACAAAACTTTCCTGAAATAAATGAAGACTTGTATCTACACATTCAAAAGGCATATCATGTATTACGAAAGTTAAACCAGAACAACCAACATTGAGACATTCTCTAATTAAAGCCATGGGAATTTTAAGATGAAAAAAATAATCCTCTGGATATTTAAGGACCCAGTCATTTACAATTTTTTTAAGTATGAAAAATGTTTTTATATAACATGTTTTTTAAAAAAATAATAAAATAAAAATTGATAGAAGAACATAGGAGGTAGAAAATAGGTGAGGACAAAAGAATATATTTTAATACTGACAAAACAAGGGGTGGAAGTGAAAACATAATTAGCACACAAAAGTGACAACAAAAAAGACAACACTACAGTTGAGACAGGGAGACTATAGAGAGAAAGGAGAGAACATAAGCTAATTTTTTACTGGGGACCGTAATTGGGATTATACCTTTGTACTGTATAAAGTAGCCTTTGTATGAGGTGACTATGGCTTTATATAATCCAAGAGAGTTAGATAAAATATTTATACAAAAATACAAAATATTTGTCAAAAATACAAACCTTCTCAAATATCAAAAGTAAATCACCATGTTAAAATAAACAAAGGGAAAACATAATATGACAGAAGAAAAACAAACGTATCTTTCATAGCCATAAATAAAAATGGGCTAAAGTTAACTACTCAAAGAAAGAGATTTTCATTTTGGATTTCATAGAGAAACTAATCTCTATTCTGCATAAAAGAGATACATCTAAAACAAATGATTCAGAAAGCTTGATATGAAAGGACAGGCAAAGACTTTCCAGGCAAATGCAAAATTTTAAAAATGCAAGCTTACCTCTATTGACATAGAAATATGTACGAGTGTATGAGATGGAAAGATGACACGATTACTTTGCTTTAAGAGCTATTCTAAGCCTTCTTGTAGCTTCTGGTTCCATCAGGTACTGCCTATCCCTAGATGCTAAGCAGGAAAAAAAAAAAAAAAGGAAACCTTTCTGTTACTCTGGGCATTAACTAACCTTAACTCCTCACTAAACTCATTTCTTGCTAAACACGTAAGCCACTGTATGTCCTTTGTCTCCAAGGGTTCTAGGCTACCTTTCAAAAATGGCAGCCATAATGCAGATGAGTCCATTGTTTCACTCCTAAATGCCCATCACAACTGAGTTTCTTAAAATGATGAAACTCTTATTTCAAAATGAGATACATATGTCCATGACACTCTCTTACCCTGTCATGGACATATATACACTACCAAATGTAAAATAGATAACTAGTGGGAAGCAGCCGCATAGCACAGGGAGATCAGCTCGGTGCTTTGTGACCATCTAGAGGGATGGGATGGGGAGGGTGGGAGGGAGGGAGATGCAAGAGGGAAGAGAAATGGGAACATATTGTATATGTATAACTGATTCACTTTGTTATAAAGCAGAAGCTAACACACCATTGTAAGGCAATTATACTTCAATAAAGATGTTAAAAAAAAAAAAAAAATGAGATACAACCTCTATTGAAAGAGCTTTATATCACAATTGATATGTTCTATTTTTAACTCTGAAATATTAAGTACCATAAGAGGGTACTTGACCTATCATTAATAAAGACATTTATTTGTTTGAGCACTTTCCTCATTAAACATGTAAGAGGATGCACATGTTATGCTAAAATAAACTATTATACACAAATAAATAAGGACAAACTTTGTACAATAAATCTTAAAGCAGTCAACATCACTGTGAAATACTTTATAACTAGCTAATAAACATTCTCCCTTAAAGTTATATATATTAAATTAACTAAACAGAGATGAGTCAAGTACAGACAGTGAAGAGAGGCAAGAGAAATGGAGAGAGGACAGAGAAAGAGACAGATACCATGCCACAAATTCTTGGTGAGAGAAATGACAGCTTATTTTTAAAGTGATTCATGTCCATCATTTTAAAAAGTCACAGTTCACAATTGCATTAATTAAAAATACAGTCCTTTCCTCCTCTAGGCCACTTCACCCCACTTCCCATTCATCACAGGTGACCACTGTTAACAACGTGAGAGGCTTGCTTTCCAGGTTTTCTATCCAAATGCAAATACACTGCACAAATATGCACATATACGTACACACAAACATACGGCACACACGTATATAAATACGTACTCGTTTATTTACAGAAGAGATTGTACTCCCACACCCTATATGTAACATCCAGCAAATTCACTTAACAACATGCTGTGCCTATGATAGCATGTGAATACACAGACTTACTTCATCCTTTCCCAGGGAACTGATTGTGGCTCTACCGTTACGAGACCATGTTGATGGATGTATAAGTAGTTCTTGGTTGCTTAAAATGATGCAGTGAACACGTCTGTCTCTGTGCAATTGAGTGAGAATGGCTGTAGGCTAAATTCCCCAAAAGGAAATTACTATGTGCATTTACATTTTTGACAACAAGTGCCAAATTTGCCCTTGACAACATTTCTCACTACAGTGTAGGAACTCTGACCCACACCCTCACCAACATTTAACCTTTGCTGTACTAATAGTAAAAAAGAATCCGTTGTCCCTGTAATGTGCCATCTGACCATCTTCCGGTATTTCTATTCGTCATTGTGTTCCTTTTCTGTCAACTAGTTGTTCATACGCTTTGTCCACCTTTTCTATGAGGTTGCTGGCTCAATGCTTTTAAAAATAATCTGAGTATAAAAATTGGTCCTTTTATATATAAAATAGACAATCAACAAGGACCTACTGTACAGCACAGGGAACTCTACTCAATATTCTGTAATAACCTATACGGAAAAAGAGTCTGAAAAGAATGTATCCATGTATACGTATAACTGAATCACTTTGCTATACACCTGAAACTAACACAACATTGTAAATCAACTGTACTCCAATATAAAACAAAAATTAAATTTAAAAAATAAAATAAAACAAAATCAAGATAAGTGCTATAGGACCGTAAAAAGAATTGGCCCTTTGTCTGAGGTATTATATATTGCAAATATTTCCCCCAGTCTCTTTTTTGTTACTTGACTTTATTAATGATGTTATTCCCCAAATGCATCTTAAATTTTTATAATGTAATCAAACTATCAACCTTTCCCTTTATGGCTTCTGAATTTGATGCTATATAGAGAAGCATCACTCCCACTCTGAGAATATAACTAAATTACCCATGTTTTCTTCTAGTACCATGATACTTTCACTAAATGTTTGATCCTTCTGGAACTTATTTTGCTATAAAAAGTTATGCTGGATTCCAGGCTATTTTTTTCCATACAGCCAACCAGTGAGTCGAGGTATATTTAAGGCAATAACATAGCATGTTTGCTGGTCAAGCAATGTTTGACTACAAATAAAGATGAAATTACTTTTATGCTTTCATGTATTAATCTTACTTTTCAAAAATATTAACCATATACTACAGTAATTTCATAAGTTTCATAATATATGTTTAAGAAACATATTCTGCCATTTACAAATAAACAACATTCTGCATTACAGGAACATGAGAAAGGAATAATCTCCAAATTCTTTTCAGCAAGAGAGATTCCTTAAAAAGTGAAACCAATGATATTCCACAAAAACATTTTTAAATGACTTTCTCAGTAGAGCTAAAATTGACTTTTTAGGGTTATATACCAGTTGAAACTGCTATACTCTTTTGCTTTATGAACAAACACTGTAATATTTTTATCCAAGTGGTAAATAGATGAGTATTCTGCCCCAGCTAACCCAAATCACAGAAATGATGTAATTAAAGTGCATTATATGTCACCCAAAATTCATTCAAACAGGCAGGAGAAAATATATAAAGAATAACTGGAGTAGGGCATCTTAGGGAGTTAAGTCAAGCTTATGGCAAAGAATGAATGATGAGTTAAAAGCAGCAAATGCCTCTCAATCCTAAAGGTACTACTTTATCTCCTACCTTGCAAACTTGTCCCATTCATCTTCCATCTAGAGCTTGGCTGTATCTGGTATCTAGGACAATTCTTGCCCACTCTGTGCCCAGCACCTCCCTTTGCATCCTGGGGTGGCTGTCTTATCCTGCATGCTCTTGTTCCCTTGCCACCATGACAAGATTGAAACAGCTGGTAGACAAACAAGCAAAATTAATATCTATGATCCACCCCACCCTCCAATAACCCGATTCTCAGCACTTTTATACTACACCCATCTACAAAGAATCTGCTGGTCCCTGCTTCTATAATGTTTCCTACCTCCTGCCTTTCTTAAAATCTTCCATGCACGTGATGAAGTTGTAAGCTCATCTAAACAGACAGCTCCTCCATCCTCTTCAGAGTAAAAATCGAGTCCTTACTATCACGGTCTTATAAGCTATTGTAAGCCTCCTCCCCACCCAAACATACACAGCCATCTCTTGGACTTCATGGGATGTGCATTTGCCACACTGAGAATATTCAGTTCTGCGATAGAAGAAATCAAATGAGATGGATGCAAATCATTAGATGTGTTAAGCATAGATAATTAAATTATTTCCCTGGGAGATATGTTAGATAAAGTAGAGCATATATGTGTGAACCTAGAGAGAAAGAAATGGAAGAACCAAGTAAATAATAAATATTCATGACATGCTAAATATACAAGAGGCACAGGAAGCACTGAATATTCATGAATATACATGAGGACATAAAGCACTCACTATCGGTGAGGTCCTACTTTAGCCACTTGTTGGTGACACCTGTGCAAAGCCCCACCTGCCCTCTGTCCTGGACATGCAAATAAAGCCCATAAGTGCTCCTCAGGCTAATGCCACAGCTCCTGACCAGGCTCTCCAATAAAGCAAGCTGTGCTGACTCCAGGCATCCTCTTCCTCACCCTCACCTGTGGTCCTCATAACCACACCATCAGCGGGGGAGACTGATGCGACACAGAGAGAAACAGGACAAAGGGACATTTTGTAGCACAGAATTCAGGGGACATGGCCCTTCCCTTTGCTTGTACCCCAGCCTAAGCATGTCAATCCACTCCATTTTCTTCCACTTGCTTCTAACTGTATGCTTTGGTTTAAATTGCTCCAATGAACTGTGTGATTTGCGTGTCTTAAATCTGTGAGTTTTCTGTCCCACGGCTAGGGGATAGCTTGCCTGGCTGTGTACTAGGAGGCTACCATTGCAAGGTTGGGTCCATACACACGTGATTGACCACCCTGCTCTGGCCACACTGTTCTCCTTGCTTTCCCTTAAATTTTCCAAGCACATTCAACCTCGGGAGCTTTGCACTTCTTCCCGCTACCTGAAACACTATTCTACAGACAGCTACAAGACTTGCTCCCTCATTTCCTTTAGGAAATGTCTCTTCCCTGAAACTCCCAGATAAAATCATGTCATTTTCCAGCAACAATTCTCCAACACCAACTGGGTCCTACAATTCAATTCTGACCCTACCTGGAGTTAGTGCAAACCCAGCAGGTTAAGGGTTCCGTCCCACACAACATCAGATGCCGACCACAAATGCGGTCCCCAGGCTACCTGCAGAAGCCCAGTCAACTACAAATTTGGGAGTTCCTGCAATCCTCCTCCCCACAAGTGGGTTCAATAATTTGCTAGAATGACTCACAGAACTTGGGAAAGCATTATACTTATGATTACAGTTTTATCATAAAGAATAGAACTCAGGAACAGCCAAATGGAAGAGATGCAAAGAACAAGATATGGGGGGCGGGGGGTGGGGGACGGTCCAGAGGTCCCATCCCTCTCCAGGGACAGCAAAGTGTTCACCAACCCAGAGGCTCCCTGGGCCTCCTGTTGAAGAGATTTTTATTGAAATTTATTACATAGTCACGATTTATCAAATCACTGGCCACTGTGATTGAACGTAATCTCTGGTCCTTCTCCCCTCAAAAGATTCCAACCCTCTAATCCCCCAATTGGGTCCCCTGGTGAGCAGCCCCCATCCTGAAGCTAACTTGGGACCTGCCAAGAGTCATCTCGTTAGCATAAATTCAGGTATAGTCAAAAGGGGCTCTTCATGAATAGCGAGAAACTCCTATCACTTAGGGAATTCCAAGGGTTTTAGGAGCTCTATGCCAGGAACTGGGACAAAACAAAAAAACTTCTATTTTTATTATACCACAAAAACAGACATTTCTCCTCCTCCCTGTTCTCGCTGCCCAACTTACCGTTTACCAGCACCTGACATGCGATATATTCATTTGTGTATTTGTATACGGTCATGTCCTCCCACTAGAATGTAAACTCCATCAGGGCAGGATTTGACCTTTTTTCTTTACTGTTCTATCTCCAGCATCCAGAACAGCTTTTAGGCTAAAACAGGCACTCAATAAATATTTGTCACTTGAGTGAGTGGATGTCACGTCAGGACAGAGATGCCATCACCTCACCTCCTTTCTTTGAGAATCTGCTTTATCCACAGTAAAGCTGGGAAGGACAGTCCTGGGTTCTATATGACTCTGCCCTACCTCTCCCAAGTCTCTCCCAAGTCTGGCCACATTTGGCCATGACAGGGACAGAAATCGACTGCGCCTGGCATAGGAATTTGGAGTGGGAACTGAAAGACTGAATCCATTAAATTATGGTGAAAAATGGGCCAGTGAAGTCCATAGCAGTCCCAAGTCACATTTAGTAACAGGAGCAGGGAAAGCCATAAGGAGATGGGAACAGTCAGTCTGTCAACAGAAGCAGGAGAATGGGACAGCTGCACCAAAAGAAGCAGGGGTAAGAGATTATGCGACACTGGAGAGAGATTTAGGGGCTTTCTAAAAACCATCACCGTGACCTGCCAATTCCCTTCCTATGCTTGGGTATTATGAGACTGACTCGTCAGCTTTCGATAAACCCTCTTTGTAACTAAGCTGGGTTGAATGGTTCTTGGCCACAAATGTTCCTTGGCCACAGAGCGTAGATGGTAGAGGTATAGGGCTGGTCCAAAGAAGCCGCACCCAGGAGCCAGCTTGGCGATCTGTTCCCACCCCTGACCTCTCAGCCTCTGCTCCCTCAGCAAGGCAATTTATTCTAACTGCAGTACCCTCCTGGCTCACTGGACCCAAATTGGGCCACTTTGATCCTCTCTCCTGGGAATCTGGAATTAGAACAGACATGCCAGAGAGTTCTGCCAGCAAGGCAAGCCACGTGTTTGGAGAATCACAGGTAGCCAGTGAGCAGCATGAGAAAGAATGAGACAGGAAAGAAAGAGCAAAGAGAAAAGTCGTGATGAGAGACAGAGAGAGACTGGGGGCGGGGGGGTGGGGGGAGGAAGGGGCGGGAGGAGAGGGAAAGGGAGAGGCTGCCCAGGTGCCTGAAGACATCCCATGTCGCAGTGTCCCAAGCCCCCTTGATGCCTGTACACACCTCCTACCCTTGCTCCCTTAAGACCTCTCTGCCCTACATTAAATTTGCCTATTTTGCTTCAGTTAGCTTGAATAGGTTTGCGTTATTTACAGCTGACAAGTCCTTGACTAAGGCAAGGTAGCATTAGCAAGCAGAGGTCCACAGGTGAGCCTGCCAAGCATTCAGAGGAAGCCTCAGAGGCCCTCGGAGCCGCTTGCAAGGAGTGGGACAAAGTTAGAGACACGTGGCCTTCTGGGAGGATGGCGCATTCATATTCCGCACAAGTTCCTCGGTTTCCACCACCAGACAATGAAAGGGAAGTCCCTTTAGCTGACCCTGGGGACGCTGCTTGGTCACCTACATGACTTGAGCCCGCCTCACCGGCCAGAGTCAGTCACAGGAACATTCCTGTGCCCCAGAGACTGTCACACCGGGTTTCCAGAAACTGCTCTGCCACAGAAGCGTGAGGCTTCTGAAGATAGTAACCACTTACTGGCTGGCCTCTAATAGGCACCAGGGCTCCCCTGGGCTGGGGGGGCACTTTCTGCCTCTGATTCTGCCACTCACTGACTAGACAACCAACAGACTCCAGGCAAGGGGCAGAGATGAGTCACCCAAACGCCCCACCTCTGGGCACATCTGGCCATGCCTTCATGGGGCCTCCTGGAGCTGCCTGCTGGGGACCTCTCCGGACTCATCCTGCTTCAGCCCCAGCCTGGGGGGCCTGGACCAGGAGATGGTCTGGTCCCCCAACTGCTATCATAAAATCCATCATTTATTGTCTGTCCCTGTATCTTATCACCGCGGGGACAGTGGGGGATTCCGGGTGGGCGGCAGACGCAAGGGCACCAGGGGATTTCTGAGGCTGAGCGTATCACACCGGAAGGTTTACGAGCTTTGGTCGCAGAGTCCCCAAAGCGAGTGCTTGTCTGCGCATCAGATCTTTGCAGTCAGCAAAAGATCTGCTGGGGTCCGCTGCGTCCAGCTCTGCAGAGACACCCAGCTGATGCACAGAAGGGAGGGCCGTGCCACGCTGCTGGAAGGGCTGTGAGCCCGGGGGTCTGAGCTTTCAGCCCCCGGGAGACACCGGGCCCTTAGGAGGTTAGGAGGCACTCAGATGCTTCCCGAATGAATCCTGCCTCCCATCCTGTTCACTTTCAAAATTCCTTCTTTGGAAGGCATTTAGTCACTAGACCTGCTAGTGGAGCACCAGCCCATCCCTCGTCAAGCGAGGGAGTCTGTCCTCCGAGGGTAAGCAGGTTAGCTTATGTACACTGGGGCCCGGGGAGGGTTGGTGGAGGGGAAAGAAATTCGGGCCACTCCTTTGTCTTCTTCCTTACCAAGCGCTCTGCTCTCTGCCAGGGCAGAGCAGGGTAGAGGCAAAGAGGATCACGCCCCACCCAGTACCGGGCTACCTAGGAGTTACCACCTACTCCTGCCCTTCCAGCAACCACAAGACTCTCTTCAGAACCAGAGAAGGCTCTTTCTCAACCTAAAGTCTTCAGTAACCCTAAGTCAAATGACCCCAGGCTCCAGCTTGGTTTCGCTTCCCCAAGGAATCTTCCTTGTTCTTGAAAGGGTAAGAGTCGCCCTCTGTCAGGGGGGCTAAAAGAGCACATAACTCTGTGTGTGTGTGTGTGTGTGTGTGTGTGCGCGCGCGCGCACGCGCGCGTGCATGCTAGGGGTGGCAGTGGCGAGAGGCATCCTTTTTTCCACCAGTAGAGCCCTACTCAGCAGGTTTCTGAATCCCTTTGTCTCCTTCTGGATGTCCGGTGTAGCCCATGACCTGAGTGCCTCACTACCCTAATTCTGCCCCGTCACCAGACTGTCTAGGGGAGAATCAGTTACTACTGAGTGTGCCTCTGAATTCTGCTTAAGTGCAAACAACTGCCTGCCTCCCCCCAACCCTCTGTCCTGTAGGTAGACCCGCACCTCAGGAGAACCGGAGAGGACGCCAGGAGAATTTACCAAATCCCACTGGCCTCAAGGAAAGGTTCATTCCCAGACAACAAAACGCTCACCTCCTTCTTCGTTTCCCCTCACAGAACTCTGGTTCTAAGCCATGACCCACCCCCCCCACTGTCCCCCTGCATGATCCAGGGGCCTGTTCTCACCCTTCTTAGCCTGAGAAGGTCCTGACAATCTCACCTTCTTGCCCATGATGATTTAGGAGTGAGTATGTGACCCAGTTCTGGCCAAGGAGACATGACGGGGTATGTTCCAGAGGTGTCCAAGAAAGGTTTCTTTCCTCCTAAGAGAGACACAGACTCAGTCCTGTCCCCTGGACCTTGATGTCTCCGGACGGGGCTCCTGGAACTCTCGTGGCCATAACAGGAGGGATAAAAGAGGACAAAGCGGAGAGTGTTGCAGAGAAGCAGAACTAGCAGCACAGAAGGCTGTGCCTGGAGCTCACCCTGCTCTCTGCTTCATGTTATGGAAGAAAACACGTTTCCTTGTGGTTTAAGGCAGTTTGAGCCACAGTTTCTGTTACACACAGCTGAAAATATCCAACTCTACAACCACCCTGCTAGAGATGCCCTCCTCTCCATGATCGTGCTAAGAGGTCAACCTGCTAGGCTGGGGACTGTACCCCTCTTCCACCTGCCAATAACCAGCCTAGAAACAGACTCTGCAAAATTCGGGATCTGATCTAGAAGGAGGGGGTGGGTGGTTGGACTACCTTCCCTGGAGAGTGACAGGGAGATGGGACCACCTTCTGTGTCCAATCTACACTCCTTTAATGATTGCATGGCGCCCAGGATGCCTTGAGCCCCTGCCCCCTGCCACCCTTATTAGGAAGAATTTTTGAATCAAATAGCATATCCTGCCCCCAGCACATACCATCTGGAACAAAGGCCTGCTGAAGCCAAGAAAAATCTAGGCCATTTGGTTTTTTTTTTAGGCTCCCACTACATTAAAATAAAGAAGTAATTTCAATACAAGAAATCAGAGTATAGTTTAAATGTTTACATTCTGCCAATGTTAAGTATGTTTCCCATATCCCCTCCTCCCACTTCAGTGTACATGAAATGCTCTAGAAAAGGATCTGGTTATGGAAAATGAGTTTAAAGCTGTGGTTTGAAGGTCTTCCTTTTCTCATCTTTTCAGAAGCCCTCTGGGACAGTAAGTATAACATCATTTGGAGCTGATCAAAGGTCTGAATTGGAGATACTTTGTCAGACTCCCTGATGGTCTCTTCCGGAATCACAAAAGCATCAACTTTCCCCGGCAACCGGGCACCCAAGCACCCATTCCCACCAAGCCCCACTCTTGAATTCTGAGCTTTTAATTATCCAGTGTAGGCAGTAGAGGATTAAAGGTGGCAAGGACCACCATGACAGCCAGAAAAAAAGTAAAAATTTTGGCGACTTCTGCCGGGGATGTGCTGAGGCCCCTCCGGGCCTCCAGGTTCCGTGTCCGGGTTGCCACCCAGCTCCTGAAAGACTCCACAGGGCTCTGTCTCACAAAAACTAGAGACAGAGGCTATGTTTCCCTCACTGGCCCCTCTGAAAGTAATACATACCTCAGAAAAGGAAAAAGCTGGCTAGCTTTTGTTAATTACCTAGGGAGTTTAGGATCCCTTTTCTGAAGCAGCACAGCACAGTGGTCATGAAGCCAGACCATCACTTATATAGCGGCATGAACTCAGACAAAGTACTTTACCTCTGTGCCTCAGTTTTCTCAACTCTAAACGGGAATAGTAGTTGGGTCGTTACGAGCATTAAGTGAATTGTTTTATGTGATGTGTTTAAGAACAGTGTCTAGTGCACAGTAAATCCTATATAATTATTATTCATTGTGTTCCGATTACTACCCAGGCAGAGAGGAACTTGTGTTGGGTGGATGGCAGGCAGAACAATGACCTCCCAGAGGTCTACTTCCTAATCCCTAGAACCCATGAATATGTTGAGTTACATGGCAAAGGGAAACTCAGATTGCACATGGAATTAAGATTGCTAATCCACTGACCTGACCTTGAAATGAGGATATTATCCTGGATTACCTGGGTGGACCCAATTTAATCAAGGATCCTTATAAGAGGGAGCAGGAGAGGAAGCAGAGCTGTGATGACAAAGTTAAAAACAAAACAAAACAAAAAAAACACCTCCATAAATCAGTGGAAAGATGAGTCAATAAATAATGATTCTGGTGCCCCAACTTTTCTGACTAAAGGAATAATGGTTGCTTTAAAACACTGAAGGTAAATAAAATAACTTTCAAGTTTTCTAATAACAGGAAGCACAGTGCCATGTTAAGTCTCCTGGCTTGAAAATGAGGGGGTTCTGATGCCCTTGAAAGATACAAGGTCATGATTCCATCCCTCAAGAGCTCAGGTTCTTGGAGGGCTTTATTTTGTGTGTTAATTTTGATCCACTTTCAGTAGCTGCCCGGAGAGCTGAGCTGACAAGATGGTGAGGTCTCACCCATGCATAGCTGGAGAGCCGCAATGATTAGCCATTTCTGCTATAAACTCGGGCAAGGAGTTTGGTCCCACCTGCACCTACTCAAAATTCCATGAGGAGTTAGAATGACCACAGACGGGCCAGGGCCATACACCTGACCAGACCATAGGCTTGGACTCTGAACTGGCCCACATTCATGGGCATCATCAGTGTCTTGTGTTCTTGATGGCCCTGGAGAGCTTTATTTCCTCTCAATTTCCAGGTCTGTCATGTTTCCTTTCATTTTATTTTTACATGTCTAAGTTAAAAAAAAAAAAAAATTCTTCACAGAAATGTGTAGTGCATCTGAGAAGCTTCCAAAGTTTATTCCTGTACATGAATCGAATGGCACTCCCTGTGGGAAGGAAAAAATCCCAGCACCTACTTAAGAATGACTCCTTTCTCCAGGTTTTCTAACTGGAAAGTCTTCACACTGGGGAAAAATAATACGTATTTTAGAGAGCTAGTGTGAGGATTTTTAACAACATACGTAAAGTGTATCTTGCTAATTGATGTGCTGTGAGTCAAATTCAGCCCTCAGATGTGGTTTTTAGACTGAATTCATTTTCAACCTATAAAAACTATTAATTATTAGGTTAAAATCTAGATCATCCAACTCTCTTTAAAAAGCTAGAAGATCTGGTCCAACTTCATCCATGTTGGTCAAATGAGCATCCCCCCATTATATTTTCATGGGATCACCAGGCGCCACTGATGGCTTTTATATCTTCTAAAGCAACAAAAAACAAGAAAATGCACCAGTCTATCTGTGGGCCAGGGGCTAGGCAGGAGATCTGAATTTCATATGACCAGTTGATCGTCACAACTTGGGCTTGGGGGGGTGGCTGGGGTGTGGTTAGAAACTGCGGGACAACTGGTGGGTAGAGACAGCTCAACATCCTATACGATAAACAGGACAGCCCCCTACCCCCATCGCCCAACACAGACTTTTGCTGTCCAAAAATGTCCACAGTGCCAAGGCTGGGAACCCCTGCTTTAGAGAGTGATTTTGTTAAGAAAAAATAAAAAAGAAACCACGATGGAGGAACTGCTAATAGTGGGTTTCACTCTGTTTTCTCTCCTAAAGTTAACGGAAAGCAAACAACATTTATGACTCAAGCTTTTGCAGGAAGCAGGGGATGGACGACTGTGGTTAGTGACAAAAAACAGTAATAAATGGCTTTGCCTGTCTTGTCTCTTTTTCAGAGTCAGGGAGGGAATGAAATGACCAGTAATTATCATTTAAACTGCTGTTTTATCCTCTATCAATCAGAGCTATTCATTCTGGTTACTCTCAGACCCTTGGGCTGAAACCACACTAAATCAGGGTCACAGCCAGGGTGAATATATAAGGCCAGCCTTTTCATTCTGTAAGTGCTAATGACCTGGGCTGAACATCAATGGCAAGTTTCCATGAAAAAGCCATCTGAGATCCTAATCTGGGAACAAACGGTTCTATACGGAGCCTATTACCTTGTTTTTAATATTCTGTATTCGCTGGGACCACAGCTGTAAACAACTCTTCAGTCTCATTTCTCCATGAAGTTAATTTGCACTGTGTCAGCACTGCAGGCTTTTTGCATATGTTCAGGACAAGCTGATATGAGCAGGCCTGGAATGAATAATGTTTAGTAAAATCAATAAACCCTATTATTAGTCACTAAGGGGACTGATTTTATGTCTATAAAAGTAAAACAATTAGAACCGTATTAATGGCAGATTCATCATAGTAATATAATGGAGCCAAGTAGGCTTGTCTTCTGGGAATCTTTAATTTACCATTCAGTACTGACTATGTACTCAGCCAGAGAAATGGCACACATAATATAAACAAGCTCTGGCCTTTGGCAATTCATGTTGTCATCAGCAGAGACAACACTGTAACAGTAAGGGGAAGAAACAAAACTTCATTCAGTGATTAATGGAAACCAGTCATGAATAATGTTCCAGCAAGAACCTGGAGGGAGAGCCTATTCAAATTGCATTCTGCTTTCGGTCATATATCTCTTTGTATCTATCAGCACTCCTGTCTACTACAGTACCGGAGTTAAGCATGGTCTGATGCCCATATTTATACTCTACCTATTTAGGCACCTAACTAGAAGTAATTAAAAGCCTGGTGCGTAATAAGCATATATCTAATCATTGTGCAGCTCAGGCGAGATTGGCTTCCCTATGATTTTTAAAAATACTTATTACTAAAGGCAGGAAAATCATCAGGAATCCACAGTATCCCCCAGCCACCACCAGGAACATGATAACATGGCTGGTGAAGATGTAAGTTGACCTTAGTGCTGGTCCTGTGTTTCGATGCTGAATTGTTCAGTCAGTTCTAGAACTGGAGCAGCACGTAGGCAACCAAATGTCATACTTTAAACAGTATTCTGAACAGAGGAAACACACTTGTTTAACTGGTATAAGACAAATTACATCAGGTCTTCAAGGACACATCAAGACATGGTCTAAGAACTGAAAAAATGTGATAACTTTAAAAAGTGATGAAAAATAGGTGAAATACTCTGACGTGTAGCTAACACCATAAACGATGTTTGACGAAATTCATAAGAAAAGCCGCTTTCAGGTGGCTTCCAAAAGTAGAGGAAGTATTTTTGATTGCAAATATCTATTCATTTGTGAAGCAAAGGCCCCCAAGTAGGAGAACTAACCAAATTATACCAAGACAAATTCTGTCAACTTAAAGAACCGTCTTAGGAAACCAAGGGGGTAGAACTCTTATTAGCAATTATAGTAAAATCATTTAAACTTACAGCTGGGATAAAGCATCAAGCAGTCCAAACACATGACACACACACCCCCACTCTAGGGCTTTGGCTCTGCTTTTGCATCTCACTGCAATGCTTCCCCCCCCCCCGCCCCGGGATATGTGCATGACTGCTTCCTCATCTCCTTGAGTGAGGCCTTCCCTGATCACTCTATCTGTATTGGGTTGGCCAAAAAGTTCCTTTGGCTTTTAAGTAAAAATAAATAAATTTTCACCAAGAACTTTATTGAACAACATATTCACCGTTTTGTTCCACTACCTTCTGCCATTTTTCAGCCAACTTCATAATTCCATCTTCCCAAAACTTTTTACCTTTTTGAGCAAAGAACTGTTCCAGGTGCCTTTTACAGTCTTCCATGGAATTGAAATTTTCCCCGTTAAGAGAATTTTGTAAAGACCGAAATAAATGGAAATCCAAAGGTGCAATGTCTGGTGCATACGGGGGATAAATCAGAACTTCCCAGCCAAGCTGTAACAGTTTTTGCCTGGTCATCGAAGAAACATGCAGCCTTCCGTTATCCTGACAGAAGATTGTGCATTTTCTGTTGACTAATTCTGGACACTTTTCATCGAGTGCTGCTTTCTGTTGGTCTAAGTGGGAGCAGTGCTTGTTGGAATTAATGGTTTGGTTTTCTGGAAGGAGCTCATAATAGAGGAGTCCCTTCCAATCCCACCATATGCACAACATCACCTTCTTTGGATGAAGACCGGCCTTTGGTGTGGTTGGTGGTGGTTCATTTCGCTTGCCGCACGATCTCTTCTGTTCCACATTATTGTACAGCATCCGCTTTTCATCGCCTCACGATTTGTTTTAAGAACGGAACATTTTCGTTATGTTTAAGTAGAGAATCGCGTGCGGAAATACAGTCAAGAAGGTTTTTTTCTCGCTTAACTTAATGTGGAACCTAAACATCAAAGCGATGAACATAACCAAGCTGGTGCAAATGATATTCAGTGTTTGATTTGGACGTTTTGAGTATGTTGGCTATCTCCTGGGTGGTATAATGTTGATTGTTCTCAATTAATGTCTCGATTTGATCGCCATCAACTTCAACTGGTCTACCTGACCGTGGAGCATTGTCCAAAGAGACGTCTCCAGCATGAAACTTTGCAAACCACTTTTAACACGTTCGATCAGTCACAGCACCTTCTCCACACACTGAAGAAATCTTTTTTTGTGATTCAGTTGCGTTTTTTACCTTTTTTGAAATAATAAAGCATAATGCCGAAAATGTTCTTCTTCCATCTTCAATATTAAAATGGCTACACAAAAATTCACCAGTTTTGATGTTTTTTTTAATGCACGCTAATATGACAGCTGTCACAATACAATCTAACAAAACTGTTTCGAATGAAGTTAAAGACAACTAAGCGCTACTTACTAGAGCCATCTGACGGGAAAAAACCGAATGAACCTTTTGGCCAACCCAATAGTTACAAACACCCACACATCCCTCATGCCCACTCCCAGACTTTATTTTTCTCCCCAGGGCATTTATCAACCATCTAACATACTCCACAGAGTACTTACATATTTTATTATGCTTACCCCACCTACTAGAAAATGCAAACTCTATGAGGACAGGAATTTTTGTCTGCTTTGTTCATGGCTATATCCCAGCACATGTACAGTGCCTGGGATAAAGTAGGTGCTCAGAAAGTACTTGCTGTGAAGGAGGGAGAAAGGGAGGGAAAAAGGGAAGCGAGGAAAAGGAAAAAAAGTGAGAAAGCAGTTAATTCTGTACGTTCGGCATAACATACGCTAGTAAAACAATTTAATGACAAGTCAAGTTTTCACACATTTTACCTACTGTCCACACGTCACAAGCCTGACATCTTTGGAATACCACTCCATACCACAGAAACCTGTATCTATCAATTTGTAGTGATATTATACTCTGTATTTGAGTAAATACCCAATAAAGATACATATATCCGCTGGATTAAATCCACTTATTTGGTTGTTAAACCTGGGTGTCATATATGAAAAGTCAGTATTTCTGTACTGTATCTTACGCAATGGACATTCATAATATTAAGGAACCTTTCTTTGAAAATTAGAAATACTATCAGCCAGCTAGAAATAACATGAGACAGACAAGAAGCCATTACATATATTAAAAAAAAAAAAAACCTTTTTAATTCTGATTGCCAAATTATTTAAGGCAGGTATAAAAAAGGAAAGCATTCAATATACATTTTACATAAAATAAACTAGATTACAGCATAAAACAAGTAACCAGGCAATGGCGTTAAAGTCTCTCTCTTCTAAAACTGGATAATTGTAAACATTAAAAAAAAAAAAAAAAAAAAAGGACTGCAGGACTATTCAAGTAATAGAACAATCACAGATGTCTCTGGTATGCAGGCTATTGGGTTATTTGCCATTCAAGATTATCAAAAATGACACCTCATTATTCACAGATGCTCATTATTTCCCCGTTTTAATCTTTACATTATATACAACACAGTTTTTGTGGTACTGGCAACCCCATGCCTTCCAAAAGTATTTTTTCCACGATACACAAGTACAAACAGTGACTACAGGAACATTTTACACTGATGCATCTTCACAGGAGCCACCAAACAGACATCGAAATTGTACCCAAGTGTCGTCATCACAGTTAGCCTTTCTGAGGGGCTTACGGGAAATATATGAAGGATATGCAAGGTTCAGGCACACTGATACATAACATTATTTATTTACAATTGAAAAGCAAAAGGAAAAGAAAGTAAGCAGCCTTCCGTGGCTAACACTTCTCAATTTGACAAGCACATCTTTTATCTCCTTTACTGAGCAGTTTGCGACCCGGCAGCAGACCCTGTGTGTGCGAGCCTGGTTACTGATACAAAAAGTAAAGAATATATATATATATATATATATATATATATATATATATATATATATATATATATATATATATGCGTGTGTGTGTATATACATATATGTATACGTATATATATATATATATATATATAAAACAGAAGTTTAATTACAGCAACATTTGTTACTCTCTGATAAAATCTGTAATTTACAAAAATGAAATGACTGGTTTTTGCCTGCCATTAAGGCATTTCAAATTAACACCATGGAACTGATGTCTGTATAAAGCGCTTCCCCATGTGATCCAGTCACATGACAACGTACATTTCCAATCTTGTTATTCTCTGCAAGAGAAAAGAAAACCTTAGCAGAGGGGTTCCATCCACATTTGACACTGAAAATATGAAAACTGTAAGACCAACAGACACTTTAATTCTATTCAATTCATGGAACTCAATTCCATAGAAAGTGAATGAACACAAGGGTAATGACAGACAACGTGAAAAATAAATTATTTTCCTTTTTAAAACAACTTGAGGGGTAATTGAAAATATCAAAGAACAAACATTACCTTTAGCACTATGGAAATACATTCCTCCATTTGCAACTTCATTTTTAAACATAATAAAACAAAGGGAGTCATGGTGAATTATTTTAACAAAGCAGTGAAGACAACCTAAGAAAGTTTCAACCGTTTAAGACACAGGTCAGTTAATAACTAACGTACATTACAGCTATAAGAATGGAACAGAAGTTGCACGTGAAGCATAGTGGTAAAATAAGCACATTCACTACAATATCAAACCCTTAGGAGCTAGGTGTTTGGTCTAAAAAGCCTACACTTGCTTCCTCCCACCATTAAGCTGTCTCTATCTAGAAAACTGATTCAAAACATAGAGGCTATTTACCTTCTTTGTGCAGGAAACATTCCTGATGCAGATGCCTGGGCAGCCACCTGCTGAGAGGCAACGAGGGCAGCAGAGGTCAAGCCTAATGGGGAAAAAATGCAGGGTTTCTATGACTTTCAGAAACGTAAAAGTAGATGCAGGCCCAATGGTGAAAGGCTGCAGACCCCGTGAGTAGCCATCTGTCCTTTCTACACACACACATGAAATGTTTCATGCATCAAGGACAGACTACAAACTGCTAGGTCTAACCAGTACCCATCCCTTCACTGAATACTCTGTGGTTTTCTTAACAGCTATTCAAAGTGAATACAGCGTTCCATCTCTCTGGCTCTGCATGGTGCTAAATGGTTTGCATGCATTCCTGAATAGGAAGCTCAGGAGAAATGACAGGTACCAGGTAACAACAGGAATCAAAAGTCACAGTGAATTATAGAAGCGACATGCTATTTGCTTAGAATACAATACTTTCATAATAACTTTTATCACTTTAACGTTTTCCACAGTGATTGAACACCAGTGTATCCCATGAGGTACATGGAATCACTGAATTGAACTTAGAAATAGTCTTAACTTTTACCCTGCAAAAGAAAGGGAGCAGTAAGAGAATGTAATAGCTCCAAATGGCAAGAAGTTGCCGAATAGGAAATTCTTTAAAATTCTTTAGAAAACCATCCTGGAAAAAAATAGAGGAAACAAATGTAAACTTCAGGAAGATGACTCTCTCCTTCTATGTCCTCTACGGTCTCTTTTAACACCACTATTTGACACCAAGTAACATGAGTTGAATAAATTAAAATGACCCCTTCACGTGTGGATAGCGCTTCCTACTTTTGGAAGTATCTTCAAACATATTATTGTTTGTTATTATTGTTTTCAGACAGCAGAGTAAGAGGCGACTTGGCAAGCACTACAGACCGAATTGTGTCTTTCCAAAATTCCTGTGTGGAAGCCTTAACCCCCAAATGTGACTGTGTTTGGAGATAGGACCTATAAGGAGGTAATTAAGGTTAAATGAGGTCCTATAGGTAGGGCCCTGAACCAACAGGATTAGTGTCCCTATAAGGAGAGATACGAGAGAGTAACTCTCTTCCCCCGCCGCCCCCCAGCTCCCCCCATGCACAAAGAGGTCACAGGAGCACACAGCAAGACGGCGTCCGTCCACAAGCCAGGAGGAGAGCTCTCATCAGAAACCAACCATGCTGGCATCCTGATCTCAGACTATAAGCCTCCAGAACTATGAACAGAAATACATTTCTGTTGTTTAAAGCCATAAAAACTGTGGTATTTTGTTATGGCAGCCAAAGCTGAGACAGCAAGATCCTAGCAAGTGATCTGCTGGTAAAGACGGTGCCACTCCCCCGCCCCTGCCATGAGGTGACAGAGCTAGGACAAATGCTCAACTGAAACATCACAAACTGAAGGTTCCTCACGTCAGTTGCTGTGACTCTTTAAAAATGTTTCTCCTCTTTACTGAAAGAGTCCCAGGAGTGAAGGGCTGGAAGAGTCCCTGGATTAGGTTATAAAAAATGTTGAGCTTGATTACATGACTCCCATTACTTCCATGGGAAAAAGAGCAATTTCAAGGCCTGCAGAGATCAGGGCAAGTCATTTCA